>NW_022196230.1:1424711-2106506 GCF_008641045.1 Pistacia vera
ATTGAGTGAAGATAAAGCGAGCATGGGTTCTGATTTTCATGTTATATTCCACTTGATGTGGATGTAATTGAAGATTATCCCACACCCCTGTTTGGCTTGAGTGAGAGATTATATACGTGCGTTAAATGTAATAAAGTGGTCATTTATTTACTTCATTTGTAACCAAGCAATGCATTTGTATGACCGACTAGTAATTTACGTTTGTATAAGTCTTTAGATTTTCCTATTTATGATTCTGTTTCTAATCATACAAACAATGTTTAACAAGTATATTCATTGTAGACGTAAAATTACCTGAACGGAGGGGGGTCTGATCCTGAGGTCAAGGCCACTAGCGTGCTTCTGCACCTGCACACGTAGAGAAACACACAGTGAAGCGAACGGGAAACACCGGAGTGGTGTTCGCCGTAGGCACTCCGACGCTCAAGTCAGCAAGACTGAAAGGGGCTAATTTAGTGAGGGGTACGGAGAGATTACCGGAAGTCTAGTCGGAGACTGTGGACTACGGTGACCCAATGAAACTCTCGAGTGAAGAGTTTCGGTGTGAGGGTGTAATGTCGATGCCCCCTGTAAGAGGGCTAGCCTTGTTTATATAGTGATCGTCTAGTCTCCCAATCTTGGTAGAGGTAGGAGTCCTAGTACGATCTGATACAAACCCTAGAAGAATAGGATTTGTGGTAAGCTGTCTTACCCGTGTCCGTATAGGAAGGTGATTCTGATTAGAGTACTCGAGTAGGAAAGTGATCAGGAATAGGAAAGTATCCTGAGGGGGTTGGGCTTGGATTTGTCCATGGACCTAGGACATGGTCCGGTTTGAGAGGCTTGTGCCTGCTCAGTTTGGGCGTTTCGTTCCCATTTTAGACGAGAACTAGCTTGGCCTCCGTAGGACTGGGACTTGGTCCTTTTCCTATTTGGGCCCAGGACGATTTTTGGCCTAACAGTTTGTCCCCCACTCTTGAGTTGGGTATCTCAGTTAGAGAGTAGGTCTACTCAAGACGAGCTCGTTCTTTCCCCATGGGCGAGCAATCATTGGAGAAAGTGTAGACTGACGCGAGTGATTGGTTGGGTCTTGGTCGATATTCATTCCGAACAAGAGCATCGCCGCCACTGTTGTGCCTGATCGGTTCAGTGAGCCGAAGAGCCGAAAAGCTAGGTCGGGTCGTCTTCGTATGTTAGCACGATTATCGTAGAAACACCGCTGAGAACGGTTGTTCGTCCTTCTCGTCGGGCGAAACCCAAAAGTTTACCGAGATCTCTTTGTCGGCTGTAGGGACGACCAGATGGGAGAAATGGACCCATCGTTGCCGATCGGATGGGCGAATGGACGAGGCTTGATGGCTTCTGAAGGTTTTAACGAGCTACGCCGAGCTCATGCGTCCATCGTTAGCTCTCCGGGTCGGTCGAACGTGAGGCGTCCGAGAAGGCTCCTGGCTTGAGAAACTCGGTTGGTGCGAGAACGGTTGTTCGTCCTTCCCGGTCCGAAACCCAAAATGTTTACCAAGATCCCTTTGGTCGGGCTGTAGGGACGACCAGATGGGAGACAAATGTGACCCATCGTTCGCCGCGACTGGGCGAATGGACGAGGCTTGATGGCTTCCTGAAGGTTTTAACTCGGGCTACGCCGAGCTCATGCGCCATCGTTTCGAGCTCTCGGGTGCGTCGAACGTGACGCGCCCGCGTTCAGGTTCCTGGCTTGAGAAACTCGGTCGGTGGGATGGGGTCGATCGGCCATGTGCGCTGCTGGCTCAATATTGGTGTGTCAGGACGTAATGCTGATATGTTCCGTCTGAGTCGGTCGGGAGGTGTCGTTGACCGAGATGCGGAATCTAGACAGTTCACGAATTCCCAGGTGGTTAGATCGCTTGCCAGTGTATACGGTGAGAAATAATTCGTCGTTTCGGAGCGGGAAAAAGAAGAGACTTCTGACGAACTGATCAATCATAGCCTGCCACGTGTCCACTTTTCTTTACAAAATTGGGGAGCGGACTGTTCGTCTTCCATTTCAGTTTGGTTTTTCGCGTTTTTCTCCCAAAAATCCTTCCCCCTTTTCTCTGCGTTTTGGCCCAGTGTTCTTGAGCGAAAGTGATTCATCCAGTCTACAAGGTAATTTCTTCTTTTTGGCGTCGTTTTGTTGTTCTTTTAGGTAGTTTTTTTTTTTTGGTAAGATTTCTGGAAAGTAAAGCAAGAAGTTTCGAGTTTTGTGGGTTTAGACTGGGTTTCTAGGCGTTTGTGGTGTTAGAATACAAGGGAAATTTTTAGGTTTGAGTTTTCCGGTGAGTTTCTGGGGAAGAACTTGTCTAGGTGAAATTTCTGGGTTTTGGGTGTACATCTGGAAGACGAAGTCAAGTTTTGTGCGTGGTTTGGGGTCGGTCGGTAACGTCTGACCGAGTGGTCTAAAAGTGTACTAGGGGAACAGTCGCTTGGGGAGCAGTGAGTAGTGTTCAAGACAGCAGACTTGGATTGACGTTCAGGTGGATCGGTCGTCCGGGGCGAACGAGTCAGCGTCTTCGAGTCTGGCTGAGGTTTGTTCGGTTTGGATAGGGTCGAATCGTTGAGACTCGTTTGCGGTGAGCAAGCAGTTCACCCTTTCGGTCGGTCGGCTAGGTGGGGTGACTGGTGTTCCATTCGGTTAGAACAGGTCGACCGAGGCTGAAGTTCGGTTTGGTGTAGGAGTCAGTCGGTTGGAGGCGGGCTAGTGATCCGATATCGGTTGATACGTCCGAAAGTGTCGAGTCGCGAAGGGACTGGGGGACGATACGAGCGGGCCCCACTATGGTGGTAATGCTGAAGGGGATGTCCGGTCGGTGTGCCGAACGAGTTAGTGGGTCTTGCTCCAGGGCGAGTGGAGCTGGGCTGAGTGGAGCTGGGCCGAGTGGAGCGGGGCCAGTGGCGCGGGGCGGTTATGTAGGAGGGGGAATACGGAGCTGACAGACCCTCCACGTCCGGTAGTAGCTCTGAAGAGCGGCCGACCAACAGGGTAGTGGGATTGTAATAGGGACTATCCTCCCGTGCTGAGGGTAGTGGACGTGTGTGCGCCCCGTCCCGGTATCATATCCGTTTCGTAAGGGTTCGAAGCCCCACGGTCAGTACGAGCGTGTTTTGTATTGGGAGGTGACGGTTGGGTCCTGCGTATATGAGACAGTGGTTCCACATGGCGTTGAGGTTGCCTGTGCCTCGCTGTCCTGGGACGGTGCTGGAATCATTTCATTAATCGCCCCTCCCAGAGTGTATGGCCGAATGCCTTGGAGGACTGTTGATGGCTTTGGAGGATGCTGTGTGTTCGGCATCATTTGTGTTTGTGGTGCACGAGCTTGCTTGTACTTCGTCTTCTGAAGAAGAATGATTAAGGAGAGGGTCGTATATCTACTGAACTTTTGAGGCAGACCTAGGTCCTCATCTATAGTACCGACCTGCGGCCAGTGAACAAAAAACTGGGCAAACCCGTTATTTTTTTTGAAGGGTCAGGCGTCTTTGGGATAGGGGCATGGGGAGAATCCGATCTCGGTGGCGACCACCGGTGGAATTGTGTGTTGCTCTTTCGTGCTTTTGATTACTAAATCATTGATTATGTTTCTTCCGTTGCGAGCTCCGATGTTCATGCGTGGGCACGAGCGGGGACGGCTGGACGTAGCTACCAGAGGGTTGTTAGCCATCCCATTGGAGCAGAGGATGGGCGAGAGTGTGGTGCTAGCAGATCCAATCTGAGGAGCAGTATCTTGGGCGGTTTTTTGTTTAGAGGCTTTGCAGAGAGGTACTCCTTCCCTCCGTGAGCACCTTGGGGATGTGCTCTCCTGAGTCGTACTACAACATTCATTTTGGTGAGTCAGGGCTGACCCACTAACCGTTGGAGATTTGCCCTTCAGAGTCGTCATGAAGGAAACGTGACTGGCCCGAGCGGCGAGCGAATCCATCGCCAGGCGGTCGAGAGTAAGGGAAAAGTGGGCAGTCGTGTGATGGAGAATGAAGTCGAATGTATAGGTGAGGATTGTACTGGTGACGCCGCCAGTAGGCAGCCACCAGATGTCAAGCAGCCCTCGTCGGAGTCGGGTCGCTCCCAGGCTTGCGTTGTGGAATAGGATGGCCGGGGGACTGGGGAATCATTATCACGATTCCGGTCTACCTGCGTGCCTTACTCGACGAAATAATGAGTTGTAAGAATGTGCCGTACTCCTTCTTGTCCACCGCGGCCGAGGCGCTCTGAAACCAGATGGGTGCGGTTTTTGCTGCCTGCTGGGGCGGTATATCCTGCCGCTGTTCAGGTATGAGCGTGTTGGTTTACATTCTTTTGTGACTTCGTTCATGCCCGGTTTTGTTTGCAGTACTCACTAGTCAGTTCTCCATCTAGGAGGTCTTCGTGGCGCAAGAAAAGCGGTACAGATATACTCGCAAGGCAACGCGGTTTTGCGCACAAAGGAGGCAGCACCGCAAGGTGAGCAGGAGAGTCGCGCGCGCTCCGGGGTAGTGAGGCCGTAGGCGCGTCTTAAGACTTAGCTCGTAGTTAGCGAGACGACGTGAGGCTCGAATCCCCTACAGGTAGAGCAGTGATCTCTAATGCTGATGACGCTCATTATAAGCCCGTGGGCGAACTCATGTTGAGTTTTAAAGAAGGGCAGACGTCTCATGTGTTATCCGGGATAAGGACCTTTGCTCATAGCATGAGTTCTGGAGTAGGAATTGGTCCATCCGTGTCAGGGCCGAGGATCGAGGCGCCTGAGCTCAGTCAAGCCAGGCATTGGTGACTGTAGAGCGGTCCGCTCGCGGTGCCGAGCACCTAGTGTTGTATGGCAGGCCTACCGACTTGACGGAGCGAGAACTCGTGCCTATGATGCTTAGTGCCTTCCCCCCCCCCCTTTTTAGTATTTTTTTTTGGTGTTGTTATGGCCTGCGATTCCCTTGCTCGTCTATGGCTGTCTGTTGTCCGTTTCTCTGTATTTTCTAACTTTGGGCGTTTTGCCGCTTATAATATAACTTTTGACTGTTGGTGTCTCATGGTTCTTTGGCCTAATCACCTCTCTTATTTCTCTTGTATTTGTGCATGTTGTCTCGTTCGTGGCCTGATGGCCGAGACGCGTGGGTTTACCTGTTGGGTTGGTTGGTGTGCTGTCACGACTGTTTTAGGACTGTTCATCCAGTTTGGCCGTCGCGGTGTGTGTCCCCTGGGCTGGTTGACGTTTCTTATGTTGAATGAGGCCGTTTGCACAGCGTGTCGAGCTAGTCCTTGATGGTTTGTTCGAAACGACGACCGTTTATCGGGCTGGACCGATTGCAGGTGTCCAAACGGTCAATCGGGCGCGCACCAGCAAAAAGAGACAGGACCGATGCAGGGGAGACGGAGCGTTTCGAACGTCTCATCCGGGCATGGCGATGTTGAGGTGAAGCGTGTGCGAACGTTCATTACGCGGGCGAGCGCCGTTTGACGGTACCGAGACCCACACGCACTTGTGGACGTTCCTCGGCGATAATTGCGAGTTTGGAGGGTTCGAATAACGAGTTCCTCTGCAAGTGTCGATTTGAGTGGATCTGGTACGAACCTTATCAATTCCCTCGGGCGCGGCCGATTTGAAGGTTTTACGAAACGTTCATCTCGGGCTAGTGACACCAGGTGGAGTGGGCGGCCGTGCGGGTCAAACGCTTTGTTCAAGTGTTTTCATCCGGGGCTGCAACCGGCCGATTTGAAGGTTGTTTTTGCGATTGTAACCCGCTCACGTTCATCGGGGCGAGGCCCGATTTGAAAAAAAAAAAAAAAAAAAACTTGAACAGAAAAAAAAAACCAGGTGTTCGACTAACGTTTTAAAAATCGGTTTGAGGCCGATTTTAAAACAAGAAAAAAATAAAGGTGGTCTGCATCCAGAACTTTCATCGGATCGAAAGGCCGATTGTGAAGGTGTTCGACGTATCCAAGCAGATGTGGGGTGTCCAGAACGTCCAAGCGAGGCCGATTTTGAAGGTGGTGAAACGGTTCACTCGAGGACGCTGACCGTGATTTGAGGATTGTTGTGACGAACGTTCATTCGGGCGAGGCCGATTTGAATGTGAAACGTCGGTGATGGTGTTCGAACGTAAAGGGAGGCTTTGGTGTGCGAATGCAATCGGGCAAGGCCGATTTGAGGTGTGAGAACGTTCACGAGGCCGTTTGAGATTGGAGGTCGACGTATCGGGGAGGGATTTCGATGTTGAATCAGCAAGCGATGAAGGGTGAGACAGTTCATATCGGGCGAGGACGATGGTAGAAGGGGGCAGGTCGGGGGGAGCCGATTTGGAGGTGGATTCGATAACGTTCATCTCGGGCAGGCCCGTTTGAGGTGTACCGAAACGTTCATCATCGGGCGAGGTGGGGGTCGAGTCCCCGATTTGAAGGTGTACGAACGTTCATCGGGCGAGGCCGATTTGAAGGTGTAAAGACGTTCATCGGCGAGGGGCCGATTTGAAGGTGTTCGAAACGTTCATCGGGAGGAAGGCGATTTGAGAGTGTCGAACGTTCATCGGGCCGAGGCCGATTTGCAGAGGGGTGTTCGAAGTGTCCATGGGCAAGGCCGATTTGAAGGTGTGAGAACGTTCATCGGGCGAGGCCTTGATTTGAAGGTTTGTATAAACGTTCATCGGGCGAGGCCGATTTGAAGGTGTACGAACGACAACTTGTGCGATAGCAACGCATAGGTAGAGTACGCCGATTTGAAGGTGTACGAACGTTCATCGGGCGAGAGTTGCCGATTCGAAGGGTTATGAACGTTCATCGGGCGAGGACGATTTGAAGGTGTAAGCAATTCGTCGACCGGGTCGATTGGAGATGAAAAGTTCTGAATAATACTTCATTAAATGTTTGGCCGTGAAGCCGATGTCTAAGAGGAGATGGATAAGCCTTCATCCTTAAAAGAAAACAAAACCAAAAAAATATCAGGAGTTCACCTAGAGGTTAGCGTTTGAGGTGAACGGCATTCCAACTGTTGTGGATGTCTTTGCCCTCGGGGTGCTGGAGTTGTAGCGCCTTTCCCGCTTCTTTGATTATCTTGTAGGGGCTTCCACGGTGGGTCGAGTTTGCCAGAGTAATCTTTTGGTATTTTGGAAGACTTTACGAAGGACCCAGTCGCCTATGCCGAAAGTGCGGATCCTCACGCTGCGGTTGTAATGACGGGCGCTGTTGCTGGTAGGCTGCGTTGCGGATACTTGCTTGTTTCGTAGTTCGTCCCAGTGTCAAGGTTTGGCAAAGGTTTTGGCTATTTGATTCCATCGTCCGCCCATGGAGCCTAGTGGACGAACTGATATTTCGGCTGGGATACTGCTTCTGAACCATATTCAGGGAGAACGGTGTTTCGCCAGTTTATGACGAGCGTTTCGGTAGACCAGAGACTCCGGTAGCTCGTCCGCCCATGCGCCTCTTAGCTTTCTGTAATCGTTTCTTCAGTGTCTGCATGATTGTTTTTGTTTGAGCAGACTCGGCCTGGCCGTTAGATTGGGGTTGCGGGGTGTCGAGAAGTTAACTTTATTCCCCATGTGTCACAGAAATCCTAAAGCCCGAACTAATGAACTGGGACCCTTGTCGGTTACAATCTCTTTCGGTATTCCGAACCGGCAGATCACGTTTTTCCAGATGAAAGCTCGACTTCTCGGTCTCTGACTTGGGCCAATGCCTCAGCTTCGATCCCTTAGTGAAGTAATCTGTTACTGCCAACATGAAGACCCGTTGCCCTGGTGCAGTAGGTAGCTTTCCCACGATGTCCATTCCCCACTTCATGAATGGCCATGGTGTCAGAATGGAGTGGAGCCGTTCTGGTGGGAGGTGTGAGACTGGGCAAACCTTTGACGTTATCGCATCTTTCGCATACAGCGATCGAATCGGCACGGATAGTCGGCCAGTAGTAACCCGCGGTGATCACCGGTGAGCAAGACTGCGTCCCCCTGCGTGGTTACCGCATTCGCTTCATGGAGTTCGGAAGGACATTTTGGGCCTCTTCTGGGCTTATGCATTTGAGGTAGGGACCCGAAAACGACTTTCTGAGAGTTGACCGTCATGTAGGGGAATCTAGCGGCTTTTGCTTTCAATCGGCGCGCTTCGTTCTTCTCATCTGGAGCTCATCGTCTTCCAGGTACTTCACTATCGGATCCATCCACGTTGGTTTGCTCAATGCCCATGGCTTCTCTGGCAGATTTTTCGGGTGGTGGTTCTTTCCAGTTAGCTGGCCACTGCAGTGAATAGGAGGGGGCGGATGACTCAGAGGAACATGGATGAGTGACAACAAGGTTGGCGAGGGCGTCGGCATGGTTGTTCTCAGCTCTGGGGATCTGTACTATTGAGAACTCTTCGAATTCGGCCGCAACTGTTTGACCATGCTTAGATAGGATGTCATTTTAGAGTCACGTGCTTGGTACGTACCTTATAGTTGATTGACACGAGTGAGAGTCTGACTTCACTTCTAGTCTCGTTGGCGCCGATCTCTCTGGCCAAGGTGAGTCCAGCTAAGAGGGCTTCGTATTCGGCCTCATTATTCGTGCACTGAACCCACAACGGACTGCTCGCTGAATGATGTCTCCCTCTGGTGTGATCAGTACTATTCCGAGTCCGCTTCCTTGACATTACTTGATCCGTCTACTAGGAGGGTCCACTTTGAAGGTGGTGCGCGTTCATGCATAGTAATCTTTTTCGGCCTGGGCGGTTTCCCTTGGTGTGAAGTCGGCAATGAAATCTGCTAGTGCTTGGGACTTGACGGCGGTGCGGGGTTGGTATGATACGTCGTACTCGCTGAGTTCTATGTCCATTGCATGAGTCGGCCTGACGCTCTGGTTTGTGCAATATTTTCTGAGCGGGAGGAGGTGATCACAACTATAGGATGGCATTGGAAGTACGGTCTGAGCTTCCTGGAGCATGGATGAGAGAAAGGGCGAGCTTTTCGTTGACTGTAACGAGTTTCTGCGTGAGGAGTGACTTGCTAATGTAGTAAACGGTGACTGCTTCGTTTCTTCTCTCGGACTAGTACGGCTGATATGGCTGTCTCTGAGACCGCTAGGTAACGAGAGTTTCTCTCGTTCATGGGTTTGGACAGCAGCGGGGGTGTAGTCAGATATCTTCAGCTGTTGTAGGGCTTCTTCGCATGAGGGGGTCCAGTCGAACTGTTGGATTTTTTGAGGGCGTGGAAGAAGAGGGTGGCACTTGTCGGCGGACCGGAGATGAAGCGGCTCAGGGCGGCCACTCGTCCTGCAAGACGCTGGACGTTCTCTGACGCAAGTTGGGGATGTATGTGAGAACTGCCCTGATCTGGTCGGGGTTTGCTTCATTCCTCGCTGAGTAACCATATAACTAAGAATTTACCTGACGACACGCCGAATGAGCACTTTTCTGGGTTTAGTTTCATGTTGTACTTCCGGAGAATGGCGAATCCTGGCTAAGGTGGTCAAGGTGTTGTGTTCAGCAATCAGGGATTTGACGAGCATGTCGTCGATGTAAACTTCCATGGTCTTCCCTAATGTGGTCGGAGAACATTTTGTTGACCAGACGTTGGTAGGTGCTCCGGCGTTTTTTTTCAGTCGAACGGCATTACTTTATAACAGTAGTTCCCTCTCTGTGATAAAGCTGTCTTCTCCTGTCGTCCGCGTGCATTAGAATCTGATTGTACCCCGAGAAGGCATCCATGAAACTCAGGAGTTCGTGCCTGCGGTCGCGTCTACCATCATGTCAATATGTGGAGCGGGAAAGAATCTTTGGGGCAGCTTTGTTAAGTCTGTGAAGTCGATGCAGAACTCTCCACTTCCGTTTTTCTTCTTTACGACTAGACGTTTGCCAGCCATTCGGGGTAGTGGACTTCTCTGATCATGCCGTTGTTTAGGAGTTTTTCGATCTCTTCATTGATGATCTGGTTCGTTCAGCTGCGAATTTTCCTCCTTTCTGCTTGACCGGGGTGACCTGGATCTACTTTGAGCTGGTGGCCATCGCGTCCAGGTTGATCCGGTCTGTCGGCATGGACCAGGCGAAACAGTCTTCATTCTTTTTTAGAAACGATCAGTTCTCTCTTGTCTCGGGGTCGAGGCGGAGCCTATGTTTGTTTTTCTCTCTGGGTCATCGGATGTATCTGTACCTCATCCAGCTCTTCCATTGTCGGTTGATCGGCTCGGTTCGGAGGGTCGGATGAGACTGTATGCTATGAGGAATGTCCCTTGCCTTTGAAGGCTTCTTGTAGCAATCCCTAGAAGCTTAGGGTCGCCTTGATCTCCTGCTCCCCCACTTGGTTGGGAACCTGATCGTCTGGTGGAAGGTCGAAGGTACTGCCCGCATTTCATGAATCGGGACGGCCCAAAATGACGTTGTAGGGGGATGGGCAGTCGATCACCAGGAAGACTGTTTGTTTGTTCACCCCGCCGCATAGATAGGAAGGGATTTCCCGATTGTATACTTCTGTTCCGAACTGAATCCAACCAGCAGTGTCGGTCGTCTGTTGATATTTGCTTCTTCCGTCCCATAGCTTTTACTGCTTCGAGGAATAGGATATTCGCTGACGAACCCCCATCCACGACACACCCTTTCACTAAGATGTTGGCTATTTGCAGGGAGAGGACTAAGGCGTCGTGGTGAGGGGCAACCAGGGTGGATCGGCTCGTCATCCTCGAACTGAATCACTTGATGGGAGCATGACCTAGAGACCGGATGAACAGAATGGATTCATGGTGGTGGTTCTAGCATACCGTTTGGCTGATGAGTAACTTACCCCACTGATTTCTGATCCTCCGGAGATGATCGCGCAAAACCCTTAGGTGTCGGTTCTCGCGGAGGGGGCGATGTTGTTTGGAGCTTTTGCTGGTCTGATGGTTTTTTTCCTTTGTCGGTAAGTAGGTCACGGAGGGTCCTTTCTTTAGGAGCGCGGCAACCCTCGAGCCGCAAGGCGATGCAATCCGTGGTGTTATGCCCATGGTCATTGTGGAACTCGCACCACTTGGTTGTGTCTCTCCTTGCCTCAGGATTAAGCTTCCCAGGCCCTGACAGCGGATCCCTACCTTTCATTATCGTCACGACCTGGGTTGGTTCGATGCTGGTATTATACTTGGTATTTGGAATTGATTCGAATCCGATTGTCTGTTATTGTTTCTTGAGGGTTGGCGGTCGTATGGTCTCCTGGCTCTGCTCATGTTCCTTGAGGGGGTTGGTACGGTGCTCTGTCGGTCTAGGTTCCGGTTCCTGTCCGCCGCCTAGGTTCGTATCTGGAATGGGCGGCTGTTTATCCATCCTCTCCCACCTTTTGGATCACGGCTCGGGCCAGAGCATCTTCCATGGTAGTACAGCCTAGCTTTGTGAGCTCCTTGTATAGTTCCCGTCTGGAAGGAGGCCTTTCCTGAAAGCGTCCACAGCAAGTCTCGGGGTTTACAGGAATGATAAGATTTTTCTCCTTGTTGAATTACACGGTACTCTCTCAAGTGTTCCCCTCTCCGTGGTATATTGGTACAAGTCGCGACCAGCTTCTCTAGTCTTCTTGCTGCTGGCGAACATGTTCCACAAAAGTGTCAATAAACCGCTGTGCGAAACGAATCGTGGATCCGTTCGGGAGAATTCGTATACCATTGGAGCGCGGGACCAGACAAACTGGAACGAGAGCTTTTGCACATACAGGCTTCTCTAAGAGGCCGGGTTGTATTGAACAGTGAACATCGCTGTTTGTACGAGGCTATGTGGTCGTCGGGTCGGTGGTACGTCGTATGGTTTCATGTTGGGATATTGAATTTTTGGGGCATGTCAGCCAGGGCGATCTCGTCGCAAAGGTGAGTCCGCGTACAATTCGGTGCTGCTTTTTTTGGTTGGGATGTGCATTCCTGGGATACGCCTCATTACTGCCTCGACGTCGGCCAGTCTTTTGGCCAATAATGTTCTGCGGGGGAAGGAAATGCTATCGGGTCATCCTGTCTTACGTCTGGTACGTCTCCTCGGCTCATCCCCTGGGGGGTAGACTGACCGATCAGTCCGTCGTGCGTTCCTTGGTAGCATATGGTGTCGTTCATCCCTTCTGGCTGGATGACTCCCTTGTCACTGTTCTGTTGTTCTTCCTACATGGATGGTCAGGGGAGTTGTTGGTAGTTGTTCGGGGTCTTTCGCGGATGGGTGAATTCAACGAGCTTGGTGTTGGTTTGGTTTGGCCGTTCACCCCGGAGGATGAGCTAGGCAGGAGGGGGTTTGTTTTGGGTGACTGGAGGGAGTGGCATGGTGGAGATGGGATGTCCTTAGGATTCTCTATGGTAGATCGTTTTGATCATGAGGCTGGGATGGTCAACTGGACCGCGCGCCGTTGTGTCTTATACTCGTTAGTCAGAACTGAGTATCGACCGCCATGCGTCAAGGCGGACGCCCTTTGCCAGAATCACGGGTTGGTGCTCTGGTGTGGAGAGGGGTTGCATGGAGGGGATAATGTGCGGAATCGGTTGGAGGGGTGCTGGCGGGGAGAAACTCGAGTTCATAGAATTGACTTACTTTCTCTTTCAGCGACTGGTTCTCGACCCGGATGGATGCGTTTTCGGCTTCCAGCGCGGCCACCTGTCTACTTTGTTGCATGGAAGCGGTCAAGCCCCAGTCTGGCCTCGATGCCTGAGTTACCGTCCTCTGGAGTTGTAGCCATGGAATATTCCTCCACGTAGCAGGGTTCGTCACGCCGAATAATGCTAGAGGCCCCACGGTGGCGCTAAACTGTAGACGTAAAAATCTACCTGAACGGAGGGGGGGTCGATCCCGTGAGGTCAAGGCCACTAGCGATCTGGATGCACCTGCACACGTAGAGAACACACACGTGAAGCGAACGGGAAACACCGGAGTGGTGTTCGCACGTAGGCACTCCGCCGCTCAAGTCAGCAAGACTGAAAGGGGCTAATTAGTGAGGGGTAAGGAACGAGAGATTACCGGAGTACTAGTCGGAACTGTGATACGGTGACCCAATGAAACTCTCGAGTGAAGTAGTTTGGGTTGAGGGTGTAATGTCGATGCCCCCTGTAAGAGGGCTAGCCTCTGTTTATATAGTGATCGTCTAGTCTCCCAATCTTGGTAGAGGTAGGAGTCCTAGTACACTCTGATACAACCCCTAGAAGAATTAGGATTTGTGGTAAGCTGTCTTACCCGTTTCCGTATAGGAAGGTGATTCTGATTAGAGTTATCTCCGAGTAGGAAAGTGGACAGGAATAGAAAGTATCCTGAGGGGGTTGTGGGCTTTGATTTGTCCATGGACCTAGGACATGGTCCAGGTTGAGAGGCTTGTGCCTGCTCAGTTGGGACCGTTGCGTTCCTCAGGTTAGACGAGAATGATGGCTTGGGCCTCCGTAGGACTAGACTTGGTCCTTTTTCCTATTTGGGCCAAGGACGATTTTTGGCCCTAACAGTCTCACCTGTATTTCTTTTATTCTAAATCATGATCAAGATAAATTTGAAAATAATAAATTTAGGTGTGTAATTGACCTGGTGCCATTTTGTCTCACACCTAACTTCTTGTTTCATTATCATATTATCATGCTCTGATATAGCTTTATAACTTCATGTTATGAGAGTAATAAGTAACCGCACCTGCTGTGTATAAGATGAACGTGAAACGTGAAAGTTATTGGAAAAATATGAATCCTAGGGTTGTAACTGCGGTTTCTAGAAGTTTTCGTTCCTGTATAGTGTATATTCAGAAACTGCACGATAACACTCTTACTCTGCCCAATTACTTATTTGGGTGGGAACAAGTCATTAACTGTATAAGAAATCTTAAAAATTAAAATGTGTATGATAGACATATGATAAGAAGTCTGCAAACTTAATATTTTCATTACTTTAAGGCTGTGGGCAGATAACTCCTGTTGCCAATCTTTGATTCCAGACATTCTTTTGTTTGATTTGACAATAATATAAGATTACGAGAATGTTTCCTTCCTAATAGTGAATATTGTTGGTGATTTTCGGGGTTATCAAATTACCTAGTCTAGAAGTGTTAATCTTTTTTTACCAGGGTTATCTTTTTTTTAAAAAAACCAAATTTGCCCTTAAATAAAAGCCATTTCAGACTAAATTGCCCTCAAATGTCTACCAAATAACAATGACCCAAACCCCCCATATTTGAGAATTTAGCTAAAACACCACAGCCACAAAAGTTTGAAAGTTAAAAAAATACCCCCAGCTACTGTAGGCCATCGGCAATAGTCGTACGACCGACACGATCTGACTGTTTTCGACCATATCAAAGGTTGAAAACATCTAGATTGCCGTGGATTTGGCCGAAAAGAGCCATAACAGGTCTGGCTGTTTGTGACCGTTTCTGGTCAGATCCATGATATACTAGTTGTTTTTGGCCTTCAATCTATTTTGAAACAGCCAGATTGGTGCGGATTTGGTAGTTTTCAACCAAATCCATGACAATCTAGTTGTTTTTTACCTTCAATCTGGTCGAAAATAGCCAAAACGGCACCCAACAAGCCAAATCTCTCTTATCGTGTGACGTTTTGGTGACTGCCGCCAGCAGCTAACAGTGGCAGTCGACGGTGGCGTTGGGTGGTTGGAGATATTTTGTTGAAATTTAAACTTTGTTGTTGGGTGTTTTAGCTAAATTCTCAAATATAAGGGGTTAAAAGAATTTATTTAAATAGTAATAATAATAATAATAATATTATTATTATTATTATTTTAAAAAGGAAAGAAGATTCAGAAAAAGCTGCTATCAATAATATTTTATTATTTCCAACCAAACTTCTTAATTATTTATACTCACTAATCTAATCAAATATATTGATATAACACTCCCATAATCTTTAGTAATCTATCTCACTGGTAATCTTGTATTTTCAGTAATAAAATATTCCTCGAATCAAATACACCTTAAATGCATCCTAACATGTAATGTCGTCTCCAATGAGTATAGATATGATCATAATTTTTATTTATTTACATCCTATATATATATATAATTTTAATGAAAATTCCTACATAAGTTTCATGCAAAAATTTATAGGGGCCCTTTATACTATCAAGTAAATAAAAAAAAAAAAAAAAAAAAAGAAATCACAATCAAAGTGGAGCCTGGAAGGTAGGGGTGTTCAAAAGAACCGGTTAGAAGAAATTGGTGGGTACCCTGGGTTTGGTTCCAGTTCCTACCCAGAACCAATCGTCTGGGTAAGTTTTGGTTCTAAATTTTTAGAACCGTTACTGTGTGGTTACGGTTTTGGTTCCTATAGTTGGGATCCAGAACCAGAATCAGGAACCGAGACTAATATAAAATAAAATTAAATATTAGGGGGGTTAATAAAAACTTTTGTAGAAAAAATAATTTAAATACAGCAATATTATATTTCATAACATTTAAAGTAAGTTAGTTTGACTTTTGAGAATCTACCTTTACAAAGTAATGGAGTTTGTAATTTTGAATTTATAATTTGTAATTTTATTTTTGTTAACAAGTGCCAGGTTGGGGGATGGGTATTTATAAGTTTTTAAAAGTTTTTTTGCCATTTTAAAAACTATTGGAGGCTCATTGTAATTTTATAGGGTACCCTAAACTAGAACCGGAATCATTGTTATAGATTTTGGTTCTGAGTACCTAGAAACAGAACCATCAATTCTGATTTTAGTTCTAAATTTCAAGGAACCATCGGTTCGATTTCTTAAAAAAGTATAGAATACCCTAAACCGAATACCCTACTGGAAGGTGCTGAAATCACTTTGGTCGCGTTATGAAAATTAATTATTAAACTGATTATACCAGAAACCTTTCATTTCATTGGCACAAAAGTCAGAGAACCACTTCTATCTGTCTAGGCCCGCATCTGGTTGTTTCAGAGACATTAAAACTTTAACTCTGTGTCTAAACAGCCCAACTTTTCAGAGCGTTCCAGATTTTCCCACGTGGTTAAACGTCTATGGTAAGAAGCCCATTTTACATCCGAAGCAAATACAGCAAATTATTTCCAAGTCCGAGCAATCTCCTCTGGGCATCTCACTTCCTTATCCATTCTGTTATCGTCTCACTCACACACACACACAAAGAGCATGGCCGCCACACTTAGCCTCCTTAGACTTCCTATTCTTTCTCAGAAACAACACCATTCCTACTCCGATCCCCGATCTAAACTTCCAGTTATCGCCAATGCTACTAAACTAAACATTCCAAAAGGCTCCACTCACCTACCAACACCCTTCAATAAGACCATCCATCATTTAAAATCAGTTGCTCCTCCCCTTACAACTGTCGCATTGCCTTTCTTTTTAGATACCAAGGCAAGTACAAACGATAATTTTGAAATTATTATTCTTCTACCTTTTTCTTTTTTCTTTTAAAAAAATGAATTATTTACTCTGTGGGGTTATTTTTGTTTTGGCACGTCAGGATGCACTTGCTGTTGGTGGGGAGTTTGGGATTTTGGAAGGCAGGACTTTTGCACTCATACACCCCATTGTTATGGGTAGTTTGTTTTTCTACACTCTCTGGGCAGGGTATTTGGGTTGGCAATGGAGGCGGGTTCGGACTGTCCAGAATGAGATCAATGAGCTCAAGAAGCAAGTGAAGCCTACCCCAGTTACTCCTGATGGAAAACCCGTTGAAGTAGCACCATCACCTGTTGAAATTAAAATTCAGCAACTCACTGAGGTTCGCTTATTCTCACTATTATTGTTTCAAAAGTTCCTTATAAGAAACATGTTGTGAAAGAGAATGTAATATGAAACAAATAATTGAATCAAGTTAGTTGGTGAATAATTTAAGTAGAAAATTCATTGTTTAGAAGTAATCATTTTGAAATTTGAAGCTGAACAATATGTATGTGCTCAACTATAATTAGTTCAAGTAGCAGTTGAGGATTCCAAACTGCTTGCTTTGTTACATATGTAAGTGCACATAAATCTATCAGATTGACATAGTGATTCCCATGTACAGGAAGTAATGTGACAATTGTTATTTTCTTTTCAATTGAAAGGAAGTGATGTTGGCCGAGTCATTCTGTATATATTACGTAACAGATGTTTTCATAAAATTGATGCTTGTGCTCCATAATCTGATCATGAGATTTTGAGTTCAGTAAATGATCTGAACACATTGGTATTTGAAATAATTCAGGAGAGGAAGGAGTTAGTGAAAGGGTCTTACAGGGATAGACACTTCAATGCAGGATCTATACTGTTAGGTTTTGGAGTTTTCGAGGCTATTGCTGGAGGAGTTAACACATGGTTTAGAACAGGAAAACTATTCCCAGGGCCCCATTTGTTTGCAGGAGCAGGTAGAATTCAAGTTCCTAATTCTTTTTAGCACTTGTATTTTGCAAAATGGACTGTAGAATTTGCAGTTCAGAGTGTGGATCTTACTGGTTTGATATTTGTACAACAGGCATAACAGTTCTATGGGCGGCAGCAGCAGCTCTAGTACCTGCAATGCAGAAAGGGAGTGAGACTGCAAGAAATCTTCACATTGCTTTGAATGCAATAAACGTTCTCCTATTTATATGGCAAATTCCCACTGGAATTGATATAGTCTTTAAAGTGTTTGAATTCACTCAATGGCCTTGAATTTGATTTACCTATGTTGTAAAAAATGATAGTTTCTTTTGTCGCTATAGTATACTAGTTTATCTTTTCTAAATCTGTGGTAACCATTGCTTCAAAGAGTTAAATACCATATGAGTTTCAATTTTCACATATTGCCTCTTTCATTTTATTGAACATTAGAAATGGAACAATATCACTTGCCTTTTGCTTTCCCTAGCAGATATTAGTTTTTTGTTTCTGGAATGGTTATCAATTACTTAAATCACTCTGCCCAAACAAATGAGCTTCATTGCTAGAGCCCTAATAATCATTTGACTATAAATTGGTAAGTAAAAGTTCAATATTAATAATTTTCTTTTGATACCCATAAATTCTTAGGTGTTCTTTGAGTTTTGAATCGACGATAATTTTGACACTGTACAATCTTGATAATCAAGCAACTTATAAAATATAATGTCCCAAGTAGATGGATCCAAATAATTTAAACATTTGATCTCTTTATTCAATTAGGGATTCATATATTCAACTAGGGATGACAAATCCTTTAGTTACTATGGTTAGCTATACCTAGAGAGTCTTGTGTTCGAGTTGCATGAGAGATACCTACTACATTTGTGCAATTACCTTAATCTATTAGGTTTGTAGAACTTTTCGTGGCTTTGATGATTGGACATGCTTAAATATGGGTTTAGATACTTCAAATACCTTAAAAAAATATATATATCCAAACTTTGAGAATTCCATATATAAATTAATTAAATACCAATAATGGAAAACTATAAAATTTAGGTTTATACAATCTAACACACTCTGCGGTGTTAGATTGTATAATCAATTTTCAGCCTTCAAAGTCTCCGACTAATCTCCATCCAATCTTTGATCAGTGATAAAATATCAGCAGTTACCACCAATGCTTGCATATAATAAAGTAGCAGAGTGCTGAGGCACAAGTTGATTAGAATTTAAACCATTTGATATTTTTTTAATTGCTTAAAGAGGCTTAACAAGAACGACTTGCTTTTGAATGGACATAGAAACATTGTATTTTTACCATTGACAACTTTAGATTTAACATATATTAGTGAAAAAGAAAAAAAAACAAATAACTTATATGGATACTCCAATGGCCCACGTAAAATTATATTCTTTTCTTCTCTTGTGTAGCAGTTGGGAATACTTTAGAATCTTTGGAGTTTCAATCCGAGGATTGTCACCTCTCCTCTCTCTCTCCAATCAGACGTCCTTCTTACAGACATTGAATTGTTAGAGCATTACATTTTTTTTTTTTTTTTTTTTAATATTCAGGTTGTCTGAACCAGTTTACGCATACTTCAATTAATCTTCTGAGTTTATTGATCACTTTATAAAAAAATAAGTCACAAAACAATATTATTATGACAGGTAATCATAAAATTTAAACTTAAAAATTTAAAGAAAAGAGCAAATCTCCTTAAGCACCGGCCACAAGCTGGAAATTGTTAGAGCATTTAACTAGCAATTAAAGTTGAAACTTGAAAGTCACCCCATCCGTACGATTATAGGCAGCCTCTTCAAGTATCCCAAAAGTGAAAATAAATGGTTGAAAGAGAGAAAGTAGCAGACAGCATCTCAATCTCTGCAAGCAAAGTCAGCAAGACGATACAGACAGCTGCGGTAATAAAATCACCTGAAGATTTGCAAGAATCCAATAACAGTTAGTTAAGTTGTTATGTGAAAACCAAGCATTTTCAAGAACCTTGAGGAAGTCAGAATGAGTATTATGTGTGCAATGTTATAACTGTTAAGCACGACATTGGAGTGGCAGAGAGCCGCTAAATGCACAGCATGGGTATGCATGCTAATCAGCCCATATTGACGGCTGTTTTAGTGGTTAATATTGAGAGACAGAACAGGCCGCCATTAGCAATTGAAGAATATGCCAGATCGCACTTCTCCTTGATATGGAAATGACATTTGATACCAACACTCGAATATTAACGACTTCTAAATAAATATCATTTTATAGGTACAAAAGTTATGTACATTCTTTTGTTTAACATTGATTAACAAATGTGACAACATAACTAAAGAGAGTAAAAGATAATGCTCTTCCCATTCGTTTAATTAAATTATATCACATGAAAACAACTTACGCCATTTATCAAAGATATGATTATATTTGCTTTTAGCATAAGAGTAGAAATGGCAATGAGCTACCTAGCAAGTAGAATCATAAAACCGGTGTTTGCATCACAATTATTCTAAGCTAAAATTCAATTCAATAGATCCTAATGTAATTATACAGAGCAGAAGTCCTTACCATCATGGATGCAAAAAAGCAAATTAACCCATTTGCTTTTGTGAACTTTTGTCTGCTGTGGGTGCCCGCTGAATCGGATGCCTTACCTTATCTGTAACTGTGTAAGTTGTGTTTCTGACGGCTTTTTAATCTGCTATTTCCCTTCCAAATGGGTTAAAGCTTCGTTGCTCATGACATGTAAGTTCTATAAATAAGAACTCGTAAGAGCCATCTATACTTGTGTTCATTCCCTCAAAGTTTAGTTCTCTATACAAGTAAGTAAACCTCTCTCCTTATTATGGAACCAACCAACCTCCATCTCGTCCTTGGTTCCGTTTACCACCATAGCCCGTCCAGTGGCACCCATGCCCAGCCCGAGCCCCTGCTCCCAGCCACGGCCCCCTTTGGCTCTACCTGCATTTAGGCCATCAGTTCAGCCTCAACCTCAAGAAACTACTGCACCTGGAGCACCACCGACGACGGGTTTGTCCTCAGTTCCTCCCTCTAACTAGAAGAACCTCAGTGCCATCTTCTCCTGTCAAAAACAACCCAAACTACCACTTCAGTCCATCCTCTCCTATTAAAACCAAAGATTGCTTCCCTTCCAACTTCTTTCCAAAAACCAGCCCCATCTTTACAACTTCAAATTCTCCCCTTCTCCCCGAAACCCTTATCTACATCTCCAGTCAGACAAATTCCAACTTCTCCGGTCAAAACAGTTCCAACTTCTCCTGTAAAAACAGTTCCAACTTCTCCAGTCAAAACAGTCCCAACTTCCCAGTCAAAACAGTCCCAACTATCACCAGCACTTCATCAATGGGACAACTACCACGACTCGTCTGCCCACCCCAACGCCATCTCCAAGAACCATAAAGCCGGCGGTTCAAACCCCACCCTGTCTCTAAGCAAAAGCCCACTGCTCCCCCACCTTCTCCTTTAATTCTACACTCCACAACTGAAATCCAAACCCGAGCTTGAACCCAAAATCCCAGTAGAGGCTGAGCAAAAGGGCGTGCTGGTTCAGAAGACCATTGAAACTCCTAAGCCTCGGGTCAGTGGCCCCAGAAGGATTTGCACGAGAGTCACAGGCCCACATTGCTCACCTTCATCATGGGAAACGCGAAGAGCACAAAGACTTTGAAGCAAAGAAGAAAGGTGGTCATCACAAGAAATTCTCTTCAGATTCTGAGGAGGGTGGCATGAAAGTTATAACAATTGCAGGTGAGAACAAAGGTGCTTTCATGGAAGTAATCAAGTCCCCTGTGAAACATGGGTTTGATGGCAGCCCTCATCCTCTGGGCCGCATTGACCCTAAAACAGAGAAGGGTGGAAGCGTATGGCATAAACATGGCAGCAGCAGCAGTAGCGGTGAGGAAGAGAATTCCAAGAAGAAGGACAAGGTCACAAAGGAAAGGGAATGCATTCTCCTCCCATGGATGCATACATGAACAGAACGTTCAAGGTGTTAACAACTCCATTTTATTCAATTCTTCATGCTCTCATCATGACCCTGGAGTGCACCTTCGCTATCAAGAAAGCCATTAGCCAAAGGATTCCATGTCAAGGATAAGAACAGCAGCAATGGTCATCACAGCTAAAGAGATTAAAGAAAGCTTAAATAAAGATAATGTTTTACTACTTTTGTGGTTCAATTTTAGTCTATTTATCGCAATTATGTGATGTTGAATGAATAAATTAATAGAGTGATTGAGTGAAGATAAAGCGAGCATGGGTTTGATTCTCATGTTATATTCCACTGATGTGGAGTGTAATTGAAGATTATCCCACACCCTGTTTGGCTTGAGTGAGAGAATTATATACGTGCGTTAATGTAATAAAGTGGTCATTATTACTTCAATTGTAACCAAGCATGCATTTGTATGACCGACTAGTAATTTACGTTTGTATCAAGTCTTTCAGAATTTTCCTATTTATGATTCTGTTTCTAATCATACAAACAATGTTAACAAGTATATGTCATTGTAGACGTAAAAATACCTGAACGGAGGGGGGGTCTGATCCGTGAGGTCAAGGCCACTAGCGATCTGCTGCACCTGCACACGTAGAGAAACACACACGTGAAGCGAACGGGAAACACCGGAGTGGTGTTCGCCGTAGGCACTCCGACGCTCAAGTCAGCAAGAGAAAGGGGCTAATTTAGTGAGGGGTAAGGAACGAGAGATTACGGAAGTCTAGTCGGAGACGTGACTACGGTGACCCAATGAAACTCTCGAGTGAAGAGTTTCGGTGTGAGGGTGTAATGTCGTGCCCCTGTAAGAGGGCTAGCCTCTGTTTATATAGTGATGTCTAGTCTCCCAATCTTGGTAGAGAGGAGGAGTCCTAGTACGACTCTGATACAAAACCTAGAAGAATTAGGATTGTGGTAAGCTGTCTTACCGTGTCCGTATAGGAAGGTGATTCTGATTAAGAGTTACTCCGAGTAGGAAAGTGATCAGGAATAGGAAAGTATCCTGAGGGGTTGTGGGCTTTGGATTTGTCCATGGACCTAGGACATGGTCCAGGGTTGAGAGGCTTGTGCTGCTCAGTTTGGGCGTTTCGTTCCTCATGTTAGACGAGAACTATGGCTTGGGCCTCCGTAGGACTGGACTTGTGCCTTTTTCCTATTTGGGCCAAGGACGATTTTTGGCCTAACAGTTTGTCCCCCACTCTCTGAGTTGGGTATCTCAAGTTAGAGAGTAGGTCGTACTCAAGACGAGCTCGTTCTTTCCCCATGGGCGAGCAATCATTGGAGAAAGTAGACTGACGGAGTGATTTGTTGGTCTTGGTCGATATTCATTCCGAACAAGAGCATGCCGCCACGTGTTGTGCTGATCGGTTCAGTGAGCGAAGAGCCGAAAGCTAGGTCGGGTCGCCGGTATGTTAGCAGATTATCGTAGAAAACACCGCGAGAACGGTTGTTCGTCCTCTCGGTCGGGCGAAACCCAAAATGTTTACCGAGATCTCTTTGGTGGGCTGTAGGGACGACCAGATGGGAGAAAATGTTGACCCATCGTTCGCCTCGGATGGGCGAATGGACGAGGCTTGATGGCTTCCTGAAGGTTTTAAATCGAGCTACGCGAGCTCATGCGTCCATCGTTCGAGCTCTCCGGGTCGGTCGAAGTGAGGCGTCCGAGAAGGCTCTGGCTTGAGAAACTCGGTTGGTGCGAGAACGGTTGTTCGTCCTTCCCGGTCGGGCGAAACCCAAAATGTTTACCAAGATCCCTTTGGTCGGGTGTAGGGACGACCAGATGGGAGACAAAATGTTGACCCATCGTTCGCCTCGGATGGGCGAATGGACGAGGCTTGATGGCTTCCTGAAGGTTTAACTCGGGACGCCGAGCTCATGCGTCCATCGTTCGAGCTCCCGGGTCGGTCGAACGTGACGCGCCGCGTTCAGGTTCCGGCTTGAGAAACTCGGTCGGTGGGATGGGTCGATCGGCCTGTCGCTGCTGGGTCAAATATTGGGTGTGAGGACGTACTGCTGATATGTTCCGTCTGAGTCGGTGGGGAGGGTCGGTTGACCGAGATGCGGAATCTAGACAGTCACGAATTCCCAGGGGTTAGGATCGCTGCCACGTGTACGGTGAGAAATAATTCGTCGTTTCGAGAGCGGGAAAAAGAAGAGATTCTGACAACTATCAATCATAGCCTGCCAGTGTCCCCCTTTTTCTTTACAAAATTGGGGAGCGGACTGTTCGTCTTCCATTTCAGTTTGGTTTTTCGCGTTTTTCTCCCAAAAATCCTTCACCCCTTTCTCTGCGTTTTGTCCAGGTTTTGAGCGAAAGTGATTTATTCCAGTCTTACAAGGTAATTTCTTCTTTTTGGCGTCGTTTTGTGTTCTTTTAGGTAGTTTTTTTCTTTTTGGTAAGATTTCTGGAAAGTAAAGCAAAGAGTTTAGAGTTTTTGGGTTTAGACTGGGTTTCTAGGCGTTTTGGTGTTAGAATACAAGAGAAATTTTCTAGGTTTGAGTTTTCCGGTGAGTTTCTGGGAAGAACTTGGTCGTAGGTGAAAATTCTGGGTTTTGGGTTTACATCTGGAAGACGAAGCAATTTTGGCGTGGTTGGGTCGGTCGGTACGTCTGACGAGTGGCTAAAAGTGTGACTAGGGGAACAGTCGCTTGGGGCGAGTGAGTAGTGTTCAAAGACAGCAGACTTGGGATTGACGTTCAGGTGGATCGGGCGTCCGGGGCGAAGAGTCAGCGTCTTCGAGGCTGGCTGAGGTTTGTTCGGTTGGATAGGTCGAATCGGAGTAGAGACTCGTTTGCGGTGAGCAAGCAGTTCACCTTTCGGGCGGTCGGCTAGGTGGGGTGACTGGTGTTCCATTCGGTAGAACAGGTCGACCGAGGCTAAGTTCGGTTTGGTGTAGGAGTCGGTCGGTTGGGAGGGCTAGTGATCCGATGTCGGGTGATACGTCCGAAAGTTCGAGTCGCGAAGTGGACTGGGGGACGAGTACGAGCGTGCCCCACATGGTGGTAATGCCTGAAGGGGATGTTCCGGTCGGTGTGCCGACCGGAGGGTAGGTGCTGCCAGGGCGAGTGGAGCTGGGCTGAGTGGAGTGGGCCGAGTGGAGCTGGGCCGAGTGGGCGCGGGGCGTATGGTAGGAGTGGGAAGACCCGGAGCTGACAGACCTCCACGTCCGGTAGTAGCTCTGAAGAGGGGCCGAGCCAGCAGGGTAGTGGGATTCTAACTAGGGACACACGCCCGTGCTGAGGGATAGTGACGTGTGGCGCCTCCGTACCCTGTATCATATTCCGTTTCTGTTAGGTTCGGGCCCCACGGTCGTACGAGCGTGTTGATTGGGAGGCTGAGTTGGGTCTGGTATATGAGAAGTGGTTCCACGATGGGTTGAGGTGTGCCTGGCCTCGCCTAGTCTGGGAGGTGGCAATCATTTCATTATCGCCCCTTCCAGCTTATGCCGAATGCTGGAGGCTGTTGATGGCTTTGGAGGATCTGTGTGTTCGGCATCAGATTGTGTTGGGTTGCACGAGCTCTGTACTCGTACTTCTGAAGGAGAATGATAAGGAGAAGGGTCGATATCTACTGAACTTGAGGCACGATAGGTCTCATCTAGTAAACGACCTGCGGTCCAGTGACAAAAACTGGAAAGACCGTACTTTTTTTTGAAGGGTCAGGCCGTCTTTGGAGATAGGGCATGGGCGAGATCCCGATCGGGTGGCGAGCCACTGGTGAGAACTTAGTTGTTTCTTTCGTGTTTGATAAAATCTTGATTATGTTTCTTGTTGCAGAGCTCGATTTCAATCGCGCTGGGCAGAGCGGGGACGGCTTGGACGTAGCTACCCAGAGGGTGTTAGCCATCCCATTGGAGCAGAGGGATTGGCGAGTGGTGCTAGCAGAGTCCAATCTGAGGAGCAGTATTCTTTGGGGGTGTAGAGGCTATTCGAGAGGTACTCCTTTCCTCGCTGAAGCAGACTTGGGATGTGCTCCTGAGTCGGTAATCCAACACTCATTTTTGGTGAGTCAGGGCTGAACCCACTAACCGTTGGAGAGTTTGCCTTGCAGAGTCGCCCATGAGAAAATTGACTGTCCCGAGCGCGAGCGAATCCATCGCCAGGCGTCGAGGGAGAAGAGAAAAGGGAGTGTTGGTGAGAGCGGATGTAAGGTCGAGGTATGTACTGGTGACGCGCCCAGTCGGCAGCCACCGAGTCAGCAGCCCTGTCGGGAGTGGGTCGTCCCAGGCTGCCGTTGTGGATGAGGAGGCCGGGACTATCATATCACGATTCCGGCTACTGCGTCGACTTACTCGGACGCAACATCAATGAGTAAGATGGCCGACTCCTTTTGTTCCCCGGGACGAGGCGCGTCTGAACCAGATGGGTGCGGTTGCTGCCGCTGACTGGGGCGTATCTGCGCTGTTCAGGTATGAGCGTGTTTGTTTACATTCTTTTTTGACTTCGTTCTCATTGCCCGGTTTTGTTTTGCAGGTACTCACTAGCAGTCTCCATCTGAGGAGGTCTGCGTGGCGCAAGAAAAGCGGAACAGATATATCAAGGCCAACGCTGGTTTGGTCAAAAGGAGGCAGCATCCCGGAAGGCTGAGCAGAGGGAGTCAGCAGCGCCTGGGATAGGAGGCTGAGGTCGAGAGACTGCGTCGTGAGTTAGCCGAGAGGACCGCGGAGGTCGATCCCTCAGGGAGCAGTGCATCTTATTGCTGAGCGCCATTATTAAGGCCCGGGGCGAATCATCAGTTGGAGTTTAAAGAAGGGCAGACGTCTCATTGGGATCCGGATGAAGACATTTGCTCATGAGGAGTTATTGGGGAGGAGATTGGTATCCGGTGGGGCAGGGCGAGGAGCAGGCGCTGAGCTAGTCAGCCAGGCGTTGGGGACGAGAGCGGTCCGGCTCGGGGCCGAGCATAGTGGTGTATGCCAGGCGACCGACTTGACGGAGGACGAGACTCGTGCCGAGGATGCTTAGTGCCTTCCCACCCCCCTTTTATATATTTTTTTTTGTGTTTTATGCCTGCGATGCCTTTCGTATGGCGTCTGTGCGTTCTCTGTATTTCTAACTTTGGGCGTTTGGGCCTATATATAAACTTTTGACTGTTGGTGTCTCATGTTTCTTTGGATGAATCACCTGCTCTTTTATTCTCTTGTATTTGTGCATGTTGTCTCGTCGTGGCCTGATGGCCGAGACGCGTGGGTTTATGTTGGGTTGGTTTGGTGCTGTCACTGGTTTAGGACTGGTTCATCCAGTTGGCCGGTGAGTGTGTAGTCCCCTGGCTGGGTGACGTTTCTTAGGTTGAATGAGGCGGTTCGCGGTGTCTAGTCTTGATGGTTGTTCGAACGTTTATCGGGCGAGACCGATTGCAGGTGTCCAAAGTCAATCGGGCGAGGCCGATTGGAGGGCGTTCGAACGTCCATCGGGCAAGGGATTTGAGGGGTGAGAACGTTATCGGGCGAGGCGATTTGAAGGTGTACGGACGTTCATCGGGCGAGGCCGATTTGGAGGTGTTCGAACGTTCATCGGGCAAGGCCGATTGAGGGTGTACGAACGTTCATGGGCGAGGCCGATTTGAAGGTGTACGAAAGTTCATCGGGGAGGCCGATTTGAAGGTGTACGAACGTTCATCGGGCGAGGCCGATTTGAAGGTGTTCGAACGTTTATCGGTTGAGGCCGATTTGAGGTGTTCGAACGTTATGGGCGAGGCGATTTGAAGGTGTTCGAATGTCATCGGCAAGGCGATTTGAAGGTGTGAGAACGTTCATCGGGCGAGGCCGATTTGAAGGATTGGAGGTGTTTCGAACGTTCATCGGGGAGGCGATTTGAAGGTGTTCGAATGGCATGGGCAAGGCCGATTTGAAGGTGTGAGAACGTTCATCGGCGAGCCGATTGAAGTGTATGAACTTCATGGGCGAGGCCGATTTGGAGGTGTTCGAACGTTCATCGGGCAAGGCCATTGAGGGTGTACGAACGTTCATCGGGCGAGGCCGATTTGAAGGTGTACGAACGTTCATCGGGCGAGGCCGATTTGAAGGTGTACGAACGTTCATCGGGCGAGGCCGTTTGAAGGTGTCGAACGTTCATCGGTTGAGGCCGATTGGAGGTGTTCGAAGTTCATCGGGCGAGGCCGATTTGAAGGTGTTCGAATGTCCATCGGGCAAGGCCGATTTGAAGGTGTGAGAACGTTCATCGGGCGAGGCCGATTTGAAGGTGTATGAACGTTCATCGGGCGAGGCGATTTGAAGGTGACGAAAGGTCATCGGGAGAGGCCGATTTGAAGGTGTATGAACGTTCATCGGGCGATGCCGATTCGAAGGTGTATGAACGTTCATCGGGCGAGGCGATTTGAAGGTGTAAGCAATTCGTCGACCGGGGTCGATTGGAGATGAAAAATTCTGAATAATACTTCATTAAATGTTTGGCGTGAAGCCGATGTCTAAGAGGAGATGGATAAGCCCATTCATCCTTAAAGAAAACAAAACACGAAAAAAAATAACAGGAGTTCACCTAGAGTAGTAGCGTTTGAGGTGGAACGGCATTCAACTGTGTGGATGTCTTTGCCCTCGGGGTCTGGAGTTTGTAGGCGCCTTTCCCCGCTCTTTGATTATCTTGTAGGGGCCTTCCAGGTGGGTCCGAGTTTGCCAGAGTTAATCTCTTTGGTATTTTGGAAGACTTTAAGAAGGACCCAGTCGCCTATCCGAAAGTGCGGAATCCTACGCTGCGGTTGTAATGACGGGCGGCTTGTTGTGGTAGGCTGCGTTGCGGATACTTGCTTGTTTCGTAGTTCGTCCACAGTGTCACAGGTTTGGCAAAGGTTTTGGCTATTTGATTCCTGTCCGCCCACTGGAGCCTAGTGGACGGAGACTGATATTTCGGCTGGGATGACTGCTTCTGAAACCATATGTCAGGGAGAACGGTGTTTCGCCAGTTGATGACGAGCGGGGTTCGTGTATGACCAGAGGACTGGGTAGCTCGTCCGCCCATGCGCCCTTAGCTTCGTAATCGCTTCTCAGTGTCTGCATGATTTTTTTTGACGACTCGGCCTGGCGTTAGATTGGGGGTTGCGGGGTGTCGAGAAGCTTAACTTTATTCCCCATGTGTCACAGAAATCCCTAAAGCCGAACTAATGAACTGGGACCATTGTCGGTTACAATCTCTTTCGGTATTCGAACCGGCAGATCACGTTTTTCCAGATGAAAGCTCGACTTCTCGGTCTTGACTGGGCCAATGCCTCAGCTTCGATCCACTTAGTGAAGTAATCTGTTACTGCCAACATGAAGACCCGTTGCCCTGGTGCCGTAGGTAGCTTTCCACGATGTCCATTCCCCACTTCATGAATGGCCATGGTGTCAGAATGGAGTGGAGCCGTTCTGGTGGGAGGTGTGAGACGTGGGCAAACCTTTGACAGTTATCGCACTCTTCGCATAAGCGAGTCGAAATCGGCACGGATAGTCGGCCAGTAGTAACCCGCGGTGATCACCCGGTGAGCAAGACTGCGTCCCCCTGCGTGGTTACCGCATTGCTTCATGGAGTTCGGATAGGACATTTTGGGCCTCTTCTGGGTTATGCATTTGAGGTAGGGACCCGAGAACGACTTTCTGAGGAGTTGACCGTCATGTAGGGTGAATCTAGCGGCTTTTGCTTTCAATCGGCGCGGTTCGTTCTTCCATCTGGGAGCTCATCGTCTTCAGGTACTTCACATATCGGATCCATCCAGCAGTTGGTTTGCCAATGCCCATGGCTTCTCTGGCAGATTTTTCGGGTGGTGGTTCTTCCAGTTAGCTGGCCACTGCATGAATAGGAGGGGGACGGGTGACTCAGAGGAACATGGGAGTGCTGAACCAAGGTGGGCGAGGGTCGGCATGGTTGTTCTCAGCTCTGGGGATCTGTACTATTGAGAACTCTTCGAATTCGGCCTGCAACTGTTTGACCATGCTTAGATAGGATGTCATTTTAGAGTCACGTGCTTGGTACGTACCTTATAGTTGATTGACACGAGTTGAGAGTCTGACTTCACTTCTAGTCTCTTTGGCGCCGATCTCTCTGGCAGGTGAGTCCAGCTAGAGGGCTTCGTATTCGGCCTCATTATTCGTGCACTTGAACCCACAAAGGACTGCTCGCTGAATGATGTCTCCCTCTGGTGTGATCAGTACTATTCCGAGTCCGCTTCCGTGGACATTACTTGATCCGTCTACTAGGAGGGTCCACTTTGAAGGTGGTGCGCGTTCATGCATAGTATCTTTTTCGGCCTGGGCGGTTTCCCTTGGTGTGAAGTCGGCAATGAAATCTGCTAGTGTTGGGACTTGACGGGGTGCGGGTGTTGTATGATACGTCGTACCGCGAGTTCTATGTCCATTGCATGAGTCGGCCTGAAAGCTCTGGTTGTGCAATATTCTTGAGCGGAAGGAGGTGATCACAACTATAGGATGGCATTGGAAGTACGGTCTGAGCTTCCTGGATGCATGGATGAGAGAAAGGGCGAGCTTTTCAGTTGATGTAACGAGTTTGACGTCGGGAGTGACTTGCAATGTAGTAAACCGGTGACTGCTTCGTTTCTCTTCTGGACTAGTAGGAGATTGGCTGTCTCGAGACCGCTAGTAGCGTAGAGTCTCTCGTTCATGGGTTGGACAGCAGCGGGGGTGTAGTCAGATATCTCTTCAGCTGTTGTAGGGCTTCTTCGCATGAGGGGGTCCAGTCGAACTGTTGGATTTTTTGAGGGCGTGGAAGAAGGGTGGCACTTGTCGGCGGACCGGAGATGAAGGCTCAGGGCGGCCAACGTCCTGCAAGAGCTGGACGTCTCTGACGCAAGTTGGGGAGGTATGTGAGAACTGCCCTGATCTGGTGGGTTTTGTTCATCCTCGCTGAGTAACCATAAACTAAGAATTTACTGACGACACGCCGAATGAGCATTTCTGGGTTTAGTTTCATGTTGTACTTCCGGAGAATGGCGAATGCCTGGCTAAGGTGGTCAAGGTGTTGTTCAGCAACAGGGATTTGACGAGCATGTCGTCGATGTAAACTTCCATGGTCCCCTAAGTGGTGTGGAGAGAACATTTTGTTGACCAGAAGTTGGTAGGTGGCTCCGGCGTTTTTCAGTCCGAACGGCATTACTTTGTAACAGTAGGTTCCCTCTCTGTGATGAAGCGTCTTCTCCTGGTCGTCCGGCGCATTAGATCTGATTGTACCCCGAGAAGGCATCATGAAACTCAGGAGTTCGTGCCTGCGGTCGCGTCTACCATCAGTCAATATGTGGGAGGGGAAAGAATCTTTGGGGCAGGTTTGTTTAAGTCTGTGAAGTCGATGCAGAATTCCACTTCCCGTTTTTCTTCTTTTACGACTAGACGTTTGCCGCCATTCGGGGTAGTGGAATTCTCTGATAATGCGTTGTTTAGGAGTTTTCGATCTCTTCATTGATGATCTGGTTCCTCAGCTGCGAATTTTCTCCTTTTGCTTGACGGCGGGTGACTGGATTCCTTTGAGCTGGTGGCCATCGCGTCCAGGTTGATCCGGTATGTCGGCATGGACCAGGCGAAACAGTCTTCATTCTTTTTTAGAAACGATCAGTTCTCTCTTGTCTCGGGGTCGAGGCGGGAGCCTATGTTTGTTTTTCTCTCTGGGTCATCGGAAGTATCTGTACCTCATCCAGCTCTTCCATTGTCGGTTGATCGGCTCGGTTCGGAGGGTCGGATGAGACTGTAATGCTATGAGGAATGTCCCTTCCTTTGAAGGCGTTCTTGTGCATCCCTAGAAGCTTTAGGGTCGCCTTGATCTCCGCACTCCCACTGGTTGGGAACCTGATCGTCTGGTGGAAGGTCGAAGGTACTGCCCGCATTATGAATCCCGGGACGGCCCAAAATGACGTTGTAGGGGGATGGGCAGTCGATCACCAGGAAGACTGTTTGTTTGTTCACCCCGCCGGCATAGATAGGAAGGGTGATTTCCCGATTGTATAATTCTGTTCCGAATGAATCCAAACCAGCAGTGTGCGGTCGTCGTGATATTTGCTTCTTCAGTCCCATAGCTTTTACTGCTTCGAGGAATAGGATATTCGCTGACGAACCCCCATCCACGAACACCCTTTTCACTAAGATGTTGGCTATTTGCAGGGAGAGGACTAAGGCGTCGTGGTGAGGGGCAACCAGGGTGATCGGCTCGTCATCTCGAACTGAATCACTTGATGGAGCATGACCTAGAGACCGGATGAACGAATGGATTTCATGGTGGGTGGTTCTAGCATACCGTTTGGCTGATGAGTAACTTACCCCACTGATTTCTGATCCTCCGGAGATGAGCGGCAGAAACCCTTAGGTGTCGGTTCTCGCGGAGGGGGGGGGAGCGACTGTTGTTTGGAGCTTTTCTGGCTGATGGTGCTTTTTTTCTTTGTCGGTAAGTGGTCACGGAGGTGTCCTTCTTTAGGAGCGCGGAACCTCGAGCCGCAAGGCGATGCAATCCGTGGTGTTATGCCCATGGTCATTGTGGAACTGCACCACTTGGTGTGTTCTCCTTGCCTCAGGATTAAGCTTCCCAGGCACTTGACAGCGGATCCCAACCTTTCATTATCGTCCGACGGGTTGGTTCGATGCTGAGATTATACTCTGGTATTTGAATTGATTCGATAAGGATTGTTGTTATGTTTCTGAGGGTTGGCGGTCGTATGGTCTCTGGATCTGCTCATTTCCTTGAGGGGGGTTGGTACGGTGCTCTGTCGGTCTAGGTTCCGGTTCCTGTCGCGCCGCCTAGGTTCGTATCTGGAATGGGCGGCTCGGTTTATCATCTTCCTCCCACCTATTTGGATCACGGCTCGGGCCAGATGCATCTTCCATGGTAGTAAATAGCTAGCTTTGGGAGCTCTTGTATAGTTCCCGTCTGGAAGGAGGCCTTTCCTGAAAGCGTCCACAGCAAGTCTGGGGTTACAGGAAGTGATAGAGTTTTCTCCTTGTTGAATCTACGAACGTACTCTCTCAAGGTTCCCTCTCTCGTTGGATATAGTGTACAAGTCGGCCGACAGCTCTCTAGCTTCTTGCTGCTGGGAACTGTTCCACAAAAGTGTCAGTAAGCTGTGCGAACGAACGATGGATCGTTCGGGAGATTCGTATACCATTGGAGCGCCGGACCAGACAAACTGGAAAACGAAGCTTTTTCACATACAGGCTTCTCTAAGAGGCCGGGGTTTGAAACAGTGAACATCCGCTGTTTGTACGAGGCTATGTGGTCGTCGGGTCGGTGGTACCGTCGTATGGTTTCATGTTGGGATATTGAATTTTTGGGGCATGTCAGCCAGGGCGATCTCGTCGCAAAAGGTGAGTCCGCGTAACAATTCGGTCTGCTTTTTTTGGTTGGGATGGCATTCCTGGGATACGCTCTATTACTGCTCGACGTGGCCAGTCTTTTGGGAATAACTGTTCTGCGGGGGAAGGAAATGCTATCGGGTCATCCTGTCTTACGGTCTGGTAAGCCTCGTGGCGTCATCCCTGGGGGGTAGACTGACCGATCAGTCGCGCGTGCGTTCCTTTGTAGCATATGTGTCGTTCATCCCTTTGGCTGGAGACTCCCATTGTCACTGTTCTGTTGTTCTTCCCTACATGGATGGTAGGGGAGTTGTCTGGTAGTTGTTCGGTCTTTCGGGATGGTGGAATTCAAGAGCTGGTGTTGGTTTGGTTTGGCCGGTCACCACCGCGAGATGAGCTAGGCAGGAGGGGGTTGTATTGGGTTGACTGGAAGGGGAGTGGCATGGTGGAGATGGTGCTTAGGATTCTCTATGGTTAGATGTTTTGATATGAGGCTGGATGGTCACACTGGACGCGCGCGCCGTTGGTCTTTATCTCCGTTAGTCAGAACGAGTAGTCGACCGCAATGCGTCAAGCGGAAGCGGCCCTTTGCCAGAATCGAGGGTTGGTGCTCTGGTGTGGAGAGGGGTTGCATGGAGGGGGGGGATATGGTGCGGAATCGGTTGGAGGGTGCTTGGCCGGGGAGAAACTCGAGGTCATAGAATTGACATTACTTCTCTTTCAGCGACTGGTTCTCGCCACGGATGGATGCGTTTTCGGCTTCCAGCGCGGCCACTGTCAAGTTTGTTGCATGAGAGCGGTCAAAGCCCCAGTCTGGCTCGATGCCTGAGTTAACGTCCTCTGAGTGTAGCCATGGAATATTCCTCCACGTAGCAGGGTTCGTCAAGCCGAATAATTGCTAGAGGCCCCACGGGGGCGCGAAACTGAGACGTAAAAATACCTGAACGGAGGGGGGGTCTGATCCCTGAGGTCAAGGCCACTAGCGATCTGATTGCACCTGCCCGTGAGGAAAACACACGTGAAGCGAACGGGAAACACCGGAGTGGTGTTCGCCGTAGGCACTCCGAGCTCAAGTCAGCAATGGAAAGGGGCTAATTTAGTGAGGGGTAAGGAAGAGAGATTCGGAAGTCTAGTCGGAGACTGTGAACTACGGTGACCCAATGAAACTCTGAGTGAAGAGTTTCGGGTGTGGAGGGTGTAATGTCGATGCCCCCGTAAGAGGGCTAGCCTCTGTTTATATAGTGATCGTCTAGTCTCACCATCTTGGTAGAGGTAGGAGTCCTAGTAGACTTGATACAAACCCTAGAAGAATTAGGATTTGTGGTAAGCTGTCTACCCGTGTCGTTAGGAAGGTGATTGATTAAGAGTTACTCCGAGTAGGAAAGTGGATCGAATAGGAAAGTATCCTGAGGGGGTTGTGGGATTTGGATTTGTCCATGGACCTAGGACATGGTCACAGTTGTGAGAGGCTTGTGCCTGCTCAGTTGGGCCGTTCGTTCCTCAGTACGAGAATATGGCTTGGGCCTAGTAGGACTAGACTTGGTCCTTTTTCCCTATTTGGGCCAAGGACGATTTTTGGCCCTAACAGTCATCACCTGTATATTCTATTGATTTCTAAATCATGATCAAGATAAATTTGAAAATAAATAAATTATGGTGGTAATTGACCTGTGCCTTTTTGTCTCGACCTAACTTCTGGTTCATATTCATATTATCCATGCTTGATATAGATTTATATACTTCATGTTATGAGATGAACTAAAGTAACCGACCTGCTGTGTGATAAGATGAACGTGAACGTGAAGTTATTGGAAAATATGAATCCGATGTAAGGGTTGTACTGCGGTTTCTAGAGTTTTCGTTCCGTATAGTTGTATATTCAGAAAATGCACGATGAACACTCTTCTGCCCAAATTCAATTTTAATTATTTTAGGAATTGATTTTGAAGAAACTCTTCCAAGCCATTTCTTATAAAAAGATCACACAAATGAGATTCTACTTTTAGATGAATGGGGGTGGTTTCTGACCTCTGTGGCATATATCTCTGCATTTTTTGGCGAGCATAAGCAGCAGATCAAGCATAATTATACACAAATATGTGTCTCATACATGGTTGGTTTTTGTTGTGTTGTCGACGGTCAGAGTATGCCACCTGTCCCTTCACTGTTGACATCAAGTGGTCAGGTTACCCCATGTGTCGCTCTGCAACAGATAACTTATCTAACAAGCTCATCAGTGTTAAGTATGGGTGTTCAAACTTAATAAGCAGGATGGAGCTGACTCAGATCCAGATATGAGAGATTATGTGTGTAACCACCTTGTAACAACCACCTATCAGACAACATATATAAAAGGGAAGCACCACCTCCATTTTGAGGATCGATCATTTATGCAAGCACTAGGAAACCATACAAAGAGAGTTTTAGCTGTTATTACGTATTCTTGTTAGTGGATGTCTAAGAACCAATCGTATCGTCAGTTCTAAGGCATTATGTTTTGTAATATAGGTCAATGTATATATTGTATATATTTTATCTTATCAATAGAAAAAATGTTTGTATTTACATGTGGTTATTACTTCATTTATATATATGGATTTAAGTTAAGAAGTCCGGATGATACAAATCTTTAGAAGATCAAAATATCAAAGTATTCCTACATAGGTAATATTAATTGGCAATAATTTTACAAGTAGGATGCTGAATGCCTCGTAGAATCATGTGATGGTATTATTGTGATGATTATAAAAGTTAATCAAATAGGGCATTAGCATGGATAAGCGGTTAGTGAACTATTTATCGAATATGGTCATTTATGATGAATCACAATGGACATTTAAAATACAGTCAACGATTTATCGTAAGATCTTTCTGTGATTATTAATCCTTAGACCTGAGATATCACGGTTGGATGCTGCTAAACGCATATGGTTCATATGGTGTATAACACGAAGGCTAATCATTTCATGTGTTAATAAGTCACTTTGTCATGTGTTGTTATGTGTGAGACAAGTGATAGTTAAGATGGGATCGTGACTTGGTATAGATTGATATAAAGTTCCTAAAAATGTCAAGAACATTGGAAAAGAGAAATGGATATATAAAATGTTATTTGAAAGGTTGTTTCATGGTGACAGCGCATATATATTGTTTCAATTTGATATAAATTAAGATAGGATTTTGACATACCATGAACATTCTTAATGGGATTAGGCAATGAATGATTGATATATAGACGCGTAGATTAAAAGGATTGTGAAGTATATCTTCATTGTGACTAGGGGGTATGGGAGCATTGCATAAAGGCCTACCATAATCGGTAGGCGTTTTGTTCATAAAGATTTATACAAAAACATATCAAACTAGACTATGTATTGGGTCCACGCTAGGCCACAGTGAACCTAAGATGGTCACACATAAATACTATGGAGAAATGAGAAATAGCAAGAGAGTTGATTATCCAAGGTTGGCTAGCACCTACAAGGTAATAAATATTTATATTATGTCATTGAATTAGATTCAACGAAGGGGTATGCAATTTTATGAATAATTAGAGTCAATTGATAATTGGAATTAAATGGAATCCAATTCATAATTAATCATTTTCTTATATTAAATTGGATTTAATAATGAGTTGTAATTTAAACTATGAACAATTTAAAGGTTAAATTGTTATGTAAACAATTTAAGAGTTAAATTTTTAATGTGATAAATGTTAATCCAATGTTATTATTTAAAGGAAGTTTAACAACTCACAATAATTATGGAATTATTACAACTCTAAAAACAATTATGGAATTGTTAAGGAAGTCCAAAACAATTATTGAATTGTTTACAAGGTTACATAAATAAAAGAAATGATATATCAATTTAGGGTAGCGATCAAAATTTCTAAGAACCCTAAATGTCTCTTTGGCCTAATTCTTCTTTTACCTTAGTGGGCATCTTTGTTTAATTTCTCTTGAATTAAAGTCTCAAAGGTTTTTAAGGACTTGAGGTAACAAGTATATACCTACTTGTTTTCAATTTGATGAAATGTTTTGCAAAACATGAATATACGTTATAGTATCACATGCATCATTCTCCATGGATTCCACTTTTATTTCTTCCTTTGTATCACTCTGCGTATAAAGCAACACTAAACAATAACATACAGTGGAAGGCGTGATTCTAACATGTTGAACCAATTATAAAAACTCTTGTTACTCCACGTGTGGCTTTTCCAACTGTTTTAACTGGTTATTTATAAATAACGCACACATCTTACCAGTTCTTGTCTAGGGATGGGTATCTTGGTGGTACGAATTTTTGATAGAATTTAAGGTGAGTTTGATCCGAACACAATAAAGGTCTTATGTGAATGGGAGAATTATCCCATTTATAGGACCAACAGGCTAAGTGGCGCTAGTCGGTGTGGCGGACCCAACATTCCCTCACGGTCAAGCCCATATGTTGGGTCAGGCCTTGTATGGAGATAGTTGCTAGTTAACTCTTCTCACTCGGTCAAGCACTCAGCTCAACTGGGCTTAACTCGAACCATGGAGGGTTGAAGAAAAACAGTAGGCAAAGAAAGCAGGAAGATACTGCTAGAGATTGTAAGAAAGAGAAGAGTTTCAGAATATTTTGTGTATGTATATTAGTATTACACTTTGTCAAAGCTCTATTTATACAAAAAAGTACTGAAATTAAGGAAATGACAATAAACGGCAAGTGGTAATGTGATTTAGAAGGATCTTAGGAGTAATTCTGTAAGGGAAGATGAATGAGATGAGGCTTGTTCTTGCATTCATTAGTGGCTTAAACCCAACATATCGCATATTCATCATTCATAAAATGGTTTCTACAAACAAAACTCAGGTGTAGCTCTTCCCTTCGATTCTGTCAAAATTCAAAACAGATACTTAGATTAGCATCCTCCTTTTGCTTTTCCGAAAACAACACATGGGAATTAGGTATCTAGACCTCTCATCGAAAACCTCATGGTTGTAAATGGGCCATACGGATCAAAACGCATAGTAGATAGACTCAATTGAGAGGTATAGGCAGATGTGTTGCCAAGGTTTCACTCAGTAGAGAAGGAGTTTTGACGTATCAAGAAACTCTCTCTCAGTTGCCAAACAGTCATGTCCGGCTCTCTTGCAGTAGATTGGCAAGACTGGTCTTTGCATCAATGGTTTCAATGCTTTCCTCCATGTGACCTCATGAAGAGATATGTATGAAGCTTCTCCGGACTTCGCAACAGGGGGAGGACACAGTATGTCAATTACGGGGAAAGTCTCTTTATGGTTTAAACAAGGATCTTGATAATGGAATGAAAAAGAACGGACGCATAATAGGCCTGGAATTGTCAATTCAGAACACGAATATACTCTATTTCTTGCAGAAGAGGTACAAAATTAGGGCCCTCACTTTTATGTTGATGAATACTAATACCATGAACATGAATGGATGGGTAATCAAACCATAAACGAGACTCAACAGGACATTTCCCGCGTAAAGAATTTTGGAGACCAAAGTATCTTAGGCAAATGATGACATATACGAAAAGGACTGACCAGCGCAAACAGAATATCTACGCCGCCAACACGGAAGATATGTCTTAGCAAATTGTATCAAATTCGGAACAATTAAGGCAGCATGCAAACCAAGAGGCTAATTGCCCGCCTTAAAACAAACGCAATTAAAGAGATCTACAACACTCTCAAGGGATAATGCATAAGTGGACGATGTCCACCCTTAGAAATTTGCCCAGATCTTGAGGATCCCTCAAGTTATCAAAGACTAGCAGGCTAAATCAATCCTTCTCACCATGACATGACTTGACATTGCTATGGTAGTATACCATCATAGTACGTTGTAGCATCGGTCCAAGGCAATCACACATGGAGTGCAGCAATAAGGTCATAAAATATTTGAAGGGTTCTCGGTTGGCCGAGGTCTCATTTACCTTGAAGCGGAAATCTAGCGAATCACGACCATTATGATTTAGATTAGCATATGTTAAGACGAGGTAGGCTGCTTACGGATTCTGATAAACTGGAGGGGCACTTATCTCTGTGGAAGGACAAAGAACAAACAACAACATCACTTTTTCAATGAAGCAGAAGTTATAAAGCCATGACAAGGGTTACACGTGAGATTATATGGTTCTTTGGATACGAGACGATTTAAACAAAAGGTACAAGTAAGAAAGCTATTTTTACATCTGATAATAAATTGCCGCAAATCCAGTTGTTTATGAAGAACAAAAACAATAAAGATGGGGGCACTTGCAATCAAGGAAAAATTCAGGAAAGGATAATGCAAAACTATGACATGGCCATCAGGGCAACCAGCTAATATGTTTTACAGATCCATATGCAACAGGACAACATTCACATTTACTGAATAAGCTTTAGGGCTCTTAGACATATACAAACCACAAGCACAAACACCAAACTGCGAGGGAGATGATGAACATAGGAAATGTGGATTTAAGCTATAAATGGAAATGCGAATCAAGCCCAATCTCCATTCAATCTTCAATACGAGAAATTACTCCTAAGAATCCTTCTAAGCACATTTAGTCACATGATTGGATTCCTAATTGTATTACATTTTTTTTTGTATAAATAGAAATAGTACAAGGAAGACTAAATACAAATAACATAAAATATTTGAACTCTTTCTCTTCTTGTGCAATCTCTGAGTATCTTATGTTCTCTGCCGTCTTTTCATTAACCTACATGGTATCATTAAAAGCGAAGTTGAGAGAAAAAAGTTTAAAAATTGAATGAAAGATACATAGCGAACAGGATGACCACAAAGTTCTAAGAATAGCAGTTTAGGTCCTTGAGTGGGAGCTTGATTCATGTAACAAGAAATTAAGGGAAGCAACTTCTCGAGAAGGTTTTGTTGCTAATTTTTTGTATTGCCCTTCAGTTTATGATATATAGCAGCAAGGATTTGAGTATTTTAAGTACCATTGGGTTAGAGGAGAGCCAATTATTGTTACAAATTCTTTGGAACTGACCTCTGGCTTGAGTTGGGAGCCAATGGTAATGTCACGTGCATTTTGTGCTATATTGCATGCTAAAGGCTCCTCAAATAAGGTGGTCAAAATCATTGATTGTCTTGATTGGTGTGAGATAGAAATAAATATTCACCAATTTTTCAAAGGTTACTTGGAGGGTCATGCTTACTCAAACTCTTGGCCATAAATCCCCAAACTCAAAGATTGGCTCCAATCTAACTATTTTAAGGAGTCTTTACCATGCCACAGTGCATAATTTTTAAAGGCCTTGCCATATGTTGAATATACATATCCTTACTTGAGCATTCTCAATATTGCAACAAAGCTACCTCCAGATATGTTGAAACCAGATTTAGAGCCGAAATCTTGTATATCATATGGATTTTGTGAAGAGCTTGGACGTGGAGACTTTGTGACCAAGCTTCATTGTGACATTACAGATGTGGTGAATATTTTGATGCATACAGCAGATGTGACCCCTAGTTCTGAACAACTTACTGAAATAGAAAATTTGAAGAAAATGCATGATGCTCAAAACCAAAAAGAGTTTTTTTAGAACTTGAGCATGGAAGACAATAAATTTGAGGAGTGTCCTTCAAAATCTGAAGAAAAGTTAAGGTTAGAGTTGTATGACCCTTTATCAATAGATGCATCAGAAGGTAGTACTCTTTGGGATATTTTTCGGCAGGAAGATGTTCCCAAACTTGAGAAAAATCTTAGGATTCATCAGAAGGAATTCAGGGATGTTTACTGCTCTCTAGTAGATCAAGTTGTGCACCCGATTCATGATCAAACTTTCTACTTAACGATGCATCATAAGAGAAAGTTCAAAAAGGAATTTGGTGTAGAGCCTTGGAGTTTTGTTCAGAAACTTGGAGAGGCAGTCCTTATCCCAGTTGGATGTCCCCATCAAGTGAGAAATCTTAAGTCTTGTATAAAAGTTGCACTTACTTTGTTTCTTTTGAAAGTATTGAATAATGCATCCGTCTCACTACGGAGTTTCGCGCTCTTCCATAGAAGCATAAAACTAAGGACAACCTTGAGGTGAAGAAAATGTGTATTTATGCATTAAATCATGTTGTAGACGAATGGAAGAAACTTAATGGCTGACTTCATGCGTCAATTAACCTCATTTTTGGGATGATGAAGTTTTATCTAAACTTATGATGTTAATGTATTTTTTTTTTTAAGGGCTATGTACACATCCTTTTGCAATTATTTACTTATGACACAAATGTTATAATCTTTGAAACTATGCATTAGGCATGAAATATCATTGAGTTAAATCTTAAAAAAAAAAAAAAACCATGATAGAATTTGAGATAAGCCTGACTCCTCACCCAATAAAGTCTTGTTGAATGGGAGGATTATCCTCTCTTATAAACCAGTAGACTTGAGCATGAGGGAGAGTGTTGGAGTCTCACGCCAACTAGGCACACTCAAGCCTACTAGTTTATAAGAAGGGGTAATCCTCCCATTCAACAAAGCCTTATTGGGTGAGGAGTCAGGCTCACCTCAAATTCTATCATGATTTTTTTTTTTAAAGAAATTCTATTGAATTGTATTGAGTTGTGCATACGCAACCTATTTATACAAAAATGTGATAGCTATGTAAGGATATAAAATATTACAAATAATGATACAATCTCAATAATAAAGCAAACAAAATCATATTTTAGCATAATTAAGAATGAGAATAATTCACATATTCTCATTCCATGTCTAGATAATATGTGAATTAATGTCACATATTTTCTTCTCATATTCGCATGTCAACACTCCCCCTCAAGCTTGTGGTTTGTATAAGTCATAAAAAGCTTGCGCAGTGGATGTGAATATTGTCTGCCATTAGATTAGAGTGGATTGATTAGCGAAAGCTTGATTATGTAAGAAGTTGTCTAACCCGAGTGCTTATATATCTTGCAGGTTGAAGTAGAACTTGAGGCTAGAGTGGGTTGATTAGCGGAACAACTTAATAACCCAGGATAGTAGTAAAAGCTGAAAATGTTTCAATTTGCACTAGGAAAATTCCAGGGAAACACTAGAGGGGTCACAAATGGTCCCACTTAAAACCCAGCCTCTTTAGTCATTTATCGTCTTATTGACAGAATTTTCCTAGATATGCATATATCCATATAAATAGCTACTCACTATCCTAAACCTAGATGCTCTGATACCATGTCAGAATTGAGAGGGCAAGAGAGACAATTGAAGAGAGCCAAAGTATGCCCAAGAGATATCTTTGAGAGGGCAAGAGAAACAACCCAAAAGATTTCCCTCTAGTGATGGTGAGCACTTGGTCTGTAAGCTTAAGAAATCCATATACGGTCTAAAACAAACATCCTGTCAATGGTATTTTAAATTTCATGGAGTAATTTCTTTATTTGGATTTACTGAAAACCCCATAGATCAATGTATATACCAGAAAGTTAGTGGGAGTAAGATATGTTTTCTTGTTTTATACTTAGATGACATTTTGCTTGCAACCAATGATAAGGGTTTGCTTCATGAGGTAAAACAATTCCTCTCTAAAAATTTTGATATGAAGGATATGGGTGAGACATTTTATGTCATTGGCATCAAGATCCATAGATATAGATTACGAGGTATCTTAGGTCTGTCTCAATAAACTTATATCAATAAGGTTTTAGAGAGATTTCGAATGAAAGATTGTTCACCAAGTGTGGCTTCTGTTGTGAAAGGTGATAAGTTCAATTTGAACCAATGCCCGACAAACGATTTTGAAAGAAAACAAATGAAGAACATTCTATATGCTTCTACAGTCGAAAGATTGATGTATGCTTAGGTCTCTACAAGGCTTGACATTGCATTTACTGTTGCAATGTTGGGACGATATTAGAGTAATCCAAGTATAGACCATTGGCGAACTGCAAAGAAAATGATGAGGTGCCTTCAAAGAACCAAAAACTACATGCTTATGTATAGACTGACGGACAATCTAGAAGTGATCAGCTATTTAGATTCAGACTTTGTTGGCTGTGTTGATTCACGCAAATCAATATTAGGATATGTTTTCATAATGGCTAGTGGAGTTGTATCTGGGAGAAGTGTCAAGTAGTCCTCGATTGCTACTTCCACTATGGAAGTTGAGTTCGTTTCATGTTTTGAGGCTACTTCACATGGTGTATGGTTAGAGAGTTTCATATCAGGGCTTTTGTTCTTATCAGTTTAAAAGACATAAATTTCTGAGTCGGAGATTTCTCCGCAATTTGTTCTTTAATGGGCTTGAAGCTCACTAACCCAATTTACTTATTTTTAGTCCAAAACGGAGAAACAAAGGGAGTAAAATCTGGGCTTCACTTATCTAGCCAACTTCTGGTCTATCGTATACATAGGCCTAAAGGATGGCCCCTTCTGTTTGAAGATTTGACCTGGTTACTTAACGCCTTGTTGGTGAGGACTCAAAAGGGAAAACGACTGCCCTATTCTGTTATTCATCTTAAAAGTAGTTCTAACTTTAATTCTTTTTATAGAAAACGTGGATCCCATTAGATTCTCTCAGCAGAAATGAGTCAATAGGATGATGCATCTTGTACCAACCCCCCCACAAGCTAATACTATCGAACTTTTAAGTGGGTATTTGGTGTTCTAATAAAAGTTTAGCATGTTCATTGGATTACATCTATTGAAAGCGTCGCCTCTTAAGAGTCTCTGGCTGTGAATCGTTCTGTATCTGTATTGTGACATATAATAATGCAGCAAACGACTGTAAAACTAAACAGGATCTTGACATGTAGTCCCCAAGACATGAGAATATGGGTCTCATGTCTTTTTGACCAAATACAAATAATTTCATTCAAACCCAGAAATGAACTTGGCTAGCATTAAAAGCTATGAAGTGTATGGTGGATCTGTTCATTTCCCTCTACTGTCTACAAGCCTTGTCTTTCAGTCATCAAAGTGTTATAATTCATAAGAAGTATGTAAATAATGTCAAATATTTATTTATGTTACTATAATCTAACCCTTCTCTATAAATAGATTTCAGAATTACACAATCCTTCGAAAAAAATCATCTTAATTTACAATTAATGTACGTACAAGCAATTGTATCAGTATACATACAATTAGCATCAATTATTACAAATAAAGAATAAAGTGCTAATTATTATTGAAAGTCACCTGAGTGGGATCACATTAAACTAGAAACATAAAAAAGCATCAGGTAGCTCTTAAAGCTTAAAGCCTTAAAGCACTTTTCTAGTGCAACATGGACCTTACAAATTAAATTTCTTCTTATTTTTTCAGGTGAAGGAAATTTTATCGTGCACTATCAAGTTTACGTGTGAAGTAGAAGAACTTGTTACTTCCACTTTCTTCAACTTTGCTTTTGTTGCCACTCATAAAAGAAAGGCTTGGTTGTAATGACTAATGAGGAGGGACCAAAACTGACCCACTAGTCGGAACAAGCAAGTCCCCACATCTCTGAATCCAAAGCATCTTCTATGGGATTGTGAGAGTTGGAGGTGATGGTATCTGTATTAAAGCACCAAAACAAGACCCAGACACTTTCATTCTCAGCCCCTTCATTAGCTTTAGGCTTTTAGTTATATCCAGACAACTTGCTACGTATCAAATAACAGCACTAGCTATGAACAAACACCGGGTCTTGTATCTGTTTCCTCTTCTTAAAAGTTAACCTATTCCTTCCAGCTAATTAAGCTTTCATTTTCATTGAACATTCTACCTTTGAATATCTGATTAGGGAAACTTATTAGCTTGTTGTTCTTCCACATGTCACGACCGGAAAGCACAGGAGAGCAAAGCAAATTTGCTTTGTACCCAACCAACAAAAAGATAAGGAGCACATGTTACAGTTGCTCCAAGTCAAAAATTTAAAAACAAATTCCAGTCCCAGTACAATTTAGTATCCAATGATCCAACACTGCTATAATTCCAACCAAATCGTTTACAAACCAACATTCGCTGCATGTAGTCCCTACCGATTCTATTCTTACCTAATTTCTCTCTGGTACCGCAAGACTCGTAGTTTAATCGGAGAGCGAATTCTTATACTGCTGAGCGTTAGGAAGAAGCTGAAGCAAGACATTAACAATAGAGCAATGCTAATTTTACAACGACACATATAAAAGAGGTATACAAAGATAATCTCCACTCTTAGTTTTCACGATTTTTCTCTCTCTTTTTTTCTTTTTTTGTTTTTTCTTTTGTTTCTTTTTCTAAATAATGTCGCTTTATAATTTTCTTTGTATGAGTTTTTATAAAGATAATATTTTCCTTAACAATAATGTTGGGGGCAAAGGGACGAGATAATTATTTGTAGAATTAGGTTAATTAAAGGTTCAGGCCTGTAATGAGGAAGCCCAGTCAAAGGAGACCGATTACTTTTTCCTCTGGGTGGAATATGAACTGGCAACAAGGGTAAAGGCCTAAAGGGTTCATTGAGAAGAAAATAGATTAATAAACTCCCTTGCTAATAATTAATTAAGCATTATCTCAATGACAAAGATTAACTTATTTTTGACATTTTTATTTCAATCAATCTAATTAGTAACCAGACATCGTCAAATTATATATCCTATCAACTCTTTATTTATAGGATATGGTATAAATGAGAGATGCAGTTCTCATTTTTCATAAAAACCGATTTCAAGATTCGCAAGGTGGTCTGAGATTATCGAGATATTTAGTATTGGCATTAATATCACGCACGCCTATTCTCAATGCCACAGAAAGGTGAAAGAATAGACTAACCAACTGTTTTCATTGGTCTTATACAATGAACCTATCTAAAAGTTGGTTCTTATTACAAATTTGCAAAGAAGAAGCAAAAAAAAAAAAAAAATCTTGCTTTGTTGTTTTTTTTTTTGGAAGGATTAACTTAAACATGCTGTGTCGTCGAGTATAGATATTTATTTTCTGAAGAAATTTGATGAAAACCAGGTCATTCAAACCCTAAATCATAAAATTGTACTATAAATATGGATATTAATGTTTTCTAAAATTACAAATTAAATTGATGATATAGAATCATGAATAAGTGAAAGAAAAAATGGAGAAGAATGCCAAGTGCTAAAAAATGGATAACTGGAAAGGAAGAAAAAATATAAAAGTCTTTAACTGCATTTATGTGAAAAAACCAGAGAGCATCATTTCGAGAATTTCGGAACATCGATCATTCCAGACAGACCCAACATAGTGCCCCCTCAAAACATCCCATGCACACCCAAAACATAGTTCCATTGAAAGACCCCACTCTCATTGACGCGTGTCAGCTACATATTCTTCTATTATTTTGGCCCCTGCTTTAGTGCTTTTACTTCTTCTCCATGATCATTTCCCACTCACTCTCACACCCTCACTTCACTTATCCCTTGTGCCAGTTTTACTTGCCAAACACTTTGGCTGAGAAAATGAAGGTCGACTCTCATTTTCATTATCATAATCTCTTACATATTTTACTTATCTCTTACTATTTTTTTGGCTTAACATATCAATTGGTGTTTTTCTTTTTTTTTTATCTTCACAACAGATCTTCAATTGGGTGCACAGGAAGTTTAATCATAACGTCATTAAAGGTTCGAATTTGATGCCTTTGAAGTTATATAGTCACGTTAAAGTTTGTCATCCAACTAATGTTTTATTTTTGACCAAATTTCTTAAAGCGGTTGAGTTTCATAACTAGTAATTAATGTATGCAAATCCCTTTTTTTTTATTGTAGTGCATAAATCTTGCTTGCTTTATTGCAGCTGAGTGGTTTTCTAGCCCTCCATCACTTGCCTCCAATTATAATGAAGTAATTTGTTTTTGAGTAATTATATATATTGGTCTGCTAAAACTCCTTAACACGATTTGACTGCATTTTTGTGGGTACACATTTTGACAAATGTTGATGCGAACTAATAGTATACATATGGACGGGAAATTTGTTGTTTTGGGCAGATGGGTTTGCTCGAAATGTGAAGAAGACTGAATCCATTGCGATTGACACCAACACGAAAGCATTACTGGAACAAGTAGCCCTGGTGGATGTGCTTGATGGCTGGAAAGATGGAATTCTAACAATTGGGACTTTTGGTTTTGATTCTCTAAAACCATTCGACCAACCAAAAGAATATTTTATTTTCGAAAGTGAGGCAGAAGAGGAGGAAGGTGAAAATGATTTAATTAACAATGATGATGATTTTGATGAAGACAACGACATTGTTGTTGAAGATGAAGAAGTGAACCCATTGATTTTCACAACATTTGGACACAATTTTAAGGACATTGCATCTGATGGTGATGGAAATGTTGAGAAACGTCATGATGTGATAATAACCCTTGATGGTGTCCCATTAACTCCATTTGTTGGTTCCTCTAATGAACTCAGATTTGAGATAGGCAGCAAAGACAGCGATCAAGGAAAGAAGAGAAGAAGAACAACACTTGCAGACCTGTTCTCAGAAGACTCCGATATCAATTATAAGAAGACAACTTCCTATGAAGTGGAGCAAAATGTGGGTAAAAAACAATCTGTTCGTACAAAGAATGGCCTCTCCTTTGCTAAGAAATTCATTCCTCATGTTAAAGAGGATTCACGTCCCATCAAGAAATTACACCAAGTGAGTAATACTCCTTTTTCCTTTTGTGTACACATGCATGTGTCTTCTTCGTAAAAGATGGAACTGTACAAATATTTAAGAAACGACTTTATTACATATATATATTTATATATTAATTTGAATTGGTAATTTTAGTTGCAATGAAACATTAATTAGATGGTAATTTGCATATTAATTTTCTGATGATCAGATGATGAGGAGGATGTTAAAGAGGAAGATCCATCCAGAGCTTGAAGGCAAAGCTAATAAATCAGAAGGTCAAAACAAGGGTAGCGTTCTTGACCTTCTTGGCAAGAAGAACGAAAATGTTGAATCGGTTTCGTTACTTCCGGTTCCAGGTATCTTTTAAAATTTATCTGGTTTGTTTTACATTAATCTTTTTTAAACCTCACATCACATACAGTAACCTGTAGTGCTGCCATGTTTGACCACATAATCTGTGTTATAGTTAGTTCTCCATAAATATTTTCAGGTGCATTAACATAATCAAATAACCTGGCATCCAATCTGCATGGTTATATAATTTGAAACAAATGCCTAGTCTTATCCTGAACATCCAATCATTGGATTTGCGACAAAAAAATTCATCACCATGGTCAGATTATTATTATTATTGTGTGCTGCATTTCGCCTCATTAATTCCTTTAATATGGGACCTAATTCCCAATTTTCTCTGGCCCATTGTTTGACTGTGAACAAAATAACAACAAAAGATGACCAAATCGAAGAATAGGTAAAAGTAACGATAGGAAAATGACCCTTGCCAACTGCTCATCAAAGATGTGTTTGGATAAATGACTCAATTCTTTGTTCTTGGGCACATAACTGATTATCATCATAATTCAATTCACACGATATGATCACGGTAGATTACTAGCTAGTGGTTCCTATTGTTCTTCTTCTTGGCTTATATATATGTAGGGTTTCTAACAGCTACTAATATTTTACTCAAACACTAATAGTATAAATCCATGGTGGTGTGAAGGTGGGTGGACAGGATGAGAAGCTGAAGCTGTCCTTATTGTTACTACCCACACAAATATGATACTAATCGAATAGTAGTAATGGGTCCCTTTTAGAAAATAACTCGAAAGATAGATACAACTAAAAAGCTGTCAATTAATCACATACCAAATGGTGATGATCTCTGGCCCATGATAATCTCCTTTCCAACGCTGGCCTGCCCATGTCTCCCAAACGATAGGTAGGGACCAATACCCACTATAATTTTCCCTATCATTCTACCAATCATCATCATCATCATCATGCATATGCATGAAGCATTCTAAACTTTTCGTCTTCTGCTTCCAATACAATTTTACTGATTTTTGGACACCTCGTTCCTGCAGATGCTACAGTTTGAGCTTTTGGGTGCATGTTTGACCTAGTTTACTAGAATGCTTTCGGGTATTGTTTAAGTATTAAAGAATTTTTTAATGGAGAATAATGTTAATCAGGTTTGTGCACATGGAGCACTGTGTTCTGCTTTGTAATTTATTTTTCTATTGTTTTGGTTTTAGTGTGTGTACGTTGGGTGTATGTTTGTCGCAACATTATTAACAGGCTTTAATTGGTTTATGTTTTGACAATATATATGATGCATCTCCTTAAGCCAATTTATATATTGCACTTTAACAGTTCGCGTGTTGATGATGGACCTGCAACTTTTATTCTTATTTAACAGCTAAAAACCAAATTTGTCTGTGCTCTTAACAGTAATTCCAGTTATAAAGCTATTCTATAACCACATCAATTGTCATACAGTGTTTTGTTCTTTGATTTTTCATGCCCATTAATACCCCTTTTCACCTCCAAATACATGTACAAATGTTGCATTGAGATGCCTTTTAACCCCTTGAAATGGTCAATATCATTTTTATGTTTAAAGGAATTGGACGGAGAATAATTAATGTGAGGGAGAGAGAGAGTATAGTAGTAACGTCAAAGTCAAAGAAAAAGAAAAAGACTTTTCATCAATCAACCGAAGGTTGGGTAACTTCATTTGATTAATATGGGGTGGAATCCTTATTCAAAATTCATATATAATTTCGAAAGATAAGGTTTTTATTATAAGTGAAATTAGCATAAGAAAACCATCATTGGGTGGTTGATTGGTCAACTAAGACTCTTGAGTATATTATTCATAAATTTGATTCATCTCCTTTTAATAGAGGTGATCATTGAAAGTTTATCCTATTATTAACTTTAGGGTGTGAAGAATTAGTTTTCCTTTTAATTGTGTTACAACTTTCTTCGTCTTAATAATTCAAGGAAAGATGATGGGAGAGGTGTGTTGAAAGATGGAGCCTACATTGGATTATTGTAAGTCGTTGGTTTGACGTCATCTGGCTAAAGGGTGTATACAGTGTTCTAAACTGATTGAATAATTATCAAGTTTTAAGGTCTTAATCAACCCGGATGTTGTGAAACTTATTTTCACTTAGTTTAAGTGTTTGAACTATTAACTTATTCGGAAAAAAAGATAAATTTACTATTGAATTTATGCTACCCACATCCTAAGGTCTTAATGAATTGATAATATGTTTCGTCAATATCAAATGTTTATCTATAGTTTCGTTTATTAATAAATTGGCTCAGTTGTCTAATTAATAAATTAATTATTCCTTATAGAAGTAAAACTTGAAATTAAAAAATAATAATAATCAAATTCAATAAAATTTAAAGATGGTAAATTATCCGTAGATTAAGAGTTGGCAAATTTTACACTTAAATAATTCTACCTATATACCAATGTTCTTTTATATAATTAAGACATTATTAAATTTAATTATGAAGTCACACTGTAGTATTTTTGTCTTACCAAACGTGGAATATATGATTACTGTCCCACATAATTTTTTTTTTTTTTCATAAATCAAATTTATATTATAAGCTAAAAAATTGAAAACAATAATGCTAGATGTACAAACAAATCTTACAAAGATTTATGTATAAACTGATGTGACACAAAATGAATGGAAGAGTGAATACAAAAAGTCACATCAGTTTATATTCACTCTTCCATTCATTTTGTACTACATTAGTTTGTACACAAATCTTTATAAGATTTGTTTGTACATCTAGTATTACTAGTATTTAAAATGACTATTTGTCCTTTGTTTTTTGTCTGTTTGTATGACTCAATTGTACAACTCAGTTATAAGCATAACATTGCTCTATTTTAAAATTATACCATTTTCAATTCAATAAAACTATACTTACAATTTTTTTATATAATCTGAATGTGACAATTCACGATTGGTCAGTTTGTATTTGGAAAGATGAGACTCATTGTGAACTAACCAATCGCAAATTGTCACATTAGAGTTGTATGAAAAAATTATAAGTGTAGTGTTACTCTTTAAATTATTACATATAATAATAAATTATCATGTAATAATAAATCAATAATGTTTTACTTACCACTCGCATAAATGGATAAAACTTATACAAAATTTATATGAAATGACTATTATAACCTTTTTTTTTTTTTTTTTAATGTTTGTATCACTAGCATAAACAGATAAAAATTATACAAAATTTACAAGAAATGACTATTCTAGCCTTCGTTTTTTTGTCTACAATGGCATGGCATTGCTAATAATAAATTATTAATAAATAATGTTGGTAACAACAAAATTAACGGAGTAGATACGGAGCTTAAAATGCAAACTAAGAGGAAAGGGGAAGATAAATCAGACAAGGAGCGGATATCGGGCCTCTTCTCCATCTCCTGTAAGGATAAACAATGCTTTTTCAGCTGATCTTTCGCACAAAATATAGCTTTAAACTTGATGGGTTTTGGGTCATTTGTTGGATCTTGTGTTTTTGGATAGGTTTGCCAGGGTTTGACCTTAACAGTAGCTGCAATTGCAGAAATGGCCAGAGTTATTAAGTTCGAAGAGGTAGCAAAACACAAAGAGAGGGATGATTGCTGGCTTGCAATCTTTGGAAAGGTTAATTCATCTAACTTGTTCTTATGTATCAGTCTTTTGCTTAGCTATAATTTATATTGATTTTGTGGATTGTTTATTTGTTAAAAAGAAAAAAAACAGTGTTCTGTAATTGGATTTAGATGAACTGTATTTATGATTTGATTTGATTCAATATTTGGATTATTTAGGGATTAAGATCCGTAAAAAATAATTTTGTTAATTTTCAGTCATGCCACAGCAATTTGTATCATTTGGCACAGAGCCAACAGGCCCGAGACTACTTACTGCTTTTGTAGCAGAAATTCTTGTTTGGTGGAGGTTTGTAAGTAAGAGGTATTAGATAGGTTATAATTCTTGTTTGGTGGAGGTTTGTAAGTAAGAGGTATTAGATAGGTTATAAAATTTTAAGTGGAGTAAAAAGTAGGAAAGTGGTTACATATCTTCCTTGAATGTACTGGTTTTGAGTTCTCTACATCGAAATTGAAGAGAGTTTTCTTGTTGATGCTTATACAAATGTTTGATCCTGGGTGCTTCTGTCAAATGTTTTTTAGATTTTCTATTTTCCTTTATTGTTATGACTTGCAATCAAAATTCTCGTGCTACTCATAATATTTTTTAACAAAATATTTAGTAACAAGCTTATACAATAAACTCCAGTCTTAAGAATGCTTTTCTTATTCTGGAAAGTTAACTTTTGGAGACATATTAATAAGAATTCCATATTGATTGTGAAATTACCTATGGTTGTTTGTTGAAGGGCTTCTAGTTATAATTGCTTAAATTTGCACAAATTTTTACTTTAAAACTCAAAGTATATACTTCAAAACTTTGACATCATGCACAATGACTCCAAGATTAATTCAGTAGCTTTTCAATTGCGAAGGAACTATATACCCAAATCAACAAAAGTAAAAGCTGAATGAGGAATTGCGAAGCTTGTTCTAATCTCTTTGAATGTTTTTCTTCGTTAATTTTATTATGCTTGTTAGTGGTATATCTGTAACAGTTTGAAGATACAAATTACTAAGAGGGTCTTTTGGTACCTTTAAATGATTCAAGTAATTGATAAACTAGTGTATCAACCTCAAACTGTTGTATCAGGTGTATGATGTGACTTCATTTCTTGAAGATCATCCTGGGGGTGACGAAGTCTTGCTAGCTGTTACTGGTAAGATTGTTGCATTGCCTAGGTTGTACAAACCTCACCCATTGATTACTTCGTTTCATTGCTTTCTGGTATCTTAAATTTTGCAGAGAAAGATGCAACAGAGGACTTTGAAGATGTGGGCCACAGCGATTCTGCTAAAGAAATGATGGAAAAATACTATATTGGTGACCTTGATAGCACCAGTGTTCCACCAAGAAAGAAGTACAAGCCACCTCAGCAAGTAGCGCATAGACCTGATGACTCCGGATTTGCATTGAAGATTATGCAATTCCTGGTACCACTGTTGATCTTGGGTATAGCATTTGCTTTGCGATTCTATGGCAAGAAAGAGGACTAGTTGGATCATGGTATGAAGTTGCGAAAGTTAGTCCATGTTTCTTTGATAATCTATTACTTAATAAGTATAATTGTAGAATTTCAATTGGCACTTTTTATTGGGATTGATCATAGTATGGCTGTACCTTTGATTGCTGCTAATAACAATAGCTTGGTTAATTCATTCCGGTATAGCTATCTGTTAAAATCATTTCCTTACTGGTAGAGATTTCGCTAGTCTTATATTTTACTCTTAGACAACTACAAAGAAAATATATTAAACTAAAAAGAAGAAAAAACAAGCTTCACACAGAAGCAAACATGCATGAGAACTATGTATGTATATTATTATTAATACATAATACATTGCTTTGGAATGTTAGTTATGGCTAATTAGGTACGGAGATCTCCAATGTATGAAACAAAGGTCTTTTCAACTATTCCTGTATGGATGGGGTTTTATGGAATTAGTTTTCCATATAAATTCAATCACCCTTAAAAAAAAAATTTAACAATAAATTAATTAAAAATCTATTTAACTCCCTGGACATCCCAAGCTTGCATTTAAAAAAATGACCCTAAAAATATTTTTGAATTTTTTTTTTTTTTTAATTTAGAAAAGCTCACGTGACACACTTAAGATTCATTAAACATGTAAAATGGGTTAAACTAAAAATATTTAAACATATGTGAGTAAAATCTAATTAACGAAAGTTGTTTAAATTTTGAAATTTGAAAACGAGCCCCCACCTTTCAAAATCGTTTAATCGAGCCATATACCCAAAAAACGACCGATGAACACTATTTGTTTCTTTGCGATTTCCAACGACTACAGTGCCTAAATTCTGGCAAATTTTCAATCCTAAAGCTTTCTTACACAAAACCATGGCTGACATTCACAAAGAGGAGGAAAACCCAACCCCACTTCGAATCCTAAACTTCGGCGTCGCCAACAGTTCAATAGCTGTCAAAGAAGACGCTTCGGTGGATCATCCGATGAGTGAAGGTGGTTCAGAGGCAGAGGAGACGACGACAGCACAAGAACAGAGAGAAGAATCAGAAAACGGTTCTGAAAAGGAGGACGTCAGGCGAGGAGGAGGACGCAGATGAAGAAAATATACATTTTTTACTTGTTTTTTTGAATTGGATGAGAAAATGGATTGATTTGTGCGAATTTGGGGGAGATGTAGTTGGTTTTATTGTTATGGTGGTTGTGGCGTTTTGTCGAGCAGTTGGCAGGCATTGGTGGAATGGTTTTGTTTGGGTTCCAGAGGATGGAAGAAGGCAAGGGAGGCTCTAGGGAGGTTGTTTCTGGGAGTTTGGTGGGTTGAGGATGGCAGAAGGTGGCAGAATAGAGGGGCTGGAAGGCTGCCCTGCATATTGGTAAGGCTGCCGCTGTGCGTGGCCAGCCCTGTAGGGCTTGTATTTGCAAGGCTAGCTATGATTGTTGTGTTAGAAGTGTTAAATTGCAGGGTTTTTAATTTATATGTTGGTGGAGTTTTAGCTTTGGTGATTATTTGGATGTGTTTTTTTGAGTTGTGGGGATAATGGTCTTAATTGTGGTGATCCTTAAATTAGTGATCTTATGAATTTGTATGCTATGAATGAATGTGTAATGGTGGTGCAAGTGTTATGTTAATGTTGTTATGTGTGATACTAATGTTTGTTGGTTGTGCTTAAAGTGTGAAATTAAAGTTTTTTAACTCATACATTGCTGAGGTTTTAATTGAGTGATTGTTCAGATTATTAGTTTGTAACAATAAATGAATGGATGTTGTTGATGATGGTGGTGGAGGTAATATTATTGATAAGAGCTTGAAAGTACACATTTAGTTAGTGGTTTATAGGGATTAATTGTGGGAAATTAGGCTTAATTTGGTAAAGTTGCTTAATATTTTCATAATTGCTTTTTACGGGATCATGGGTGTTTTTGAGTGTTTTTTAGGCTACTAGTGCTTAAATGTTATGCTCGGATGAAGAATTATGTTGGCAACGGAATGAGTGACGAGTGGAAACAAACAGATCAAGAATCGGAGTTAAATTGAAGAAGTTATGGAAGTTGAAGTAAAGAGAAGATTCCAGATTACATTCCGGCTTGAGCATGCCTTGGTATTTTGAGAATATCTTGATCTGTAGAACTCGGATTAAGACGATTCTTGGACCGTTAGAAATATGATTCAAAGGACTACATTTCATATGTTATACCACTTTTCCAAATTTCATCGTTATCGGGTTCAAAAATCACCATCTCTGAAGAACAGCGGAATGATGCGGGAAGAAGGCTTGCAGCTACTGTGCCATGACACACTTTTTCCAGTAGCTACTGTGCTGCAGCACAGTGCCGGGGCACAGTCACGGAACTTAAAAATCACCTATTTGTTTTTAGGTAGAAAAATAGGGTTAAGAGTCTTATCCCTAAGAGAATTGAAGGAAATAAAACCCTAACCCTTGTGGGATATAAAAGGAGGTCTTTTAGCATTATTTCAGGGATTCTTTGGTGAGAAGAAAGGGAGAAAAATCTGCAAAGAAGAGAAGTAATAGAAGTTTTGGAGCTTTGATTCACAATATAGAGAAGTTTTCCTTGTTCTTTTCTTNTGACTAGAAAGGTTTTGGGGAAGAAGGCGTCTATTACGGGACGCGATTGTAACGACTTCTTTCTACTAGTATACTTTAGAAAATATACAATGAAAACATACTTAATAAGAATTCCATACTAACACCAATTAATCTCATATAGAACAAGAATCTTTACCTCTTCATGCTTAGGATCAAATCCTTATAGAAATCCAACCAAAAGCTCTCAAATCAACCTTGGAAAATTGATGGAAAGATGAGAGAATTGGGGGGTAGAGGTGGCGTGTGGGATAAAGCAAATGAGAGGGTTTGTGTGCTTGAACCCTTAATATCTCATATAACTAAGCCTTCTTTCCCATTTTGCCCTTACACTTTCTTGAAAATTTTATCCTTATTCTTTAATTCTTTACAAATTCACCCCCATTCCAAAATATTCTCCATGAAATTTTCTTACATTTCACTCCCCACTTTTCCTGCTAATTAGGGGTAGAATGTTCACTTCACCATTATGGAAAATTCTCTAGAAACTTCACAAAGAAAATCAGCCAGATCTTCGCCCCGACGAAGCTTTTTCTTCGCCCCGGTGAAAAAATATAGAGCCTACGTCGCCGCAGCGATGATTCTTCTTCGCCGCGGCGAAGTCTGCATTTCCCAAAATCCGCCAAGACTTCACCAAATTCAGGGCATCCAAGCAATTCTAACACCCTACAAACTTAACCAAAGGCAACCCAACAACAATAACACATATCAAGTAAATTTAGGGCCAACAAACAACATTTAAAAGGCAAATGAACATGAATCAAAGATGTACCTCAAAGTGGATGTTACGGCGATTTAGAAGAGATGTTAAAGAAGGTGGGTATACCTCTTCAGAGAGGTTCAAGATGTGCCTGATATGGTTCGTCCATTTGATCTTAATAACTTCTGACTCAACAAAAGCCGTTAATATAGACTAGGTGAAGTTTGCAAGCAACATGGACTTCTTTAATGCTTGTCTGTGGGGACAGGTATCATTTCAGCTAACCATGGACTCCTTGTAAGGAAAAGACATGGCATTAAAGCAGCGCCAATCTATCAAGAAGAATAGACCGAGCACGTGCAATTTGTTTGGCTTCCCATGGGCAATGCAGGTAAATATTAATAGCTTTTTGTTATATTTTTTGAATTATATGTGTTTTAATTATGATATGGACTGTTTTTTTTACAATGTAGGCTTGAATGTATGAGGTCACCCCTGTCCTGGCTAAGGCAGGGGGGGGATGGAGGATGAAGACTTCGGATGAGCGACCACAATTTCCTAGGATGTTGCGGTGGCACATCGAGAAGTGTACCCATTAGGATTACGACAAAATAGACATAGAAATTCAAGTGGCTTGGGTAAAATTAAAGGATTAAGCTTTTGAATATGCACTTGCTTTTAAATGTGGCTTAAATTTGATTGAATTTTATTTTTTTTTATTTTAGGGAGTCGTTCGTCCCTTCCTCGTTGCTATTAGGGGTGAAGCGGGAGAGGAATATGTTACATTGTTCAAAGCACTGAAGGATGAAGCAAAAGAAATGATAAACCGCCTCATGTAGGACCTAGAAATGGTCACGCATGTGCGTGCAGTTGCAGGGCCACTGCTTGAGAATGTTGTTGATGCCGAGGATGATGAAGCTTCAATCGGCAGAAGGGAGGAGGAGGAGGATGAAGAGGTTCTTACACCTCCACCCAATTGGCAAATTGATACAACAAGTACCGCTTTGCCGAGGTGTCGAGATCGGGAGAATAAGTTGGTTGGCCTCATAAACGGTCTGTTTGAGAGTTTTACAATAGCCATTTATAAGAGGTTTGAGAAGATGGAAGAGTGGATGAAAAGGGTGGAGGAGAAAGTTGATAAAGTGGCAGAGAAAGTTGGTAGGGTAGAGGAGGAATTTGGTGGAGTATTGAAAGTGGTTAAAGTGCAACCTGAGTTGAAAAGAAAGAGTTGAAAGAGTAAGTTTGTCAAATCTCCTTACACCGTAGTAACGTATGGAAAGAAGAGGAAAATGAAGAAAAATTTGAGGAAGTCCACAAAAGTGGAGAAGCAAAAATGGAGGGGGTTAAGGAGGTTGCTGGAGGAAGTGGGGAAGTGATAATAGAGGAGGGTGAGGCGGGACGCGAAGGAAGTGTGGATGTGCAAATGGAGGAAGAGGGAGGAAGTGGGCAAGCGAAAACGGAGGAGTTAAAGGTCGATTTGTATAGGCCAATAGAGGAGGAAAAGAAAAAACTCTTATATGCCTATTACAATGAATCTGGAAGTGATGCCCATGTGAAGTGCAAGACCGAGGATTATCCCTGGGAGTGGTTTGAAAAGATGTTGACGATGGACAGGTGGTTTGACGACTCGGTGAGTTATTTTCCTTATTTTTCCTTATTTTTGCTTATGTTTTCCATGAGGTATTGTATACTTATCATGTTGTTTTTATTTGATGCAGCACATCGATGAGGTATTAGCACTCATGAGGCTAGGACAGAGCAGTAATGGTGATGTATTGTATCCCGATTGTGCCATCACTGATGTGGCCTTTGGCCAAACGCTAATAACGACATATGACACTTTAATGAAAAAGGCCATTGGTAGAGGTGCAGCAAGAGGAGGCAAGCGAAAAAGATTGGCCATAGATGACTTCGACGGCGTCCTTGATGATTTTCAGTTTGATGACAGGATCATGCAGTATGTACGGGGGCAAAGGCCCAAACATGGCCACAGTTGGGCAAAGGTTAAAAGAGTATACTGCATCATCAACATCAAGGATATACAATGGATAACCGTTGTCGCACTTCTAGAGGAGGATTTGCTAAAGATCCTTAACTACAACCCAAGTACTTGTCGAGAGAGGCAGTTAGAGATGGAGTTGGAGCCATTGTGCGTATTGTTCCCGCAACTGTTGAGCGACAGCGGGATGTTTCAGCACTTTGGTGACGAAGTACTGACAGAAAAGTGGCCACTCAAGTGCCTTCATGTCCCGACAAATGACTCAAGATAAATTTTATATAAAACTTACATAATACAATTGTTCTATAAGTTGATTCTAATACTAATGTCTTCCTGCTATTGTAATGCTAATTGTGGGGCATATGCACTGAAATTTATTGAGTTCAACATGACCAACACCCCGATGGCCGGCTTGAATGACGAAACAATGAGCAACTATCAGGAGCACTATGCTGTTGAGTGCTTCCATGGGCATATGGATCCCTTTTGACTAACCAGAACCCAATCCAAGTCATTATTGATGCTGTCATCAATAGGTATGGAAGTTGGAATTAGAATTTTGTAGTTTATGTGATGCTGTCTTACTGGGTTGTCTTGAATTGGATCAGTTGGTGTTATTAGGCGTCAAGTTGTTGATACTTGGGTTGTGGTGCTGATGCTGAAGGTGTGCCGAATAATTTTGGAGGATAGGGAAGTGGCTGAAGAGAATGATGAAGAGGGGGGATGGAGGCTGCCAACCTTGCTTTTTATATATATATATATATATATATATAGGAGATTTATTTGTTATAAATAATGTTGTTATTAAATGTGATTGACACATTTCAGATTAATATAAAAGCAATTCAGTATTTCTCTCCTTTTTTTGAGTTTGAGTTTGAGTTTATTTAGTATTCTTGTTACATGGCATTGATGTGTTGATGCAATTAGGTTGTCAAATTCAAGAGAAAATATGGAATTAATATGTGTTGGTGATTTTGGTTTGTCAAAATTCAGGAGAAAAGCTGGAAAAAACATGTATTGCCCATGATCACTTAAGCGACCACGTATATCGCTTAAGCGACAAAGGGCTTTCCATAAATGATCGCTTAAGCGAGATAATAAATCGCTTAAGCGATCGTGGATCTGGACAGATGTTTATACTGTCATGGACTTGAGCGACCAACGATAAAAGAGAAGAATTGCTTAAGCGATAACATAAATCGCTTAAGAGATCGTGCACCTAGGTAGATCTTGATTCTGCCTCGGACTTGATCAATTAAGCAACCAAGGGTAAAAGCGAAGAATCGTTTAAGTGAGACTATAAATCGCTTAAGTGATCGTGCATCTGGGCGGATCTTGATTCTGCCTCGGACTTGATCGCTTAAGCGATCCAGAATCGTTAAGCGACCAAAGGTAAAAGCGAAGAATCGCTTAAGCGAGACCATAAATCGCTTACGCGATCGTGCATCTGGGCGGATCTTGATTCTGCCTCGGACTTGATCGCTTAAGCGATCCAGAATCGTTAAGCGACCAAAGGTAAAAGCGAAGAATCGCTTAAGCGAGACCATAAATCGCTTACGCGATCGTGCATCTGGGTAGATCTTGATTCTGCCTAAGACTTGATCACTTAAACGATTTTGTCTCACTTAAGCAACCAAAAGTGAAAGCGAAGCACGCTTAAGCGATACTTTAAATCGCTTAAGCGATCGTGCATCTGGGCAAATCTTGATTCTGCCTCAGACTTAATCGCTTAAGCGACCAAGGGTAAAAGCGAAGAATTGATTAAGCGAGAAAATAAATCGCTTAAGCAACCAAAGGCAAAAGTGAAGCATCGCTTAAGTGATCTTTGGTCTTGCTTGTACGTGATCGCTTAAGTGATGGTACCAAATCACTTAAGCAACTAAGGCTAAATACACAGGATCGCTTAAGTGAGAAATGAAATCTCTTAAGCGATCCAGTGTATTTGGATTATTTTTATTGCCTTTCACAAGATCGCTTAAGCGAAGAAAGCTTATCAACACTGGATCGCTTAAGCGATGACAAGATCACTTAAGCGATTCCTTTTATTTTTTTTTGGAATAGGTTGTCCCATATTGCGTGACGTTAATGTGAACTTTAGTTGTTCACAACATCACATGATTATTAACGTTAATGTTATGCGACATCGGTTAGTAACACTTATTAAGGCCAATTAAGAAGGATTATTTGCAACCTAATTCCATCAACACATATAAAGGTTACAACCGTATGATATATGGATGAATGTCATAGCATACTAGTGTGACACATTAGTAAAAACGTACCTGATTTCATAAATATGGATGATGTATTTGAGAATGATTAGATTGAAATAAGCTTCAATTTTGACTGTATGATTAGTTCAGTGGACTATGATCTATCTTGTGTCAATTGATTTGATTATTTATATCATTTAATTGATTTTTTTAAAAATTAAATTAGTTATTTTACGTCTATATTAAACATATATGGTATAGAATGTTTACATCTATATTAAACATATATGGTGTACGATTAATTCAGTGGACCATGATCTGTCTTGTGTCAATTGATTTGATTATTTATATCACTTAATCGATTTTCTTTAAATTAAATTAAATTAGTTCTCTACGGCTATATTAAACATATATGGTATAGAATGTTTACGTCTATATTAAACATATATGGTGTACGATTAGTTCACTAGACCATGACCATTATTATATTTTAATTAAATTAGTTCTTTTACGTCTATATTAAACATGGTACATAAACTTGGAAAAGAAATATTAAAGTAAATTACCCTTAATCGCTTAAGCGATATATGGTGTTGCTTTAGCAATCCCGTCTATTTAGCCTTGGTCGTTTAAATAATATATTGTTTCGCTTAAGAGATCTTGTCTATTTAGCCTTAGTCACTTAAGCAATAATAAATCGCTTACACAATCTTGTCAAAGGCAGAATAAAGGCCATCCGACTACAATGGATCGCTTAAGCGATCTTAGGTCTCTCTTAAGCGATCCAATATGTTCAAAGTTAGTCGCTTAACCGATCACGTACAAGTGAGGATCAGGATCACTTAAGCGATAATTCACTTTTACCCTTGGTCGCTTAAGCGATCAATGATCGCTTAAGCAATTATGTACAAGGCAAAATCAATATGTGCCCAGATGCATGATCGCTTATGCGATTTTATTTTCTTGCTTAAGCGATTTACGCTTTTACCCTTGGTCGCTTAACTAATACAAAATCGCTTAAGCGATCAAATCCGAGGCAAAATCAAGATCTGCCCAGATGCACGATCGGTTAAGCAATTATGGTCTCACTTAAGCGATTCTTCGCTTTTACCCTTGGTCGCTTAAGCGATCAAGTCTGAGGTAGAATCAAGATCTGCCCAGATGCATGATCGGTTAAGCGATTTATGGTCTCGCTTAAGTGATTCTTCGTTTTTACCCTTGGTCACTTAAGCGATCTATCGCTTAAGCGATCAAGTCCGAGGCAGAATCAAGATCTGCCCAGTTACACGATCGCTTAAGCAATTTACGATCTCGCTTAAGCGATTCTTCACTTTTACCCTTGGTCGCTTAAACGGTTCTAGATCGCTTAAGCGATTAAGTCCGAGGCAGAATAAGATCTGACCAAATGCACGATCGATTAAGCGATTTATGTTATCGCCTAAGCGATTCTTCGCTTTTACCCTTGGTCGCTTAAGCGATACAAAATTGCTTAAGTGATCAAGTCCATGTCAGTATAAACAATTATCCAAATGCACAATCGTTTAAGCGATTTATTTTCTCACTTAAGCGATCCTTTATGAAAAACCCTTTGTCGCTTAAGCGATATATGTAGTTGCTTATATATCGCTTAAGCGATAATGGACAATACATATTTTTTCTAGCTTTTCTCCTGAATTTTGACAAACTAAAATCACCAACACATATTAATTCCATATTTTCTCCTAAATTTGACAACTTAATTGCATCAACACATCAATGCCATGTAACAAGAATACTAAATATAAAGGATGATTTATTCAAGGTAACAATAAAATTTAAACATAAAAAATTGAAAACAACAACTCTTCAACGGTTGGCCTTGGCAACTCTCTCAACTTCATCCTTCTTCGACCTAATTTTTCGGATCTGCATGTGATTGTTTCTGGCAATTGCTTCTCTTGTGGCTAGCTTGCTTGCAAATTGAGCACTTATTCATCCTCCGGGGAACCTCAGAGGTTGATGGAATACGCTTTACTCTTTTTCTCCCTTTTTATGTCTTCTTGGATGGCGAATGGATGATAATGTCAGCCAACTGTAGCGGCACCACCCACTACTCTTCTGGAGGAACTAGATATATCATTTTTGAATAAGCCAGCATGAGTGATTTGCCATATAGAGAGGGGACCAAAGTTCCATGTAAATTCTTGAACTAAAATCCGACTTCTGTTGGTGTTTCAGTGCTGCTAGTGCATGAGGACAAGGTAACCGTTGAATGTCAAGCACTTTACAGCTGCAAGTTTTACTAAGAAGGTTAACTAGGGCATCCAGACCATAGCTGCGCATGGTGAACTCTTGAGCATTAAGAGGATAGGCAAACAGTGCATTTGACAGTTCCATACGTTCTCGCAATAATTTTTCAGCTCACGAAACAAGAGTTGTGGTAAAATTATCTAACTCCGTACGACGCTCATGGAACCACCGTGACAATGTCCTCTGGATTGCATCAAAAAGGGCAACTATTGTAAACTCTCTTTCTATTAACAACTTCAAATTTATGGACTCGGTTGTGTTCGTGGTCATGACATCAAACCTTCTTCCCGGAAAGTAAGCTCTACTTCATCGCTCAAAACCAACATTATACTCAAGATACTTAGCAATTCTATCATCCTTGATTCGAATTTGCCAGAAGTGCTCATTGAACTCATCAACTTGATAAGCTTTTGCTGCCATGTAGTATGTCTAAATGAGGCCAACACACTTAACCTTTTATTTTATTTTCTCACTAAGGTGCCTCATACAGAATCTGTGATGTGCTTGAGGCTAAATAATGGCAATCCTTTTCTTTATAGAGTTGTGCCTATTGGATATTATGCACAACTCGTCACTGTCAGGCACTATCGTACGTAATTGCTGAAAAAACCAAGTCCACGACTTGTCATTCTCAAAGTCAACCACACACCATGCAACAGGATATGTGTGATTCTCGTTGTCCTGTGAAATGGCCACCAACAATGTATCTCCATACTTTTTCGTCAAAAAGCAACCATCAACAGCCAACACCTTTCTCATGTTTACAAAACCCCTTATAGCAGAACCGTAATCAACAAAAAAATATTTAAATATCATATTCTTGTCCCACTTCAAAGCCGTCTTGCTACCTTGGTTTGTCAACTCAAGCATATAACAGTATGCCTCTAATATTGCGTACCCGTGCTCCGGCGTGCCCTTGACAAAATCTTGTGTATGTTGCCTCCCTTTCCAGCATTTCTAGTAACTAATAGCACATCCCAACTTTGTGCGCACAAGTCTCTGAATGTCTTTAGGAGATAGACTTTTCCCTTCAACGAACTGACTTTTGACAAATTGTCCAATAACATTAGCAGAGGCTTGTCGATGCTCACCTGAAATGTGTCCCAAACCACATGTGTGCTCACAGGTATAAGTGCTGAGAATAAATTTTTCCGACTCTGCCAACCTTCTACAATAAACCCGCCACTTGCACTTTCAGTCAGGACATGCAACCGTCACAGCCAATGAATTAGACTTTTTGGTGATGAACTCAAAATTACCTCTCACGGTAACAAGTTTTAGCTTCCTTACCACTTCCTGTTTGTTGTCAAATAAATACCCTATGCACAACTCTGATCCATCCATAAAAACATGAGTTGATTCACTACTACCTACAATTACCCCCTCTGAACCCGCATAAAGGACCATAGTGTTCTCTTCTTCATAAACTACACCTTCTGCATAATCTATATTTAAAGGAATCTCTACATCTGCAGGAACATGTACGGGGTCCTCCTCCTCAACATTTTCATTCTGTCGCACGTGACCAACCTCTTCTATAGTGTCCTCCTCACTACCCAAATCACCGCCTACTCTTGATTTTTCAACTAACAAATTAATGCCCTCGTAGTTCAAATTAAAACCAGCCAAATCTCCGCCAACTTCCTTGTCATCCCCTTCCTTTGAACCAACTTCCAATGGTTTATTTACAAAAGAAACCCTTAAAATCGGCCTCAAACCATTATTGGCCACATCAATCATATATAACTTCACACCTTCATTCGACTTTAATATAGCAGGAGGTACCTTATAATGTTTAGAAACTCTACTTAAAACACACTTTACAACTATATCACTACATGAGCAACTCAAATCATCTCTTCTAATTATTTCATCAATCAACTCATCAAAACTAACCTCTGTACTCATAGCAATTGGTATAACTTCTTTGCTCTTCCCAATCCACTTCCAGCAACTTTCTTCCTCCACCCACTCACCAAAATATGCAACACCCAAAACAACTTGTCTCATGTCTAATAATAGCCAAGTACCTATAATGCAAGAAAAAAAAAATTATTAACTGATATATTAAGGGTTGAAAGATTTTAAAAAGCATCTGCAGAGTTGCTTGAACGATCTGGTGTATCGCTTAAGCGATCTGGTATAAATAAGTCTAATTGCTTAAGCAATCTTATGTCATTTACTTGATCGCTTAAGCGAACTGCTACCATACACCAGACTTATAGCAGGTTGTTTAAGCGATCTTCTGTCATATACCTGATCGCTTAAGCGATCTAAGAACTGCTGTATTATACCAGACATACTAGATCGCTTAAGTGATACACCAGATCGCTTAAGCAATCCGTCATATCCAGAACACATTTTTAGTCATCTCCACCTACAATCGGTGCTACCACCCCCAGCTACCCACAATGCAAGAAAATATTCAACAAATTTCACTCCTTTCAGCTTCCATTACATTAAACACAACCCAACAACCTAAACAACTAAATCAAAATCATAACCCCTAATCCATCATTAAATCTTTGTAAATCAAAATATAAAATGGAAAGGAGAGATGTACATACATGGACAAAATGTTAGGAGGAGGAGGATCTGTGGCGAAGAAGATGTTAATGGCAGAGGAAGAGGATAGTGTTAATGGTAGGAAGAAGAAGATGTACAGGAAGAAAAAGATGTAAACAAAGAAGAAGATGTAGAAGAAGAAGAATAAGATGTAGACGAAGCTTAGAAGAAACAACAACCAGGGGAAGGATGCGTTAATGTGGCAGGAGGAAGAAGAAGAAGGTGTTTGGGTTTGTTTGCAAAAATTTCGGCCCTTTGGGAACATATATAATTTTTAAAAGATTACATAATACTTCATTAATCCTAATTAACCCATAATTATGTTTAATTAACCTTAATCAATAACAAGGCTATTTACTTAACACTTTCAAACTACATGGCCTTTTAATTAAATTTGAACTTCATATGGCCTTTTAATAAAATGGCCCAACTTTTTAGTGTGGTAATAGTAATACTAGAACTTATCTTCATCTTTTCAAATTTTGACTGAATAAGTTTTACTTTTTTTTTCTGATTACCGAATAAGTTTTACATTTTTCTTCTCTCCTTTCTTTTTTGGAATTTTTTGTGACAAAAATATTTGTTGATGTGAAATTGAGACTATTGGACAATTTATACTAATATATTGTTATTATAATTCCAATTAAAACGGTTTTTTCTTTAAATTTATTAGTATTAATGTAAATGTTGTGGATTAAATACCACCAAAAGACATGTCAAATTTTAATTACCTCTTTATTAATGCTTAGCCACAATAGGAAAACCAAAAGAAAATAAGATATAACTTTATTTTTTTTTTCTTTGAAAATGAAAAGAAAATAAGAATTTAATAATAATAATATACTCTCTCAGTTTCCAAATAAATATCATTTTAAACTTATTACTTTTTTCCAAAATAAATGTTGTTTGACCAAAAAGTTGAGCAACCCTCTCTCTTTCTCGTTTTATGGCCCCTGTCTCCTCTCTTCTGCTTTTTCTCTAGTCCCTTGTCTCCTCTCTCTCTCTCTCTCTCTCTCTCTCTCTGACCCCTTGTCTCCTCTCTCTCTTTCCCTTTCTCTTTCTCTGGCCCTTGTCTCCTCTCTCTCTCTTTCTCTTTCTCTTTCTCTAGCGCTTGTCTCCTCTCTCTCTCTTTCTCTTTCAAACGCCATTCAACTCTTCACATTTCTCTCTAGTTTCAGATTTGGGACACTGCTGGTCAAGAAAGGTTCAGAGCTATTACTTCTGCTTACTATACAAATTCAAAAATAGCCTGCCTTTGTTCATTTGTGATGTTTTTCTAGCTCACGTGTGTATTAACTGCCAAATCGATTTCTCAAAGCACATGTCTTCTACTATGACATTATTCAGCCATGGTGAGTAGTGAAAAAACAGAGATAGAAGAGTAATACACTTTTAACATTTTTAAATAGGCGAGAAAATCAAAAATTTTCATACCACACTTTGAGAGGGAAGAGTGAATAAGAGATGGAGTAGGAGAGAGAAAATTTGTTTACATTAAAAAAATTAATGTTGAGGTGAGTTGGTTCACTATTTTGATGCTTTTTAGAATAGTATTTTGAAAAAAGTAAAGTTAAGTTGAGTTGTGTTATCTTTACGATAAAGGTAATTATTAATGTTTTGAGTTGAATAAAGTAGAATTGGATTTTGAGAATATTGAAAAAAATGCATTTTTGGGTTTTTAGGATAGGATAGTGGAATAGGATAGGGTAAAAATAGTGAACCAAAGGGTCTATATTAAAAAGTGTGCAATTTGCTAAAATCTATATATCTATATAATCCTAAAACTCACCCTCTCTATTGATTGCCATTTGGACTCCACGTAGGATTCCATATAGGATCTTAGGAGCTCTATAATTATTACAAGTGTGTAATTAATGTGCTAGGATGTGATTGGTTGATGGTTAGTGGAAAAATTTAAAATATCTATATCACATTCTCATTAATATTAAACCCTTCACCTCCCAAATTTTAATCATAAAGAATTTTATTCAATTAATGACATGTCAATAAATTAGTGATTTATTTTATTGGGAATTCCAAAGGTTTAATCCCTTCACATTCAGCTCTTAGATACAAACACTTCATGAATATGTGAAATAAACACGTAAGATTTCAGTTGCAGCTCTAGAATTGCTATTTATTAGTATTAATAGCACATATTGGACATCCAAAGGTATAATTAAAAGATATATAGATTCATGTTAGTCCCTTTATATTCACCTAAATATTAATAACAATTAAATAGTGGCATCTCAAAGGTCTCAAGAAAACTTTGTTTCGCATTTACTTTTTTTTGTGAAAGGGTATACATGCTTGGATAGACGTGAATACTAATGGATTGATAACGTGTATTATTGATTTTTGTGAATGTGAAAAGATGCATTGTATCAATTGCAGTATTAATTACTTTGAATCCTCTATATATGTTGCCCTTTATGTAATAGTTGTTATGGCAAGGGGGGTTAATCGGAAGAAGACGTGTGTAATTCATATTCTTATTGTCATTGTTTTCTTTTGGTTTTTCCAGTTTATTATTAAACTTTTGATGTGATAATGTATTCATTTCTCTACCATCTTTAATTGGTTGGAATTTATTCACTGTTTTAATTGTTATAGTCCTGTTTGATTTCTCTCATCATTTTCGTCTTCATTTTCATCTGTTTCAAGAAAATCAAGCGATTATGACCTGCGAGGATTGGTATCATTCGATAATTTCAGGATGAAAAAGAGAGGATTTGTGCCAAAAAATGAATTCATCAAATATTGATATGTAGTTTTAATTGTAATTGTTATATCTCTTTTTGTTGATATTTTTTTATGTTACATACATAAACATAAAAAGAGGTTGTTGCTTAATATAACTAATTTTATTTGTTTAAGAAATATCAACTGATGTTTGATGTCAACCACGTAGCTTTAGTAAACCATTTGTAATATGCCAAACCTATTATTATTATCCTTAGGTGCGTTTGGTTCGGGGTGATATAATTAATCCTGTAATCTTTGTTTATTTTCAAGATTCCCTCATTTGTTGTCAAGTATAAAATTACGTAATCTTTTATTGCAAATAGTGTTTACTGTTGGTAATATGGGGGTAATCAAATTACTTCCCAAGGGTGTTAATATAACATTATCGAGGTAATATTAATTTGACCATATTTTGCTTTAATCTTTTATCATTTCTGACACATTTGCCCTCATATGTTACCAAATAATATTACCCAACCCCTACATTGAAATTTAGCTAAAACCCCTGCCACAAAAAAGTTTAAAAGTTAACAAAATGCCCCCAACCACCCAAGACCACCGTTGGCCGCTAGCTACCACTGTGCCGTCGACACAAGTCTCATATCGGCACAAGACTGGCAAGATCTTGCGATCGGGTCGTGATAAGGTACATTTCGCAGATGCCATGGCCAGAAACGACCAATCTAGCCGTTTCACGACCAAAGATGTGGCCATGAAATGCCATAGATTTGGCCGTGAAATGGTCGTCGTTTCACGACCAAAGATCCATGAAATGTCGTGCTTTTCACAACCAAAGATCTGGCCTTTCACACGGCCAGATCTATCTGATGTGCCTTATCGGCGCACGACCGAGCCAGATCCGGCTGATCGTGTCATTAGGTGGCTGGCAGTGGGGGCTGCTACCAGCGTTGGCTTGGCGTGAGTGGGGTGATTTTGCTATAAATTAAAGTTGTATATGGTTGGTTTTTTTAGTAATTTCAAATATAGGTGGGTTTAAAAATAATTAAAATAATAGAATAAAAATAATAATAAAATAATATTATTATTATTTAAAAGGAGGGCAATTTAGTATCTACATACCATTCCACTCATTTATCCTCCCAACAAACATATTATTATAACATACCCACCAATTTATTTCAACCTGACCAACCAACATTTATCTAAAGATTCCCTAGAATCTATCTTTCCAATAACACACATTCTCAGTAACTAAATTCCTTGAACCAAATGCACCCTAAAGGAAAAAAATATTGATATGTTTTTTTAATGTAATTGTTCTACCTCTTTTATTGATATTTTTTTATGTTACATACATATATCATGAAAGAGGTTGTTGTTGAATATATTACAATTTATTTGTTTAACAAATATCAACTGATGTTTGATGCCGAACCATGTAGCTTGTAAACTATTCATTTATCATCACACACATTTTGGTTTCCAATGAACAATCATAGTAAATTGACTATAACTTGCTCAATAAAATCTAATTGATGAGAGGATTGAATCTTTAGAAACTAGACAGATAGGGATTAATTTATTTTTTTGCTAAATTTGGATATGTAACCGCATTGCCAACCATTCCTTTTATCATCACACACATGTCAGTTTCCACTGTACAATCATAGTAAATTGACTATAACTTGCTCAAAAAACCCAATTGATGAGAGGTTTGAATCTTTAGAAACTAGACAGACAGGTTGTTAATTTTATATATTATATGCTTAATTTGGATAACTATAGCCTCATTGTCAAACCATTCCTTTTATCATCACACACATTCAGTTTTTACTGCACAATAGTAATAAATTACCTAACTTGCTCAATAAAAATCCAATTGGTGTGGTTTGAATCTTTCAAACTAGACAGACAGGGCTTTAATTTGATATATTACAACCTGAATTTTGATAACTGTAGACCCATTGCCGAAATTTATTTTATCATCACACACATTTTGGTTTCCCCCATTTCTCAGTTTCCACTGAACAGTCAAGTAAATTAGTCATAACTTGTTCAATAAAAAATCAATTGAAAAAGTTTAAATATTTGAAAACTAGATAGATATAGCTTTAATTTGATATATTATAGGCTGAATTTGGATAACTATAGACCTATTGCCGAACCATTCATTTTATCATCACACACATTTTGGTTTCCCTTATTTCTTGGTTTCCACTGAACAATCCGAGTAAATTGACCATAATTGTTCAATAAAACTCTAATTGACAACGGTTTGAATATTTAGAAACTAGACAATAGGCTTGAATTTGATTATTATACCTAAATTTGATAACTGTAGACCTATTTCTAGATAATTATTTTATCATCACACTATTTAGGTTTCCTCCGTTTCTCGTTTCCACTAAACAGTCAGTAGTAAATTGATCATAACTTGCTCAATAAAAATCCAATTGAAAAACGATTTGAATATTTGAAAACTGAATAGATAGAGATTTCATTTGATATATTATACTCTAAATTTTGATAATTGTAGACCCACTATTAACATTCATTTTATCATCACACACATTTCGGTTCTCCCCGTTTCTCTCCGTTTCCACTGACAATCAGTAATAAATTGGCTATAACTTTCTCAATAAAAATTTAATTAACAAACGGTTTGAATATTTGAAATAGATAAGAGGTTTAATTTTATATATTATACACTCAATTTGGATAACTGTAGGCCCACTGTCAAACCATTCATTTATCATCACACAATTTTGATTTCCCCCTTTCTCAGTTTTCACTGAATAGTTTTAGCAATTGCCATAACTTGCTCCATAAAAACCAATTGACGAATTGTTTCAATATTTGGAACTAGATAGATAGAGCTTTAATTTGATATATTATACTCTGAATTTGGATATCTATGACCCATTTCCGACCCATTTATTTTATCATTACACACATTTCGGTTTCCCTTGTTTCTCAGTTTCCACTGAATAGTCATTAGTAAATTAGCCATAGATTGCTCAATAAAAATTCAATTGACGGTTTGAATATTTAGAACTAGTAGACAGAGCTTTAATTGTATATGTTTACCTAATTTGGATAATTGTAGCCAAACAATTGGCTACAATTGGCCGCACCATTTCCCTATAATTGTAGCCATTGTTGAACAATCATGTTTAATCCTATAATTTTAAGCATTGCTTACAATTCTGTTTAATGTTAACAGCCAAGATAAAAGTCATTAGTTTGTACAATACAATTAGAATAGATTATTGTCGTACATTTCCCGTTACCAAATGTAATATTGTAATGCCTTTTTCAATTAATACTATATTAAAATTTTTTGTTTTTTTTTTTTTTTTGGTTCATGATAATTGATGCAATGAATTGCCGATCAATATTTTTTTTCGCAAATCTTGATTATTGCAAGAATCTCCAGATCAAACCATCAACTTCAAACCTTCTGGTACAGTGATAGCATATTATAGTAACTAAGTTTTCCATTCCATAACTTACTTTTTTCACCAATAACAAAGTCATTAATCTTAATAAATAATAATTATCATAAATGTTGAAAACATAACTTTTATTTATACAATATGATAAAATTAATATTAATTCTTTGTAATAATATTTCTTATATCAACAATAATTATATATTTTTCACTATATTTTTATTTATTGATTTCTTAATTATCATTTCATAAAAATGAACTCCAATTAGAAAATATATATTTAAAATACAAAAAAAAAAAATAATGTAAACAAATATATAAACATACCCGCGCAACGCACAACTTCCCATCTAATGACATATTTTGAAACGGAGTGAGTATTAACATTCCATGACACTAACATAGTAGTACGTGGGCTGGGATTAGCAGGCCCATAATAAGCCTAATCAGCCAATGCCTCGAAATTAATAAAAAATCGGTGTGATTGAGGCATGAGACATGAAAAATTCGAGCATTAACCAAGTGGAGAGTTGTATTACTTGAAGATAAACATTACTTTTTGGCTTGGAGACTGCTTATAAGTAATCCATTTGTGATAATTACCTATGGCCTATTGGTGACTCCAATAGCCAATCACAGCTGTAACTGCAAAGACCAGAGGGCGCCTGCTACAGGGAAATTCTTATATAGCCAGATTCGAAGGCTTCTTCGTTGGTTTCTTGAAGTCGATTTAAGCCTTTTGTTTGCCTCTCCCCCTAAAAGATTAATTCATTTTGTTCCTATGGTTTTTGTTTAATACGTTTCAGGATAGGGTTTCCAATACTACTGTTTTAGTCCTTTGACTAAACAACAAAACTACAGACACCGTTATTTTGCACCGAAAATGTGTACCGACCTACGTGTATGGTACTCACACCAATAGTCAGACGCTGATTTTTTTATAAATATTTTTCTATGAACTCTGTCCATCAATATGGACGGTCGTTACATCATAGGTGCTCCCGTCCGGGTCCATATGCCATGGACAGCGTCCCCATTTAAAGGACGCCCGTCATAAATAAAATAATAAAAAAAAAATTTATAACATTAGGGACGGCCATTCATCCGTTATGGACGGCCGTCCCTTTATTTTGGACGGGCGTCCCAAATAAGGGACGCCCGTCCTTAACCAAATATGAAATAAAAAATAAAAAAAACTTTGGGGATGGCCGTCCATAATTTTGGATGGTCGTCCCTTACTTTGGACTGGCATCCATTGGGAATGGACGACAGTCCCTTACGTTTGGACAGGCGTCCCGCCCTCCATACTTTAAAAAAAAAAAAAAAAAAATTCTAAACCTCTTCTTCTTCGCTCTTCTTCCTTCATTCCCATCTCCTCTTCTTTCTTCTTGTCCAGTGTTATTTAAGATTAATAATATCTACCAAAATACCATTAGAAACCGTGACTAAATCCCAAACACCCCAACACAGCGAAAACAAAACCAAAACCATTTCCTAAGCACACTTATTATATTTAACAACAAGAAAATGAAACCACACCCTCTGCAAACGCTTCAAGCAATCTTAACTTCAACGGTCTTCGCTTCACTAGGTTGATGATTACAACTCTTCTAAACACATCAACACAATCAAACACGTAAATGCCAAAGCAACGATCTTCCTTGTCATGGAGAACACCTTCATAACCTTAAAAAATACCTAGATTGATTACGCAATGAATCACCAATGGAAAGCAAAATTGCTGAAATATTGCACTGATTCAAAAGAGACATCAACACACAATGAAGTTCCTAGCTGGCATAAGTTCATTATAACTTGGAGAGTATGAACTATTATTCATAAACTGCCGAGTTAAAGACAATAAGCTAAAACCAAGTCCTCATCTTGTGAATGTAACCTCTATACCATGACCACTCACTTTTTTCCTTTGGAAGTGCCCCAAGGACGCCATTTCCGTGTCAACGCAAACTCTCAAATTTATGACCAACCTTTTCTTCTGGTAATCTTACAGCGAATAAAGGTTCTTCCATTGTAAATTCGTATGGTGCTATTAAGGAATTCAGGCAAAATGGAAGATCGACGAGACCAAACTTTCTTGTTCGAAAGAAGATCTTTCCGATTCTTCAGTCCCATCAGGAATGCATAACATGATGCTTTGGCAATGGCGGCAACGCCGGCGGACGTGAGGAGTACCCCAACTCTACGTCTTCATAATCGACATGCCTGGGTTGAAGTCGGGGAACATCAAGGTGCAGGTGGAGGACGACCATGTGCTGCTATACGCGGAGGAGAGCGGGATGAAGAGAAAGAAGGAGCTAAATATGTGAGGATGGAAAGGAGAGTCGGCAAGTTTATGAGGAAGTTCGTGCTGCCTGAGAATGCGAATACTGATGCCATTTCGGCAATTTGTCAGGATGGAGTTTTGACTGTTACTGTGGAGAAGTTGCCGCCTCCCGAGCCGAAGAAGCCACTTAAAACTTATATTAAAACTTATAATTTCATATATATTATGTTACATTTTTACTGTTTTCCATAATTTTCTGGATTTTTTATGCCACTTAATCTGAAGCACTCTTTTTGGATTTTGGATCCATTTTAACTACATCTGTTCCTAGCATGCAGTGTTGTAATGTTCTTGTCTGACATGTCTGGACGGGAGCCTTTATACAAGAAGTATGTGAGATTGGCATCCCTCAGACCTTCCACTTATTTTAACTGTATTATTTACCATTGATAATTTGTGTTTTGTTGTTTCTCTTCTTCTACTGCTCTCGTCATCTTTTTTCCAGAGCATTTGTATTTTTCAGTTCACCTATTCCAAAAGAGTTGGTTAATCACATCAAGATGGATTCAAGTGTGTTGCCTCGCATAGCTGCTTTGAGAGAGGTTCAGATTTTCATTTTGCTTTGTTTGAATTATTTTACATGTAGTTGTCTGATGAATTTTTCTTTGCAGAGTTTTATTGTGTTGATGTTTTAGAAAAGTTGTAATCATCAACCTTTAAGCCGAAGACCGTTGAAGTTAAGATTGCTTGAAGCGTTTGCAGAGGGTGTGGTTTCATTTTTCTTGTCTGTTAAATATAATAAGTGTGCTTAGGAAATGGTTTTAGTTTTGTTTCTTGCTGTGTTTGGGATCTGTTTTGGGATTTAGTGACGGTTTTTAATGGTTTTGTGGTAGATATTATTAATCTTAGAATAACACTGAACAGGAAGAAGAGAGGAGATGGGGAATGAAGAGGAAGAAGAAGAAGAGGGAAGAAGAGGTTTAGATTTTTTTTTTTTTTTTTAAAGTATGGATGCCCGTCCAAACGTAAGGAACTGGCGTCCATTCCCAATGGATAGTCGTCCCCAAAGTTTTTTCTTTTTTTATTTTCATATTTTGATTAAGGACAGGCGTCTCCTATTTGTGGACGTCTGACCAAAATAAAAGGACGGCCGTCCATAACGGATAAACGAATGTCCCTAATGTTTATAAATTTTTTTTTATTATATTTAATTATAGACGGGTGTCCTTTAAATGGGAACGCTAATCCATGGCATATGGACCCCCGTCCATATAATATGGACGGGAGTCCATGTGAGTGAACGGCCATCCATATTTGATGGACGGCCATTCACTAGAAAAGTATTTATAAAAAAATCAGGCGTCTGACTGTTGGTGTGAGTCACGCGTACACGTAGGCCAGTACACATTTTCGGTGTAAAATAATCGGTGTCCGTAGCTTTGTTGGTGACTAAATAAAATGTTAGTTAAATATTAAAATCATATTGAATGGACAAAAATGCCTCCTTTAAGAAAAAGAAAAATTACCTACACAGTCAACCCTAAATCAATTAAACACATTATACACTACAAATTCAAATTAAATAAACAAAATTATACAGTACAAATTCATCATATTTATATAATTTTCTGATGTGTAATTTATTTATTTATTTCAATTTGTAATGTATAATATATTTTTGTTTTTGGTGTGTGTATGTGCGTATATATATATAATTTTATTACACATTTTATAAAATAAATTCTTATACCAATGTTCAATAAAATTTTAGTAACTTTAAAATATTGGTATAAGAATTTATTTTATAAAATGTGTAATAAAATTATATATACATAATTTTATTACACATTTTATAAAATAAATTCTTATACCAATGTTCAATAAAATTTTAGTAACTTTAAAATAGGGATACTTTGGTCCTTTCCATTTATAAATTTAATAGTCAACAAACATTTTATTTAGTCAAAGGGCTAAAATAGTAGTATTTGAAACCATTATCCTGAAAAAGTACACTGAAACCATAGGGACTAAAAAGAATTAACTCCTCCCTAAAACTAGAGTTGTGGCTTAATTTTTGTGTAATAACGAACTCTTATTCTAATTTGAATTTTAAAAGTTGACTTATAACTTTTCAAATGTCCTTATTGAAAAGCACCAGATCGAAGATCATTCTTAATACTTACTCATTTAAGAAACAAAGCGTTAAGCCGCGAAAATCCATTAATTGATGCTAGATTTCAAGCTATATTGCTCAACAATGGAAAAGTAAATCACTATACAACGAGTCAGAGCTTAGCAACAAGATCCACACAATAACTGTGTATATCCAGTTGCTCTCTAAGACTAAGTGGTTGAACAATGGCGCAATTAAGTGTGTATTTTCTGATTTTCTCCTCCTATTGATGGCGTTTGTGGTGGTGGAGGGAGCTGCCAAAAAGCATAAGAAAATGAAGTGCCAAGATAAGAAGTATTGTAGTTGTTATCACCAAAACCTTTACTGCCTAGATTCTTGCCCTATAACTTGCGTTGTGGATTGTGTCTCGTGTCAACCCGTTTCCACACTACCGCCCCCACCACCTTCACCACTAAAAGTGAGACGGCGTTCACCTCCTCCACCCCCTAAAATTTATCCTTCACCACCTCTCACCCCCTAAAACTTACCCTTCACCACCTCCTACCACTTACACTCCTCCTTTTCCATCCCCATTTCCTCCTTCTTCTCCGGCCATTCCAACTTCTCCTCCGACCACTCCCACTTCTCCTCCTGCCATTCCCACTCCTTCTCCTTCTCCTCCTGTTATTCCCATTCCTCCTCTTTCTCCGCCGGCCATTCCCACTCCTACTAATTGGTACTCTCCACCGCCACCCGCCTCAAGTGGGCCTTCATCAAATTCAGCAACAAAAACAGTTAATTGCGAGAACAATAACTATCCTCATTGCTACGGCGTGGAACTAATTTGTCCTATTGCCTGCCCTAAACAATGTGACGTTGATTGTGTCACATGTAGCCCCGTTTGCAGTAAGTTCTCCTTCTTCGTATTTCTAAAAGACATATGTTAAATAAAGAAGACTACTCATTCATGCATGCATTCACTCTTAATAATACATATTCATGTCTTTCAAGCTGCATATTCTCATTGATCAATTCAATTTTCATCTGTGTGAGCAGATTGCAACCGATTGGGAGCTGTGACCCCCGATTTATCAGTGGAGATGGAATCACCTTCTACTTCCATGGCAAAAGAGACCGAGATTTTTGCCTAGTCTCCGATTCTAGCCTACACATCAATGCACACTTCATTGGTCGCCGCAATGAGAACATGAAGAGTGACTTCACTTGGGTCCAATCTCTTTGACACTCACAAACTCTTCATTGGTGCTAAGGAACCGTCCATTTGGGACAATTCAATTGACCGCCTTTCACTCTCCTTCAATGGAGAATCCATTTTCCTCTTTGACGGTGAAGGCAACCAGTGGCAGTCCTCACTCCTCTGAATCTCCAACCGTAACCATCACAAGGTCACACATCACGAATGTTGTAGAGATCGAAGTGGGAAACTTGTTCATCAAGACCAAAGCTAAAATGGTTCCAATCACACAGAAAGATTCACAAGTACATAATCACGGCATAACTCAAGAGAATTGCTTCGCCCATCTCGACTTGAGCTTCAAGTTTTACGCCTTGAGTGGCGATGTTAATGGCGTTTTGGGCCAAAGTTATGCAAGTAATTACGTGAGCAGAGCTAAGATGGGCGGGGATATGCCCGTCTTGGGCGGTGAAAAGGAGTTTGCGTCGTCAAGTCTCTTTAGTACTAATTGTGCGGCTGCACGATTCGTTAGTGGGTATGGTTTGAGCAATTCTTCGCAAACTTACTTTGAGTACACGAAGCTGAATTGTGCCAGTGGAATCGACGGCGGTGGAGTTGTTTGCAAGAGATAAATCTATATTTGTTTTATTTAATTATACATATATGAGATTGTTCAACAACTATAGTCATCAAAATGGCAATAAGGTCAGATTCGAAGTGATTGAATATATCTGGCCATTACTTCAATTCATGTGAGGTTCTTCCCAAAGGAGAATTAATAAAATTATGATACGTTTCAAGGACACTGATTGATTTGCAGTCTTATTGTCTTGTGTGGTTTCAAAGACAAGGCTAGCTAGCTTTTTTCCTGAATTTATTGTCTTTTGCAGAGCTATTTATCCTCAACTAATGAACTAAAAAGAGCCCAATTTATTATTATTTTTAATTACATATTTATCCATAAATTAATATACTTAAAATGATCAAATCTTAACCTCCGTTTATGTTCATATTGGAGTGTTATTGAAGAAGAATAATTAAGTGACTGATATTTTTAAAATTATTTTCATTTTTTCAATTCTTAATCTAATAATCTAAAATTGTGTTTTAGGAATGAAAATGATAGTGATAGGTAGACCTGGCAAACGGATGGGTCGGGCAATACAAGCTAGGTAGCTACAAGTAACGAGTAAAACGAGTACGGATCCACGGGTAATTTTTTCACGGGTACGAAAATGCATGATTTGTACCTGCCCATGCGGGTACGGGTCGACCCATAGGTCACCCGCAAAAATGAAGCATTTTGCATTTATTTTTTATTTTCCCTACTTTTTGTTATTCAAATTTCAAACTTGAAATACATATTGTATTAATTTGAAAACTTGGTATAAAATTCCTTTACTAGGCTTTCAAAACTTGCTTAATTTGATTAAAATAATGGACAAACACAAACACAAACTTGAATAAATTTCACCAAACATCATTATCAACATTCAACATACCTATTAATAGATTACTTCAAAAACATCATTATCAACATTCAACATACATATTAATATATTCAACATTCAACACAATTTCATCATCAATTTCACCAAACATACATAGTAAACAAACTTCATAGTAAACAAAAATAGCGATAGAATTGTTCAACCGAATTGACAAATTCTATTGCACAATGACGGTGTTAGAAGACGCCCTTGATTCCCTAATCTCTGCTTGGGTTAACGGCATAAGAAGCTAATCATCATCAGTTTCGTCTTCTACAATTTAAACTATTTAAAGTATAAGTTAATTATCTTAATATATTAACAAACTAAAATGTTAAAATATGTGAAATATAAGTTAACATGTTACCTTTAACTTTAAATCCAGAAATCCATGTCCAAGTGCATATCAAAGACTGTGCATTCTTTGGTAGAAGTGAGCTTCGATATTTACTGAGCACTTTGCTGCCAACACTGAAACTGGACTCCGAGGTAAAAGTTGTTATTGGTATACTCATAATATCACAGGCCATTATGGAAATTATCGAGTATCGATCACAATTTTTATTCCAATGGTCTAGGATATCCATATTGCAAAATTTGATGCGATCAAACCTTGCCTCTCCCAAATAAGTATCCAATTCGAGCTTCTTAGTAGCACTAAAGTCACTCTTGAAGTGGTCAAATTCCTACACCATTTAAATATTGAAATTTAATAAGCAAAATTACAAAACAAACAAAACCTTATTAATCATAAGAATATAAAAATGTATAGGGAGTACTGACTTACACAAATATCATCTCCAAGGATATTAGGACTACTAGTTTGTACCGAAGGGCTGGCGGGAACTTCATTGCAATGTAGACCCTCATAAGCAACAAAAAGCTTATACAACTCCTGTTTGACTGACTCCAACTTTCTTGTTGCAACTGTTGGGTCATCAACTTTTTTTTAACAAAACTCAACAAACTCAAACTTGAAACGTGAGTCCAAAATTACTGCAATAGCTAACACAACACTATAAGAAACCCAATATTTGTCAAACTTTACTTTCATTTGACTTGCCATGGTACTAACAATTTCATCCTCATTTTCCATCTCTTCGTATAAACGCACTTGAACTCTCCACACATTTCTAAGGTACAAGTTTGCTTCGAGGTATTTGGAACCCGAAAAAAGAGTAGTGATTTTATAAAATGGTTGCAAGAACTTGTAAATCCTCACGCCTTTGTCCCATTCTTCATCTAAAAGACAATTTTTATAATTGGAATTCATCAATGACAAATGAACAAACACAAGACGGTATATTAACGCACTTTCAAGCATTAAATAAGTGGAATTTCATCTTGTGGGAACATCTATTTGCAATCCTTTTGAGCTTATCACACTAATTTGTGCAGCAAGTTCTCCAAACTTGATTCTTTTAGCCTTACTTCCTTTAACATATTTCACACTTTCTCAGATTTTATGTAAAGCCGCACTACTAACTTTTAGCCCTTCTTGGACTATGAGATTCAAGATATGTGCACAACATTGCACATGAAAAAAAGAACCACCACATAATAAAGCATTTTGCACACAAAGTTGACTCTTTAAAATGTCTTCCATCTTATCGTTATTACTTACATTGTCCAAAGTAAAAGAAAAGACTTTCTTTTCAATTCCCTGATCTTTTAAGAAACCATACACTGTTTCTCACAAAAGAACCCCTGAGTGTGGAGGAGGAATATGGCAAAAATTGAGAACTCTATTTTGTAACTCCCAATTCTCATCAACATAGTGAGCCTTAAAATATTGGTATAAGAATTTATTTATAAAATGTGTAATAAAATTATATATACATAATTTTATTACACATTTTATAAATAAATTCTTATACCAATGTTCAATAAAATTTTAGTAACTTTAAAATAGGGATACTTTGGTCCTTTCCATTTATAAATTTAATAGTCACAAAACATTTTATTTAGTCAAGGGCTAAAATAGTAGTATTTGAAACCATTATCCTGAAAAAGTACCCTGAAACCATAGGGACTAAAAGAATTAACTCCTCCCTAAAACTAGAGTTGTGGCTTAATTTTGTGTAATAACGAACTCTTATTCTAATTTGAATTTTAAAAGTGACTATAACTTTTCAAATGTCCTTATTGAAAAGCACCAGATCGAAGATCATTCTTAATACTTATTTAAGAAACAAGCATTAAGCCGCGAAAAACCATTAATTGATGCTAGATTTCAAGCTATATTGCTCACACTGGAAAGTAAATCACTAACAACGAGTCAGAGCTTAGCAACAAGATCCCACAATAACTGTGTATACCAGTTGCTCTCTAAGACTAAGTGGCTGAACTATGGCACAATTAAGTGTGTATTTTCTGATTTTCTCCTCCTATTGATGTTTGTGGTGGTGGAGGGAGCTGCCAAAGCATAGAAAATGAAGTGCCAAATAAGAAGTATTGTAGTTGTTATCACCAAAACCTTTACTGCCTAGATTCTTGCCCTATAACTTGCGTTGTGGATTGTGTCTCGTTCAACCCGTTTCACACCTACCGCCCCCACCACCTGCACCACTAAAAGTGAGACGGCGTTCACCTCCTCCACCCCCTAAAACTTATCCTTCACCCCCTCTCACCCAAAACTTACCCTTCACCACCTCCTACCACTTACACTCCTTTTCCATCCCCATTTCCTCCTTCTTCTCCGGCCATTCCAACCTTTCCTCCGACCACTCCCACTTCTCCTCCTGCCATTCCCACTCCTTCTCCTTCTCCTCCTGCTATTCCCATTCCTCCTCTTTCTCCGCCGGCCATCCCACTCCTACTAATTGGTACTCCCACCGCCACCCACCTCATGGGCCTTCATCAAATTCAGCAACAAAAACAGTTAATTGCGAGAACAATAACTATCCTCATTGCTACGGCGTGGAACTAATTTGTCCTATTGCCTGCCCTAACAATGTGACGTTGATTGTGTCACATGTAGCCCCGTTTGCAGTAAGTTCTCCTTCTTCGTATTTCTAAAGACATATGTTAAATAAAGAAGACTACTCATTCATGCATGCTTCACTCTTAATAATATATATTCATGTCTTTCAACTGCTATTCTCATTGATCATTCAATTTTCATCTGTGTGAGCAATTGCAACCGATTGGGAGCTGTGACCCCCGATTTATCAGTGAGATGGAATCACCTTCTACTTCCATGGCAAAAGAGACCGAGATTTTTGCCTAGTCCTCCGATTCTAGCCTACACATCAATGCACACTTCTTGGTCGCAATGAGAACATGAAGAAGACTTCACTTGGGCCCAATCTCTTTGACACTCACAAACTCTTCATTGTGGCTAAGGAACCGTCCATTTGGACAATTCAATTGACTGCCTTTCACTCTCCTTCAATGAGAATCCATTTTCCTCTTTGACGGTGAAGGCAACCAGTGGCAGTCCTCACTCCTCTGAATCTCCAACCGTAACCATCACAAGGGTCTCACATCACGAATGTTGTAGAGATCGAAGTGGGAAACTTGTTCATCAAGACCAAAGCTAAAATGGTTCCAATCACACAGAAAGATTCACAAGTACATAATCACGGCATACTCAAGAGAATTGCTTCGCCCATCTCGACTTGAGCTTCATTTTACGCCTTGAGTGGCGATGTTAATGGCGTTTTGGGCCAAAGTTATGCAAGTAATTACGTGAGCAGAGCTAAGATGGGCGGGGATATGCCCGTCTTGGGCGGTGAAAGAGTTTCGTCGTCAAGTCTCTTTAGTACTAATTGTGGGCTGCACGATTCGTTAGTGGTTATGGTTTGAGCAATTCTTCGCAACTTACTTTGAGTACACGAAGCTGAATTGTGCCAGTGGAATCGACGGCGGTGGAGTTGTTTGCAAGAGATAAATCTATATTTGTTTTATTTAATTATACATATATGAGATTGTTCAACAACTATAGTCATCAAATGGCAATAAGGTCAGATTCGAAGTGATTGATATATCTGGCCATTACTTCAATTCATGTGAGGTTCTTCCCAAAGAGAATTAATAAAATTTATGCTAAGTCGGGGGACATCAAGGTGCAGGTGGAGGACGACCATGTGCTGCTGATAAGCGGAGAGAGGAAGCGGGATGAAGAGAAAGAAGGAGCTAAATATGTGAGGATGGAAAGGAGAGTCGGCAAGTTTATGAGGAAGTTCGTGCTGCCTGAGAATGCGAATACTGATGCCATTTCGGCAATTTGTCAGGATGGAGTTTTGACTGTTACTGTGGAGAAGTTGCCGCCTCCCGAGCCGAAGAAGCCACTTAAAACTTATATTAAAACTTATAATTTCATATATATTATGTTACATTTTTACTGTTTTCCATAATTTTCTGGATTTTTTATGCCACTTAATCTGAAGCACTCTTTTTGGATTTTGGATCCATTTTAACTACATCTGTTCCTAGCATGCAGTGTTGTAATGTTCTTGTCTGACATGTCTGGACGGGAGCCTTTATACAAGAAGTATGTGAGATTGGCATCCCTCAGACCTTCCACTTATTTTAACTGTATTATTTACCATTGATAATTTGTGTTTTGTTGTTTCTCTTCTTCTACTGCTCTCGTCATCTTTTTTCCAGAGCATTTGTATTTTTCAGTTCACCTATTCCAAAAGAGTTGGTTAATCACATCAAGATGGATTCAAGTGTGTTGCCTCGCATAGCTGCTTTGAGAGAGGTTCAGATTTTCATTTTGCTTTGTTTGAATTATTTTACATGTAGTTGTCTGATGAATTTTTCTTTGCAGAGTTTTATTGTGTTGATGTTTTAGAAAAGTTGTAATCATCAACCTTTAAGCCGAAGACCGTTGAAGTTAAGATTGCTTGAAGCGTTTGCAGAGGGTGTGGTTTCATTTTTCTTGTCTGTTAAATATAATAAGTGTGCTTAGGAAATGGTTTTAGTTTTGTTTCTTGCTGTGTTTGGGATCTGTTTTGGGATTTAGTGACGGTTTTTAATGGTTTTGTGGTAGATATTATTAATCTTAGAATAACACTGAACAGGAAGAAGAGAGGAGATGGGGAATGAAGAGGAAGAAGAAGAAGAGGGAAGAAGAGGTTTAGATTTTTTTTTTTTTTTTTAAAGTATGGATGCCCGTCCAAACGTAAGGAACTGGCGTCCATTCCCAATGGATAGTCGTCCCCAAAGTTTTTTCTTTTTTTATTTTCATATTTTGATTAAGGACAGGCGTCTCCTATTTGTGGACGTCTGACCAAAATAAAAGGACGGCCGTCCATAACGGATAAACGAATGTCCCTAATGTTTATAAATTTTTTTTTATTATATTTAATTATAGACGGGTGTCCTTTAAATGGGAACGCTAATCCATGGCATATGGACCCCCGTCCATATAATATGGACGGGAGTCCATGTGAGTGAACGGCCATCCATATTTGATGGACGGCCATTCACTAGAAAAGTATTTATAAAAAAATCAGGCGTCTGACTGTTGGTGTGAGTCACGCGTACACGTAGGCCAGTACACATTTTCGGTGTAAAATAATCGGTGTCCGTAGCTTTGTTGGTGACTAAATAAAATGTTAGTTAAATATTAAAATCATATTGAATGGACAAAAATGCCTCCTTTAAGAAAAAGAAAAATTACCTACACAGTCAACCCTAAATCAATTAAACACATTATACACTACAAATTCAAATTAAATAAACAAAATTATACAGTACAAATTCATCATATTTATATAATTTTCTGATGTGTAATTTATTTATTTATTTCAATTTGTAATGTATAATATATTTTTGTTTTTGGTGTGTGTGTGTGTCTATATATATATATATATATAATTTTATTACACATTTTATAAAATAAATTCTTATACCAATGTTCAATAAAATTTTAGTAACTTTAAAATAGTGGTATAAGATTTATTTTATAAAATTGTATAAAATTATATATACATATTTATACACATTTTAAAATATTCTTATACCAATGTTCAAAAAAATTTTAGTAACTTTAAAATAGGGATACTTTGGTCCTTTCCATTTATAAATTTAATAGTCAACAAACATTTTATTTAGTCAAAGGGCTAAAATAGTAGTATTTGAAACCATTATCCTGAAAAAGTACACTGAAACCATAGGGACTAAAAAGAATTAACTCCTCCCTAAAACTAAGTTGTGGCTTAATTTTTGTGTAATACGAACTCTTATTCTATTGAATTTTAAAAGTTGACTTATAACTTTTCAAATGTCCTTATTGAAAAGCACCAGAATCGAAGATCATCTTAATACTTATTTAAGAAACAAAGCATTAAGCCGCGAAAAACCATTAATTGATGCTAATTTCAAGCTATATTGCTCAACAATGGAAAAGTAAATCACTATACAACGAGTCAAGCTTAGCAACAAGATCCACACAATAACTGTGTATATCCTTTGCTCTCTAAGACGTGGCTGAACTATGGCACAATTATGTGTATTTTCTGATTTTCTCCTCCTATTGATGCGTTTGTGGTGGTGGAGGGAGCTGCCAAAAGCATAAGAAATGAAGTGCCAAGATAAGAAGTATTGTAGTTGTTATCACCAAAACCTTTACTGCCTAGATTCTTGCCCTATAACTTGCGTTGTGGATTGTGTCTCGTCAACCCGTTTCCACACTACCGCCCCCACCACCTGCACCACTAAAAGTGAACGGCGTTCACCTCCTCCACCCCCTAAAACTTACCTTCACCACCTCTCACCCCCTAAAACTTACCCTTCACCACCTCCTACCACTACACTCCTTTTCCATCCCCATTTCCTCCTTCTTCTCCGGCCATTCCAACCTTTCCTCCGACCACTCCCACTTCTCCTCCTGCCATCCCACTCCTTCTCCTTCCCTCCTGCTATTCCATTCCTCCTCTTTCTCCGCCGGCCATTCCCACTCCTACTAATTGTACTCTCCACCGCCCCCCCACCTCAAGTGGGCCTTCATCAAATTCAGCAACAAAAACAGTTAATTGCGAGAACAATACTATCCTCATTGCTACGGCGTGGAACTAATTTGTCCTATTGCCTCCCCTAAAACATGTGACGTTGATTGTGTCACATGTACCCCTTTTGCAGTAAGTCTTCCTTCTTCGTATTTCTAAAAGACATATGTTAAATAAAAGACTACTCATTCATGCATGCATTCACTCTTATAATATATATTCATGTCTTTCAAGCTGCATATTCTCATTGATCAATTCAATTTCATCTGTGACATATGCAACCGATTGGGAGCTGTGACCCCCGATTTACAGTGGAGATGGAATCACCTTCTACTTCCATGGCAAAGAGCCGAGATTTTTCCTAGTCTCCGATTCTAGCCTACACATCAATGCACACTTCATGGTCGCCGCAACTGAGAACATGAAGAGAGACTTCACTTGCCAATCTCTTTGACACTCACAAACTCTTCATTGGTGCTAAGGAACCGTCCATTTGGGACAATTAATTGACGGCCTTTCACTCTCCTTCAATGGAGAATCCATTTTCCTCTTTGACGGTGAAGGCAACCAGTGGCAGTCCTCACTCCTCTGAATCTCCAACCGTAACCATCACAAGTCTCACATCACGAATGTTGTAGAGATCGAAGTGGGAACTGTTCATCAAGACCAAAGCTAAAATGGTTCCAATCACACAGAAAGATTCACAAGTACATATCACGCGCTAACTCAAGAGAATTGCTTCGCCCATCTCGACTTGAGCTTCAAGTTTTACGCCTTGAGTGGCATGTTAATGGCGTTTTGGCCAAAGTTATGCAAGTAATTACGTGAGCAAGCTAAGATGGGCGGGATATGCCCGTCTTGGCGGTAAAAAGGAGTTTGCGTCGTCAAGTCTCTTTAGTACTATTGTGCGGCTGCACGATTCGTTAGTGGGTATGGTTTGAGCAATTCTTCGCAAACTTACTTGGTACACGAAGCTGATTTTGCCTTGAATCGACGGCGGTGGAGTTGTTTGCAAGAGATAAATCTATATTTGTTTATTTAATTATACATATATGAGATTGTTCAACAACTATAGTCATCAAAATGGCAATAAGGTCAGATTCGAAGTGATTGAATATATCTGGCCATTACTTCAATTCATGTGAGGTTCTTCCCAAAGGAGAATTAATAAAATTATGATACGTTTCAAGGACACTGATTGATTTGCATTCTTATTGTCTTGGTGGTTTCAAAGACAAGGCTAGCTAGCTTTTTTCCTGAATTTATGTCTTGTGTAGAGCTATTTATCCTCAACTAATGAACTAAAAGAGCCCAATTTATTATTATTTTTAATTACATATTTATCCATAAATTAAATACTTAAAATGATCAAATCTTAACCTCCGTTTATGTTCATATTGGATTGTTATTGAAGAAGAATAATAAGTGACTGATATTTTTAAAATTATTTTCATTTTTTCAATTCTTAATCTAATACCTAAATTGTGTTTTAGGAATGAAAATGATAGTGATAGGTACCCTGGCAAACGGATGGGTCGGGCAATACAAGCTAGGTAGCTACAAGTAACGAGTAAAACGAGTACGATCCACGGGTATTTTTTTCACGGGTACGAAATGCATGATTTGTACCTCCCATGCGGGTACGGGTCGACCCCATAGGTCACCCGCAAAAATGAAGCTTTTTGCATTTATTTTTTATTTTCCCTACTTTTTGTTATTCAAATTTCAAACTTGAAATACATATTGTATAATTTGAAAACTTGGTATAAAATTCCTTTACTAGGCTTTCAAACTTGCTTAATTTTGATTAAAAATATGGACAAACACAAACACAACTTGAATAAATTTCACCAAACATCATTATCAACATTCAACATACCTATTAATAGATTACTTCAAAAACATCATTATCAACATTCAACATACATATTAATATATTCAACATTCAACACATTTCATCATCATTTCAACAACATACATAGTAAACAAACTTCATAGTAAACAAAAATAGCGATAGAATTGTTTCAACCAATTGACAAATTCTATTGCACAATGACGGTGTTAGAAGACGCCCTTGATTCCCTAACTCTGCTTGGGTTAACGGCATAAGAAGCTAATCATCATCATTTCGTCTTCTACAATTTAAACTATTTAAGTATAAGTTAATTATCTTAATATATTAACAAACTAAATGTTAAAATATGTGAATATAAGTTAACAGTGTTACCTTTAACTTTAAATCCAGAAATCCATGTCCAATTGCATATCAAAGACTGTCATTCTTGGTAGAGTGAGCTTCGATATTAACTGAGCACTTTGCTGCCAACACTGAAACTGGACTCCGAGGTAAAGTTGTTATTGGTATACTCATAATATCACAGGCCATTATGGAAATTATCGAGTATCGATCACATTTTTATTCCATGGTCTGGATATCCATATTGCAAAATTTGATGCGATCAAACCTTGCCTCTCCCAAATAAGTATCCAATTCGAGCTTCTTAGTAGCACTAAAGTCACTCTTGAAGTGGTCAAATTCCTACACCATTTAAATATTGAAATTTAATACAGCAATTACAAACAAACAAAACCTTATTAATCATAAGAATAAAAAATGTATAGGGAGTACTGACTTACACAATATCATCTCCAAGGATATAGGACTACAAGTTTGTACCGAAGGCTGGCGGGAACTTCATTGCAATGTAGACCCTCATAAGCAACAAAAAGCTTATACAACTCCTGTTTGACTGACTCCAACTTTCTTGTTGCAACTGTTGGTCATCAACTTTTTTTTAACAAAACTCAACAAACTCAAACTTGAAACGTGAGTCCAAATTACTGCAATAGCTAACACAACACTATAAGAAACCCATATTTGTCAAACTTTACTTTCATTTGACTTGCCATGGTCCTAACAATTTCATCCTCATTTCCATCTCTTCGTATAAACGCACTTGAACTCTCCACACTTTCTAAGGTACAAGTTGCTTCGAGGTATTTGGAACCCGAAAAGATAGTGATTTTTAAAATGGTTGCAAGAACTTGTAAATCCTCACGCCTTTGTCCCTTCTTCTCATCGAACACATTTTTATAATTGGAATTCATCAATGACAAATGAACAACACAAGACGGTTATTAACGCACTTTCAACATTAAATAAGTGGAATTTCATCTTGTGGAACATCTATTTGCACCTTTTGAGCTTATCACACTAATTTGTGCAGCAATTCTCCAAACTTGATTCTTTTAGCCTTACTCCTTTAACATATTTCACACTTTCTCAATTTTATGTAAAGCGGCACTACTAACTTACACTTGCCCTTCTTGGACTATGAGATTCAGATATGTGCACAACATTGCACATGAAAAAAAGAACCACCACATAATAAAGCATTTTGCACACAAAGTTGACTCTTAAATGTCTTCCATCTTATCGTTATTACTTACATTGTCCAAAGTAAAGAAAAGACTTTCTTTTCAATTCCCTGATCTTTTAAGAAACCATACACTGTTTCTCACAAAAGAACCCCTGAGTGTGGAGGAGGAATATGGCAAAATTGAGAACTCTATTTTGTAACTCCCAATTCCATCACATAGTGAGCCGTTAAAGAAAGTGCCCGTCAGCCATACAAGAACCCAAATATCAAAGTCAAGTATATTTTACCCAACTCTCTCTAAAGCAAGCTTTACTTTTTCTTCTCCCTACTATATCTCTTTAAGCAATCCGCCTTAGCGGTGTTCCTAGTATAAGCTTAACTTCATGATTAAATACATATAGACATCCCTAGTTCTTCATGTTCCACTTTTGAATATGGGTAATTATGTTTTATGATTCCTATTGCCATCTTCTCATGATAAATCTCTGAGAAATCCTCAAACGTCCAATTTAGAATCACAATCCATCATAATTGATCTACATTACCGATGGTACATTAGGACACCCTTCATATGACGCTTCAAATTTTAGTCCCATGAGTGGAACTACATATGCATAAGACTTACACAAATCAAACCTTTGCCCTTCATTTCCTTTCTCATCTAGAAATGTTGTAAATTGACCCCAAACATCTTAAACTTAACATTTTTTGGACAAAAAATACTAGCATGGATGGAGTTCAGCTACATTACGGCCACTTTCTATCACCCTCATTAAACATATCTGTAGACTCCTCCATGCCAATCTAAAGGATAAAATAGAGTATTTATATTTAATCAACCAACCATACAATTCATCATCAAAAGAACAAAACAAAACACTCCCAAATATTTCACAAGCAAACCAGCCCTACCAAATGGTTGGATTTTTCCAACTCAACAATCTTCACTCAAAAACAGCAAAAAAAATAAAAAAATAAAAAAAAGACTCAAACAACATGTCTCTCCTCTCTCTCTCTCTCTCTCTCTCTTCTCATCAGTCCACCTAAATAATCAACAATTGAGTGATAAATCACATAATGCATCATACACACATTCTGAATTATAAAACTGCATAGCTATTTATGGCAAGCAAGACTGTAAGAAAAGTTTTTAAAATTATATATCCATTTAATATAAACACCACACCAGTAAAGAAAAGAAAACAATTTACCAATATTACAATTAACATCCAGGGTCGAGAGACTAACTATTCACTAATAACTTCAGTTTTGATATGAGATAACAAAAAACATAAATCACATTCTGTAGTTTAAATTTAAACACATGTTCATTGTTCAATGTCGCTTATTATATCAACTAACAGAAGAATCATCAAGAAAATATCAGTTCAACAGGGGTCTAAAAAATATCAATCAACTAGTAAAATACTAAAATGTAAAATATAACCTAAAGTCAAAACCAATTTGTGCAGAGCCTTCCTTGTCTTGAGTCTCTTGACTGAGGAGTGAGGATTGCTCGGTAATGTAATACGGTGACTTGAGATGTGTGAGACAGTGAGAGAATGAGTTGCGTGAGACAGCAACGTTGAGCCGATGAGACTTGAGAGAGGAGAGATTATCAGATAAGAGTTGCTGCGAGACGGTGGAGCGTGAGACGGTGAGCATGAGAGAGACTGTCGACAGTGGTTGCTGCAGTTCGGCATTAGACTGGGGTGAGAGTGAGAGAGATTGAGAGTTGAGCTGCTATGTGAGGCTGCTACAGTTCGGCGAAGGTGAGAGTGAAGTTGAGTGAGTTAGGTTGTTTCTACTTTTTACATTTTCTGCCTTTTTTTTTTTTTTTTTAAATGCGGGTACCTAGGGTATTATCCGGCCCACCCGTTTTTTCCACGGGTGGGCCAGATTCGGATAAATTTCAAACGGGTAATTAATAGTGTTATCCATACTTGTCCGTTTGGATCGGATACCCATTTACCCGCGGGTACAAACAACACTTTGCCAATCCAGTGCTAGGTAAAGATTAGGAATGATTTATAATTTTAAGGGGGTGTTTGGTTGGGGGTTATGTGGGATTACTGGGGTTAAGTCATCTTATATTACTTGATTACCATGTTTAGTTGTCAAGTAATATAAGATATCAGTAATCTTTAAATACCAATAGTGGTTACTATTGATAATATTGGAGGTAATCTGATTACCTTCATTTTCTTAGGTATTCTAAGATTACCAGAGATATCATTTTTTGTTACAATTATATCGCTTATTAATAAAATTTTAGGACAATAATGCCCTTATTTTAAAATTTATTTACATAAATGTCTTTAACTATTTCACCCCAATTAATTAACTTTTTGGACAAAATTACCCTTGAATTTAAAACAAATTGAAGCCCTCCCAAGCCGTCACCCCCGCCCACCTACCGCCGACAACCATCGCTGCGACCAGCCGCCGTCGGAACGGCGCACAGAAGGCCGAAAATGGTCGTCGTGTGCCGATATGGTCAAAGGCCAGATCCGTCGATCTGGCAATCAAAGGCCATCGATCTGGTCGTTGACTACTAGATCTATCATCGATATGGCCGTTGATGGCCAGATCCGTCGATCTGGTCGTCGATGGCTAGATCCGTCATGTTTGGCCCTTTTCGACCAGATCTCTGGCCGGAAATGGCCATACGATGCACGAGGGCCATTTCCTGCCTTCCATGCTCCATTAGGTTATTGGCTGCCTGTGGCCTGTAGTGGTTCCCAATGGCCGGCAATGGCTGGGTTGGTGGGGTTGCTTTGTTGATTTTCCAAACTTTTATTATGGGGTTGTTTTTGCTAAGTTTTTAAATGCAGTGGGTTATAATAATCAATATTAAAAAATTATATAATAATAATATTTAATTAGAGGACAATTCAATAATTTAAATAACATACCCACGAATTTATTCTTCCCAATCAAACATATTAATATAACATACCCATCAATTAACCAAACACATTTTCCTAAAGATTCCCAATAATCTTCGAGGTAATCTAACTTTCCAATAATCTAACATTCCCTGAACCAAACGCCCTCTAAAGAAAAAAAATTAAATGGAGGGTATTTATGTATTTGTGGAGTGTTAGTGACGGATCAATGTGTCTGGTGCTCTATTTTCTTTCCAGGACTGGACTACTGTGAGCCCATCATGGCCCATGGACTACCAAATTCTAGCCCCTTTTTAAATCCCATGTAGATAAAAATCTGTTGAACAAGTCATATTAATTTCCTGGCCCAATTGGGCTCGTGGTCTGGCTGATGCCTTTTCTTCTTGTTAATTAATTGTTACGATATCATAGTTTTAATATACTAAAAAATAGTTAATTAATTGAGATTAAATAATCAATGCTCCAAACAAGCCCTAACCTGTGTCTCTTCTTGTGAAGACATTCTCCAAACGTTTGCCCAACTTGATTGAAGCGACTTTAAATTGTTTGTTTGAGGCAATGACATGAACTTAACCCTTTTAATTTATAATTACTAATATAATGAGTCCGAGATGGAACTAATTAATTAATCTAATACTAGCTAGACCACGTGATTTTCCATATTCCAACGGGAAGTCAATATAAAAATATGAATAAACTTAATAAGAATTAATTTAATTGATGCAATTTGGTTTTAATAGAAATGGTCACTCCATTATGCATATATAATTATTATTTGTTAAAATAATTAAAATATGTATTTAGTTGACTTCTGAATTCAAACTTTTGATTTATTTTAAGTAACTATCAATATCAATTTTGTTTTCTCAAACAAATTGAGAATTAATTATAATAATTTGAAGTATTCAATTAAATGGACATGAGGGCTAGCAGCTTGTGTGAAACATGGAAAACATGTTAAATTGGGTGGTTGTCAATTGTCATTGGGACGAACCCTTTTGTTAAACTAAAATAGAAACTTTTTTATGGGTAAAATACAATTACCTCCTGGTTCCAGCAAACCAGCCCTACCAAATGGTTGGATTTTTCCAACTCAACAATCTTCAACTCAAAAACAGCAAAAAAAATAAAAAAATAAAAAAATAAGACTCAAAAACAACATGTTCTCTCTCTCTCTCTCTCTCTCTCTCTCTCATCAGTCCACCAAATAATGCAACAATTGAGTGATAAATCACTAAAGCATCATACACACATTCTGAAATTATAAAACTGCATGCTATTTATAGCAAGCAAGACTGTAAGAAAAGTTTTTAAAATGATATTATTCCTTTAATATAAACACCACACAGTGAAAGAAAAAGAAAACAATTTACCAAATATTACAATTAACATCACGGGTCGAGAAGACTACTATCACTAGATAACTTCAGTTTTGATATGAGATAACAAAAAACTATAAATCACATTCTGTAGTTTAAATTAAACAGCATGTTCATTGTTCAATGTCGCTTAATTATATCAACTACAGAAAGAATCATCAAATAGACAATATAGTTCAACAGGGGTCTAAAAAATAATCACAACTAGTAAAATACTAAAATGTAAAAATAACCTAAAGTCAAAAACCAATTTGTGCAGAGCCTTCCTTGTCTTGAGTCTTGACTGAGGAGGAGGAGTTGCTCGGTAATGTAATACGGTGACTTGAGAGTGTGAGACAGTGAGAGAATGAGTTGCGTGAGACAGCACGGTTGAGACGATGAGACTTGAGAGAGAGAGAGATTCAGATAAGAGTTGCTGCGTGAGACGGTGAGCGTGAGACGGTGAGCATGAGAGAGACTGTCAGACAGTGGTTGCTGCAGTTCGGCATTAGACTGGGGTGAGAGTGAGAGAGATTGAGAGTTGAGCTGCTATGGAGGCTGCTACAGGTTCGGCGAGTGAGAGTGAAAGTGAGTGAGTTAGGTTAAATTTCACCAAACATCATTATCAACATTCAACATACCTATTAATAGATTACTTCAAAAACATCATTATCAACATTCAACATACATATTAATATATTCAACATTCAACACAATTTCATCATCAATTTCACCAAACATACATAGTAAACAAACTTCATAGTAAACAAAAATAGCGATAGAATTGTTCAACCGAATTGACAAATGCTATTACACAATGACAGTGTTAGAAGACGCCCTTGATTCCCTAATCTCTGCTTGGGTTAACGGCATAAGAAGCTAAGCATCATCAGTTTCGTCTTCTACAATTTAAACTATTTAAAGTATAAGTTAACTATCTTAATATACTAACAAACTAAAATGTTAAAACATGTGAAATATAAGTTAACATGTTACCTTTAACTTCAAATCCAGAAATCCATGTCCAAGTGCATATCAAAGACTGTGCATTCTTTGGTAGAAGTGAGCTTCAATATTTACTAAGCACTTTGTTGCCAACACTAAAACTGGACTCCATGGTAAAAGTTGTTATTGGTATACTCATAATATCACAGGCCATTATGGAAATTATCGGTTACCGATCACAATTTTTCTTCCAATGGTCTAGGATATCCATATTGCAAAATTTGATGTAATCAAACCTTGCCTCTCCCAAATAAGTATCCAATTCGGACTTCTTAATAGCACTAAAGTCACTCTTGAAGTGGTCAAATTCCTACACCATTTAAATATTAAAATTTAATAAGCAAAATTACAAAACAAACAAAACCTTATTAATCATAAGAATATAAAAATGTATAAGGAGTAGTGACTTACACAAATATCATCTCCAAGGATATTAGGACTACTAGTTTGTACCGAAGGGCTGGCGAGAACTTCTTTGCAATGTAGACCCTCATAAGCAGCAAAAAGCTCATACAACTCCTGTTTGATCGACTCCAACTTTCTTGTTGCAATTGTTGGGTCATCAACTTTTTTTTAACAAAACTCAACAAACTCAAACTTGAAACGTGAGTCCAAAATTACTGCAATAGCTAACACAACACTATAAGAAACCCAATATTTGTCAAACTTTACTTTCATTTGACTTGCCATGATACTAACAACTTCATCCTCATTTTTCATCTCTTCATATAAACGCACTTGAACTCTCCACACATTTCTAAGGTACAAGTTTGCTGTGGGGTATTCAGAACCCGAAAAAAGAGTAGTGATTTTATAAAATGGTTGCAAGAACTTGCAAATCCTCACGCCCTTGTCCCATTCTTCATCTGAAAGACAATTTTTATAATTGGAATTCATCAATGACAAATGAACAAACACAAGACGTTATATTAACGCACTTTCAAGCATTAAATAAGTGGAATTCCATCTTGTGGGAACATCTATTTGCAATCCTTTTGAGCTTATCACACTAATTTGTGCAGCAAGTTCTCCAAACTTGATTCTTTTAGCCTTTCTTCCTTTAACATATTTCACACTTTCTCAGATCTTATGTAAAGCCGCACTACTAACTTCTAACCCTTTTTGGACTATGAGATTCAAGATATGTGCACAACATTGCACATGAAAAAAAGAACCACCACATAATAAAGCATTTTGCACACAAAGTTGACTCTTTAAAATGTCTTCCATCTTATCGTTATTACTTACATTGTCCAAAGTAAAAGAAAAGACTTTCTTTTCAATTCCCCCATCTTTTAAGAAACCATACACTGTTTCTCACAAAAGAACCCCTGAGTGTGGAGGAGGAATATGGCAAAAATTGAGAACTCTATTTTGTAACTCCCAATTCTCATCAACATAGTGAGTCGTTAAAGAAATGTGCCCGTCAGCCGTACAAGAACTCCAAATATCAGAAGTCAAGTATATTTTACCCAAAACTCTCTCTAAAACAAGCTTTATCTTTTTCTTCTCCTTACTATATATCTTTAAGCAATCCGCCTTAGCGCTGTTCCTAGTATAAGGCTTAACTTCATGATTCAAATACATATAGACATCCCTAGTTGCTTCATGTTCCACTTTTGAATATGGGTAATTATGTTTTATGATTCCTATTGCCATCTTCTCATGATAAATCTCTTGAGAAATCCTCAAACGTCGCAATTTAGTATCACAATCCATCATTAATTGATCTACATTATTGATGGTACATTTAGGACAACCTTCCATATGACGCTTCAAATTTTTAGTCCCATGAGTGGAACTACCACATGCATAAGACTTACTACAAATCAAACACTTTGCCCTCTCATTTCCTTTTTCATCTAGAAATGTTGTAAATTGACCCCAAACATCTTAAACTTAACATTTTTTTGGACAAAAAATACTAGCACTGGATGGAGGTTCAGCTACATTACGGCCACTTTCTATCACCTCATTAAACATATTTGTAGATTCCTCCATGCCAATCTAAAGGATAAAATAGAGTATTTATATTTAATCAACCAACCATAACAATTCATCCAAAAGAATCAAAAACAAAACACTCCCAAATATTTCACAAGCAAACCAGCCCTACCAAATGGTTGGATTTTTCCAACTTAACACTCTTCAACTCAAAAACAGCAAAAAAACAGTGAGACTAAAAAACAACATGTTCTCTCTCTCTCATTAGTCCACCTACATAATGCAACAATTGAGTGATAAATCACATAAATGCATCATACACACATTCTGAAATTATAAAACTGCATAGCTATTTATAGCAAGCAAGACTGTAAGAAAAGTTTTTAAAATGATATTATTTCGTTTAATATAAACACCACACCAGTGAAAGAAAACGAAAACAATTTACCAAATATTACAATTAACATCCAGGGTCGAGAGACCAACTATTCACTAGATAATTTCAATTTTGATATGAGATAACAAAAAACTATAAATCACATTCTGTAGTTTAAATTTAAACAGCATGTTCATTGTTCAATGTCGCTTAATTATATCAACTAACAGAAGAATCATCAAATAGACAAATATCAGTTCAACAGGGGTCTAAAAAATAATCAATCAACTAGTAAAATACTAAAATGTAAAATATAACCTAAAGTCAAAAACCAATTTGTGCAGAGCCTTCCTTGTCTTGAGTCTCTTGATTGAGGAGTGAGGAGTTGCTCGGTAATGTAATACGGTGACTTGAGAGTGTGAGACAGTGAGAGAATGAGTTGCGTGAGACAGCAACGGTTGAGACGATGAGACTTGAGAGAGAGAGAGATTGTCAGATTAAGAGTTGCTGCGTAAGACGGTGAGAGTGAGAGAGACTGTCAGACAGTGGTTGCTGCAGTTCGGCATTAGACTGGGGTGAGAGTGAGAGAGATTGAGAGCTGAGCTGCTATGTGAGGCGGCTACAGTTCGGCGAAGGTGAGAGTGAAAGTTGAGTGAGTTAGGTTTTTACTTTTTACATTTTCTGCCTTTTTTTTTTTTTTTTTAAATGCGGGTACCTAGGGTATTATCCGGCCCACCCGTTTTTTCCACGGGTGGGCCAGATTCGGATAAATTTCAAACGGGTAATTAATAGTGTTATCCATACCTGTCCGTTTGGATCGGATACCCGTTTACTCGCGAGTACAAACAACACTTTGCCAGTCTAGTGTTAGGTAAAGATTAGGAATGATTTATAATTTTAAGGTGGCGTTTGGTTGGGGGTTATGTGGGATTATTGGGGTTAAGTCATCTTATATTACTTGATTACCATGTTTAGTTGTCAAGTAATATAAGATACCAGTAATCTTTAAATACCAATAGTGGTTACTACTGATAATATTGGAGGTAATCTGATTACCTTCATTTTCTTAAGTATTCTAAGATTACCAGGGATATCATTTTTTGTTACAATTATATCGCTTATTAATAAAATTTTAGGACAATAATGCCCTTATTTTAAAATTTATTTACATAAATGTCTTTTACTATTTCACCCCAATTAATTAACTTTTTGGATAAAATTACCCTTGAATTTAAAACAAATTGCAGCCCTACCAAGCCACCACCCCCACCCACCTGCCGCCGACAACCATCGCCGCGGCCAGCCGCCGTTGGAACGGCGCACGGAAGGCCAAAAATGGTCGTCGTGTGCCGATATGGTCAAAGGCTAGATCCGTCGATCTGGTCGTCGACGGATAAATCCGTCATGTCTGGCCCTTTTCGACCAGATCTCTGGCTGGAAATGGCCATACGATGCACGGGAACCATTTCCTGCCTTCCGTGTGCCATTAGGTTGCCAGCTGCCGGTGGCCTGTAGTGGTTCTCGGTGGCCGGCAGTGGCTGGGTTAGTGGGAGTGCTTTGTTGATTTTTCAAACTTTTATTATGGGGTTGTTTTTGCTAAGTTTTTAAATGCAGGGGATTATAATAATCAATATTAAAAAATAATATGATAATAATATTTAATTAGAGAATAATTCAATAATTTAAATAACATACCCACGAATTTATTCCTCCCAATCAAACATATTAATATAACATACCCATCAATTAACCAAACACATTTTCCTAAAGATTCCCAATAATCTTCGAGGTAATGAACTTTCCAGTAATCCAACATTCCCTGAACCAAATGCCCCCTAAAGAAAAAAATTAAATGGAGGGTATTTATGTATTTGTGGAGTGTTAGTGACGGATCAATGTGTCTGGTGCTCTATTTTCGTTCCAGGACTGGACTACTGTGAGCCCATCATGGCCCATGGACTACCAAATTCTAGCCCCTTTTTAAATCCCATGTAGATAAAAATCTCTTGAACAAGTCATATTAATTTCCTCGCCCAATTGGGCTCGTGGTCTGGCTGATGCCTTTTCTTCTTGTTAATTAATTGTTACGATATCATGGTTTTATTATACTAAAAAATAGTTAATTAATTGAGATTAAATAACCAATGCTCCAAACAAGCCCTAACCTGTGTCTCTTCTTGTGAAGACATTCTCCAAACGTTTGCCCAACTTGATTGAAGCGACTTTAAATTGTTTGTTTGAGGCAATGACATGAACTTAACCCTTTTAATTTATAATTACTAATATAATGAGTCCGAGATGGAACTAATTAATTAATCTAATACTAGCTAGACCACGTGATTTTCCATATTCCAACGGGCAGTCAATATAAAAATATGAATAAACTTAATAAGAATTAATTTAATTGATACAATTTGGTTTTGATAGAAATGGTCACCCCATTATGCATATATAATTATTATTTGTTAAAATAATTAAAATATGTATTTAGTTGACTTCTGAATTCAAACTTTTGATTTATTTTAAGTAACTATCAATATCAATTTTGTTTTCTCAAACAAATTGAGAATTAATTATAATAATTTGAAGTATTCAATTAAATGGACATGAGGGCTAGCAGCTTGTGTGAAACATGGAAAACATGTTAAATTGGGTGGTTGTCAATTGTCATTGGGACGAACCCTTTTGTTAAACTAAAATAGAAACTTTTTTATGGGTAAAATACAATTACCTCCTTTAATGTTTAGAATTAATACAATACACCCCTTAATTTCGGCAAAATTCATCAATTTTTCTAACTTTTAATTAAATATTTAAATATAGAAATGAAAGTTCTTACTAATAATTATTATTAATAAACGAAAACATGAAAGATTTATCAATATTTTTTGAGACTTGAGAAGTGTAATTGTATTTATTGAAACCTCAAGGGAGGTTGGTGTAGTTAACCCTTGTTTTAATTTTTTTTAGAGCATTTTTAATGGTGCTTTTTATTTTGAAGAGTATATTTCATATAAATAAAGAGTACTTTTATTAATTTTTAAATATAAAAAACACAATTTTTATTCAAATCTAATAGACTCTTTAAATTTAATGAAGATGTTCTTTATTTTTAAGAAAGATACTTAAAATTAATAAATAAAATGCATAGAAACTTGTAGTTTATTAATTAAAATTATGATAGAGAGTGAAATTTGACTCTCTAAATGTGGAGAGTCAAACCCACTCTCTAATTTATATTTTAAAAATAAAGAGTATGTTGGACTCTTGTTTTTATGAATAGACTCTTTATAATAAAGAGTTTGGGTCATATAAAGAGTCTTTTAGAGATGCTTAGAACATCCTCAATGGTACTCTTTATTTTGAATAGCATATTTTATATAAATAAAGAACATCTTTCATATAAATAAAGAGCATCTTTATTAATTTTTAAATATAAATAAATCAATTTTTATTCAAATCCAATAAACTCTTTAAATTTAATGAACATGCTCTTTATTTTTAAGAAAGAGATTTAATGGGAGAGAAAATTAATAAATAAAATACATAAGAACTTGTAGTTTATTAATTAAAATTATGATAGAGAGTGAAATTTAACTCTCTAAATGTAGAGAGTCAAACTTACTCTATAATTTATATTTTAAAGATAAAAAGTCTGTTGGACTCTTGTTTTTATAGATAGACTCTTTATAATAAAGAGTTTGGATCATATAAAGAGTCCTTTAAAGATGTTCTTACTTCTTAGACAGTAGATGACCCACCAACTAATTAAAGTTTCATTTGAAAATTATTGTTAGGTGGTCAACCTGGAATTTAAAAGTTAAAGCCACTTTGGTCTTGGTAAAAAATTGATTTCCCAAATTTTCTAATAAATTTTATTTCCTTTTCAATTTACCAAATATATATGAATAATATATATATAACCTCTTAATTAGTTGATAGGTTTGCCTACAATTAATTTTATAATTGCGTAAAAATGTTAAATTTATAGCATAGATACGTCTGACCTATAAAGTAGAATATCAAAATGGTACATATGGTTGAAGGACAAATTTTTAATTGTAAAATATGAAAATTTCAATTTAATTTAATATATGCAACTAGTAAGATATTTTAGAATATCACTTCGACACTCAATGTACTAAAATTTATTAAAAAAATTGCTACTGTTATCTTCATAATTCTCATTCTTTCCGAAACCTTTGAAATTTGCAAAATGACAAGAGGGGCCATAACAATCACATCATTCAATTCATAGCCAAACCAAACTAAGTGGAATGGTTCAACTCAATTCATAACCACATCTATAAACCCAACGTCCGTTCAACTATAATACATAACCCAATTTTGTGAGTTAAACATGAAGAAAGTGGGCTTAAATCCTTATCCTGCTGCTTTCTGCCTTATTTAAAACGTGCGCAGCATGTTTTCAAAACATGCTTCTCTTGGTAGTTGCTATTGCTGTCACAATAGTCAATAAGTCGGCGCTTCGGCACTGCCCACAATTTACAGTACAAACAATTAATGCTCCCAACACTTTCTTCAGATTTATGGTAATTAATTGATTTTTTCTATATTTTGTAACTTACTTATTGTTAGAGTTCCTTACTTTTAAAGTATTTTTTATATTTTGACAATTGGGAAAAAAAAAATGAGTAAACAAAAGTTGTTATTAAGTTTGGAATTGGGGAAAATGAATGTAAACAAAAACCCTAATTAATTTTAAAATTAGAGAAAAGAGGGACAAACAAAAACCTAATTAAATTATCTTTGTATACCCCATTTGTATTTGTCTTTATAAAATTAGTATTACTCAATTATAAAAAGACAAATTCACTATATTCTCTCGTACGGTACTTCTATTTAATACGGGCCTACTTTCCTTTAGTACAACTGCAAGTTGGCATCAATTTATTTTAATTAAATTATACAAGAAAATTTCGGGTTTGCTTTCTCAAGCATGCGCCCGACATACGCCCACATTTGCCGACTTCGCGACTAAATAGCAGCAAAGAGTAAAGACTACACAAGAAGTTTTAAAAATTAACGCCGTTGAATTTAGGGGGCAGCGGCAAATTTAAGATAATTAATTTACCCCAATTTCTATTTCCATTTTATATATTTAAGGAACTTAACTTTATTATCAGTATGTTATGGGATACAGGGCCGGCTACAACTTCTTATAAGTCAATGAAGAAAGTTCTAAAGGATAATAATGTGTTGGTATTATGGTTGAATCAGTGGACGTGTCGTTTCAAAATGATCTTACTTTTTCTAAGCGNAATAATAATAATAATAATTATATATAAAATAAAATAATAATAATATTATATATTATATATTAAATAAAAAATTATAATATTTTTAATGTATTGTTAGTAGTGATCAATGGATATGTATAAATGTTTAATTTTTATTTAGATATGTATTGTTTATATTTACAATTTAATTTAGGAAAAAATAAAAAAAAGGTTTTATAAAAAAAAAAGGGAAAAACGGTTCAAAACCGGTTAACCGAAAAACCGGTTTTCCCTCCAAACCGATTCAGTTTCGGTTCAAAAATTTTTCTGAACCGAAAAACTGGTTCGGTTAACTGCTTTTGAACACCCCTAAGTACAACTGCAAGTTGACATCAATTTACTTTAATTAAATTATACAAGAAATAACCTCCTTTTCCCATTCCGTGGAGTGAAATTTATATTCTATATGTGTGTTGATTCAAAAATCTGCACCAATCAGAGAATTCTGATTGACCATGTCAGAACCAGAATGAATATGTGCGTGATTACGGATAATCAGCAGTGGATGAATAATAAATGCAATAAAGTAAATGGCAGAGAGATTTTTAAAATGGTTCGGCAAGTTAGAACTTAAGTCTACGTCCACTGTTATCTTATTATTTTTGAGAGCTTATAAAAAATAGTATAATTCATAGGAAGATTTTCTTAGAACAATTTCCTAGCCCCCTTGAAAACAAGTTATAATGGGTTTATATAGCACTCATTTACATGATATAATTAAGATAAGATTCAATTACATAGAATTAGGAAGTTGCACGATCTCCAACTACTTTAATTAGAATCTAAGTTAATCTGAATATCTTCATTCCAAATTGAGTCAATCTAAATATATTCTCTCCTAATAACGAATCATCCTCTCTGGATTGACAACACAACAATGTTTGGAAAACAAAAATTTATAAATTATATATAGATATCGCTATAATTTACAATTTCAATTGATTGATGATAAACATTTACGATAGTTAATATCAAAAAAATTTCATCAAAATAAAGCTTATAAAAATAGAATATAATCATATATATAAAAGATATATTATAAAATTATCGAGTGAATATATAAGAGTATTTTAAGTAGTGATAAATTATAGAAATAATTCTACATAAAGTAAAGACAATATGGTATTGTCTACATAGGAAGAAAATTTCGGGTTTGCTTTCTATATTTCTCAAGCATGCGCCCGACATACGCCCACATTTGCCGACTTCGCGACTAAATAGCAGTAAAGAGTAAAGACTACACAAGAAGTTTACAAAATTAACGTCGTTGAATTTAGGGGGCAGCGGCAAATTTAAGATAATTAATTTACCCCAATTTCTATTTCCATTTTATATATTTAAGGAACTTAACTTTATTATCAGTATGTTATGGGATACAGGGCCGGCTACAACTTCTTATAAGTCAATGAAGAAAGTTCTAAAGGATAATAATGTGTTGGTATTATGGTTGAATCAGTGGACGTGTCGTTTCAAAATGATCTTACTTTTTCTAAGCGGTGCATGCAGGTTAATTAAAAAGAACGTGTTTTAAATTAGTGGATGAAATTCTTGATTTAGTTTTCTTCTTTATGACCTCGAGCAGTGAATCTGAACGTTTTCAGGTTGGTCAATGGAGGCATTTTAATGCCTACCTAGCTTCATATATATATATATATATATTTTTTTTTTTCCTAAAAAGAGTTTTGGTTAAAAGTACTTTACTATTTTATTCAAAAAGAAGAAAAAAAGAAAAAGAAAAGCACATGCAATTTCTGTGAATTTTATACATAAATGAATCTTCTAATATGTATATACAGTATTAATTAATCATGATTTTCCAGTAAGGTGCTCTTTATCTAAATTTTGTGAAAAACAAGTTTAAATACCATTATATTCATTTGTAAAATATTATTTTAGTCTAATAATAATAAATTTAATGATATTTAAACATGATCTTTGGAACATTTACGTAAGAACCTTCTTATTAGAGAACTAGAGAAGGGATATTATTAAATTATCCAAAAATAAAAGGGATTTAGCAAAATAAAGGTGTTAATTTTTCTAAGATACCCACCCAAGCTTTCTCTCAGTTTCTCTCTTTCTTTCGGTTTCTCTCTCCTACTCTTTGATTTTTTTCCCTTTCTTTTATGTTTTTGAAATTCATTTTTGAGTTGTTTCAATTTCTTGACAAATTGAAGTATTAGTTTAGTATTTATTAGTTGTTTCCCCTATATATATATATATATATATATATATTGGAAGGAGTTGGAAATTTGGTTTGAAAAGCATGGTATTTTACAATTCAATTGAAATTTGGATTCTAGAGTAATATATTAGTTTAGACAGGATTGTTTTTTTTTCTTTTTCTTTTTTCTTTTTAATAACATTTATGATTATATTAAGTTACAGTTATGTGTTATTGTTGTGTGATCCATGTTAAAATGACAAGAATTTTAGTTTAAATAAAACAATACAAGATGGGTAGCTATGTCAAAATATACATTTGCTTATTCATTTGGTTTAAAATTGGTAGAGTTGGTTATTTTTGTTTAAACCCTTAAAAATTCGGGCCAACTATTAAGATCCCATCATTATATCTATCTTATACATTCTTACCTAATTAGCTATTTAAGAACTTGTTACATTATGTATTTAAAATTCTGTCCACTCTCCTGACTTACAAAATCAATAGAGGCCAAAGCATGCCGACAAGAGGGTTCGACGAGGTTAGTCCTTCAATGCTCAACGAATACACTGCTAACTGTCAGGTTAATTGAGCATAAATATGAAGAAAGAGAGAAGAATTTGACTAAAAATAAACCTATCATACACCCCTTACTAATTACCATAGTGGTTGAATTTCAAATAAACATCTCTCTTTCTACCAATCAAAATTGGTTAATGGATTCCTTACCAAATAAGAAGAGATCATTAACAAGATTTTTTTTCTTTTTATTAGCTTGACTTAGGCAAAGTCTAAGTAATAAACTCTCTTTAGAAGGGAAGGGGAACTTCCATTAAGTAATAAACAATCTTTGGGTGACTGAGTAATTAGATAAAGACTCTTAGATGTATTACTGAAAAGACTCTGAGTTCGAATCTTAATTCCAAGGTATTTGAGGATTAGTTGATGTACGCGTAAACTATATTTTTTTAAATAGGAAAATCCTATAAGCATGACATGAGATAAAGTTTTTAAAATATATTATTAAAAAAGTCTTGAGTTCGAGTTGTAATTCTCAAGTATCTAAAGATTAATTAATGTACACGTAAATTGATGTAAAAATCTCGTTATTCAAAAAAACAATTCATTAAATCTAGATTTTCTTAAATAGGAAAATTCCCTAGGCATGACATGAGATAAGTGAGGGTCACCTAAGTAAGGCCTTATCTTATCAATGCTTAGGCACTGTATAATTGACCACTGTCCATTGCAAATGAAGATTATAAGCGTCGGGTGATGACATAACCCTCTTTCGTGAGAACACATGGCTCCTTCCAGAAATCTCGCAATAGAAATCCTCCAGTCTCGACGCACTCTTAACAATGACGTAAAAACTAAAAAGACAAAAGTGTTTTCCACCATTTAGATCCTCATCAGAGTGAAGTGGTGACAATTGTTCACATGCTACTTCAATATGGTGAGCATTGAAATAAATCAGTTTAATTCAATCGAGTAAAGTCCAATCTCTTACAGGTATTTTACTATATAAATATGGTACAAAAAGCCTACTAATGTCAGGGTGTGATATCACCCACCCCCTTCATAAATGAGTCCCCAATCATTTTATTATGTCATGGACAAGAGTGTTTTTTTTTTTGGCCCACGGTTTTTTAGTTATTACAAAAGGTATATTTTCTTCGTTGCATCTCAATCGTCATTCGTCCATGTGTATTGAGATAGATTGTGCCGATGAAGTGGCCTCTTATTGTTGTTGACTCAAGGAAGAGTTATTATGCTCATATTTTGATGACAACAGATTAATAAAGCCCTAATTTATGGACTAATGACTCTTGTTTAAGGGTGTATTTCAAATGCAATGCAAAATTTCCCAAGGCAATGCAAATGCTTCTTTAAAGAGGGTATTTTATTTGTAAAACGTGAATTTTAGTTGAAATTGATATTTCATCCATGATAGCGCGCATATATATATGAGATTGTAGGGATAACTGTATATGTTTTAATAAGTCTAGAGATTCAACTTAATTTCAATTTCACGTGAAATTAATAAATGTAAAAGACGGAGAATTAATTGATGGCAGCCGAAACGGCAGTGATTTGGTAATTGACTAGACAGCCGACATCAAGTTGTCAACAACACAAATAATAATAATAAATACTAAAGATAGAAGAGCACATGTTTGGAAATATTCAAATAAAGAAAGAAAGGCATGACGATGACGTATACAACCGGTGAAGAGACAGACCATTGTTATTTTGCGCACGCGTTATTCATGCTACATTAAAATTCATGGGTGTCAACAGCTAGAAATTTTTAGAAATAAGGCAAGTAGTAAATGTAATGAAACTCCTTTGGCTTTTTGTCCCTATCGTTACATTTACCTCTTAACATTTATCAATATATAATGCCTCCGTTTCCTCCTCCACACAACTCCTCACCCACCATCTTCCTTCATCTTTCTCTCTTTCTCTTTCTCTTTCTTTGTTTTATCAAATGGGTTTTGATTTTGATCCGTCTTTGTGGCTGCACTCTCTCTCCACCACTTTCTGCTTCATTTTCTTCACTTTCACTGCCTCATTCTCCTTGTTTTCTTTCTTCATCTTTCTATTCCTGAAGCTCAAGCCCTGGTGTCAGTGTGAGACTTGCCGGAGTTTTCTCACTACCAGTTGGTCCAAGGATTTTCCTAATCTTTGTGATTGGTACACACATCTTCTTGGGAAATCACCAACCGGGACTATACATCTTCATGTCCTTGGAAATATCATCACTGCCAACCCCGAAAACGTCGAGCACATCCTCAAAACCAGGTTCGATAACTACCCTAAAGGCAAACCTTTCTCTGTTATCTTGGGTGATCTTCTGGGTCGTGGTATATTCAATGTCGATGGCGATTCCTGGAAGTTTCAAAGAAAAATGGCGAGTTTTGAGCTCGGTAGTGTCTCTATACATCACTATGCTTTCGATCTTGTCATGTCTGAGATTCAGTCCAGGCTAATCCCTCTCTTATCATCGGTTTCTGAAAAAGAAACGGTGTTAGATCTCCAAGAAGTATTTCGTCGATTTTCGTTCGATAATATTTGCAGATTCTCGTTCGGTTTAGACCCCGGTTGTCTCCAGCTGAGTATGCCTTTATCAGAATTTGCAGTCGCTTTCGATCTTGCATCGAAGATATCTGCTGAAAGAGGATTGGCTTCATCACCAGTAATTTGGAAAATGAAGCGGCTGCTGAATTTGGGCACCGAGAAAAAGCTGAAAGAAGCGTTAAAATTGGTGAATGAACTAGCCGAGAAAATGATAAATGAACGCCACAAATTGGGATTCTCCACCAAGAATGATCTTCTATCAAGATTCATGGGTTCCATCAACGATGACAAATATCTCCGAGACATTGTCGTCAGCTTCCTTTTAGCTGGCCGTGACACGGTAGCCTCAGGCTTAACCAGCTTTTTCTTCTTGTTATCTCAACACCCGGAAGTCGAGTCATCGATCAAGGAAGAGTCAGACCGAGTCATTGACCCGAACCAAGGTTTTGTCAGCTATGAACAAATTCGAAATATGCATTACTTAAACGCTGCGGTACATGAAAGTATGAGGCTATATCCGCCAGTACAGTTTGATTCAAAGTTCGCTCAAGATAATGACGTGTTGCCGGATGGTACATTTGTTAGAAAAGGCAGTAGGGTTACTTATCATCCATATGCAATGGGGCGGATGGAGCGGATTTGGGGTCCCGATTGTCTCGAATTTAAGCCGGAGAGATGGTTAAAAGAAGGCAAATTCAAACCCGAAAACCCGTTTAAGTATCCAGTTTTTCAAGGTGGGCTTAGGGTTTGTTTGGGCAAAGAAATGGCCCTAGTAGAAATGAGAAGTGTGGCTCTTGCCATGGTGAGGCAGTTTAAAGTCAGGTTGGTGGAACCAAATCAGTCACCACGGTTTGCCCCCGGTTTGACTGCGACTATGAGAGGGGGTTTACCTGTAATGGTTCAACAAAGAAGAGATTGAGACACAGAAAAAAACACCATCGTTGGGGCGTTTATTGTCAGGGCTGACCTTAATTAATAATCACATTGTACATATCCTACTCACATAGTTTGACCGATGTACGCCTTTTAATTAGTTTTGTTTTTCCTCTTTTCAGTCTTTACTTTTTGGAGTGAGGAAGACTTGATGTATATCCGTAAACAAATTAATTTGACAAGTGTCAAGCTTAATTAAAAGAATAATACTATCTGAGCTAACCTAAACCCATTCTAAGTACTAATTGCTAATTGATATCACGTTAGTTTTCTTTATAAAATAAAAAATTTAAAATTTTAATTATCTCAATTAATACTTGATATGATAGACCTTTCTTATTATCATTCTTATTATCATGTCAGTTTCTTTTATAAAAAAAATTCAAAATTCAAAATTTTAATTACCTCAGTTAATACTTAAATTAGTATGATTTGATTAGTGTAAATAGTATTACTCTAATTAAAGTAAGTACCAAAGTGGTAGGCTTAATTAATTACTCCATTAAATATATCCTATATGGATCAAATATACATGTTCATCTGGTGACTCGGAATAATTCAAATATCGAAACGATAAGTTAAAATATGATGGAGAGTCCGTATTTTATATCACAGAAGTAAAAAGGGAAAAGAAATTGATTAGAAGTGATGGTGCATGTTCAGATGATTCACCAATTAACTCTTTAACTATTAATACTACCCCAATGATATCAAGTACAGTAATTAATTAATATAATCCTTCTTGATTTTCGAGTGAACGAGCCCCACGAGACCTTAAAATATATTCTATATGTATGTGCATTGGCTCCCTTTTATTTTATTTATTTTATTTGGATCAAGCATCTGCTCTAATAACTTATAGAGGGTGTTTGTTTAAGTTTATAAATTGATTAAATTTATTTATAAATTTTAAAATTAAATTGATTTATTTATTTATAATTTTTTTAAGTTTATAAATTGAACTTATAAGCTAAAAAAAATAAGTTGGAGGAGGTACTTTTTTTTTTTTTGGCTTATAAGCACTTTGCTTATAAGCTAGTTTGATCAAGTATATTACTATATTATTCTTGTTTAATTTTAAAATTCTATAGTATGCTCTTGTTTAATGCAGTATCTTTTTTAGTAATTTTATAATAAAATATACTTATAAGCTACATTTTACCAAACACGTCAATTATTTATCAATCACTTATAAGTACTTTAACCAAATACGTAATTGCTTAAAATTTCAAATGCTTATAAATTAATTTTAGCTTATACTTATAAGTTAATTTTCATAAGCTCAAATAAACACTCCCTAAAAGACTGATTACAATGTTAATAGATAAATCTGGTTTAAGACAAACTACCTTCTTTATAAATTAATTCTTTTTCTTTCGTATGTACAAGTTCAATTGATCAATCAAAATATATATATATATATATTTTTTTGATCTCTCGAAGGAAATAATAGTAAAATCAATTGAAAAATTGCACTGTATGAACTGCTGCCACGCACTTTCAATTATAGTATTTCTGCAATATTTATATGCAGTAGGTAGCGCTATGCCTATACTATAATGTTCTCAAATAGCTCAGCTAGTGTCATATTGCATTTCGAATTATTATATACTTTTTCATGAATAGCATTACGTAAGTGCATATGTATGAGAAGAAAGGCAAAGGAAGAATACTCTTTCCCTTTCATATAATATAAAAAAAAAAAAAAAAAATCTGTATATAAACTTGTAAAATTGAGAAATTGAGAAAAATAAATGCATTATTTAAGAGAAAAGGAAAAGAAGTCTTTAACTTATAGAAAAAAGTTTTGGTATCACAGATCATGTGATTGGGACAACAACAAATAACTAACTAGTATTAGATAGCTACTCTATAACAAAATTAATCAATTTCACAAGTACGTAGAAATTAGTACTCTATACAAACTGTGTATACAAATGAGAGGTGTGCAACTGTTTCTCATGTGGAACTATAACTCTTTCGAGTTAATTCCACACATTCAAGAAGAACACGTGGTGGATTGGTTCATAACTATAGTTTTGAAGAATATGGACCGCATTTTTAAAGGATGAATTTTTGTTAATTGGCTTTGTTTTGGTAGTGATTGTCTTGTATATGTTTTGGATATGATCTTGTATAGACTTTTGTATTTGTCCTAACCCGAGGTTTGTTTTATGGTAGGAGGTACATTAAAAGATAGTGTCTTGTGTAATTCTTTTATCTTAGTTAAACTTTTGGTTTCTGTACTATCCAAAGGGTTTGTCATGTGGTAGGCTGATTGCCTTTATATATTTTTTTGTACATTCTTTTTCTTTTTCTATTTAAAACTTAATTACCCAAAAAAAGAATATATACCGTTTTCTTTTTCCTAAACCTCAATGCTTGCTGCTGCATGCAACACCATTGCAGCAATTGAAATTCACGACTTAATATACATTATTTTAACGAATGTTTTCAAGTAATCCTCGATCATATATACTTGTGGTGAATTGAGTTGATCATGTGTTATAAATGCCGAGCGTGGATAAGGAATAAATGAAAATGTGCACTTAATATGACTATTACCTAACCATTCTCTGTCATTTGTGTAGGTTCATGAGAAGAAAGAAGACGCATGATTCTTTCAAGATATAATTAATTAGATAAATAATAAACTAATTAACCTTTAATTATTTTCACTTCCCAATCAAATTATCAACCTTACTCTTGTATATATTAATTAAGGTAATTAATGAAGAGAAGAAACCTGCACTTATTTGAGAGAAAGAGAACGAATGGGATAGCACCGAACAGAGAAAGAATAAACATGTTTATTTCATTTATGTTGTTATTTTTTTTATATTATCCGCAGACATAAAATGATATATATATATTGACAGCCGCATGCATAACTCATGATTTTCATCCTTCAAATGCATATAATTCAACATATTGCCTTTACGATGCAGTCTATGCTTCACTCTTGTCGGCCTTAAAGATTGAGTTGAAGAACAATTTACGTTATCTAGGTAGTATTTGTACTACCCTCAACCTCAATTTTAATTAGTTTTTTCTTCTTAATTATGTGTCTTTATAATAACAAAAGGAATTGTAGTTCTATTGACTTCAAAGATTTATGAAATCTCTATGTAATCATCACCTGAGTTTTATATCAGAAAATCTCGAACTAATCAGAACACAGCTCTCCTTTTGATAAATATACTTGTATATTAAACATTATATACAAAAGTAATTGAAATTTGACTTCATAAAAGTGAACCGCACTTCATTTTCTGGAATGTCATGATTCATGAGAAGGAATTTAAAACTCATTATATACATAGAATATAATTTCCAAATGTTTAAATTTATTTTTCCTTCCTTTAATTTATATATCATAATAAAATTTAGGTATTTAATTAACACATGGTTGGCTGTAAACTTTGACTGTGTATGTTTATTACAAAGACACTGAAACGTTAAGAAAGTAATACATCGTTTCTCTCTCTCTCTCTCTCTCTCTCTCTCTCTCAGGTTGAAATTTGATGAAGTATTAGCGATAAACTCTTTTAACTAAGTTATCCATCGATTCAGCTTAGTTGATAAGTCCTGTGTGCAATGTTTGGACAGAAACTGCGACAAAAGGAATTTGTGCTTCTACTTTTTATAATTGCATTGAGAGAAGGATATAGTGAGGCGGTAGTTGCAATTAAACGGTGCCAAGCTCGCTTAATTAACTAGCTTTTTAATGCTTTCCATGTTTTACACAAGAAGCTTATGCCACCACCATTTTAACACTAACTCCTAGAAGGGAATTCGATTGGCACAAAGAAATACGCTAGGCACATATGTTTCCTTTTAGGGTGCATTTGGATCGGAGACATACCAGATAACGGGAATAATCTTCGTCTATTTTACAAGATTCTGATATTTGGTTTGCAAGTAATAAAATATTATAGGAATAATTTTATTACAAACAGTGTTTACTACTGGTAATATTGGGGATAATCCGATACCCCCCGGTGCGGGGATTAAAAGATTACCGAGTAATCTTAGTTTTATACCTATTTTGTCCTTAATTAAATACCATTTCAGATACAATTGCCTTCAAATGTTTATCAAATAATAATTACTCAGCCTCTCTACATTTGAGAAATTAGCTAAAACACTACAGCCACAAAAAAGTTTAAAAGTTAACAAAATACCCCTAGCCACCTAAGACCACTACCGATCGTTCTCATCACCGTCGACTGTTGGCATCAGTTGTCGTAATGGTGCATGAATGACAAGATCTGGTTGGTTGTGCAATGGTAGGGCCTTTTCCGACCATGGATCATAGATTCATGATCGGAAACGTCCAAATCTGGCGTTTCTATGGTCGTTTCACGGCTACAGATTTGGCCGTGAAATGGCCATAGATTTGTAATCCATGGTTGGAAATGACTTTGCTGATGCACGACTGACCATATACGACCAATCGTGCACCATTCCGTCAACTATCGACGGTGGTGGTTGACTGGCAGTGGCTGGCTGGTGGTGATTTTGCTACAAATTAAAGTTTTATATGGTAGGGGTGTTTTAGCAATATTTTAAATGTAGAGGGTTAAAAGAACTATTCAAAAATAATAATAAAAAATAATATTATATTAATATTTAAAAGGAGTGTAATTTAGTAATCTATATAACATACCCACCTATTTATCCTCTCAACCAAACATATTATTCACCAATTTATTTGAACCAACCAAACACATTTTTTAAACATTCTCAATAATCTTCAAGGTGATCTATCTTTCCGTTAATATAACATCTCCTTATAATAAAATATTATATGATCCAAACTACTCGTTAAAGAATTCAAATATGTAAATATATACAATAATACTATACTTAGTTACTTACGAAGAAATCTTATAAAGATCTCTATACAAAGTGAGGTAGCAAAAAATGAATAGAAGAGTGAAACAAAAAGTCAAACTCATTATATTCACTCTTTAATTCATTTGTTGGCACATCACTTTATATGAAAATCATCAGTTTATATGAAAATCTTTGTAAGGTTTCTTTGTAAGTGTAACATTATATATATATATATATATATATATATATATGAGAGAGAGAGAGAGAGAGAGAGAGGGATCAGCAGCCCTCCTAATTTTATACAAGTCTGAATTGTTTGGATTAAAGCAAAATGAATGGTCAAGGACTCAAGATGAGAATGAGGTGGAAATCAAATATTTATAAAATTAATTTATATCTGTTATCTTTCCTCTACTTATTAATGCAATCTTTTTTCCTCATTAAAATCTTTTAAATCAATGGAAGGCAATATGAAAGAGAAAAACCCTAAGGTGTTAGTTTGACGGTTAACGTTGTTTATTTACTTTCTTAAGTTCTTGGGTTCAAACCTTGGGGTAACATACTATAATAATATATTGTGGCTTACCTGGTTCTTTAGATTTATAAAATGTTCAATAGACTCTGGAGATGAGATTACTTGAAGTAGACGCAAGCTGGTTCAAACATCCCGATTACATACTATTACAAATACGTCTATATATATATATATATGAAAGAGAAAGATTTTGTATAATTTAATAAAAGGAGAAAGATTTATGTCAATATACTATTACAAATACGTTTGACTATATATATACTTCTACAAATAGTATACAAAACCAAATCAAAACAACTTTCAAAAAAATATAGTATCTTCTTGATTCTTTTACATACTATGTATATGTATATAAAGAGAAAGATTTTGTATAATTTAATAAAAGGAGAAAGATTTATGTCAATAAACTATTACAAATACGTCTGACTATATGTATTCTTCTACAAATAGTATACAAAACCAAATCAAAACAACTTTCAAAAAAATATAGTATCTTCTTGATTCTTTTACATACTATGTATATGTATATAAAGAGAAAGATTTTGTATAATTTAATAAAAGGAGAAAGATTTATGTCAATAAACTATTACAAATACGTCTGACTATATGTATACTTCTACAAATAGTATACAAAACCAAATCAAAACAACTTTCAAAAAAATATAGTATCTTCTTGATTCTTTTACATACTAAAAATAAATATGATTCCAAATCAAGCATATTAATTTATTTTAATAACAAGATGAGTCATTAACATTTAATTAATAAATGTGTTGTTGATAGGTACGTTTCGTGGAAGCATGAACAGTCGGTCACACTTTCCCCAACTTATCCAGTTAACTTATTTATATTATATTGTATTGTAAATGGGAGCCCCAAACAGATTCGACACACAAGAAAGTAATTGTTTAACTTGAGGCATTCATGCATCCACGCACACCCAATTTGAAGCAAACTTTTAAAATAAAACTACTGATGATGGACAGAGAGGCTTTTGCAGTCCTTATATTGCTGGATTTGCTATGGACAGCCAGTGGTTCTTCTTTCGATTTGCTATTATTTTTATGATAGATTTGTTGTTCTTCATTGCTGATTAGTGATTACGTGTGAAATATCGAACATAGAATAAGCAAGGAATTGGAAAGAGTTCGAGGATTGGCGTTTAATATTGAGATTTGAAAGAGCGTGTTGTCTACAGTTGTTAAGATTTTTTTTATTTTTTATTTTTTCAGAATTGTTTGAGCAATTTGGGGTCCTCTCAAGTAAACACGATTTTCAGTGCACTGGGTTCGGGTGGGTGCAACTACTATACAATACAATCCAGCCCGACAAAAGGAAAATCCAACCCAGTCCAATCTGACATTTGGGACTCTTTGAGGTCACATGCAGAGGATATATTTATTCAGCGAAGGGTTAACCCGTCATTCAATTTTTATATAATGGATAAATAAAAAATGGTAAGGATTTAATATTTTTAATAAATTATAATAAATATGTATATAAATAAAAAATAAACCAAAATTATCTATTAAAGTTCATTAAAAAAAATAAAAAAGAAATTAGAGGTGAGTGATGATTTCATAGGAGTGCAACAAGTGACGACTTTGAGCTCAAAATAGCGGTATTTGTGCTATAAAGATATTCCAAAATATAGGATGGTTGATTAATTATACATGGTAAAAATAAATTCAATAATTGCCGCTTATACTTAGAACATCATCATTTGATGAAAATGACTACATGATTGATCAAATTGGTTCTCAACAAAATTGATATATGACAGGCTATTCGCAAGTATACGAAATCGTGCAAGTAATAAAGCTCGAGTAAACAAGTGTCGAATTCCAAGGAAACTACCTACCAAGTACCAAATTAGTCTATTCTGTTGCTATTTGATAAAACAGAACTTTAAGAATGACTTTAATGAAATAAAATAATAAACTAAAAACTAAGCACTAAACAAAGGCAGAATTTGTAAACACTGTGAAGTAAAAATCAATATGACTAAACTTAGGGCATAGATTTCACACCAATTTAATCCTATGCATTGACATCTATTGTTAACCTAATCAAGCGTATTCTAAAAGCCAAATCCCCTATTATTCCACTAACTCTCTCTTGAGCAATTAGCAAATTAACTCTTAAGCAACAACCCAAGATATCTCTAAGTTGGATTTAGGAGTTAAGAGATCATTAAGCTCTATGGAATTTACCGGAGCCTCACAGATCTTGGTAACCTATCTCTAGCGTTCGCTCAATCTATGGTTTTATTACCTAAGACAAATCAGGTTTCATCTCTCGATCTCAACCTAACCCATGATATCATTCAACTCTCGGGCCCTTGAGAATTGAAAGCATTATGAACAATAATAAAACTTAGAATTAAAAGCTCAATAAGAATTAACAACAATCCAAGTCAACACATATTCATAAATTGAGTTACATCTTAGCCCTAGAAAAGAAAATTAGTTCATAATGAAAATAACAAAATCCATCATTCTATTCAATGATATCAGTTCAAGAAAGAAAAAGATAAAAACTTCTCTAATCGGTGAACGAGAGCTCTCAGGATCCCGATCTCCAACTTGATAGCTGTCTTCTTCTTCCTCCAAAAAGTCCTATTTAATTTCTTAAAAACTCTCTTTTATATCCCTGGGGTTCTTGGTCGTGCTTAGGAAAAAGATTAGAAAAGTTAGCCCATTCAGATTTGGATTAGGGTAATGAATTAACACAAACCCGTGACCCATCGCCGTGGCGGTAAGAATGGTCACCGCGGTGATTGTTCCTTCTGTCCAAAGCATCTGTAAACTTCAGAATTAGATGATATCATCAACACAAACATTTTAGCTCTCTGAATAAGCTTTCCAGCGCCATCAGAATCGTCAAATTCTGACTTCTACAGCTCAAGTTATGACAGAAACATCGAGACATACTCATGATGAAGAATTTCCAGATTTTCCGTAACATCTTCGATGTACCACAACTCCTTCATTTCGACCCTGATTCTTGTGCCGTTTGTTCCTACGCGTCGTGAATCCTATCGACATCATTCTTTTCCCTTCAACAACCTGTTTGAGCCTGAAAACACTCAACATGCACCTGTGATCCCATAAATAGTATTTATGAAAGAATTAATCCAAATTCCACATTTTAAACACATTTTTCCATAAATAAACCAATTAAATCACTAACAAAATATCAACATTCAAGCTCTTATCACAACCCCCAACCAGCTTTTTGCTAGTCCCTAGCAAAATAAGCGATAAAATAAGTCTCTAAGCTTGACAAGAAAACAACTAATTAAAAACCTAAATCTAAACTATCCTAAATCACTTTCGTAGATTGACAAGATTGCATTTAGCGTATGTAACAAGCCTCTAAACTCCTAGGTGGCCCTAGTTGGACGAGTTGAAGTCTCGTGAGGGTTTCCAGCGATGATACCCACAAACATCCACACTAAACTTATCCTAAACTCCAAAAGTAACAAAAACATAAACATAACAAGAACACACTAACAAAAAGTCTTGGATCAATTCATAAAGACGTCTCAAAAATTGCATATACACAAAATAAATAGATTAATTAAAAATCACCTAAAACTCACAGACAATGCAAACATCAATTTCATTTTCGTTATCGACCCTAGAACATCCATACAACCACAAACCATTAGTCTACAAACTCGGATGGTGTTATGCACAACATTCATGAACAAAATTTTGATCTCAGTATTCGGGTTATGACTTATATGTGAATCATGGAATCAAACTCCATAGGCTCGCTTTTCAAACCACTCTCCACTAATGTAGAATTTCACATTACCTGGGATCAATAGGTCTTTGTAAAGGTTGTAACTTTAGGCCAGGGTATGGGTCCAAGGAAATGATATGAAAAACAAAGTAAGAGACTCAATTTTCCTTATGCAACTTCTAAAATCAAATCGAACTCCACTTCTTCTCAACCACCAACCAATATGTCCACTAATTTACAACCCTCAAACTTGTATCTTTCTTTTTTTTGATACCATAAATGCGGCGGGAGAGATGCGTCTAAGGTGTACGTGGCGTTGTTATACCAGAGGTAGCCAAGTACTACTAGATAGTTTTTAAGGCAAGTTCTGGTTTCCAGCCGAAATACCCTTAAACTAGGCACAATGCCAATTTTTTTTTTTTTTTAACTGAATAAAATTAAGAAGGCTGAAACATGCACACATGCACATCCCCATTGTTTTTACAAACACTCCACAACCTCTAACCAATTTCCCCACTGATTTTACAAGCACTCCACAACCCCCAACCAATTTCCCCACTGATTTTACAAACACTCCACAACCCCCAACCAATTTCTTCGCACACGTGGGTTGTGACAACCACACTTTCTTTCCAAAACTCATAATAAACTTGAAGAACAATAAAGTCCCTTAATGACAAAGCGGGTAGGATTGTGCTTTAGGCTCATAATCAGGATAGGGTAAACATTAAGTTCAAAGAACGAAAAATAAGGCTAAATTGTGTTTACAAAGGCTCAAAGGGCTAACTAGCGATGACAAAAACAAGGGTTGGCTTGAAAGGCTCAATCGGTCCAAAAACAGCCTAAATCATTTCCTAAGTGATGTGAATTCTAGGATTTCGCCTTGAGTGATTATCAAATGAGTTCTAGAGTTTGTTGAAATCACAATAAAGTTCATGTAAACTTCATACATAACACGTCTCTAAGTAGGTGACTGAACCACTTTCAATCCACAGTTCACTAGGGTCTCAACTTCATGTCATTAATATTCACACATCCGTAAGCAAAGGTAAAAATTAATGTCCTCCATTAGTTCTATGTTATTGCAATCACATTCCTATCATAGACATATGACTTCATCCAAGAGACAAAAATAAAACTCACAACCTAAAATGAAAGAATAAATACAAATGCTCTCTAAATCCATACAAAAACAAATTTTGCTCAATTTAAGTTTCTTAAATTCCTACCCCCAACAAATAAAATCAACATTGTCCCCAATGTGAAGCGCGTAAGAGTAAAAGAAAAAGAACGTTACCGCATTCCTTAACAAAATAAAGCCCTCCAGTCGTATACATCAGTCGTTCTATCAAAACAGAAAAACCACTAAATAGACCTTGTCGACCATCAGAGTTATGCACAATAGAAGAATGGACAAAAAGAGCATGAACAAAGAACAACAAAACAATAAAACAAAATAGACGAACAATTCACAAAGACTCAAAGAACACACAATAGACAAAATAAAAGTACATCAAAACAGAAAAATAAAAGCGACTAAAACAACTGCATTGACAACATTAACTAAAATCTACTCTTCCATACTCTCCTCAAAATCCTCATCAGGAACATCAGCGTGCTCCTCATCCGCCGGGTACACAAAATCAGTCCATTCACACCTCGGTGCTGCTATCCCAGCATGCGCAAGTTGCAATATTTGCATCTCATGTTGCACCCTCATTTGCCTACTCATCCATGTCATCCAGGCCTCTTGACAATTCTGTTGCTGTTTCAACTTTTCGATGTCGTCATTCAGCTTCAACAATTGATCTTTTTGGGAAAGCTTCGACGATTAAGATGCTTTGGTCCTGGGTGCCTCTACTCTGCCCCCACTAGTTAAATTTTGTAGAAACTGCACGGTAAGACACACTCCTTGCGGAATAAAAACTTCTTCAGCATTCAATGGCACTTCCGCTTGTGTACACAATGCAGTAATCAGGTGGGGAAAATGAAAGCCCGTCTCGGTACGCTTTGCCGAATGGGTAATCTCTTGAAAGATAATTTCACCCACATTCATCCTTATCTTCTGGCGGATAACATACATTAAGATCGCCCTAGCTTTACTAACAGTACTCATGTGCTTGGATGGCATCAATCGAGAGCATACAAAATATAACCACATGCACGAAATTGAGTCCAAGAACTTACTTTCAAAATGGATGTGTTCCCCAGCCGCAATAAACCATGTAGCTCTCCCTTCAGTCAAAGAGTTTATTACTGTGTCAAAATCCACTTGTTGCTTGAATGCAGCATAGGCATCATCATCGAACTCAACTTGCGGTAGCCCATAAAATTCATTGATCGCAGCTGCATTAAACACGATCTCTTTACCTCTTACTATAGTTCTCTCGTCAACGCTATCAGGAGCGTTGGCATAAAACTCCTTTACCACAGAGGCAACAGCAGGCACCGGGGGCTCTTTGCAAAATTTCTCCCAACCTAGAGCTTGAATCACATCAGTTATTCCCTCAAAACCTTCTGTAAACACGAGCCCTCGTTCTTCAATAAATCGCCCCGGTTGCTTTGCAAAATTTTCATACCTTTCCTGAGCAGCCTGGCTAACAAACCGGGTATCACTAGAGGCCTGCCGTTTACCCTTTTCTCTCCTATCAATTCTGGGCTTTCATTTGGGTGCCATTATCACTATTTCGAACTCAATCCAAACACTCAGTGAAATCACCCTCAATCTCAACGAAAATCACCTCACTCCCACAAAAATCAACTACCCTTCTTCAATCAAACACAATCACAGAAATAAACACTCCCACGAAAATCACCAAATCTCTATCAATATTCACAACCAACATAAAATCATCCACACTTCCACAAAACTCAGATCAATGGATTCCACCCTTCCGCACTCAATATTTCAATGCAAAATGGTTGAGAAACACTTACTTGAATCTTGTTCTGTCCAAATACGCCTTGAATTGAAATGGATTAGATGAAGTTTCGAAAATCCCCAAATCGCTTGTGAAACCCTAACCTTGATTTTTGCGAAAAAAATTCCACTTGCACCTTTTAATCTGTGAAATTTGATATGAGAGTGAGTGTGTTAGTGAGCACTAGAGTAAAAAAAAAAAAAAAAAAAAAAAAATTGAATGATTTAAACAAAATTTGGTGGAGAGCAACTGTGGGAGAGAGAAGCATGTAAGGAAGATTGTTTGAAAATAGAAGAAGAAAAAGCTGATTTAAATGCAATATTGCGTTGCCTGGTGCAATCGCTGCGGCGATCGTATGCGTCGCCGTGGCGATCGCTGTTATCGTCGCGGCGTCACTGGATTCACGCTCGCTGCAGCGATTAAAATCATTGCCGCGGCGAGCATGATTAATTTCAGATGAGTTCTGTCATGCGCGTCATTCACGCTCGCTACAGTGATAAAGTGTATCGCCGCGGCGAGCGTACTAGCCTTCTAATTTATCCTTATGTTCGTTTTGGCAATCACCTGCAAACAAACCAAAAATTAAAAACATAACATATAAAACTTAAAACAAAAGAAAAAAAAAAATACGAAACAAAACCTCATTACACGTAAATAAAAATAAAAAAAATTAAAAATTAAAAATAAAAATAAAAATAAACCAAACAGAACTGAAATATTGGGTTGCCTCCCAACAAGCGCTTGTTTAAAGTCTTAAGCTCGACTCCTTTTCTGTTGTCAATTAGGATTCTGAAGAAGAATTGAAACCCTCTCGTCGGCATTCCCATTCTCAATATAAGGTTTCAATTTTTGCCCATTGACTTTGAATGTTCCTTTCGTCGGGTGGTGAAGCTCTATCGCCCCATGCGGAAACACGCGATGAATGATGAACGGGCTAGACCATCTTGAGCACAATTTTCCTGGAAAAAGTCGCAGTCTCGAGTTGAACAACAACACTTTGTCACCCTCCTTGAATTCCTTGTTCACAATGTGTTTGTCATGCCACTGCTTAGTCTTGTCTTTGTAAATCCGGGCATTCTCGTATGCACTCTTCCATCTCATTGAGTTGCAGTAAACGTTTTGCTCCAGCGGCTTGTAAATCAAAATTCAGAAACTTTACTGCCCAATACGACCTGTGCTCTAACTCCACTGGCAAGTGACAAGCTTTTCCATAAATCATCCTATAGGATGACATTCCTATTGGTGTTTTGAATGCCGTCCTGTACGCCCATAGTGCATCATCAAGCTTAATTGCCCAATCCTTTCGAGAGGTGTTCACTGTCTTTTCCAAGATTCATTTCAGCTCCCTATTTGAAACTTGGACTTGGCCACTGGTTTGCGGGTGATATGGAGTTGCAACTCGATGTGTAACCCTATACTTGCTTAATAATGCTGCGAATTGACAATTATAGAAGTGAGAACCACCATCACTGATAATGGCTCTTGGCGTGCCAAACCTTGAAAAGATATTCTTCTTTATAAACTTGATAACGACACGAGCATCGTTTGTTGGCAATGCAGCAGCTTCCACCCACTTCGACACATAATCTACAGCAACCAAAATGAAACGGTTAGAAAACGAAGAAGGAAAAGGTCCTATAAAATCTATCCCCCAAACATCAAACAATTCTACTTCTAGGATATTATTTAAAGGCATGACATTTCTCCTAGAAATATTCCCAACCCGTTGACACTCATCACAACTCATAACAAAATGAAAAGCATCTTTACAAAGAGTAGGCCAGAAAAATCCTGATTGAAGAACTTTTGCAGCGGTCTTTGTCGAACCAAAATGACCACCAACTTCCATTGAATGATAGTGACGAAGTATATTCGTCATCTCTTCCTCTAGCACACATCGTCTTATCATCTGATCGGCGTAATGCTTGAACAAAAATGGATCCTCCCAGAAGTAGTACTTTAAATCTGCAAAAAATTTCTTTCATCTCTGGGAGTTCATTCCAGGGGGCATAACCTTTCGTGCCAAGTAGTTAGCAATGTCCGCAAACCATGGTCCTTCCTGAATTTCAAAAAATTGCTAATCTGGGAAGTATTCGTTGATTGGCTTTTCTTCCTCTCGAACTTCTTCATTGATTCCAATCGGGATAAATAGTCAGCCACTTGATTTTCTGTTCCTTTCTTGTCTTTGATCTCCAAGTCGAATTCCTGTAGGAGCAATACCCATCGCAATAATCTTGGCTTGGAGTCCCGTTTTGCTAGGAGGTATTTCAGTGCAGCATGGTCCGTGTACACGATGACCTTGGTACCTAGCAAATAAGAACGAAACATATCAATAGAAAACACTACTGCTAAAAATTCTTTCTCAGTAGTGGCATAATTTAGCTGAGGTCCCGTTAAAGTCTTACTGGCATAATAAATCACATGCAAGACCTTACCTTTTCGCTGTCCTAAAACAGCCCCTAAAGCATAATCACTCACATCACACATGAGTTCAAAAGGTAATTCCCAATCGGGCGCAACAATAATAGGAGCATAAATTAATTTTTCTTTTAAACAATTAAATGCATCTAAACACTCTTGACTGAAATTAAAAGGAACATCCTTAGCTAATAAATCACAAAGAGGTTTAGAGATTTTAGAAAAATCCTGTATGAATCTCCTATAAAAGCCCACATGCCCAAGGAAGCTTCTGACAGCCTTCACTGAATTTGGAGGTGGTAGTTTCTCAATGACTTCAATCTTCGCTCGATCCACCTCAATGCCGTTTGCTGATATCCAATGACCTAACACGATTCCATCTCGTACCATAAAGTGGCATTTTTCCCAATTGAGCACCAAGTTAGTGTCAACACATCTCTGCAAAACATTAGACAAGTTAGTTAAACACTCATCAAAAGAATTTCCAAAAACAGAAAAATAGTCTATGAAAACTTCAATGGACTTCTCAACCATATCAGAAAAAATTGAGATCATGCAACGTTGAAACGTTGCAGGAGCATTGCACAAGCCAAAAGGCATTCTTCGATAGGCGAATATTCCGTATGGGCATGTGAAAGTAGTATTCTCTTGATCTTCTGGCGCTATGGCAATTTGGTTGTAGCCTAAATATCCATCAAGGAAACAATAGAACTCATGGCCCGTTAACCTCTCCAACATTTGATCGATGAATGGCAATGGAAAATGATCCTTACGAGTCGCGGAATTCAGTTTACGGTAGTCAATACGTACTTTCCATCCCGTGACTGTTCGTGTTGGAATCAGCTTGTTGTTGTCATTCCGGACCACTGTCATTCCTTTCTTCTTTGGCACCACTTGGACTGGGCTCACCCATGCACTATCCGAAATTGGATATATTATTCCTGCATCTAAAAGCTTCAACACCTCCTTCTTGACCACTTCTTGGATTGATGGATTCAATCTTCTCTGTGGTTGGATAATAGGCTTGTAACTTTCCTCCATTAAGATCTTGTGCGTGCAGATTGAAGGACTGATACCTTTGATATCCGTAATTGTCCATCCAATGGCCTTCTTGTATTTTCTCAAAATGCACAGCAACTTTTCTTCATCTACAACACTCAAAGAAGCATTAATAATGATTGGAAAAAAATTACCCTCTTCTAAAAATGCATACCTTAGATGAGATGGTAGTTGCTTGAGCTCAAGTGTAGGGGCCTTTGTGATTGGTAAAGTTGACTGAGACTCCACGGCTCCAATTTCTTTGATCAATTTAGCCTCGGGACGACCTAAGGGTGGTAAAGCACTTAAGTATCTTAGACACTCCCTTATCTTTTCACTATAAACTTCTTCCTCCTAGTCCCTAGAATTCATCAAACAATTCTCTAAAGGCAGAATTGGGTAGTTCTCTTCAAAATTCTGCTCCACTATGGTGTCGAGAACATCAATCTTAAAACATGAATCTAATTCAGATGGACACTTTATAGACTTGAAAACATCAAATTCTACTTGCTCATCTTCTACCTTAAGATCAACTTCCCTTGGTGGACATCTATACAATGTTCTACCCGTGGCCAGAAAAGGTCGTCCTAAAATTAAAGGTATTTCCCTATCTTTTTCCATGTCTAGCACTATGAAATCCACTGGGAAAATCAATTTGTCTACCTTAATCAGGACGTCTTCGACTACCCTCCTAGGATATGTGATCGATCGATCGGCTAATTGGAGAGACACGGTGGTCGGCTTCACTTCTCCCAATCCAGGCTTCCTGTAGATGGAAAAATGCATTAAGTTGATACTAGCCCCTAAATCACATAACACTTTGTCAAAATAACAACTACCAATAATACAAAGGATAGTAAAACTCCCTGGATCTCGTAGTTTAGGTGGTAGTTTCTTTTGAATCAACGCGCTGCATTCCTCCATGAGCATAACCTTCTCGTGTTCCTCGAATTTTCTCTTGTGGGTGAGGATCTCCTTCAGAAGCTTCGCATACTTCGGCATCTGTTCAAGCATATCAACAAAAGGAATATAATATGTAAACTTCGAAACATGTCAATGAACTTACCGAATTGCTTGTCGAGCTTCTGATTCTTCAACCGTTGTGGGTATGGCAGAGTTGCCTGGCTCGACGAGGGTTTCTGCTCAAATGTTCGCTCGCCGCGGCGAGAGGGTTCATCGCCGCGATGATCGTCTAATAAGCCTGATGAATTTGGAACAAAATCATGCTCGCCGTGGTGACCGTCCTTCCTTCTGATGGAATTTTCTTCCTTCTCACGCTCACCGTGGCCACCATCTTCATCGCCGCGGCAATCGTCTTTCTGCTTATCCTTCAGGTTTTGTTTTATCCTCTGTTTTTCACCCTCCGAATTTTCCAAACTTCTTCCACTCCTTAGGGTGATTGCATGTGCCTGTTCCTTGAGATTTTTCTCTGTATCACTCGGTAAAACCCCTTGACCTCTTCCCGCTAATATATTGTGAATCTGCCCAATCTGCGTCTCAAAGTTCCTGATCTATGCAGATTGATTTTGAACCAGGACATCGGTCTTCTCAAACCTCTTGCTTGTCTTCTTAATGAACTTGGTTAATGCATTTTCCAAGTTTGATTTTTGCTCTTGAGGTTGAAAAACAGGAGCTTGTTTTTGCTCATTGTTGTTGCTCCATGAAAAATTTGGGTGTTTCCTCCATGCTGGATTATAAGTATTGGAATACGGATTCCCTTGCCCTCTTTGGAAATTGTTGACGTAGTTGGCTTGTTCAGGCTGAGCAAACTGGTTTCCCTCTTGGCAATCGTTCGACACATGATTTCCTGCACAAAGGTCACATGTTAGAGAGGAAGATTCAATTGCATTTATTTTCAACACATTACCTAATTGCTTCTGGATGTTAGTAAGTTGAGCAGCCAATGCAGTGTAACTGTCGACTTCGTGCACTCCCGCTGATCTCCTTGTTGAATTTCTTTCCGAAGTCCTCATATAGTTGTTGTTCGCCATCACCTCAATTAGATTGTATGCTTCCTCAGGCGTTTTATTGTTCAAGGCTCCCCTACTTGCAGCATCAATCATAGCTTGAATAGTTGGTAGCAACCTTTGGTAGAATGTTTCACTTGTGACCAGATTGGTATACCATGGTGTGGGCACCTCCGTAAGAGATCCTTAAACCTTTCCCATGCTTCATACAATGACTCTGAGTCTTGTTCATAAAAGTTGGTAATCTCACTCAGTTTGGCCGACTTGGCAAGTGGAAAGTACTTAGTGAGGAACGCTTGAGCCAACTTATTCCATGTCGTGATGCTCCCAGATGGCAATGAAATCAACCAAGCCTTAGCTTTATCCCGTAGAGAGAATGAGAAAAGCCTTAGTCTGATTGCATCCTCGGATACCCCATTATGCTTGAATGTGTCGCACAACTCGAGGAAATTTGCGATATGCTAATAAGAGCTTGAATGTTGATATTTTGTTAGTGATTTAAATGGTTTATTTATGGAAAATTGTGCTTAAAGTATGGAATTTGGATTATTTCTTTCATAAATACCATTTATGGGATCACGGGTGCATGTTCAGTGTTTTCAGGCCCAAACAGGTTGTTGAAGGGAAAATAATGATGTTGATAGGATTCACGACACATAGGAAAAAACGGCACAAGAATCCGGGTCGAAATGATGAAGTTGTGGCACTTCAAAGATGTTTACGGGAAATCTGGAAATCTTTCATCATGAGTATGCCTCGATGTTTCTGTCATAACTTGAGCTATGGAAATCAGAATTCAATGATTCTAGTGGCATTGGAAAGCTTATTCAGAGAGCTACAATGTTCATGTTGATGACTTGTTTAAATTCTGAATATTATGGATGCCTTGGACATAAAGAATGATCATCATGATGACCATTCTTACCGCCACGGCGATGGGTCACGGATTTGTGTTAATTCATTACCCTAATCCGAATCTGAATGGGTTAAGTTTTCTAATCTTTTTCCTAAGCACGAACAAGAACCCCAGGGATATAAAAGAGAGTTTTTAAGAAATTAAAGAGGACTTTTGGAAGGAGAAGAAGACGGCTACCAAGTTGGAGATCGGGATCTTGAAAGCTCTCGTTCACCGATTAGAGAAGTTTATCTTTTTCTTGAATTGATGTCATTGATTAGAATGATGGGTTTTGTTATTTTCATTATGAACTAACTTTCTTTTCTAGGGCTAAAGATGTAGCCCAATTTATGAACATGTGTTGACATTATTATTTTGATTCTATATTGAGCATGATTTCTAAGTTTTATTATCGTGTGTAATGCTTTCAATTCTCAGGGCCCGAGAGTTGAATGATATCATGGATTAGGTTGAGATCGAGAGATGAAACCTGATTTTCCTTAAGTAATAAAACCATAGATTGAGCGAACGCTAGAGATACGTTACCGCGATCTGTGAGGCTCCGGTAAATTCCATAGAGCTTAATGATCTCTTAGCTCCTAAATCCAACTTAAAGATATCTTGGATTGTTGCTTAAGGGTTAATTTGCTAATTGCTCGAGAGAGAGTTAGTGGAAGACTAGGGGATTTGGCCTTTAGAATACGCTTAATTAGGTTAACAACAGGTGTCAATGCATAGGATTAAATTGGTGCGAAATCTATGCCCTAGGTTTAGTCATATTGATCTTTACTTCAAAGTGTTTACAAATTCTGCCTTTATTTAGTACTTAGCTTTTAGTTTATTTACTTTTTCATTGAATTCATTCTTAAACTTCAGTTTAATCAAATAGCAATAGAATATAATAGTTTGGTACTTGGTAGGTAGTTCCCTTGGGATTCGACACTTGCTTACTCGAGTTTTACTACTTGCAAGATTTCGTACACTTGCGAAAAGTCTGTCAAGTTTTTGGCGCTGATGCCGGGGAACTATTTTTATTTTACCAATATCAATATGAAATATTTAGTTGCTAATTTGATTTGTTTCATTTCTATTTACTAATTAATTGTTATTTTTGTTTGTCTTATTTGTGGTTTTCAGCTAGAATCTGGAGAGTTTACGTTCTAGAGGTCGTGGTCATCTTAATCCACTTGATTTTGAGATCGAGAGAACCGCAAAATAGTTGAGAAGAGAAAAGAGGCAAGCTGAATCTGAACAGGCAATGGCTAACACAGGAGTTATCAATCCTAATATGCAAAACCAAGAGAATGAGAATGAGGATAATTTAGGAGGAAATGCAATGGGTGGAGCAGCAGTGGTTCAGAGAGCATTAAAGGACTATTCTAGGCCTACTATTGATGGTTGTTATTCAAGTATCAGGAGACCACCCGTTCAAGCGAACAATTTCGAGATTAAGCCAGCAATTATTGGAATGATTCAGTAGTCAATCCAATTTGCTGGGTTACCAAATGATGATCCCAACCTGCATATCGCAAATTTCCTCGAGTTGTGCGACACATTCTAGCATAATGGGGTATCTGAGGATGCAATCAGACTAAGGCTTTTCCCATTCTCTCTACGGGATAAAGCTAAGGCTTGGTTGATTTCATTGCCATCTGGGAGCATCACGACATGGAACAAGTTGGCTTAAGCGTTCGTCACTAAGTATTTTCCACCTGCCAAGTCGGCCAAACGAAGGAGTGAGATTACCAACTTCTATCAACAGGATCCAGAGTCATTGTATGAAGCATGGGAAAGGTTTAAGGATCTTCTACGGAGGTGCTCACATCATGGGATACCAATCTGGTCACAAGTGCAAATGTTCTACCAAGGTTTGCTACCAACCATTCAAGCCATGATAGATGCTGCAAGTGGGGGAGCCTTGAACACCAAAACACCAGAAGAAGCATACAATCTGATCAAGGTAATGGCGAACAACAACTATATGAGGACTTCAGAATGAAATTCAGCAAGGAGATCAGCGGGAGTGCATGAAGTTGATAGTTACACTGCATTGGGTGCTCAACTTACGAACATCCAGAAGCAATTAGGTAATGTGTTGAAAATTAATGCAATTGAATCGTCATCTCTAACATGTGACCTTTGTGCAGGAAATCATGCGTCGAGCGATTGCCAAGAGGGAAACCAGTTTGCTCAGCATGAACAAGCCAACTACGTCAACAATTTCCAAAGAGGACAAGGGAATTCGTATAATCCAGCATGGAGGAAACACCTGAATTTTTCATGGAGCAATAACAATGAGCAAAAACAAGCACCTGTTTTTCAACCTCAAGAGCAAAAATCAAACTTGGAAAATGCATTAACCAAGTTCATTGAGGAGACAAGCAAGAGGTTTGAGAAGACCGACGTCCTGGTTCAGAACCAATCTGCATCTATAAGGAACCTAGAGACTCAAATTGGGCAGATTCACAACATATTGGCGGGAAGAGGTCAAGGGGTTTTACCGAGTGATACTGAGAAAAATCCCAAGGAACAGGCATATGCAATCACCCTGAGGAGTGGAAAAAATTTGGAAAATTCACAAGGTGAAAAACAGAGGATAGAACTAAACTTGAAGGATGATCAGAAGAACGATCGACGCAGCGATTAAGATGGTGGCCGCGGTGAGCGTGAGCAGGAAGAATGATCCGTCAGAAAGAAGGACGATCGCCGCGGCGATCGTGAAAATAGTCAAATTTCATCAAGATTATCCTACGATCGCTGTGGCGATGAATCTGGTGGCCGCGGCGACCATACAAATGAGCAAAATAATCTTTCAAGCCAGTCAACCTTGCCGTATCCACAACTGTTAAAGAATCAGAAGCTCGACAAGCAATTCGGTAAGTTCATTGACATGTTTCACAGTTTAGATATTAATATTCCTTTTGTTGATATGCTTGAACAGATGCCGAAGTATGCGAAATTTTTGAAGGAGATCCTCACGCACAAGAGAAAATTTGAGAAACACGAGAAAGTCATGCTGACAGAGGAATGCAGTACGCTGATTCAAAAGAAACTACCACCTAAACTACGAGATCCAGGGAGTTTTACTGTCCCTTGTATTATTGGTAGTTGTTATTTTGATAAAGTGCTATGCGATTTAGGGGCTAGTATTAACTTAATGCCGTTTTCCATTTACAAGAAACTTGGATTGGGAGAAGTGAAGCCAACCACCATGTCTCTCTAATTAGCTGATTGATCGATCACATATCCTAGGGGGGTAGTCGAAGACGTCCTGATTAAGGTAGATAAACTGATATTCCCACTAGAATCTTTGTGCTAGATATGGAGGAAGATAGGGAAATACCTTTAATTTTAGGGCGACCTTTTCTGGCCACGAGTAGAACATTGATAGATGTCCACCAAGGAAAATTGATCTTAAGGGTAGAGGATGAGCAAGTAGAATTTGATGTATTCAAGTCTATGAAGCGTCCGTCTGAGTTAGATTCATGCTTTAAGATTGATGTTCTCGACACCATAGTGTAGCAGAATTTTGAAGAGAACTACCCAATTCTGCCTTTAGAGAATTGTTTGATGAATTCTAGAGACCAAGAGGATGAAGTTGATAGTGAAGAGTTAAGTGAGTGTCTAAGATACTTAAGAGCTTTACCACCCTTAGGTCGTCCCGAGGGTAAATTGATCAGAGAAATTGGAGCTATGGAGTCTCAGTTAACTTTACCAATCACGAAGGCGCCTACACTTGAGCTCAAGCAACTACCATCTCATTTAAGGTATGCATTTTTAGAAGAGGGTAAATTCTTTCCAGTCATTATTAATGCTTCTTTGAGTGTTTTAGAGGAAGAAAAGTTGCTGCGCATTTTGAGAAGGTACAAGAAGGCCCTTGGATGGACAATTACGGATATCAAAGGTATCAGTCCTTCAATCTGCATGCACAAGATCTTAATAGAGGAAAGTTTCAAGCCTAATGTCCAACCACAGCGAAGATTGAATCCATCGATGCAAGAAGTGGTCAAGAATGAGGTGTTAAAGCTTTTAGATGCAGGAATAATATATCCAATTTCAGATAGTGCATGGGTGAGTCCAATCCAAGTGGTAAAAAAGAAAGGAGGAATGACAGTGGTCCGAAATGACAACAACGAGCTGATTCCGACACGAACAGTCACGGGATGGAGAGTATGTATCGACTATCGCAAGCTGAATTTCGTGACTCGTAAAGACCATTTTCCATTGCCATTCATCGATCAAATGTTTGAGAGGTTAGCAGGCCATGAGTTCTACTGCTTCCTAGATGGATATTCAGGCTACAACCAAATTGCAATAGCGCCGGAAGATCAAGAGAAGACGACTTTCACATGCCCATATGGAACATTCGCCTATCGAAGAATGCCTTTTGGCCTATGCAACGCTCCTGCAACTTTTCAACGTTGCATGATCTCGATTTTTTCCTATATGGTTGAGAAGTCCATTGAAGTTTTCATGGACGATTTTTCTGTTTTTGGAAATTCTTTCAATGATTGTTTAACTAACTTGTCTAATGTTTTGCAGAGATGTGTTGACACTAACTTGGTGCTCAATTGGGAAAAATGCCATTTCATGGTACGAGATGGGATCGTGTTGGGTCATCAGATATCAGCGAACGACATTGAGGTAGATCGAGCGAAGAATGAAGTTATTGAGAAACTACCACCTCCAAATTTAGTAAGGGCTGTCAGATGCTTCCTTGGGCATGCAGGCTTTTATAGGAGATTCATACAGGATTTTTCTAAAATCTCTAAACCTCTTTGTGATTTATTAGCTAAGTATGTTCCTTTTAGTTTCAGTCAAGAGTGTTTAGATGCATTTAAGTGCTTGAAAGAAAAATTAATTTATGCTCCTATTATTGTTGCGCCCGATTGGGAACTACCTTTTGAACTCATGTGTGATGTGAGCGATTATGCTTTAGGAGCTATTTTAAGACAGCAAAAAGGTAAGGTCTTGCATGTGATTTATTATGCCAGTAAGACTTAAACGGGACCACAGCTGAATTATGCCACTACTGAGAAAGAATTTTTAGTAGTAGTATTTTCTATTGATAAGTTTCGTTCTTATTTGCTAGGTACCAAGGTCATCGTGTACACAGACCATGCTGCATTGAAGTACCTTCTAGCAAAACGGGACTCCAAGCCAAGATTATTGCGATGGGTATTGCTCCTACAGGAATTCGACTTGGAGATTAAGGACAAGAAAGGAACAGAAAATCAAGTGGCTGACCATCTATCCCGATTGGAGTCCAATGAAGAAGTTCAAGAGGAAGAAAAGCCAATCAACAAATACTTCCCTGATGAGCAGTTGTTTGCTATTCAGGAAGGACCATGGTTTGCGGATATTGCTAACTACTTGGCAAGAAAGGTTATGCCCCCTGGAATGAACTCCCAGAGACGAAAGAAATTTTTTGCAGATTTAAAGTACTACTTCTGGGAGGATCCATTTTTGTACAAGCATTGCGCTGATCAGATGATAAGACGATGTGTGCCAGAGGAAGAGATGACGAATATAATTCGTCACTGTCACTCAATGGAAGTTGGTGGTCATTTTGGTTCGACAAAGACCGCTGCAAAAGTTTTTCAATCAGGATTTTTCTGGCCTACTCTTTTTAAAGATGCTTTTCATTTTGTGATGAGTATCAACGGGTTGGGAATATTTCTAGGAGAAATGCTATGCCTTTAAATAATATCCTAGAAGTAGAATTGTTTGATGTTTGGGGGATATATTTTATGGGACCTTTTCCTTCTTCGTTTTCTAACCGTTTCATTTTGGTTGCTGTAGATTATGTGTCGAAGTGGGTGGAAACTGCTGTGTTGCCAACAAACGATGCTCGTGTCGTTATCAAGTTCGTAAAGAAGAATGTCTTTTCAAGGTTTGGCACGCCAAGAGCCATTATCAGTGATGGTGGTTCTCACTTTTGCAATCGCCAATTCACAGCCCTGTTAAGCAAGTATGGAGTTACACATCGAGTTGCGACCCCATATCATCTGCAAACCAATGGCCAAGTCAAAGTTTCGAATAGGGAGCTGAAACGAATCCTGGAGAAGACAGTGAACACATCTCGAAAGGATTGGGCGACTAAGCTTGATGATGCACTATGGGCATATAGGACGGCATTCAAAACACCAATAGGAATGTTGCCCTATAGGATGGTTTACGGAAAAGCTTGTCACTTGCCAGTGGCGTTAGAGCACAGGTCGTATTGGGCAGTAAAGTTTCTGAATTTTAATCTACAAGCTGCTAGAGCAAAACGTTTACTGCAACTCAATGAGATGGAAGAGTTTCGCAATGATGCATACGAGAATGCCCGAATTTACAAAGAAAAGACTAAGCAGTGGCATGACAAACACATTGTGAACAAGGAATTCAAGGAGGGCGACAAAGTGCTATTGTTCAACTCGAGACTGCGACTTTTTCCAGGAAAATTGCGCTCAAGATGGTCTGACCCATTCATCATTCATCGCGTGTTTCCGCATGGGACGATAGAGCTTCACCACCCGACGAAGGGAACATTCAAAGTCAACAGGCAAAGATTGAAACTTTATATTGAGAATGGCAATGCTGACGAGAGGGTTTCAATTCTTCTTCAGAATCCTAATTGACGACAGAAAAGGAGTCGAGCTTAAGACTTTAAACAAGCGCTTTTTGGGAGGCAACCCAAATTTTCGATTCTGTTTGAGTTTTATTTTATGTTATTTTATTTTATTTTATTTAGTGTGTTTTTAGTTAGTAATTTTTATTTTATTTTTATGTTATCATGTTGCATTTTTAGTTTGTTAATTCAGGATTTCGGATTGATTTTCAGGTGATTGACAAAACGCACGCAAGGATCAGGCAGAAGACTAATCACGCTCGCCGCGACGGTAAATTTAATCGCTGCAGCGAGCGTGACTACGCGCACGATGGAACACATCTGGATAAAATCACGCTCGCCGCAACAATGAGTCTCATCGCTACAGCGAGCGTGAATCCAGTGACGCCGCGACGATAACAGCGATCGTCGCGGCGACGCATACTATCGCCGCAGCGATCGCAACAGGCTACGCAAATTTTTTCGCGTTTAAATCAGTTTCTTCTTCTATTTTACAACATTTTCCGTTACCTTTCTCTTCCACAATTGCCTTTCACCAAACTCTCTCCTTTCCTGAAAATTTCTTCAACCCAATTTCAATTTGCTACTCCATTGCTTGCTAACACATTCAAATCACCATTTCATCATGCAGATTTAGAAGGGCGCAAGTGGAATTTTTTTCGCAAAAACCAAGGTTAGGGTTTCACAAGAGATTTGGGGATTTTTGAAATTTCCTCTAATCCATCTCAATTCAAGGCGTTTTTGGATAGATCGAGATTCAAGTAAGTGTTTCTCAACGATTTTGCATTGAAATTTTGAGTGCGGAAGGGTGGAATCCATTGATCTGAGTTTTGTGGAAGTGTGGATGATTTTGTGTCGGTTGTGAATATTGATTGAGATTTGGTGATTTTCATGGGAGTGTTTATGGTTGAGATTGTGTTTGATTGAAGAAGGGCAGTTGCTGTTTGTGGGAGTGAGTTGATTTTCGTTGAGCAGTGTTAGTATTTTGACTGAGTATTTGGGTTGAGTTCGAAATAGTGATAAATGGCACCCAAAAGAAAGCTCAAAATTGATAGGAGAGAAAAAGGTAAAGGGCAGGCTTCCAGTGATTCTCGGTTTGTTAGCTAGGCTGCCCAGGAAAGGTATGAAAATTTTGCAAAACAACCGGGGCGATTTATTGAAGAACGAGGGCTGGTGTTTACAGAAGCTTTTGAGGGAATAACTGATGTGATTCAAGCTCTGGGTTGGGAGAAATTCTGCAAAGAGCCTCCGGCGCCTGCTGTTTCCTCTGTGGTAAAAGAATTTTATGCCAACGCTCTGGATAGCGTTGACGGGAGAACCATAGTAAAAGGCAAAGAGATAGTGTTTAATGTCGCTGTGATTAATGAATTTTATGGGCTGCCGCAAGTTGAGTTTGATGACGATGCCTATGCCGCATTCAAGCAACAAGTGGATTTTAACGCAGTAATAAACACTTTGACTGAGGGGAGAGGTACATGGTTTATTGCAGCTGGGGAACACATCCGCTTTGAAAGTAAGTTCTTGGACTCAATTTCCTGCATGTGGTTATATTTTGTATCTTCCCGATTGATGCCATCCAAGCACATGAGTACTATGAGTAAAGCTAGGGCAATCTTAATGTATGCTATCCGCTAGAAAATGAGGATGAATGTGGGTGAAATTATCTTTCAAGAGATTACTCATTCGACAAAGCGTTCCAGGATGGGCTTTTATTTTCCCCACCTGATTACTGCATTGTGTACGCAAGCGGAAGTGCCATTGAATGTTGAAGAAGTTTTTATTCCATAAGGAGTGAGCCTTACTATGCAGTTTCTACAAAATTTAACCGGTGGGGGCAGAATAGAGGTACCCAGGACCAAATCATCTTCATCGTCAAAGCTTTCCCAAAAAGATCAATTGCTGAAGTTGAATGAAGACATCGAAAAAGTGATACAGCAACAGAATCGTCAAGAGGCCTGGATGACATGGATGAGTGGGCAAATAAGGGTGTAACATGAGATGCAAAGATTGTAACTTGCACATGCTGGGATAGCATCACCGGGGTGTGAATGGACTGATTTTGTGTACCCGGCGGATGAGGAGCATGGTGATGTTCCTGATGAGGATTCTGAGGAGAGTATGGAGGAGTAAACTTTAGTTAATGTTGTTACTGCAATTTATGTTGGTCGTTGTTTATTTTTCTATTTTGATGTAGTTAATGGCCGACAAAGTCTGTTTAGTGGTTTTTCTGTTTTGATAGAACGATTGGTGTATACGACTGGACGGCTTTATTTTGTTCAGGAATGCGGTAACGTTTTCTTTCTTTTACTCTTACGCTTAACCTTGGGGACAATGTTGATTTTATTGGTTGGGGGCAGGAATTTAAGAAATTTAAATTGAGCAGCATTTGTTTTTGTATGGATTCAGAGAGCATTTGTATTTATTCTTTCATTTTAGGTTGTGAGTTTTATTTTTGTCTCTTGGATGAAGTCATATGTCTATGATAGGAATGTGATTGCAATAACATAGAACTAATAGAGGATATTAATTTTTACCTCTGCTTACGGATGTGTGTGAATATTAATGACATGAAGTTGAGACCCTAGTGAACTGTGGATTGAAAGTGGTTCAGTCACCTACTTAGAGACGTGTTATGTATAAAGTTTACATGAACTTTATTGTGATTTCAACAAACTCTAGAACTCACTTGATAATCACTTAAGGCCAAATCCTAGAATTCACATCACTTAGGAAATGATTTAGGCTGTTTTTGGACCGATTGAGCTTTTCAAGCCAACCCTTGTTATTGTCGTCGCTAGTTAGCCATTTGAGCCTTTTAAACACAATTTAGCCTTGTTTTTCTTTCTGTTAACTTAATTTTTACCCTATCCTGATTATGAGCCTAAAACACAATCCTACCCATTTTATCCTTAAGAGACTTAATTGTTGTCCAAGCTTAATATGAGTATTGGAGAGGAAGTGTAGTTGTGCCACAATCCCGGTTTATGCGAAGAAATTGCTTTGGCAACCTCTGGTATAACAACGCCACGTACACCTTAGACGCATCTCCCTCGCCGCATCTAAGTTTTTTTTTTAAAAAAAAAAAAAAAAAAAAAGATACAAGTTTGAGGGTTGTAAATTAGTGGACATGTTGGTTGGTGGTTGAGAAGAAATGGAGTTCGAATTGATTTTAGAGTTGCATGAGGAAAAGTGAGTCTCTTACTTTGTTATTCCTATCATTTTCTTGGAACCCATACCTTGGCCTAAAGTTACAACCTTTACAAAGACCTATTGATCCAAGGTAATGTGAAATTCTACATTAGCGGAGAGTGATGTGAAAAGTGAGCCTATGGAGTTTGATTCCATGATTCACCTATAAGTCATAACCCGAATACTGAGATCAAAATTTTGTCATGAATGTTATGCATAACACCATCTGAGTTTGTAGACTAATGGTTTGTGGTTGTATGGATGTTCTAGGGTCGACAACGAAAATGAAATTGATATTTACATTGTCTGTGAATTTTAGGTGATTTTTAATTAATCTATTTATTTTGTGTATATGTAATTTTTGAGACATCTTTATGAATTGATCCAAGACTTTTTTGTTAGTGTGTTCTTTTTATGTTTATGTTTTTGTTACTGTTGGAGTTTAGGATAAGTTTAGTATGGGTGTTTGTGGGTATCATCACTGGAAACCCTCACGAGACTACAACTCGTCCAACTAGGGCCACCTAGGGTTTTAAAGGCTTGTTGCATAGGCTAAATGCAATCGTGTCAATCTACAAAAGTGATTTAGGATAGTTTAGATTTAGGTTTTTAATTAATTGTTTTCTTTTTAAGCTTAGAGACTTATTTTATCGCGTATTTTGCTAGGGACTAGCGAAAAGCTGGTTGGGGTTGTGATAAGAGCTTGAATGTTGATATTTTGTTAGTGATTTAATTGGTTTATTTATGGAAAAATGTGCTTAAAGTATGGAATTTGGATTATTTCTTTCATAAATACCATTTATGGGATCACGGGTGCATGTTGAGTGTTTTCAGGCTCAAACAGGTTGTTGAAGGGAAAAGAATGATGTTGATAGGATTCATGACGTGTAGGAACAAACGGCACAAGAATCAGGGTCGAAATGATGAAGTTGTGGCACTTCGAAGATGTTACGGAAAATCTGGAAATCTTTCATCATGAGTATGCCTTGATATTTTTGTCATAACTTGAGCTGTGAAAATCAGAATTCAATGATTCTAATGGCGTTGGAAAGCTTATTCAGAGAGCTACAATGTTTGTGTTGATGACTTATTTAAATTCTGAAGATTATGGATGCCTTGGACATAAAGAACGATCACCGCGGTGACCATTCTTACCACTGCGGTGATGGGTCACGGGTTTGTGTTAATTCATTACCCTAATCCGAATCTGAATGGGTTAAGTTTTCTAATCTTTTTCCTAAGCACGACCAAGAACCCCAGGGATATAAAAGAGAGTTTTTAAGAAATTAAAGAGGACTTTTGGAAGGAGAAGAAGACGGCTACCAAGTTGGAGATCGGGATCTTGAAAGCTCTCGTTCACCGATTAGAGAAGTTTANCGGGTTCTGCAAACGGACTTTCTCTTTGGCAATCTCTAATTTCACAAACTGAAGTAGGAGACTTGATAGCATTAACTTTGAGTGCAGCACCCAATTGTTGTTGAATAGTTGAAACTTGAGCGGCCAAAGCAGTGTAACTATCTAAATCTAATTCATGAACTCCTTCTACTCTCCTTGAAAAATTCTATTTCGAAGGCATCATATAGTTGTTGCTTGCCATCACTTTTCTTAACTATCAGATTGTTCTCTCGATTTTAGGGTCTAAGGGATTAAGATCACCACCACCTTTTGAACGTAAACTCTCCAATATCTAACTAAAAGAAACAAACAAAACAAAATAAAAGTAAAAATTAATTTCTGAGCAAAAATAAAACAAATCAAATTAGCAACTAAATATTTCATATTGATATTGGTAAAAAAAAATAATTCCCTGGCAATGGCACCAAAAACTTGTTTGAAGGGAAAAGAATGATGTCGATAGGATTCATGATGCGTAGGAACAAACGGCACAAGAATCAGGGTCGAAATGAAGGAGTTGTGGCAAGTCGAAGATGTTACGGAAAATTTGGAAATTCTTCATCATGAGTATGCCTCGATGTTTCTGTCATAACTTGAGCTGTAGAAGTTGGAATTTGATGATTCTGGTGGCGTTGGAAATATTATTCAGAGAGCTACAATGTTTGTGTTTATGACTTCATCTAATTCTAAAGATTATGGATGCTTTGGATAGAAAGAACGATCACCGCGGCGATGGGTCACGGGTTTGTGTTAAGTCATTACCCTAATCCGAATTTGAATGGGCTAAGTTTTCTAATCTTTTTCTTAAGCACGACCAAGAACCCCAGAGATATAAAGGAGAGTTTTTAAGAAATTAAGGAGGACTTTTGGAGAAGGAAGAAGACGGCTATCAAGTTGGAGATCGGGATCCTGAGAGCTCTCGTTCACCGATTAGAGAAGTTTTTATCTTTTTCTTTCTTGAACTAATGTCATTGAATAGAATGATGGATTTTGTTATTTTCATTATGAACTAATTTTCTTTTCTAGGGCTAAGATGTATCTCTATTTATTATTATGTGTTGACTTGGTTTGTTGTTAATTCTTATTGAGCTTTTAATTCTAAGTTTTATTATTGTGCATAATGCTTTCAATTCTCAAGGGCCCGAGAGTTGAATGATATCATGGGTTAGGTTGAGATCGAGAGATGAAACCTGATTTGTCTTAGGTAATAAAACCATAGATTGAGCNAGTTGTGCGACACATTCAAGCATAATGGGGTATCCAAGGATGCAATCAGACTAAGGCTTTTCCCATTCTCTCTACGGGATAAAGCTAAGGCTTGGTTGATTTCATTGCCATCTGGGAGCATCACAACATGGAATGAGTTGGCTCAAGCGTTCCTCACTAAGTATTTTCCACCTGCCAAGTCGGCCAAACTGAAGAGTGAGATTACCAACTTTTACCAACAAGATTCAGAGTCATTGTATGAAGCATGGCAAAGGTTTAAGGATCTCTTACGGAGGTGCCCACACCATGGTATACCAATCTGGTCAGAAGTGCAAACGTTTTACCAAGGTTTGCTACCAACCATTCAAGCCATGATTGATGCTGCAAGTGAGGGAGCCTTGAACACCAAAACGCCAGAAGAAGCATACAATCTGATCGAGGTGATGGTGAACAACAACTATATGAGGACTCCAGAAAGAAATTCAACAAGAGATCAGCGGGAGTGCACGAAGTCGACAGTTACACTGCACTGGCTGCTCAACTTACGAACATCCAGAAGCAATTAGGTAATGTGTTAAAAATTAATGCAATTGAATCTTCTTCTCTAACATGTGACCTTTGTGCAGGAAATCATGCGTCGAACGATTGCCAAGAGGGAAACCAGTTTGCTCAGCATGAACAAGCCAACCACGTCAACAATTTCCAAAGAGGGCAAGGGAATCCATATTCTAATACTTATAATCCAGCATGGAGGAAACACCCAAATTTTTCATGGAGCAACAATAATGAGCAAAAACAAGCTCCTGCATTTCAATATCAAGAACAAAAATCAAACTTGGAAAATACATTAACCAAGTTCATTGAGGAGACAAGCAAGAGGTTTGAGAAGACCGACGTCCTGGTTCAAAACCAATCTGCATCTATTAGGAACCTTGAGACTCAAATTGGGCAGATTCACAATATATTAGCGAGAAGAGGTCAATGGGTTTTACCGAGTGACACAGAGAAAAATCCCAAAGAACAGGCACATGCAATCACCCTGAGGAGTGGAAGAAGTTTGGAAAATTCGAAGGGTGAAAAATAGAGGATATAACAAAACCTGAAGGATGAGCAGAAGGACGATCGCCGCGGCGAAGAAGATGGTGGCCGCGGTGAGCGTGAGGATGCAGAGAATTTCGTTAGAAGAAAGAACGATCACCGCGGTGATGAAACTAGTCGCCGCGGCGAGCGTGAGGCTATTCAAATTTCGTTAGGATTATCCAACGATAGCCGCGGTGATGAATATGGTGGCCGTGAGGACCGAACAAATGAGCAGAAAACTCTTTCAAGACAGGCAACCTTGCCGTACCCACAACGGTTGAAGAATCAGAAGCTCGACAAGCAACTTGGTAAGTTCATTGACATGTTTCGAAGTTTACATATTAATATTCCTTTTTTTGATATGCTTGAACAGATGCCGAAGTATGCAAAATTTTTGAAGGAGATCCTCATGCACAAGAGGAAATTCGAGGAACACGAAAAAGTCATGCTGACAGAGGAATGCAGCGTGCTGATTCAAAAGAAACTACCACCTAAACTACGAGATCCAGGGAGTTTTCCTATCCCTTGTATTATTGGTAGTTTTTATTTTGATAAAGTGTTATGCGATTTAGGAGCTAGTATTAACTTAATGTCGTTTTCCATTTACAGGAAGCTTGGATTGGGAGAAGTGAAGCCAACCACCGTGTCTCTCCAATTAGCTAATCGATCGATCACATATCCTAGGGGGGTAGTCGAAGACGTCCTGATTAAGGTAGACAAACTGATTTTTCCCATAGATTTCATAGTGCTAGATATGGAGGAAGATAGGGAAATACCTCTAATTTTAGGGCGACCTTTTCTGGCCACGGGTAGAACATTGATAGATGTCCACCAAGGGAAATTGATCTTAAGGGTAGAAGATGAGCAAGTAGAATTTGATGTTTTCAAGTCTATGAAGCGTCCGTCTGAGTTAGATTCATGTTTTAAGATTGATGTTCTCGACACCATAGTGGAGCAGAATTTTGAAGAGAACTACCAAATTTTGCCTTTACAGAATTGTTTGATGAATTCTAGAGACTAGGAGGATGAAGTTGATAGTGAAGAGATAAGTGAGTGTCTAAGATACTTAAGAGCTTTACCACCCTTAGGTCGTCCCGAGGGTAAATTGATCAGAGAAATTGGAGATGTGGAGTCTCAGTCAACTTTACCAATCACGAAGGCGCCTACACTTGAGCTCAAGCAACTACCATCTCATTTAAGGTATGCATTTTTAGAAGACGGTAAATTTTTTCCAGTCATTATTAATGCTTATTTGAGTGTTGTAGAGGAAGAAAAGTTGCTGCGCATTTTGAGAAGGTACAAGAAGGCCATTGGATGGACAATTGCGGATATCAAAGGTATCAGTCCTTCAATCTGCACGCATAGGATCCTAATGGAGGAAAGTTACAAGCCTACTGTCCAACCACAGAGAAGATTGAATCCATCAATGCAAGAAGTGGTCAAGAAGGAGGTGTTGAAGCTTTTAGATGTAGGAATAATATATCCAATTTTGGATAGTGCATGGGTGAGTCCAGTCCAAGTGGTGCCAAAGAAGGGAGGAATGACAGTGGTCCGGAATGACAACAACGAGCTGATTCCAACACGAACAGTCATAGGATGGAGAGTATGTATTGACTACCGCAAACTGAATTTCGCGACTCGTAAGGATCATTTTCCATTGCCATTCATCGATCATATGTTGGAGAAGTTAGCGGGCCATGAGTTCTACTGTTTCCTAGATGGATATTCAGGCTACAACCAAATTGTCATAACGCTGGAAGATCAAGAGAAGACGACTTTCACGTGCCCATACGAAACATTCGCCTATCGAAGAATGCCTTTTGGCTTGTGCAATGCTCCTGCAACTTTTCAACGTTGCATGATTTCAATTTTTTCCGATATGGTTGAGAAGTCCATTGAAGTTTTTATGGACGATTTTTCTGTTTTTGGAAATTCTTTTGATGAGTGTTAATCTAACCTGTCTAATGTTTTGCAAAGATGTGTTGACACTAACTTGGTGCTCAATTGGGAAAAATGCCACTTCATGGTACGAGATGAGATCGTGTTAGGTCATCGGATATCAGCGAACGACATTGAGGTGGATCGAGCGAAGATTGAAGTCATTGAGAAACTACCACCTCCAAATTCAGTGAAGGTTGTCAGAAGCTTCCTTGGGCATGCGGGCTTTTATAGGAGATTCATACATGATTTTTCTAAAATCTCTAAACCTCTTTGTGATTTATTAGCTAAGGATGTTCCTTTTAATTTTAGTCAAGAGTGTTTAGACGCATTTAATTGTTTAAAAGAAAAATTAATTTCTACTCATATTATTGTTGCGCCTGATTGGGAATTACCCTTTGAACTCATGTGTGATGCGAGTGATTATGCTTTAGGGGCTGTTTTAGGATAGCGAAAAGGTAAGGTCTTGCATGTGATTTATTATGCCAGTAAGACGTTAACGGGACCTCAACTGAATTATGCCACTACTGAGAAAGAATTTTTAGCAGTAGTGTTTTCTATTGATAAGTTTCGTTCTTATTTGCTAGGTACCAAGGTCATCGTATACACGGACCATGCTGCACTGAAGTACCTCCTAGCAAAACGGGACTCCAAGCCAAGATTATTGTGATGGGTATTGCTCCTACAGGAATTCGACTTGGAGATCAAGGACAAAAAAGGAACAGAAAATCAAGTGGCTGACCATTTATCCCGATTGGAATCCAATGAAGAAGTTCAAGAGGAAGAAAAGCTAATCAATGAATACTTCCCGAATGAACAATTGTTTGTTATTCAGGAAGGACCATGGTTTGCGGACATTGCTAACTCCTTGGCACGAAAGGTTATGCCCCCTGAAATGAACTCTCAGAGACGAAAGAAATTTTTTGCAGATTTAAAGTACTACTTCTGGGAGGATCCATTTTTGTGCCAGAGGAAGAGATGATGAATATACTTCGTCACTGTCATTCTATGGAAGTTGGTGGTCATTTCGGTTCGACAAAGACCGCTGCAAAAGTTCTTCAATCAGGATTTTTCTAGCCTTCTCTTTTTAAAGATGCTTTTTGTTTTGTGATGAGTTGTGATGAGTGTCAACAGGTTGGGAATATGTCAAGGAGAAATGCCATGCCTTTAAACAATATCCTGGAAGTAGAATTGTTTGATGTTTAGGGGATAGATTTTATGGGACCTTTTCCTTCTTCGTTTTCTAACCGTTTCATTTTGGTTGCTGTAGATTATGTATCGAAGTGGGTGGAAGCTGCTGCGTTGCCAACAAACGATGCTCGTGTCGTTATCAAGTTCATAACGAATAATATCTTTTCAAGGTTTGGCACGCTAAGAGCCATTATCAGTGATGGTGGTTCTCACTTTTGCAATCGTCAATTCATAGCATTGTTAAGCAAGTACGGAGTTACACATCGAGTTGCAACCCCATATCACCCGCAAACTAGTGGCCAAGTCGAAGTTTCAAATAGGGAGCTGAAACGAATCCTGGAAAAGACAGTGAACACCTCTCGAAAGGATTGGGCAACTAAGCTTGATGATGCACTATGGGCATATAGGACGGCATTCAAAACACCAATAGGAATGTCGCCCTATAGGATGGTTTACGAAAGAGCTTGTCACTTGCCAGTGGAGTTAGAGCACAGGTCGTATTGGGCAATAAAGTTTCTGAATTTTGATCTACAAGCCGCTGGAGCAAAACGTTTACTGCAACTCAATGAGATGGAAGAGTTTCACAATGATGCATACGGGAATGCCCGGATTTACAAAGAAAAGACTAAGCAGTGGCATGACAAACACATTGTGAACAGGGAATTCCAGGAGGGTGACAAAGTGCTGTTGTTCAACTCGAGACTGCGACTTTTTCTAGGAAAATTACGCTCAAGATGGTCTGGCCCATTCATCATTCATCGAGTGTTTCCGCATGGGGCGATAGAGCTTCACCACCCGACGAAGGGAACATTCAAAGTCAACAGGCAAAGATTGAAACCTTATATTGAGAATGGGAATGCCGATGAGAGGGTTTCAATTCTTCTTCAGAATCCTAATTGACGATAGAAAAGGAGTCGAGCTTAAGACTTGAAACAAGCGCTTGTTGGGAGGCAACCCAATATTTCGGTTCTGTTTGGTTTATTTTTATTTTTATTTTATTTTTATTTACGTATAACGAGGTTCTGTTTCGTATTTTTTATTTTCTTTCGTTTTAAGTTTTATGTGTCATGTTTTTAATTTTCGAATTGTTTGCAGGTGATTGCCACAACGAACAAAAGGATAAATTGGAAGGACATTACGCTCGCCGCAGCGGTACACTTTATCGCTGCAGCGAGTGTGAATGACACGCATGACATAACCCATCTGAAATTAATCACGCTCGCCGCAACAACGAGTTTAATCGCTGCAGCAAGCGTGAATCCAGAGTGATACTGCGACGATAACAACGATGTGTTGCCGCAGCGATCGCACCAGGCAACGCAATATTGCGTTTAAATCAGCTTCTTCTTCTTCTATTTTCAAACAATCTACATTACATGCTTCTCTCTCCCACAGTTGCTCTTCACCAAATTTCATTTAAATCATTCAATTTGTACTCCATTGCTTACTAACACACTCAAATTCCCATCACATTATGCAGATTAAGGAGACCAGAGGAGTTTTCGCGAAAAAATCAAGGTTAGGGTTTCTAAAGAGAAATTGGGGGTTTTCGAAATTTCATCTAATCAATATCAATTCAAGGCATATTTGGACAGATCAAGGCTCAAGTAAGTGTTTCTCACCCAATTTGCAAAGTAATTTTGATTGGTGAAGTTGGAAACCCATTGAATTGAATTTTGTGGAAGTGTGGGATGATTTTGTGTTGATTGTGACTATTGATAGAGATTGGGTGATTTTCGTGGGAGTGTTTATTGTTGTGATTGTGTTTGATTGAAGAAGGGCAGTTGTTGTTTGTGGGAGTGAGTTGATTTCTGTTGAGCAGTGTTAGTATTTTGACTGAGTATTTGGGTTGAGTTCAAAATTGTGATAATGGCACCCAAAAGAAAACCAAGAAGTGATAGGAGTGACAAAGGAAAAAGGCAGGCCTTTAGTGATACCTGGTTTGTTAGCCAGGCTGCTCAGGAAATGTATGAAAATTTTGCAAAGCAACCGGGGCGATTTATTGAAGAACGAGGGCTGGTGTTTACAGAAGCTTTTGAGGGAATAACTGATGTGATTCAAGCTCTAGGTTGGGAGAAATTTTGCAAAGAGCCCCCGGCACCTGCTGTTGCCTCTGTGGTAAAGGAGTTTTATGCCAACACTCCTGATAGCGTTGACGGGAGAACCATAGTAAGAGGTAAAGAGATCGTGTTTAATGCAGCTGCGATTAATGAATTTTATGGGCTGCCGCAAGTTGAGTTCGATGACGATGCCTATGCCGCATTCAAGTAACAAGTGGATTTTGACGTAGTAATAAACTCTTTGACTGAAGGGAGAGCTACATGGTTTATTGCGGCTGGGGAACACATCCGTTTTGAAAGTAAGTTCTTGGACTCAATTTCGCGCATGTGGTTATATTTTGTATGCTCTCGATTGATGCCATCCAAGCACATGAGTACTGTTAGTAAAGCTAGGGCAATCTTAATGTATGCTATCCGCCAGAAGATGAGGATGAATGTGGGTGAAATTATCTTTCAAGAGATTACCCATTCGGCAAAGCGTTCCAAGACGGGCTTTTATTTTCCCCACCTGATTACTGCATTGTGTACGCAAGCGGAAGTGCCATTGAATGCTGAAGAAGTTTTTATTCCGTAAGGAGTGTGTCTTACCGTGTAGTTTCTGCAAAATTTAACCAGTGGGGGCAGAGTAGAGGTACCCAGGACCAAAGCATCTTCATCGTCGAAGCTTTCCCAAAAAGATCAATTGTTAAAGCTGAATGAAGACATCGAAAAGTTGAAACAGCAACAGAATCGTCAAGAGGCTTGGATGACATGGATGAGTGGGCAAATGAGGGTGCAACATGAGATGCAAAGATTGCAACTTGCTCATGCTGGGATAGCAGCACCGGGGTGTGAATGGACTAATTTTGTGTACCCGGCGGATGAAAAGCACGGTGATGCTCCTGATGAGGATTCTGAGGAGAGTATGGAGGAGTAGATTTTAGTTAATGTTGTCAATGCAGTTGTTTTAGTCGCTTTTATTTTTCTGTTTTGATGTACTTTTATTTTGTCTATTGTGCGTTCTTTGAGTCTTTGTGAACTATTAGTCTATTTTGTTTTATTGTTTTGTTGTTCTTTGTTCATGCTCTTTTTGGCCATTCTTGTATTTTGCATAACTCTGATGACCGACAAGGTCTGTTTAGTGGTTTTTCTGTTTTGATAGAACGACTGGTGTATACGACTGGACGGCTTTATTTTGTTGAGGAATGCGGTAACGTTCTCTTTCTTTTACTCATACGCTTTACATTGGGGACAATGTTGATTTTATTGGTTGGGGGTAGGAATTTAAGAAACTTAAATTGAGCAAAATTTGTTTTTGTATGGATTTAGAGAGCATTTTTATTTATTCTTTCATTTTAGGTTGTGAGTTTTATTTTTGTCTCTTGGATGAGTCATATGTCTATGATAGGAATGTGATTGCAATAATTAGAACTAATGGAGTACATTAATTTTTACCTTTGCTTACGGATGTCTGTGAATATTAATGACATGAAGTTGAGACCCTAGTGAACTGTGGATTGAAAGTGGTTCAGTCACCTACTTAGAGACGTGTTATGTATGAAGTTTACATGAACTTTATTGTGATTTCAACAAACTCTAGAATTCATTTGATAATCACTCAAGGTGAAATCCTAGAATTCACATCACTTAGGAAATGATTTAGGCTATTTTTGGACCGATTGAGCCTTTCAAGCCAACCCTTGTTTTTGCCATCGCTAGTTAGCCCTTTGAGCCTTTGTAAACACAACTTAGCCTTGTTTTTCGTTCTTTGAACTTAATGTTTACCCTATCCTGATTTTGAGCCTAAAACACAATCCTACTTGCTTTATCATTAAGAGCCTTTATTGTTCTTCAAGCTTATTACGAGTTTTGGTAAGAAAGTGTGGTTGTCACAACCCACGTGTGCGAAGAAATTGGTTGGGGGTTGTGGAGTGTTTGTAAAATCAGTGGGGATGTGCATGTGTGCATGTTTCAGCCTTCTTATTTTTATTAAGTTTAAAAAAAAAAAAAAAAAAATTCTGCCTAGTTTAAGGGTATTTCGGCTGGAAACCAGAACCCGCCTTAAAAACTGCCTAGCAGTACTTGGCGACCTCTGGTATAACAACGCCACATACACCTTAGACGCATCTCCCCTGCCGCATTTATGGTATCAAAAATAAGAAAGATACAAGTTTGAGGGTTGTGAAAAAGTGGACATATTGGTTGGTGGTTGAGAAGAAGTGGAGTTCGATTTGATTTTAGAGTTTGCATGAGGAAAACCGAGTTCTCTTACTTTGTTATTCCTATCATTTTCTTGGAACCCATACCTTGGCCTAAAGTTACAACCTTTACAAAGACCTATTGATCCAAGGTAATGTGAAATTCTACATTAGTGGAGAGTGATGTGAAAAGTGAGCCTATGGAGTTTGATTCCATGATTCACATATAAGTCATAACCCGAATACTGAGATCAAAATTTTGTTCATGAATGTTGTGCATAACACCATCCGAGTTTGTAGACTAATGGTTTGTGGTTGTATGGATGTTCTAGGGTCGATAACGAAAATGAAATTGATGTTTGCATTGTCTGTGAGTTTTAGGTGATTTTTAATTAATCTATTTATTTTGTGTATATGCAATTTTTGAGACGTCTTTATGAATTGATCCAAGANTCAAGGGCCCGAGGGTTGAATGATTTCAAGGGTTAGGTTGAGATCGAGAGATGAAACCTGATTTGTCTTAGGTAATAAAACCATAGATTGAGCGAACGCTAGAGGTAGGTTACCGCGATCTATGAGGCTCCGGTAAATTCCAAAGAGCTTAATGATCTCTTAGCTCCTAAATCCAATTTAGAGATATCTTGGGTTGTTGTTTACGGGTTAATTTGCTAATTGCTCGAGAGAGAGAGTTAGTGGAATAATAGGGGATTTGGCTTTTAGAATACACTCGATTAGGTCAACAACAAATGTCAATGCATAGGATTAAATTGGTGTGAAATCTATGCCCTAGGTTTAGTCATATTGATTTTCACTTCAAAGTATTTACAAATTCTGCCTTTATTTAGTACTTAGTTTTTAGTTTATTTACTTTTTCATTAAATTCATTCTTAAACTTCAGTTTAATCAAATAGCAATAGATTATAATAGTTTGGTACTTGGTAGGTAGTTCCCTTGGGATTCGACACTCGTTTACTCGAGTTTTACTACTTGCACGATTTCGTACACTTGCGAATAGCCTGTCATAATGCTGTTAAAAATCATGTCCCCCACATCAATACTCTTCCCTGTGGCAATCGAATAGAGCAGCACTGCTTTCTCGTGAGTCACGGTACTGTAGTGTGATTCCGGCATTAGTCTCGCACAGATAAAGTATTGCCACAGCCGAGCCATCGGTGTCAACTGCGTGCCCTTAAGAGTCTTTTTCTGCTTCTTGGACACTGCCCACTCTGCACTCGGTTTTGCAATAACTGGAAGGATTAAGCCGTCATCAATCCATGATCTCTTGAACTGCACATACTCATCACTGAGGATTTCCGGCAAATGAAAGAAATCATTGATTTCCTTCCCCGTAAAAGGCACTTCCTCCCCTCTTACAAAAACAGTCTCTTCCTTACACTCCGGGAGATTGGCATAGAACTCCTTTACCAGCGGCTAAACAGCCAACTGCTCAGGAGCTCGCAAAAACATTTCCCACTATCTCCCTCTACTCCAGTCAAAAGCCTGAGTAGCAGTTAAACCGCGCTCCGGAATAATCCCTTTATCCTTTCTTTGAATTGCCGCCTCATACCTTTTGCGGGCCTCATCATTTACAAACCGGTTGTCAACACTCTTCCCCTTACTCTTACTCTTGCCCTTGCCCTTGTACGGTTGCTTAATATTCGGAGCCATTTTTCCAAATGAAATTCCAATCCAAAATTTCAACCCCAAAAATTCAGACCTAATTCTACACAGCCACTTGAAACCTGCAAAAACAACCTACACTTCCAAAAATTCGCAATTCACCCCCAAACTACAAATTTTTCAATTTCACACAAACACTCCAAAAGTTCAACACCCACACTCCTAACAATCAGTTACTGCACAAACCACTCTTCCTCAATCACAATCACAACTCAAAATCACCAAACAATTCTCAATTCAATCGCAACAAAATTCTCAGATCTATGCTTAGAAACTTGAAATTTTTCGAAACAAAGCTTTGGGTTATTGAGATCTTACTAAAATGAAGGAGTGTGCACCACCAATTGAACCGGAAACGACCCAGATTGGAAAGCCCCAAATTCGATCCAAAAATTTTCGTGAAATTTTCGCGAAAAATTGTTGTTGAAAATGGTTGTTTGGGTGTTAGGGATATTGTGGAGTAAGAAATTTGTGTGGAAAAACAAAATGGAAGCAAAAGATGGAAGTTTGAAAATTTCTCTCAACTCAAAATGCAAGGCGGCGTGAAAATGAAAAAAAGTAAAGCGAGTATTATAGAAAAGCTTTGTCGCCGCGGCGAAGAAGAAAACTTTGCTGCGGCGACGTTCTTCGTTCATGAACCAAAAAAATTTCAGGTTTTGCTGCGGCGAAGAAAAATTCTTCGCTGGGGCGAAAACTTCCCGAGGAAACAAGGCTTTCTCGCCCCGGTGAGAAAGTTCTTGCCACGCAAACTGCCTTAGCCAATTTTCACAAAATTAAATCACTCTTCGCCGCGGCGAAGACAATATACTTCGCCGGGGCGAAATCTGCAGGAGCAATACTCGTTTTTCATCTTTCTTCGCCCGGCGAAGAACAATCTTCGCCGCAGCGACTCCTGAAGCATTTGGATTCCTATCTTTGCTGAAAAAGTCACCTGAAACACCCAAAAACAATACATAAAAATTCATAGAAACTAGAATTGAATTTAAACAAAAATAACAACCAAATGAAAACAAAAAGTTAACAACGCTTGGGTTGCCTCCCAAGAAGCGCTTGTTTATAGTCGAAAGCTTGACTATCTCAATCCTCAATCAGCCCAGACTGTCCAAGTACTCACATCCCGAAAATTTCCTTTGTACTGGAGCTTCAATTGCTGATGATCTTTTTCACACAGTGGCTTTGTTGAAAGTTCACCACCCATTTCCAACCCTTGGTCACTACTTTGGCAGCTCGATTTTCTCACTCACTGCCTTCTGTTTTGTTTCTTAACTTCACCCTTTTTGATCCCGATTACCCGTGCCTTATTCAAACTTAAACTCAACTGTGGCTCGTGTAGAATTTTGTGCAACCCTACCGTCTTGATCCTCACTTCCGAACTTATTCAGTTTTACAATGCAGTTCTTAATTTCTACCTTGAGATATTCAGTTGGCAGGCTCAACTCTTGACGATTTACCACATCGATTTTTTAGGCAGGACTCTGTTAGGTGGGGCTTTCATTGATTCAAGGACAAATGTTATTTCTTCATCTTGCATCTCATGATCAACTCCCTTCTTGAACGTCAATTAACACTCTTTCAGTGGTTAGGAACGGTCGTCCTAGGATAAGAGGGATCTCTTTGTCTTCTTCCATGTCCAAAAACAAAGAAATCCACAGGAAAAATAAACTGTCCACCTTAATCAACCACTTCCACAATGCCCTCGGAGCTTTATGATCGATCTGCAAGTTGCAAGCACTATGGTGTCGGCTAACTTCACCATTCCTAGTTTCTGAAAACAGAAAAAAGGCATAAGGTTAATGCTAGCACCAGGTCACATAAAACTCGATCAAAGGTGATATCTCATTTTACAGGGGATTGTAAAACTCCCTGGGATCCTTGAGCTTCGAGGGTAATTTTTCTAGAGAATGGCACTGCACTCCTCCGTAAGCATCACTGTTTCCTCATCTTAGCTTCCTCTGTTGATTAAAATTTCTTCTAAGAAATTTTGCGTAGCTCGGCATCTGTTGCAATGCATCTGCAAAAAGAATGTAATCTGCAGTTTTTAAAAACATCAAGAAATTTAATAAACTGCTTATCCTAATTTTCTTTTCTGAGGTTCTGAGGAAAGGGTACGATGGTGTGTGATGCGCCAAATTGGTAGGATTTTGGGGGAATGGCAATTTTCTCCCTTTTCTTTTTCCCTTCTTCCTGCTTGCTCATCTTTACTTAGGCTAGGTGGTTTCTCTTCCGCTTCAATTTCTTCATCAGAATCTTCATTTTTATTTGATGAAGTTTCCTCTTTCCTTGGATCTCTCACCTCTTCAAAACTCTCCCACTTCTCAATGAAATTGCATTACTTGCTCAGGGGTTAGTTACTGTATTGCTTGGTAGAGAACCCTGTGGTCTATACTAAGCTTCTCGGCCAATTGGCCCATCTGTTCCTCAAGATTCCGAATGGACACCCTGGTTTCTAAATTTTGTGTCTCATTCATGAAACCTGTGGTCTCTTGCATGAATTTACCAAACATATCCTCCAACTTCGTCACTCTTTGATCTCCTGGTTGTTGGTCACCCCTGGTTGGTTATTGGAACTGGCCTCTAGTTCCATTGGTTATTTTGCTGGTGTCTGATTTCCCCAAGCCAGATTTGGATGATTTTCCACCCTGGGGTGTATGTGTTGGAGTACGGGTTGTTCGGTTGTTCTGATTTCCTGCCAAGTAATTCATTGCTTCGTTGATGAAGATGACGAAGCTAATGTGTTTCCAACTTGACACTCGCGCTCACATGGTTTCCTACACAAAAATCACATGTTAGTTGAGGTGGCTTGTATAGAGTTTACATACATAGTTCCAACTATTTTGAAGTGCAGTGAGTTAGGCTGGAGGGCTGTGAAGGCATCAACTTCATGAAGACCCGAAGATTTCCTTGTGTAACTTCTTATTTGGTCTTGATAGTTGTTGCTTGCCAAAACCTCAAGCAACTATACGCCTCTTCTGGTGTCTTATTCTGCAAGGCCCCTCCTGAAGCTGCATCCACCATGGTTTGCCAAATACCCATCAAACCATTGAAAATGTTGGACTTGAAGCAAAACTGGCAAACCATGGGTGGACACTTCCTCATAACTCCTGTATCTCTCCAAGCTCATACAATGACTCGGACTCTTCTTGTAGAAATGATGTGATATCATTTCTCAATTTCGCTGATTTAGTGGAGGAAAGAACTGGTCAGGAATTTCTGTGCTAGATCATCCACGTTGTTACTGTTCCCGGTGGTAATGCCATTAACCAACCCTGGCTTTATTTCCCAATGAGAATGGGAATAACCGCAGCCTAATAGCATCATCCGACACTCCATTTGACTTGAAGGTGTCATAAATTTCCAGGAAATTTGCAATGTGCTGATTCGGATCTTCCTTCAAATCACCGTTGAAATCTAACCGACTGTAGATCCTGGATGATTGCCGGCTTGATCTCGAAATGTGTTGCTTGCACTGTAGGTCTAGTGATACTCGACCCACTACTTTCACTATGGGAACTGAGAATCCCTCAGTGGTCCTGTTTCTTGTTCAGCCATTTCAACAACTACTTCTTCAGATTTACAGCAAGATTCTCTCTTCTCTCTTCTCTTCTCTCTCTGTTACGTCTTCTCACGGTTCTCTCAAGCTCAAGGTCAACAGAAACCACTGGTGACGTTTGCTCTTCGCATAAACTGAAACGAACAAAAGTGAAGAAAAGTGAGATCACAATTCTAATGAAAATTAAAACAAAAAAAATAAAAACTTCAATCTAGCTAACTAAAGAAAAACTCAATGTTAACTTAAAACGTCCCCAGCAACGACGCCGAAAACTTGATGCGTGTTTCTTACAACATGCAAAATGTAGCAAGTATACTAGTCGCTCAAGTATATAAAATGATGGGTAGAGTATCGTTCCCCGAGGATTGTTAGCAAAGCATGAGTTTCCTAATGTTATCAAGTTGAAGCAATCGAATTCTTTGGATTGGTGGGAGCAAATTCTAATTAAAAACAACAATGAATTTTAAACTAAGATTAAAACTTAATTAAGAAAGCAATATGAAAACACGGATAATCAATTCAAGTAAAACGGGTAGGGTTTTGACTTCATTTGGATTTTTATGGGTTAAACCTAAAAATTAACTACATTCACATTCATACACAATGGTTGTAAATCGAACCACTAATAGTTAAACATACCCTCTCGGGCTATATTTTCCTATTCATCCTTATTAACTTCCGCACCTAACAAATTGAAGGTAATAATTCCAAACTCATTAAGCAAAAGAATCTATAATGATTTCATTAATTCTTAAATCTATCTCTAGCATCCAATACTATAATGGTGATTACCAAGAAGCCTAACATGATTCATTTCTCAATCTCACATGTTCATCACATACAGCATTAAAAATCAGAGTAACACACAACCAAAGCATATTCATATGAAAATAACACAATCAAACCCTTAACCCATTTAAAATCCAAACTACCATCAAAACCCTAACCCAAAATATATTAGTTCATAGCTAAATCAATAATACAAAAACGAAAATCGGAAATAAACAGTTCAACATAATGAAACTGAGATAAAAGATTAGAAATCTTCCAAAAATGAATCCTCTAGTTAGAAATCGAGTCTTCTCCCTTTAACAAACCAAATCGCTCAAAGTTTCCTCAGCAAAAATTCACAAGTAGCTAACCCTAAAAAAAACGAAGACTCCTGGGCAAAAGGCTAAGGTTTTCTTTTATACTTCGTCCAAATAACCCAGCCAAAACACGCACAGAACGAAACTGTGTGTTTAATAAAACTGAAAATAATGACTTTCTTCTTCGCCGCGGCGAAGAGTGAAGCAGACACGCTCGTCCCTGGCTTACTTCGCCGCGGCGAAGACAATTCCTTCGCCGGGGCGAAGCTTCTTGAAAAGTTCTGAAATTACAGAACTGCCACTCTGCTTGCTTCTTCGTTTGATTCTTCGATTCTCGGTGCTCTCCCTTGGGAACAAGCTTCATCGTGCTATCCTACTCCGGAACTCTCCTATCTTCTGAGATCCGCTAATTTCTGAGTCAAAAATATCCAATTTTGTCCTTATTTGCTCGAAATGTCCATTTTAACCTGAAACACGAAAAGTAAAGAATTAAGCAATAATTCAGGTCAAAATGCACTAGAAAGTACCTGAAATTCGACAAGAAGGTCTTATGAAAAGTGTATAATTCACGGATTATCAGAAATGCACGAGGAAATGATTAAAAACTCAAAGATGGTATAATGATTTTCTTTCTTTCTACATGATTATGTAATTGTACATAATTCACTCGTATTCATCCCTTTACTTTTGGTTAAATATTTTGTTATCTTTGTTATATCTTTGTCTAGAAATTAGGGAACCTATAGGATAAACAGGCCAACCATATGCAACATGTCAATTTTTGGGATTCTGACTTTATTTTTAACCCTTGAGAAACAAAATTCAAATTCTATATTTGTGTGTGTTTCTGTCAAGGAGACAATCATAAGTTTGATTCTTATATGGATCTTTTTAGTAGCAAAGTTTTGAGCAATAATCAACCAATTAATGAGAAAAGGTTTAGCTCTAGTTGAATTTTATTTTATATGCAGCTAGGCATCCCCTATCAAATTGTGGCCCTTGTCATTGGTTCTTTGAATGATGCGACTACGAAGAAGTACGATTTATGTTAGGAATTCAGTTAACACACTTCAGTGTTTAAGTATCCACTTTTAAAGACGCAGAGGAATGATTTACCAAGTTTTGTTAATACAATTAGGTTTACAAAAAATCAATAATAATCAAGCAGTAAATGTAAAGCACACTAGCATATACATGGTTCGGTTAAATCTACTTTTAGCCTACATCCATGGGACCTTGTCCAGGTCGAAGCAAATCCACTAATTGACAAACATTACAAGATATAGTTCAAAGTTGATTTTAGCTACAGCAAAAAGAACTCCCTGTTCTAGTTACACTAAACACCACCCTTTGAATCTTTAATGTCTTGTTGAACCATAGATCTTTTCACACCAGGTTCACTCTTGGAAAATGCTTGAGCTCCACCCAAGCTTCAGTCGCTGAAGACACGCTCCAGCATTAGCAAAGGAATCACGTTCCAACTGCATTTCAACAATGAAGATAAACAAGAAAGTTCATAGCATAAATCCATATAAAGAACCTAACCAAGAATAGCTCTCTGAAAAGTTCAGAGAACCAACAAAATAGATATTTAGGTTCAAAAAGAAAAAACATACAAGGAAGAAGATGAACTTCCTTTTAGCTCAACAAAGATGAAGGATGATAAGTGTTTAGCATAATAACATATAGGGAACCTTTAAGGAAAACTCTCTGAAAGTTTCAGAGCACAAGGAAAAAACAAACATAAAGGTTAGTTCACAAATGAGCAAAAATGAAGAAGATATAGACCAATTTCGTGCTTCCCAATTCTTGCCAAGTCAACAAACAAGGGCTGAAATATGTTGGTCCAAAAATGGAAAAGATTCCATCTATCTTTTGGGACCACAACCAAAAAGAGGAAAAGGCTGATTTTCCCTAGACCACTAAAGGATATTGGGACACCTGTAAGTGGTCCTCATGACAATACAAAAGATACAAAGAAAAAATCTCAACTGATAAAGATAAAAATGCAACTTGTGAAAAATGAGTCAGACATGCGATGTTAGCACAACAGAAAGGTGTGCACACATGAAGTAAAATGGGAAATGAAATGCAACATGCATATATCTAACATAAGTGTGCAAGCACACATCCACCGTGAACACACATGAAATGAAAATGTATAAGGCATGAACTTGACAGTTGAACACGTGGAGGACAAAAAGAATTCCAACTTTTGGTTGGACCACAAACATATCTTTTCTCTTTCTTGCGAGACCACAGACAAAGCCTTACAACTTTTTAGGACCACATAGGGAAATTGTGACACATGTAAAGGTAGGTCACACAAGAAAATCATGAACAAAATAAACTTGATGGGCAAGACAACAAAGAGAAAATGCCACTTGGCAAAATGTGTCACCATAACATAAGTTTGACAAAAATATCAACAATTTAGAAGGATGGTTTCCCGCATGACAAACCTATAGAGAGTTGATGTGATGTTCAAATGGTACAAATTATCAGTTGAGAAGATTGGAGATTCGATATGGACAGAGAAAGGTATGTTCTATTTACTTGTTCCTATTTAGTGTGAGTAAAGCCATAAGATATGAGTAGTGTGATGCCTCTATTCATTTTCAAGATAAACAAACTCTATTATGATATAGAAGCTAACAACGTCTACTGGTATTACTCATAATTTGTTATCGATTTTCCTTGAGGTACTGGTTCTAAAGGGGATAGTTGGTATCATGTTGTATTATTTACCAATAAAACTTTGTAGGTGTTATGGAAATTAATCAGAGTATTCCTTAATCTTTTGATATTGTTTTTGTGGCAAGAATTGCAATTTTGAAATATTGCAGAGGAATGAACAGACGAAGCAATACATGTTAGAGTTGGTGCACTAGAGCTAACGATTTAGCTCTTGTAAACTCATTTCAAATAAATGAATAAAAGGCATAGCTTATTTATGAGCATATATACTGTAGCATCTATTTACTACGCGTAACGAAAATAGTATATGTCCTTAGAAAGGTTGGAACCAGTGACGAGGGAATTGGGTGTTATAAACCTTAATTGTGAGAACCTTAAGAGCACAAATGATGACCCTTCTTAAACCATCCATAGTCATAGTATAAATCTGACCAAGGACACAGATTATACAGAGAGACTACCATCGCGTTGAATGACCCTATCAAAAGGTAGTGACAGATCTCACATGTCAAGGTTGTAGGCATTAACCTGGTGCAACGCATTGGTGCTTGCTTATGCAATAACACTGGACTGACCTATCAGAGGATTCCACCCGAGATGGTAAATCTAGTGTCTGTGGAATATATCCTCTTACGGATGGTGGTGCATGTCGTCCTTCAACTTGAGATCACCAGAGCGCCATGTGTAAATATCAATATGAATTGACACTAGCCTAACGTCGTCTCTTTTACGGATTACCAGAACGATGGTGATTGGTTACATTAAGAAGTACACTATGGCTGTGGTGGATCAACAAAGAATTCATCACTCTCGGTTATAGGAGATCTTATCTCGGTGAGATATTCGGTTAAAGAACTACGACCTCAAATCTATGGCCACAGTGGAGTCGAGTTGGTGCTCAAAACTAATTTTATAGTCGTCAAATTTAAGAACTAAATATAGAACATGTCAAGTAGCTTTTGAGGTAGATACTATTTCTGTACCTCAAACCTTTATGAGATAAAAGATGATGAAATAGATCAAACTGCATGGTAACCATACCAAAGACAAGGTAAGCCTAAATTGCTGATTCTTTACTTATCGGGGAATTATGATGCCTTGCTAGAGGCCCATCTTGATTGGTGTACGAAAACACTAATTGTTTGATGCTTAATTAGTTATCGGGACACTACCAACAAAGTGAAGAGTCTTTAGGTCTCACACATAGAAGGTGGTTAATTGAGAAATGGAAATGGAAGGACAATCTTGTCCTTGGGCCGAAAAAGGGTATTTCGGTAATTTGGGAATCTAGGGGCATTTTCGTCATTATGGGTGAAAAGGGCACTTTGGCAATTTTGCTAAGGGCTTGACACCATTATCCAATTTATTGGGAGAATTTTAGCGAAATTGGAATCATATTAATTTTAATTAATATGGAGAATATATATTTCATTTAATTAAATATATATTAAAACCCATATATTAAATATGACAAATATATATGGATTAAATAAATAGTAATATTTATTTAATTAGAATATGTATTTATATAGGAGTTAAATAAATAGGAATATTTATTTAATTAGGATTCATATTTAAGGAGAATATCTTTAAGAGATATTCTAATCCCTTATATCAAGGATTGCAATCCAATTCAAATAGGAATTAAGGATTTACAATCCTTATTGGATTCTTATTTGCGATTGTCTATATAAAGTGTCATTGGGTTTTGATTTAATAGAGGAATTCCATAAAGTTCGTTTTGCGAATTGAATAGCAAAATTAACTCTCCCATTCATGCCAAAACTTAGCCACCTTGTGAGTTTTTCTCAGACTAATTTCCACCACCTTCTCTTAAGCCCTCCAATTGATCTAGCAGTCAATCCTAGGGTGATCCTAAACCTGCCTTCGTGTGGATACCGACAGACTCAATCCTACGTTGGATCGTTAGCAAAGTACTCATGAACAGTATCTGTGAGCGGTACCCATGAATAGTGTGGTGAACAATACCCTTGTGAATAGTGCCAATGAACACTATTGAAAGTCCTAATCTAGAGAAAGAGCCACCAATGGGAGGTATATCACATAACCATGTACGGTTGTTTTAATTCATGTTTATTAATTTAGTCGAAATCATGATCTTGGGTAAGGGAATCGTGCCATGGCAAGAATAAATTTTTTTTTGAGTCCGCGCTTGCCACGACATAGTTCTCACAAGTTGTATCAAAGCTTTGATTCGGCTATTAATTGCATGTACGTGATTAGGTGCTAGATTGGCATGTGTAGGTTTTTAATTTTAATTTTAAACCTACTGTTTTTGGATTTAATTTTGTTGATGAGTTCTTTTTTTTTTTTTTTTGGAAGATTGGTTGGATTAGGGTCTTCAAAAACCCTAGGCATTGAAGCTGAATTTTGTGGGCTGTGTGTCACTGTGCGCAACCATTGTCCATGGCTGTATGTTGGCTCATGCATCTCCCTATTCTATGGCTGTGTGCTATTGTGCACAGCCACCCTAACCATGGCTATGTGTTGGTATGCACAGCCCTAGGGCAATCTGCCCCTTTTACTATGCACTAGTGCGCAGTAGCCCTGCCTCCTGTTGCACGTTGCTGTGCTTGACTATGCCTGGTTGCGCATTGTCGCATACCACCATGTAGCCTCAAGGGCGCTTGGTCATGCCTTAATGCACGGCTGGCTCTTTCTCAGGAGTATATGCCTCACAACGCATTACCCCCTAGTGCATGGCACTTGGCAATTGCTGCGCGCTAGCACATGTCACTTTGCCTCAACACTGCGTGCTTGCATGTAGCGTTGTCCCTATGCTGTGTGCGCAACTGCACAGCGATAGTCCCTGCTGCGTGTATGAGCGCACGACAATTCCTTGCCTCGACAACACAAAGCTAGGCACCTGGGACTTATAGGCCTTGCACTACATGCTTGGGCCTAGTGGGAGCGGCTCGTTTTGAGCAATTAAGGTTTAATGGTTGTTTCCATTGATGAGGATAAACCCCGCAATCTTTCATGTGGGAATTAGAAGGTTGAAAAGGAATTATCCCGTTGCCATGAGATAAAGGTATTTTAGGGAATGGAGAAAAGCCTTTTGAACTTTCACGCTTAGCCATCAATAAAAGAATAAGTTGTCGCTATTCTGGATTGTTTAGTCATTTTTCAAACTAGACAAAGACTAAACATAATTTTATGAAGTTTAGGGACCAATATCAAACTCTGTAAAATTAAAAGGGGTAAAGTGAAATTTACCCAAAAATTCAAATATGGTAAATTTGAATTTATGCATTATATGATTGGTGTCTATTATGCATGGTGTTCGGTACTCAACCATATACCTTAGGTTTTATTATTTTGGAATTGTTTGTTTTAAATAGGACTTGTGTGTCCTGCCTTACCTCCCATTCTTAAATATAAATTCTCTTCTCATCTAAATCCCCTCGAATGTAACTCAAGGTTTCTTTAAATTTGTATGTAAAGTAGAATAGGCTTTGAAGACGAGGCAAAGGAGTGACGAATCTCGAAGATGTTTTATTTTTTGTAATAGAAGAATAAACCTTGGGTGACCTACCAACTTCCTCTAAGCTCGAGGAAATTGATGTTAGAATGGCCATGTATTAACGCGAGTTTATTGAGTGTCTTATTTATAGAAGCATGCTAAGGTTGAATGCCAAATGATACATGCTAAATAAGATAATAAAATGGTGAGAATATATATTATATATATATCTTTGATATATATTATTATATATATATATATGGTCATTATATGTATTCTCACAAATTACACAATCCAATGGCTGGTGACATTGGATTGTGTAATTGGTTTGTCTGTAGTACTTACGTATGAGTTTAATAAGTTGGTGCTATTAAATGGTGTAAGCTAGAGCTTGTGGCCTACCTACTTATCCTATTTGGTCTACTTGCCCCTGTGAGAGGTCAAATTAGGAATGATGGGATTTTGGCCCACTAGGAAGACCAATGGGCTTTCCCGAGTTTAATAGTCTTGAATAAAAATAGTGGGAGCTTATTAATTGATAAAAAAAAAAGGTCTTGTCGATTAATAATAATACTAACTCTATTTAAAATTTGTACTTGTAGAAATCCATTTAATGGGTTGACGCCCATTGTGATTGATCATAAAAAAAAACAGGCTGGATGGTAGTAATTTTTCAGACATGTATTGATACCTTCAGATTGTACTAGGGGTCTAACAGTAAATTATACCATTGGACAAGCTTTGCCTCAAGAGCAATGTGATGACATCACCTGGAAAAAGCAAGATGGATAAGGGTTCCAAAGTTGGCCCTCATGTACTCAACATGATTGGGTATGTCAAGAGATTTGAGACTTTGGGTTCTAGTTTGGAAAGTGACCTGGTAGTCGACTTAACCCTTACCAGATTCTCAGTTCATATATAACATGAGCATGAATGAGAGGTCCCTCCTTGAGCTCGTTAAGGATAGTAAGAGCAAAAGGTTGAAGCCAATAGTGATAGTAGTTGCTAACACTGATTGAGGGGTAGACAAGAGGAATGGTGAGGCTAAGACCAAGCCCAAGCTCAAGTCCAAACCTTAGGATACTCTTAAGTCTATTTGTGATGATGGAAGGTAGTTTTCTTTTATTGTGGTAAGCCTGGCCACTAGAAGAAACATTGCAAAACCTTTACAGCAAGCAAGAAGAAGAAGAAGTCTACATCTTCTTCTAAAAGTATGTATGTGACTGAAATAATGTCTCTCTTGTTACATCTTGGGTTATTAACAAAGGATGTGGTTCTCATATTTGCACTTATATGCAGGGACTGCGACAGAGTGGACTGTTCGGTTGAGGAGAGGTGGACCTACGAGTTAGGAATGGAGTACATGTTGTTGCATTAGCTGTAGGGGATTATTATTTAATTTTGCCCTCAGGCCTCGGAACTAGAACTTTTAAATTGTTTTTATATGCCTTTGATTTCAAAGAATATTATTTTTGTGTCCGCTTTGGATAGTGTTGGATATCAATTTTTGATAACTAATGGATTGCTATCAATTAGTTTGAATAGTATTCAATATGGAATTGCAAGATTACATACTGGTTTGTATGTTCTAGAATTCAATAATAATGAGATCTTCAATCTAGGGAATAAGAAAGCCAAGGTTGATGGCTTTAATCAAACTTACCTGTGGCATTGTAGACTTGGTCACGTAAATCAAACTTGCATAGCAAAGCTCCATAAGGAAAGAGTTTTGGACCCATTTGACTTCAAGTCTTATGAGGTATGCAAGTCATGCCTAGTAGGCAAAATGACCAAGTCACCTTTTGCTGGGCACAGTGAAAGGGTAAAGGAACTGTTAGGCATCATCTATAGTAATGTGTGTGGACCGCTAATAGTACAAACAGGAGGTGGATATTCTTCATCATGTTTACTGATAACCTTAGTAGATTTGGATATGTCTGCTTAGTGAGACGTAAGTTTGAATCCTCTAACAAGTTCAAAGAATTCAAAAACAAAGTAAATAATCAACTAGGCAAGAATATCAAGGTTCTTCGATTAGACAGGGGAGGAGAATACTTGAGCTCAGAGTTTGACGCATACCTTAGAGAATGTGGGATTATATCTCAACTCACACCTCAGCATAATGGAGTGTCTGAGAGGAGGAATCGAACCTTGTTGGATATGGTTTGATCAATGATGAGTTTCATAGATTTACCCACATCATTCCAAGGCTATGCCCTAAAGGTTGCGACATATACACTTAAACGTGTACCATCGAAATTAGCGGATAAGACACCATATGAAATATGGAACGGGCAAAAATCCATTTTGTCTCATCTAAGAGTTTGGGGTTATGATGCTTATGTCAAGAAATTGACTTCGAACAAGCTTACCTTAAAGTCAAATAAGTGTATCTTTGTGGGGTATCCTAAACAGACAAGAGGATACTATTTCTATGATCTAGCTAAGCAGAAAGTTTTCGTTGCTTGAACTAGAGTCTTAGAGAAGGATTTCCTTCAAAGAGAAGATGGTGCAAGAAAGGTAGAACTTGATAAAGTTTTAGAACCACAAGTTGCATCAAACGACAGACAAGAAGATGTGCCATCAGAGATGGTTGAGCATCATGAGGAGATCGCTCCACAAAGAGTGGAACAAACCAAACCTCCAATATAAGAGCCGCGTAAGCCTAGGAGAATATGTCATGGGCTTGAGAGGTAAGCACTTCTTGTGACTCAAAGTGGGATGTTGATCGGCGAACAATTGAATGTTGAGATATCAGGGCTTTTGAATAGGAAGTGCCGGTGAGTGCAACGGTGGCAACGGAAGTGATTTTCGGTAAGTTAATTGACCAGAAATTGAAAAAAACACAGCAACAACAGTCGGCTTTTGCCAATGATTGTCAAGGTGAACGGGGTTGGGGTGAGATGAATTTTGGTCAAGAGGTTGAGGAAAGTATTTTTGTGGTGATGGGGAGGGTTATTGATGCCAACGGTGGTGAGATTTGGTTGGGTTGTTGATGCCAATGATGGTGAGATCTAGATGAAATCGAAACCATTTCGACTAAATCTTGTATAGATTTTCTGGGGAATGGGCTCAAGGGATGATTTGGGTTGCATTTAATGTGTCACCACCGCCAACGAATCAACCGCTAATTTGTGTTTAAGGCGTGTTTGCTAAATTTCAAACTTATGCGGACTTACGTGTAATTTTTTAGGGTGTATGTGCTAAATTTTAAACTTTTTAACACCTCGTTTGACTGGCCAATCAACCCGGTTAAATCAGTCAACTCGAGACCCATCAACTTTGCTGGGTTTCACCCTGGGTTGGTTATTAAAACATTGGTCTAAATAATCACATTTCTAGTTGTTTTATTTAAAAAAAAAAAAAAAAACTTTAAATATAGATCTCGTCCAAATCAAACCTTCAATGACTATGAAACTCTGACAAATATGTTTATAGCTTCAATGACTGAAGAGTGAAGAGTAGCAAACTTCTGTAGTTCTATAATTTAATGACAAATCCTAAAAACATAATGCATAAATTATAAGACATGGATCACAAAATAACCCTATCCTGCTAGGCAATTCAATACACAACAATTTTTATGTCACTTCTCAATGTTTCCACCAAGAAAAATCAGATTTTGCAGATCTTCGACATCTCTATCAATCTGCATTTGTCTTCCAAAAATTTTATGAAAGATGTGACTAAACCTTGGATTTCTTCCCTTTAGCTTCAGCAACTGGTTTTGTTTTGAAAGATAGGAAGGTCTTGCCACCCATGAATGGTTGTAAGACTTCTGGTACTTCAACACCATCTTCCTTTCGGTAGTTCTCAAGGATACAACAACTGGTCCTTTCGGTTGCTATGAGTGTAGAGTTCAATAAGTACACATATTGTAGGAACCGTGCCGTGGCAAGCGCGGAATAACAAAAAAACTTATTCTTGCCATGGCACGATTCCCTTACCCAAGATCACAATTTCGACTAAATTAATCAACATAAATTAAAACAACCATACAAGGTTATGTGATATACCTCCCGTTGGTGGCTCCTTCTCTAGATTAGAACTTTCAATACTGTTCATCGGCACTATTCATGAATACTGTTCATAGATACTTCGCTATTGATCCAACGTAGGATTGAGTCGGTTGATATCTACATGAAGGCAGGCTCGAGATCACCCTAGGATTGACTACTAGATCAATAGGAGAACTTAAGTAAAGGTGGTGGAAATTAGTGTGAGAAAAACTCAAAAGGTGGCTAGGGTTTGGCATGAATGGGAGAGTTAATTTTGCTATTCAATTTGCAAAATTAACTTTGTGGAAATTCCTCTATTAAATCAAAACTTAATGACACTTTATATAGGCAATCCCATATAAGAATCCTATAAGGATTGTAAATCCTTAATTCCTATTTGGATTTGATTACAATCATTTTAATTCCTATTTGAATTGGATTACAATCCTTGATATAAGGATTAGAATATCTCTTAAAGATATTCTCCTTAGATATGAATCCTAATTAAATAAATATTCCTATTTATTTAATTCCTATATAAATACATATTTTAATTTAATAAATATTACTATTTATTTAATCCATATGTATATTTATCATATTTAATAAATGGGTTTTAATATATATTAAATTAAATTAAATATATATTCTCCATATTAATTAAAATTAATATGATTCCAATTTTGCTAAAATTCTCCCAATAAATTGGATAATGGCGTCAACCCCTTAGCAAAATTACCAAAGTGCCATTTTCACCCATAATGACAAAAATGCCCCTGGACTCCCAAATTATCGAAATGCCCTTTTCAGCCAAATGATAAGATTGTCCTTCCATTTCCATTTCTCACTTAACTATCTTCTATGTGTGTGACCTGAAGGCTCTTTACTTTGCCGGTAATGTGCCGATAACTAATTAAGCATCAAGCGATTAGTGTTTTTGTACACCAATCAAGATTGGCCTCTAGCAAGGCATCATGATTCTCCGGTAAATAAAGAATCAGCGATTTAGGCTTACCTTGTCTTCTGTATGGTTATCGTGCAATTCAATCTATTTCATCATCTTTTATCTCATCAAGGTTTAAGGTACAAAAATAATGTCTACCTCAAAAGCTACCTTGACATGTTCTATATTTGGTTCTTGAATCTGATGACTATAAAATTGGTTTCGAGCACCAACTTGATTCCACCGTGGCCATGGATTTGAGGTCGTAGTTCTTTAACCAAATATCTCACCAAGATAAGATTTCCTATAATTAGGAGTGATGAATCCTTTGTTAATCAACCATAGCCACAATGTACTTCTTGATGTAACCAATCACTACCATTTTGTTAATCCCTAAAAGAGACGACGTTAGGTTAACGTCAAATCACATCGATATTTACACACAGCATTCTGGTGATCTTAAGTTGAAGGACCACATGGACCACCATCCGTAAGAGGATATATTCCATAGACATTAGGTTTAGCATCTCGTTTGGAGTCCTTTGATGGGTTAGTCTAGTGTACAAGCAAGCACCCATGTGTTGCACTAGGTTGATGCCTACAACCTTGACATGTGAGATCTGTCACTACCTTTTGATAAGGTCATTCAACGTGATGATAGTCTTTGCGTATAATCTGTGTCCTTGGTCAGATTTATACTATGATTATGAACGGTTTAAGAAAGGCCACCATTTTTGCTCATAGGATTCTCACAATTAAGGTTTATAACACTTAATTCCCTCTTCACTGGTTCTAGCATTTTTAAGGACATATATTATTTTCTTGATGCATAGTAAGGAGATGCTACAGTATATATGCTCATAAATAAGCTATGCCTTTTATGCATTTATTTGAAATGAGTTTACAAGAGCTAAATTATTGGCTCTAGTGCACTTACTCTAACAATTTTCCTCTTGCACTATAGTCAATCATTCATATGTTTGATCACATATGATCCTATTTACCTATCATGCTTCTACTACGACAGAGCTTTCGTAAATGGGTCTACAATGTTATTGTCGGTAGGTACTCTGTCGATTTGTATGTCACCTCTCTTCATGATTTCCATGATGAGCTGGTATTGACGGAGTATATGCCTGCATCTTTGGTGAGATCATTGTTCTTTAGCCTGAGCTATGGCACCATTATTGTCGCAGTAAAGCACAACTGGATCAACAATGCTCGAAACCACCTCTAGTTCAGTCACAAACTTCTTGATCCAAAAAGCCTCTTTTGCTGCATCACCCAATGCGATGTACTCGACTTCCGTTGTAGAATCCGCTATAGTGCGTTGTTTTAAATTTTTCTAGCTGACTACAGCCTATTAAGACAGAACACGTAACCTAACTGCGATCGATAGTCATCCTAGTTAGTTTGAAAACTATCATCACTGTATCGTCTTATAGTGAGATCATCTTCTCCTTCATAGATCAAGAATATATCCTTAGTCCTCTTAAGGTATTTAAGGATGTTTTTTACTACTGTCCAGTGTGTTTTGCCTTGACCTAATTGATATCTACTACAAATGCTCAAGGCATATGAGACATCAATCCTAGTACATAACATGGTGTACATTATGAATCATACTGCCAAAGCATAGGGAATACCTCCAATCCTATCTCTCTCCTCTTGTGTTTTAGGACACATATCCTTAGAGAGATAAATGCCATGGGACATTGGAAGATAACCTTTCTTTAAATCTTCCATACTGAGTCTTTTCAGTACTTTGTCAATGTATATACTTTGACTTAGTCCTAGCAACCTATGAGATCTATCACAATAGATCTTTATACCAAGGATGTAAGTTGCTTCCCCTGAGTCTTTCATGAATAAGGACTTGGATAATCAAGTCTTTACCATTTGCAAGTTCAGTATATCATTCCCAGTGATCAATATGTTATCGACATACAATGCTATAAGAATGTTCCTGCACTCCCAATGAATTTCTTGTATACATAAGGCATGTCTTCATTTTGTATAAATCCGAATTCCTTTACGGATTAATCAAAATGAATGTTCCAGCTCCTTGATGCTTGCTTGAGTCCATAAATGGATCTCTTCAACTTGCATACCTTCCTTGCTTGTCCATTGAGAAAGAAACCATTGGGTTGCGTCATATAGACGTCCTCTTCTAGGTTTAAGTCCCGGAAAGTAGTTTTGACATGCATCTACTAAATTTTTAGTGAAATCCCCTGTAATTTAGTCAAACTATATCAAACCTCTCTGTTTTGAATAATTAGCAGCAATTACCCGTAATTAGTCAAGAGATTATATATTTTTCTTTTAATTCTAAGCTCTGCTGGTTTCCAGCTTCTCATGCTTAATTGTAATTGAATGTACATTTACTTCACAGTTTTATCGTAGTTGAAGAAAAAAATTAATTGTAACAAATCAGAATATCAATTTGATAGTACTGCTCAACAGCCGTTATGTTTTTGAGAATTAATTATGTCATCATGCCTACTGCAAGGAACATTTGCTGTATCCTTGAGAACTACCAGAAGGAAGATGGTGTTGAAGTACCAGAAGTCTTATAACCATTCATGGGTGGCAAGACCTTCCTGCCTTTCAAAACAAAACCAGTTGCTGAAGCTAAAGGGAAGAAATCCAAGGCTTAGTCACATCTATAAAATTTTTGGAAGACAAATGCAGATTGACAGAGATGTTAAAGATCCGCAAAATCTGGGTTTTCTTAGTGGAAACGGTGAGAACTGATATAAAAATTATTGTGTATTGAATTGCCCAGCAGGAAAGCCTTATTTTGTGATCCATGTTTTAAAGTTTATACATTATGTTTTCAGGATTTATCATTAAATTATACAACTACAAAAGTTTCCTACTCTTCAGTCATTGAAGATAAAATAAACATATTTGTCCACGTTTCATAGCATTGAAGGTTTGATTTGGCCGAGATCTATATTCAAACTTTTAGCTTTTTAGAAGCAACTACAAATGTGATGATTTAGACTACACCGCTAGCACTAATAGATTGATCACTAGACATTGATCACATTGGTGTCGGAATCTAGCAATCCCATTAATAAATGTAACTATTTGACCACTTTCTGGCCCCATTATCCATTGAAGATAACATTTTCGTCCCCCCAGAAAATATTTTCTGGCTTGGCCTTCGTTTGAGAAAAGAAAATTATTAGATATAAATGAAACGTGCTACATTGAGAGAATGAGAAATAATGAAATACATAGCAAGCATTTTACATTATTAAGACAACAAGCTTCAATACAAAATTACCACACAACTTGTAAATATAAATTACATAAACACAACTTGCAAGATAGAACATATGGTTTGAATGATAGTGAGTAGTAGGACTAAAAGTGCTGCAACAGTTGCTGTGCCTCTCCAAAGATTGTTGAAATATACTCTTTTCAAAGTTGCTTTTGTTCTGTTCCAAGGATTGTTACAGTGTCACTTCAATTCCTGGCAAATGTCATAGTAAGATGATTTGCTTATATTGACAAATTGGCCAAGTTTGTTAAACGTATTTGCTACAAGAGCATTGTTGCCCACACTATTGGAAATAATCTCATTTTCAACAAGCAATTCTACATCTTTTTTAGTATCAATAAGATAATCCATTAGTCTAATGTAATTGAAAACATGAGTATCCCATGGATAATGACATTGCTTCAAAGCCAAAACATTTCTAAGTGCACTTTCAGTGCTGTCCGAAATTCTTAAATGTGGTATTTGCATCTCATATACTTCAAAATATGGGATTAGTTGTTTTCGTTTTTCCAATCTGATGTCAATTACGTTGTGTTCTCCTTCAAAACACTTAAACTTCACTCCTAACTCATGCAACTTCACTGCACAAGGTAAATCATGAATCCATTTGTGGATTTGGTGTGATATTTGGTAGTGTTCCAGTATAGTAGTTCTTCTCCAATCGGCTAAATGTTTAACTGCCACCCGAGGGGTTAATCTAGTCAATGTGAAATTTTGGAAAGAACCAAAAAAAGAACATGAAAGCTCCATGAAAGTAGGCCTGTTAAGGCCAGCGAAAGCTAACTTACATATTTCTTGAGGACAAAGTATGGAAGTTGATTTTCTAGTAATTGAAAGTCTCTACATAAAGATACTTCTATGTAGATAGTAAAAAATCACTTTCACCGTAATCGAATTCATACCTTAATAATAACTCTATGATAAAGATAGCAACATATAGAATCATTATTACATACTCAATGCTCCTAAGTTTAGATGTCTCTGCATAACAATTACATACATTTTTCTCATTATCCTTGATGAAGTTTAAAATTTTATCTCGCATCTTTGCTATTATTTGTTCAAGAAAACTTTTCATATATGTTCTTTTTTTCTTTTCGATGTTAGCCAATTCTAGTTTACCATGGTGAAGAGGACCTATTGAAACTAATTTAGGAGTGTAGACTTCTTCATTTATTCTACGAAGCTCTTTAGGAACCCTATAAACACAACACTGACAAGGTTCAAGCTCAGGCTCCTAGTTTTTGTCAATGTCAATTCGCAACTCATAAACACAACACTGACAAGGTTCAAGCTCAGGCTCCAAGTTTTTGTCAATGTCAATTCGCAACTCTTCCACCAAATCCTCAAGTTTAAAGGAAGCACTCATCTCCAACTTCTTTGCCTTATTGACAAACTGTACTAACAATAGTCAATAACAATAAATAGATAAATGCAACACTCAAAATGATCAACCCTTAGGAGAAAATCATGTTGCATGTAGTTATTTCCATAAATAGCTTTCAAAATAATATCATAAATCACAAATAAATATTTTATATTAATATCACTTGCAAAGATTTAAATTAAAAAAAAGTGGGTAGAGATTCTTGGAACGAATCCCCCTCACATAGAATGTTAGAATGGGGAAGAATTGACTATTATATTTGTAATGCTAATATAGAATAATTGTCATACCAAACGCTTGAAAAAGGAACAAAATGCATGTTATAATCAAGGTTTTGAAATTCGGATCGGGCCTTGACTTGGTCAAGGGCCCAGTTCCTGGGTTGACCAGTCTGACCTGTTAGACTGGGCCCTTGACCAGTCTGACCGGTCAGCTTCGTGACGTCAACTAAAATAGTTTTTAATAACTACTAATTAGTCTCTAAAATTTTAATATATTTCAAAAATACCCCTACAATTATCAATTAGTCCCTAAAATTTTAAGATATGGCAAAAAACATCCCAAAAAATTTATTAGTCCCTAAAATTTTGAAATAATGAAAAAACCAGAAAATTACAGAGTAGTCCTTATAGGTTTAAAATATAGTATTAACCACCCTAGAACCTGAACTGGACCGAAGAGGCTACTGGTTCCAGCCCAATCGGTCCAATTTTTAGAATGCTGGTTATAATCCAAAGTAATACCATGAATTTAACAGTATAATACTATATTAATTAATACAAGGTACAACTAGCTAACGCATATCCATTATTTTATATATATCATGAACTAAAAAGGTCGATTAAAAAAGTATTGTACTATTTTATATACATTAATTATCTGAATAATAATTATTTTAAACATTTAGTTTAATTAGATTCATTTCTATTTATAATGATAATAATAAAAGGTTAAAAAAAAAAAATTGTATCCCATAATATATATATATATACTTAAAATGAGTTCATAATATAATAGCTTACATACTTTTAGAGGTAAAACCATAACATCGAAAATATAGAACCTTTTTTTTTTTTTTTTTTTTCTCGTTTTCTTTATAAGCAAATATAGATACTGATATTCATAATAATCCTAAGAATCTTCATTACATGCATGGTAATCAAAAGATTTAAGAAAGCCAATAGATAAAATCAACTAAAATTAAGTGGGATATAAAATTGTATTATACATTTCAAGCAATCCTATCAATTATTATTAACATATTAAGAGCATGAATAACTAATGGATCAATTCAAATAATAATAATAAGAAATGAAAAAAAAAAAGTACATTAATATAATTTGAACCTGAAATTTTGACCGCAAATTAAGCAGTTTCCCAGATCCTTCTCTCCAATTAATACCTCTTAATGAAAAATAATGATATATATGGGTTATTCAAGCAAGTTTGTATAATTAATCCACATGAAATATGGATTATTGATAACTTTTTTATAAATATGTTTAATTGTTTGTTTGAAATATAGAATTATTGTTGGACTTCATCTCGTATGAGAGGTAGCTAAAACTAGATACATGAAATTTACAGGGTTCTTTTGACCTTAGTTACTTCACTTTCCAAAACTTTCCTTTTCAATCTAACCCAAGTCTAATTCTTTTCTACTAGGCCAGCATATGTCTAATCAATAATGGCAGTTCTACAATCTTTGTTCACAACCCTTAACATGACAATTTGTCATTAGTTAGCTCACAAATGGGTAAGCAGGACCCATGCAAGTAGGCGAGACCCATTTTACGAGTTGATCAATGACGAGTTGTCATATCGAGGGTTGTAAAAGAAGGTTATGGACCTAACATTACTTATATCTAATTCCTACATTTTATGGTTTTATTTCTATTGACCAAACATCACCTTAATATTTAATAATTAAAATGAAAGATTATTAATCGAACATATTAATCATGGAATTTTTGGCGGAAAATAAATCGTACAATAAATTAAGAACATAAATATAATGAAAGAAGTACTGCAACTGAACCTGAATATATAGTTGAGAGGTCCAAAGAGCTCCTTCCTCTTCAAAATCACAGCTCACAGATATTTGTTTTCTTACTATGTGCTATCTTTCTCCCTCTCTCTATAATAATGAGTTTTCTCTTTTATGTAATTTCAGGTGTCGATCTTGACATTCATGCATGCCTCATCTTTTGTCCAGATTTCAATCCTAAATTAATAAAGAAAGAATATAGGATTTCTATATACGTACGTTCGGGGTAATCCCCCAATGAAAGTAATGCTAAATTCTTTTCTTCGGTCGTTCAATTACCACCCAAGGAGTAATAATGAACTTCAACAATCTAGATTCCTCTCTCTAATACAAGTAATGCTACGTTCTTTTCTGAGGTCGTTCAGTTATCCAAGGAACACCTAAAAGGTTAAACTAATAGGTGAGATTTCAACATATATTAAACCAATAAGCCTCCTCACATCAAATTTGAATTTTTTTTTTTCTATATCCGGTTTGTATGTGGGAATTCGAACTTGAGATACTTGACTCTAATATAATGTTAAATTGTCATTCCATTTAAAAGTTTAAGCTACTAGATGAGGAGTCAACATATATTAAACCAATATTCAACAATATATTCCTTTCCCTGATACACTCTTTCATGAATAAATTATTTAAGCATTTAATCCACAATGCCTCATTTTTGGGTGATTTTTAAATGGAGCAGTTCTCATCAAATCAGTAAAATGTTTAACTAACAGCTTGTCATGTTATCGTACATGTCATCTCTAAATAAGTTGTAAGAAAGATTCATGAAGGTGGGATCATCAGGGGTAGCAAAAGCGACCTTGTTTAAATTCTCTAGAACGAAGTGCGGAAGCTGATTTTTGAGTAACAAGTCATAGTATATAGTATTTAATTAGTGGATGTGTTATTATCAAAAATCACTTCGATGATGTTTAATTCTCTAGAAGAGCTCAATATCGAAAATAGCATCATATAGAGTCGTCTTAAAACTAACTCAAAAGGTCCCTACATAACAATTATGGTGTATCTCTTCCTTCTCTCTGTGTTTGGTAATGTGTTTTATTAAGTACTTATTGCGATACAAATTTGGATGAAGGAAAATTTGTATTTTGACTAATTACTTAGGCTTAAAATACAAAAATTAATATGACAAACGTATAATGTGATTTGGATGTGTGGTTTCCTACATCATAAACGTATAGATAGTATAGGTGTTCTGTTTGAACTGTACAGATTGTCGGTCAAAAAGATTGGAGATTCAACATGGTTGTTCCTACTTACTGGATTGGCATGATAGAATTTGAGGTGAGTCTGACTCCTCACCCAATAAGGCCTTGTTGAATGGGAGGATTACCCCCTCTTATAAACCAATAGGCTTAAGCGTGCCTAGTCGATGTGGGACTCCAACACTCCCCCTCACAGTCAAGCCCATATGTTGGGTCATGCCTGTCAATGGAGGTAGTTGTTGGCTCAAACTCCTCACCCGCTGGTCAAACACTCAACTCAATTGAACCTGAGCTCTGATACCATGATAGAATTTGAGGTGGGCCTGACTCCTCACCTTGTTGGAGTTGGGCCTAACTCCTCACCCAAAAGGCCTTGTTGAATGGGAGGATTATCCCCTCTTATAAACCAATAGGCTTGAGCGTGCCTAGTCGGTGTGGGACTCCAACATGGCAAACCTATATTTATAAGGGAAGTTCTCAGCCATGTTTAGTTTGATTGTTGGTAGCTTATGGCTAGTGTGATTCACAGATTGTCATCCATTTTGTTTGCTACACTGATTAGATAGTGAACAATTAGTACTATATCGCTTGCCTGTAGAAACCTGCATTCATTAATCTTTAAATGTCGATTTTTGTGGCAAAAGGTCTACCAAAGTCAAGTTTTTCTTTTGTAATTTTGTACCGTTTCACAGCATTGAACAAAAGAAGCAATATGTCCAGTTGTTGGTCTCTAACCTAGTACCCTCACAATAACAGAGACGACCGTTTGCTATATCGTTGAGAACTGCCAAAAGGAAGATGGCGTTGAAGTATCGAAGCCTTAAACCGGCAATCATAAGTCTGATTCTTATATGGATCTTTTTAGTAGCAAAGTTGTGAGCTGTAATCAACTAATTAATAAGGAAAGGTTTGGCTCTAATTGAATTTTATTTTACATGCAGCTAGGCATCACTTATCAAATTGTGGCCATTGTCTATGGTGCTTTGAATGATGCAGTTGCGAAGAAGTACGATTTAGAAGGATGGTTTCCTGCATCGCAAACCTATAGAGAGTTGTTGTCATGTTCAAACTGTACAGATTATCAGTCGAGATGATTGGAGATTCGATATGGATAGAAAAATGTATGTTCTGTTTACTTGTTCCTATTTAGTGCGGGCAAAGCCATATGATATGATCAGTAGTATGATGCCCCTATTCATTTTCAAAACAACCAAACTCCTTTATGATATAGAAGCTAGCAATTTCTGCTGGTATTACACAAAGATTGTTATCCATTTTGTTTGAGGTACTGGTTCTAATGTGGACTGCTGGTATCATGTTGTATTGTTTACCAGTAGAACTTTATAGGTATTATGGAAATTAATCAGAGCATTCACTGAATTTTTAATATTATTTTTGTGGCCAGAATTCTTCCAAACTCACAATCTTGCTTTTGTAATTTGAAATATTGCAGAGCAATGAGCAGACGAAGCAATATCTACACTTTTTGAACTATACACTCATAGCAACCGAAAGGACCATTTGCTGTATCCTTGAGAACTACCAAAAGGAAGATGGTGGGGAAGTACCAGAAGCCTTACAACAGTTCATGGGTGGCAAGACCTTCCTGCCTTTCAAAGCAAAACCAGTTGCTGAAGCTAAAGGGAAGAAATCCAAGGCTTAGTCACATCTTTCATAAAATTTTTGGAAGACAAATGCAGATCGACGGACACGTTAACGATCTGCAAAATCTGATTTTTCTTGGTGGAAAAATTGAGAAGTGATATAAAAATTGTTGTGTGTTAAAGTTTATACATTACTGTTATGCCTAAAAAATATAAGGGCTGACATCAGGTCCATTCAGCCCACAAAAGTCAGATCATTGGAACAACCACCGTCTACTTCCATCAGAATAGTGAGTGCGCGTCAGGCCAGTCAAGAGCTGTGGTGCTCCCACCTGTCCAATCCCTGCTCTAAATCACGCAAATCACTCTGGAAGGTGGGCAATGTGACATAAAGAAGGATTTGCACGGATAATCCCACCAACTTTCAGATTTAGTGATCATTACCTCAATACACCCCACTATAAATTGAGAGCTCCTCTCTCATTAAAGGGATTGACACATTTTTTGCTTGATAAATTACTCTCTCTTTCCCTAGAATTCTTAACATTTGATGCCTTGTATCATCAGTATAAAGTCAGTCATCTAAAGCGACCTGACCATTATCATTAATAAAAACATTAATGGACGTAGGATTTGCTTCCTTAGCATCTGAACCACTTTAAAACTCCTTTCTCATTGCATTTACTTTCATTTTCCCTTCATTTCACGTGTGTCTTTTGGGCCAACTCAACATTTCACACGTGCATTTCGTTGGTGTCAAAATCACGCATCAATAGTTTGACGCTAGAAGGAGGGCCCTCGATTTAGTGTTCATCCTTCATCAGGAGAATCTCCAACTTACCGGTCCTACAGCAACAAATGGCCCGCCAACCAGAACATGAACAAACCAACCAGGGCGCTGAGGGGTTCCCCCAAGTTCAGAGGGATACTTCTTCCAAAAAACCTTCAACCCGCAAAATGCTGCGGGAGATATCCCGCCAAGTTCATAGCTTGACCCTGCTATAAGAAGCTACCTGGAGAGGTTTGACAATACTCTCCAGACGGTCAACCAAAGGTTGGATCGTTTGGACCAACGCGCGTCATCTAAGTCAACTGTGGCGGTGCAACCACCAAAAACGCCAGCAGGTCACATGAAAGTGCGGCAAAGGGAAATAGCTCGTGCTTCGAGCACTGCAGCGCATAGACGAAAGGGTAAGCAAGTGGCAAAAAGTAAGCGCACGGGCTCCAAAGGGCCAGCAAATACCGATTGTGTCCTAAATAGAATACCAGTCTCGTTGAGACTCGGTGAAAAGACGTAGCCCGAGCTATCCCATGCCACGTTGCAGGTGCGTACCCATAAAAATGTTGGACGGGGTGATCTTATCACTCCCAGCAAAGCAATCCTAATTGTCACTATGCGAGAGGGTCCCACACTTCGTGGGGCGGTTCTTACCACCGCGAAGGTCGCGAAAATACCCCACACCTTTCATCGCCATCACATGCCTCTAGTCAGCGTGTGTCGAGAATGGCTGGAACCGCTAGCCAAGGCAAAGAGGAACCCGACCTCCGAACATTCCTCAATCGCAACCACGAGAATCGAACTCGCATGGGTGAAAGCAACCCCAAAACGGCTCCATTGCCGCAAATTTAGGAGCTGCAATGAGCTCTTGATAGACTAAGAGCTTAGCAAAATGAGTAGAGGCAGGTCACATCTGCGTCCCCCTTCTCTCTCGAAGTGTTAGCCGATCCACTCCCAACAGGATTCAGGATGCTCGACATATGGGCGTTTGATAGAAATTCTGATCCGTAAGATCATCTATATGAATTTAACGACCTGATAGAGCTCCACCAGGTCTCAAATTTGGCAAAATGCTGCTGTTTGGCAGTGACGTTGACCTCACATGCTAAACGATGGTTCAGGTCGCTCCCAGTGGGATTGATCAGTTCGTGGCCTCAGATGAGCACGACGTTCCTAAGGCATTTTCAAGCGAATCTAAAGTTTTCAATGCCTTTGAGCTACCTCAGCAATATAAGGCAAGAAAGAGATGAATCCTTCCAGTCCTACATTGACCGTTTCCACAGAGAACTCAACAAGGTGGCTCAAACTCCCGAAGAGTCTGTTCGGACTCTCATCATAGTCAGAGTTCGCCTACAAACCGACCTGTGGAAGGAATTACAAGCTGAGGACGGTGTTTGCCTCACAGGATTCTACAACCTTGTGGAGAAGTACCTCCGAATAGAAAACTCATTCGTGGCACTCCGCCGTCACGACCCCGACGCTTCCAGCAGTATGTCGGGTCAGGGGGAAAGTAGAGGAGTTGGTCGCAGAGGGGACGCTGATGATCAGCATAGAGGGAAGAAACCCAATTATGAGCACAAAAAGTCTTATGCTCCTGTTCCTCGTCATGATCGCGACAAAATTCAATATACTCCACTGAATGTGTCTGTATCAGCCATTCTTGATAAATCCAAGGAGGCCAATCTGCTCGGTGAGCCCGAACCCATGAAAACTCCTGCAACAGCTAGAAATAATAAAAAATACTGTCACTTCCATGGAGACAACAGGCATCATACCGATGAGTGCCGAGCTCTAAAACAAGCAATTGAAGAGCTCATCAAGAAAGGGCACTTCAAGGAGTATATTGATGACTCCGCTCCCGCAAAAGAGAAGAGTCAAGGGGAGCAAGGAAAGAAGCGTCGTGATCACAGAGGGTATAGTAGTGTTAACATAATCTTTGGAGGACCACACCTCGCCGAAAACACGTGAGGTGCGTAGGAAAGATACGCTCGCGAAGCTCATCATGACCCAATCAAGGTGATGAACACATCGCAGCGACCATAGAAGGCTCGCAAGAGGAGCCGATCACCTTCTACGAGAAGGAGGTAGCTCGTCTACATCATCCTCACGATGACGCCCTTGTGATCATGCCCCTCATAGGGCACCATAACATCTGTAGGATGCTAGTGGACAATAGAAGCACTGTGACCATCTTGTTCCAGACCGCTTTCGAAAGAATGAACTTGGATGAGATCGACCTTTAGCCCGCCTCGATCCCCCTTTATGGCTTTATAGGGGACCACCTGATCCCCAGAGGAACGATCTAACTTCCGATCACACTGGGTGACTATGACGAAGTAACTAAGGTTACTGAATTCTTGGTCGTGGATTGCTCATCTGCCTTCAATGGAATCCTGGGGTGACCTCTACTGAGAAGCTTCAAGGTAGTTACTTCCATATACCATCTTAAGATGAAGTTTCCCACCCCAACGAGGATAGGGGAAGTGAACGGATCGCAAGGCGCATCTCGCGACTGCTACATAAAAGCGGTGCAGATGGCATGTAAAGGAAAGGGCATTTCACGAAGTATGCCCCGATAGGCTATGGCGATCAGCCGGATCGAGCCACAGCCTGGCCCAGCAGAGGATAATATGGATCCTCGAATTCAGGAGATCCCTTCCAGCGACCCAGTTAGGGAGTTGTCCGAAGTATCGATCGACCTGAAGGAGCCAAGCAAAGTGTTAAGGATTGGAAGCAATCTCAACCCCCAGCTCGCATCCGAGTCGATAAGCTTCCTGAGAGAAAATATCAATGTGTTCAACTGGTTGCACGCAGATATGGTTGGGATCAGTCCGGACATCATTTGCCATGCGTTAAAAATCGATGGTGAAGCCAAGCCAGTTCGCCAGAAAAGAAGAACAATGGATCCGGAGCGGTATGCCACCTTGAAATTAGAGGTGGACAACCTCCTCCGAAAAGGGTCCATCCGAGAGGCACTCTACCCGACCTGGGTTGCCAACCCGTTTCTGGTAAAGAAGCCAAATGGCAAGTGGCGAACCTGCGTTGACTTCAACGACCTTAACAAGGCTTGCCTTAAAGATAGCTTCCCTTTGCAAAGAATTGACTAGCTCGTGGATGCCACCTTGAGGCATGAACTATTAAGTTTTATGGACGCATACTCGAGATACAATCAAATTCTGATGTATGGGGCAGACGAAGATCATATGTCTTTTATTACAAACCGGGGGTTGTACTGTTACAAAGTTATGCCCTTTGGCCTCAAGAATGCCGGTGCAACCTACCAGCGATTGGTCAACCGAATGTTCTCTGACTAGATCGAAAAAACAATGGAGGTCTACATGGATGACATGCTAGTCAAATCCCATGTTGCCTCAGATCATATCGCGCATCTCGCTGAGATGTTCGATATCCTCTGGCTGTGCAGAATGAAACTAAAGCCTCTCAAGTGTTCGTTCGGAGTATCATTAGAAAAATTCCTGGGGTACATGGTTAACCAATGAGGGATAAAAATAAACCCCGAGAAAATTCAAGCTTTACTCGATATGGAAAGCTCGATCAGCAAAAAACAGGTCATGAGTCTTAATGGGCAAATAGCGGCACTAAGTCGCTTCATATCAAGGTTAACAGATTGCTGCTTACCATTCTTCAATGTCCTAAAGGCCAACAAAAATTTTGAGTGGACTGCCAAATGCGAACAGGCGTTCCAAAGTATAAAAGAATACCTCGTGAAACCACATCTCCTGTCCAAGCCTTTTCCACAAGAGATCCTGCTCCTGTATCTGTCCATCTCTCAGTTCGCCGTCAGTGCAACTCTAATTCAGGAAGAAGAAAAGGTGCAATGGCTAGTGTACTATGTGAGCAAGCGCCTGACGGATGTCGAGATGCGGTATCTAGAGATGGAGTGATTAGCCTATGCCTTGCTGATTGCTTCCAGAAAGTTGCGACCTTACTTCCATGCCCATACTATACATGTGATGACCAATTACCCACTCAGGCATGTTCTCCAGAAGCCAGGGGCATCGGGTAAATTGCTTAAATAGGCCATGGAATTGAGTTAGTTCGATCTGAAATACAAGCCGAGATCGACTATCAAAGGGCAGGCAGTGGCTGACTTCATCTTAGAATTTTCCTATCTTCCAAGTGAGCAATAGCCTAGCGAAGCCATCCAGGAAAATGCTCAGAATCTATCGACTTGGAACCTCTACGTCGATGGGTCATCGAATAGAAAGAGGGCCGGTGCAGGTCTTCTCCTTCTGAGCCCCGAAGGGGCTCGCATTCATGGCATTCTTTGGTTCGGATTTAAGGCAACCAACAATGAGGCTGAGTATAAAGCTCTGATCATTGGGTTACGGTTGTCCAAAGAAATGGGTGCAATCGCGATCAATATCCACAATGACTTAATGCTGGTCATCAACCAGATTTTGGGGGAATACCAAGCTAAGGAGGAGAACATGGTCTGTTATCTGAAAGAAGCTAAGGCCGCACTCGAGCCATTCAAATACTTTGAAATCACTCAGATTCCCTGAGATAGCAACTCGGTGGTGGACGCCCTGGCAAAGATAGCCTCGTTGTTGAACTCAAAGGCACCAGATAGCATTCCTGTTCAGTTTGTCGAGGCCCCAAGTATTAGCCCGATCGAACAGGCCGTGAATGTGACACAATCAGATTCTTGGATAACTCCCATTTTCCAGTACCTCAAGGATGGGATCTTGCCCGATGACAAGGTCGAGGCAAGGGTTCTGCGAACAAGATCTTCTCGTTACACCCTTATCGGGGACCAGCTGTATAGGAGAAGATTTAGTGCCCCTCTCCTTCAATAAGCAACCAGCGAAGAAACAGACTACGTCATGAGGGAAATTCATGAAGGGATCTGTGGTAATCACACCGCCGCACGATCTCTCGCAAACAAGGTTGTTCGTCAAGGGTACTATTGGCCCCGAATTCAAGATGACGCCTGCAACTTTGTCAAGAGGTGTGATAAGTGTCAGTGGTTCGCCAACATATCGCAAGCTCCTTCCCTCAAACTGATAACTATGACCAGCGCCTGGCCTTTTTCCATGTGGGGGATCGATCTCATCGACCCCATGCCAGTTGAAAAAAGGGAAGTCAAATATGTCATGGTCGCCGACGCGAAAGTCTCGTCTCCGATGGGTTACCGAAAGACTGACGCCATTAACTCATGAAAATAATGAAACAATGGCAGAGGAGTTCTTACCTCTCAAAGTATGACAACAGCTTCTGCTTCGAATGCCAAAAAAATGCAGGTTTGGAAGACAAAGGTCCCAGGCTCTGGTAACATTGCCTGAGAACGATTTGAAGTTTTTATAGCATGTGAATCGGCGTTTGGATTTCCTAAAATCGAAGCAACGTTTGAACTACAAGGGTTTCTTACCGTTGATCTCGGCCATGTGTCGCTCATCAGTGGGGAAGGGTGACCAAAATGACTGGATAAAGTCAAACTTTCATCCTTCCAGTTGAAAAGCTCAAGCGACGGTCATACCTCTCTCAAAGCATTAATTGCTTCTCAAATCCTTATTTAATGCTCTGATAAAGGGCTTCGTTCCAACGTATAATGCATTTAATGTTCTTGTAAAGTGCAATGTTTCAGCATACAACGCATTTAATGCAATGGGTTGGCATTTATCACGCAAAGGACACACCTATCAGTACAGGGATCACTTTATTAAATGTATCCCTATCGCGAGAACAAATAGGTGACGTCAGACGAAATCAGGTCACTCATCCTTGAACATGCGAGGTCATGCTAATAAAAATGCCACTCTGACCTACTTTCAAACAGGCCAGAATTTCCAGAAATCATCTCACTACGGCATGGTTTATAGTTTCCAAGGTTTAATCCTCAAACCTTAAAAACTAGGGGACTTCTGTTATGCCTAAAAAATATAAGGGCTGACGTCAGGTCTGTTCAGCCCACAAAAGTCAGATCATTGGAACAACCACCGCCTACTTCTGTCAGAATAGTGGGTACGTGTTAGGCTAGTCAGGAGTTATGGTGCTCCCACGTGTCCAATCCCTACTCTAAATCGCGCAAATCACTCTAGAAGGTGGGCAATGTGACATAAAGAAGGATTTGCACAGATAATCCCACCAACTTTCAAATTTAGTGATCATTACCTCAATACACCCCACTATAAATTGAGCTCCACTCTCATTAAAGGGATTGGCACATTTTTCGCTTGATAAATTACTCTCTCTTTCCCTAGAATTCTTAATATTTGATACCTTGTATCATCAGTGTAAAGTCAGTCGTCTAAAGCAACCTAACCATTATCATTAATAAAAACATCAGTGGACGTAGGATCTGCTTCCTTAGCATCCGAACCACTTTAAAACTTCTTTCTCACTGCATTTACTTTCATTTTCCCTTCATTTCACGTGTGTCTTTTGGGCCAACTCAACATTTCACACGTGCGTTTCGTTGGTATCAAAATTACGCATCAACAATTACGTTTTCAGGATTTGTCATTAAATTATAGAACTACAAAAGTTTGCTACTCTTCAATCATTGAAGATAGAACATAAACATATTTGTCCAAGTTTCATAGTCATCGAAGGTTTGAAGTTTTAGTTTTCTAGAAACAACTACAAATGTGATGATTTAGGCTACACCGCTAGCACTAATAGATTGATCACCAGACATTGATCACATTGGTGTTGGAGGTGTCGTGTCACTCGCCAAAAAATAATTTCTAGTGTTGGAATCTGGCAATCCCATTTGTCTTGAATTTGATTAGGATAAATAAGCAAATGAACATTCAGTGCATGCTCGGGTAGTTTAAGTAAAGGTTAATAGCAGCATGATAGTATCCTGACCTGAATCGATTTCCTCCCCTTGAAAGCCACAGCTACCACACAGCAGTAGGGCTGCAAACGAACCGAACAGTTCGCTTTGATAATTGTTCGATAATGGTTGCGAACATTTGTTTGCGAATAGTTCGATATTCATTCGATAATATGTTCGATCGAGTTCGAAGAGGGGTTGTTCGTTCGATTATGTTCGCGAACATGATACGTTCAATTGATCCATCCGTTCGTGAGCAATCGTTCGATTGTTCGTTTGTTTATGTTTGAAAAACATGGTATGCATTATTATAATTTATATTTTATATTTTTATTTTTATATCATGTTTGATTTAGTTTAGATGAATTTTTTTTAATGGTAATTCATAATAAAATATTATGATACTTTTGTTTTTCTTATATATATAATATGTTTGGATTTTTTTTTCCAAATGTCATCAATAATTAAATATATAAGTATATAGCATTTTAATTAAAAAGTAATAAATTATTATGATACATAACATGACAAATTTAATAACATAATAGATTGTATAATCAAGTGATATATAATATAGTAAATCCAATAACATAATAGCTTCATATTTTTCAAAATTAATCAATAATTTAATATTATAAGATAGCATTTCAATTAATAAATAATAATATAGGATGGTAAATGATAAACATAACATATTGTAATCAAGTGATGTATAGCACTAACAAATTTAATAATATAATAGCTTAGTTAAATATAGTATGGTAAATTGATGAACATAACTATGTATAATTAAGTGACATATAGCATGACAAATTTAATAATATAATAGCTTAATTAAATATAATATTAAAAATTATAAACATGACATATTGGATAATCAAGTGATGTATAGCATAACAAATTTAATAACATAATAGCTTAATTAAACCTAATTAATTACATATTGTATTGATCATATATTACAATAAACCCTCATACCACTATGAATTTATAGGTGTTAATAGTATATATATATTATAGATAACAAATTAATCACACATTGTATTGATTATATATTACAACAGATTTTCGTTCCACTATAAATTTATGGGTTTTGATACAAATATATATGTAAACATTTAAATATTTATGATAATTTATGTAATGATATGATAACCATAATTTTGGTAATTTCATAACATATTTAACCTAGATTAATATATGTATGATAATAATTTTATATATACAAAATTACACATTATATATAACAAATTAACATATATGTATTGATCATATATTATAATAGACTCTTATTCCACTATGAATTTATAGGTGTTGATACAAAATATATATGTAAACATTTAAAATATTTATGATAATTTATGTAATGAAAAAATATGATAACCTATAATTTTGATAATTTCATAACATATTAAACATATTTAATTTGATTAAATATGTATGATAATAATTTATACATACACAATTATATATATATATATATATATATATATTTTTTTTTTTTTTTTTTTGAAAATCCAAAGTCCAAACCCACATTTTCCCTTACCCGGCCCAAAGTCCAAATCCCCAATTGCGACAGCGTCAAGAATCAAGCCCTCACTCAAACACTCACAATGTCACATCACAGATTCGCAGTTCACACTTCAGTCTTCACAGCTCTAATTTTTTCTGCAGTTTTGAGCTTGCTCAACGTTAACCCCAGTGCCTCAACAGTCAACACTCAACAGTTAGGCTCTTGAGAAAAGTCCATATTCAAAGAAGCTGCAGTTTTAATTCGCAAACTTAGATTCAAAGAAGCTGCAATTGATTCTCATAAGTTATTTCGCTTTCTGTTTTCATGAATCGTTGTTTGGCTCTTGAGAAAAGTCCATATTGTTTAATTTCACTCATTTTACTCTGGAACAAACAGATCGATATATTTTTTTGTTAAAATTTGATGCATATATTTTTTTTAAACTTACAAACACACTTGTTTATTTAGTGGCTTACTCTGGAACAAACAAATTTTGTAAGTAGCTAGATAATGGAGGCAGAATAAATATTTTATGATATCTGATACTTGTTACTCAACATAATAACAAGCTTGGTAGATGATGGTAAGGTTTAAGAGTTGCTTAGGGAGATAAATATCGGAAGTTCTAGAAAATTTCTAGTTTCCATTGTGAAAAAGGATGTTATATAACATGGAAGAATTTGAGTTATTTCACCATAGAGAAAATTTAGAATCCCAAGTTTATGAGTTAAAATAAAGTGAATACCAAGACAGAAGTAACTATCGACTAATTTCTCAAAAGGAGTCTTGTCATTGTAGCTATACCTGCATGTTCAAACATAAAATAATCACATCAAAATTCCAACATAGGATTGTTAAACAAAAAGGAGATTCAGAGGCAAAAGAAATCAACACAGCACTGTGACATCTAGATCAAGTCAAGAAGGCCGAGAGGAGGGTGTTTCGCTTGTGCAATTTCAACATCCATTGCTTTTGGAAGGAATTAAATTTTATTTTGAAATCATTTTCCAATTCTTGTGTTATCATCAGCTTAAGTGTTGTAAATCATTTCAATTTGTGAATTCTTTCTCTAATGATATAAATATCAGTGAAATAATGGAAGGCTTCATCGAAGCCTCAACCACAAGAGATTCAAATACAATTAGTTCTACCTCAGTTACTCAAGAAACAAATCAAGAACAAGAAGAGACTTAGGGGGTGATGTTAACGCATTTGGAAGGAAGAAAAGGGCAAAGACATCAGCGGTGTTAAATGATTTCAAAGAGGTGTTACAACTGCCCGATAGAAAGGTGAAGACACAATGCATTCATTGTAAGTTAATCTATGTGCTACCGAAAACAAGGCCCACTACTCAACTTAAACAACATTTAGAGGAATGTCTCAAGAAAAGGGTTAACAAAAGGCAAGTTAGTGGTGGACAACAATTTTTCCAGCCAAGTTCAAGTTGTGGTGACTCACAACCCTCTATTCTTTGGGATGGCAAATTTGATATGACGAGGATGAGGGAAAGAGTTGCGCAATGGGTCATGATGCATGAGCATCCTTTTACCATTGTGGAGGAAGAAGATTTCAATCTAATGCAAAAAACTGGGATGCCTGAGTGGGAAAAAATAATGCGCACAACAAATAAAAAAGATTGTGTGTCTATGTTTGAGACTGAGAAGAAGAAGTTAATGAATGTTTTGAAGAATGACAACAAGATAAGCTTGACGACGGATTTATGGAAGTTAAGTAACCAGAATATAGAATATATGGTTATAACTGGACATTTTATTGATGGTAATTGGAGGTTGCAGAAAAGGGTATTGAGCTTTGAACATATTGATTCTCCTCACACGAGTGTTCAAATTGTTGATTCAGTGTACAAATGTTTAAAGGAATGGGGTATTGAAAACAAGGTGTTCAATATCTCTATCGATAATGCTTCCAGTAATGATGTAGCAATCAAAACATTTAGAGAGAATTTTTCAATAACCAGTCGGTCGGTTTGTGAAAGGAAGCTATTCCATGTGCGGTGTTGTGCACATATCTTGAATCTTTTGGTTCAAGATGGCCTTTCTAAAATTAAGGATATTGTTAAAAAAAAAATCCATGACAGTGTGTGGTACATCAACCAATAGGAGAGCAGGGTCCAAATTTTCTCATAGATTGTGCAACAGCTACAGTTGCCTAGTCGAAAGTTGATTTTAAATTGTAAAACAAGATGGAATTCAATGTATGAGATGATGATAACTGCACTACAATTTAAAAATGTGTTTCCAAGATTCAAAGATAGATACTCTGGGTTTATTTATTCTCCTAATGACGAGGATTAGGAGAAAGTTCAGAAGGCATGTGATAGTTGGGAGTTTTTAGTACGGTGACCAATTTAATCTTTGGGACTGATTACCCTACTTCTAATATATTTTTGAATGTGGTTTTCCAGATCAAAAAAATGCTTGATAAAAAGGCAACAGACGAAAATGAATTCATTCGAGTTATGGTGAAAAAGATGAAAGAGAAGTTTGATAAATACTGTGGTGAATGTAATTTGTTGATGTCGATTGCAGCTGTCTTGGATCCAAGATATAAAATCAAGGTGATTGAAGTTTCTTTCCCTAGACTGTATCCCGAGTCTGAAGCACGAGCAAATATTGCCAAGTACGGGATGCATTGTATGAGTTGTACATGGAATATGTGGAGGAATTCCACTCTTCCAACAATGAAGAAAATGTTGGAATGAATATGTCTACTCAAATGAATGTAGGAACCAGAGCTCCTACTTATGGGGAATTTGATTTAGAACATTATCTTATTGAGGATGAAGATATTCATTCAGAAAAGTCAGAGTTAGACTGTTATTTGGAGGAGTCACGTTATGTTTGTCAACCAGGTCCAAACACATTTGATGCACTAGTGTGGTGGAAGGCGAACAGCATGAAGCATAAGATTTTATCTAGGATGGCTCATGATATACTAGCCATTCCTATAACCATGGTAGCTTCGGAGGCGGCTTTTAGTGTTGGTGGCAGAGTTATTGACCCTTATCGATCATCATTGTCTCCGACAACTATAGAAGTGCTACTTTGTGGTGGAGATTGGTGTCACAATCTCCATGGAGTAAAGAAAAAGAGCAAAGTAAGATCCAAGTTTTTAAGTTATATAAGTATTTAAATTTTTTTAATGGTTTGATGTTTATTCTAACTTAATTTTTTTTTTTCTTTGTTTATTTTAGATAGAGGCGAAATTGGAGATTGATCTTTCCATCGATTGAATCAAATATATTGATATATGATTACTTTTTTAAGTGTAGCCATATTTAAAATCAGTCTATTATTACTAATGATTTTCAATTTTTTTTTCTTTGTAGGTTCACATTATATACTATATAGTAGCATGTTCACTCCTTGGAATCCTTCTGGTTGTGTTGTAATGTCTATGCAAAATGCAAATTCCTTTTGTTTGTGTCATGTTTGATATGGAACCAAATTTGTTTTAAACGATTTATTGTTCTATTTAATTTATTTTGAAGTTTTATTAGTTATCATGGTTAGTTATTTTAATTTACTGAGTTTTTATTGATTTATTTAAAATATAAATATAGATAGAGAGTTAGTTTATTTTCAAATGTTGAATTAAATGGGTATGAATTATAAATTGTTGTATATTTGTTTTTTAGAGCATGAATTGGAAAGTTGGTGTATATTTTTTATTCGAATAGGTATTCGAACGAGTTATTTGAACAGGTATTTACAAGTTATCGAACGAGTTATTCGAACAGGTATTTACAAATTATCGAATGAGTTATTCAAGTTATCGAACGAGTTATTCGAACAGGTATTTACAAATTATCGAATGAGTTATTCGAACAAGTATTTATGAGTTAGTCGAACGAACACAAACAAGTTACGAACGAACATGAACGAGCATTTTGTTAATCGAACGAATACGAACAGACATCCTGTGTTCATTCGAGTTCGAACACGAACTCGAACAATTGAACATGCTTATCAAACTAGTTTCGAACGAGCCTATTCGTTTGTGTTCGGTTTGATTGCAGGCCTACACGGCAAGGATGTGTGATGTAATTTGGATTTGATTGGATCTAGTCCATATAAGAAATGGATCAATATGGATATGAATCCATATTAACCCATATGGATGGGACTAGAATACGGATATCTAATATCCCATCCATTATACATTATCTATACATTCTTTAAATTAATAAAAAAATTCAACGAATTTCATAATTTTTTTATAAATTAAAAAAAATTTGAAATGGCAATGGTTGTTGGGCACCACTGTTGACAATCAATGCTGGTAAAAGGTGGCCCGTTAGAGTCAAATTTGATCCTGTTAAAATTAAAACAAGCCGATCTATAGGAATCCGGTTGAATTATCAGATTTTGGCTTCAAAAGGCAATGAAATATTCACCACCATTTTTTATGTTCAAAATAAGCGCCGAAATTTGATGATTCAACCAAATTCCTATAGATCGGAGAAGTCTAATCTAGACTATATCAAAGGCGGGGCCAACGTGCTATCTTTGACTGATGTTAATTGCAGGTGAATGATGGTTGACGGACCATTGACCCATCAACAATGGTTAACTAGAGTCTGCTAGTAACTAATATTGTTATAATACATTTTTAAATATTTATTAAATACTTATTAAAACACAAATTAGTATGAAGGAAAATTTGTATTTTGACTAATTACAAAAATTATTATGAAAATATAAAGACTTGATTAAAAATACCAAAAATAAGATTAAGCATGCATATTAAAATTTATGAATTGAGTAATCCATAATCCAATCCATTATCCACAAAAATCTAATCCAATCCATCCTTAGATTATAAGAATGGACTGTACTAGATTGGATAGAAATTCATGTGGAAGCGGAATCCAGCATTTTTGCCATCCATACAAAAAATTAAGAATGCATATTAAAATATTGACTGTTTGAGAAGAAAAATAACTAGATATAATTGAAACATGCTACAGTGAGTGAATGAGAAATAATGAAATACTTAGCAAGCATTTTACATTATTAAGACAACAAGCTTCAATACACAATTACATTACAATCACACAACTTGCAAATATAAATTACATAAACACAACTTGCAAAATAGAACATATGGTTTGTATGATAGTGAGCAGTAGGAGTAAAACTGCTGCAACAGTTGTGCCTCTCCAAAGATTGTTGAAATATACTCTTTTCAAAGTTGCTTTCCTTACAATGTCCCTTGAGTTCCTTGCAAATTTCATAGTAAGAGGATTTGCTGAGACTGATAAAATACGAAGCATTGTCGCCCATATCATGATTGGAAATAATTTCATTTCCAACAAGTAAGTCCACATCTTTTTCAGTATCAATAAGATAATTCATTAGCCTAACGTAATTGCAAACATGAGTATTCCATGGGTAATGACATTGCTTCAAAGCCATAACATTTCTAAGTAGACTTTCAGTGATATCAAATATTTTTAAATGCGGTATTTGCATCTCAAGTACTTCAAAATATTGGATTTGTTGCTTTCGTTTTTTCAATCTTATGTCAATTAAGTTGTGTTCTCCTGTAAAACACCCAAACTTCACTCCTGACTCATGCAACTTCACTGCACAAGATAAATCATTAATCCATCCATTCATCTGCTCATATCTTTGGTAGCGTTCCAGTATAGTAGTTCTTCTCCAATCGGTTAAATGTTTAACTGTCACCTGGGGTGTTAATATACTCAATTCCAAACCGTTGAAATGACCGAAAAAACACCATGAAAGAAACATGAAGGTATGCATGCTATAGCCATCGAAAGCTAACTTACATATTTCCTCGAGGACGAAGTATGGAAGTTGATTTTCGAGTAATTGAAAGTCCATACATAAAGATACTTTTACCTTTGGTGTAGATAGTAAAATATCTCTTTCTTGAAAATTGGATATATTCCTTAAAAATAACTCTATGATAAAGATAGCTTCATATAGAATCATCATTACATACTCAATGCTCCCAAGTTTAGATATCTTTGCATAACAATTACGAACACTTTTTACATTATCCTTGATGAAATTTAAAATTTTATCTCGCTTCTCTATTGTTATTCGTTTAAGAAAACCTTTCATATATTTTTTTTTGTCTCTTCCATGTTAGCTAATTCTTTTTTTTCATGGTGAAGAAGACCTATTGAAACTAATTGAGGAGTGTAGGCTTCTTCATTTATGCTACGAAGATCTTGAGGAACCCTATAAATACAACACTGACAAGCATCAAGCTCAGGCTCTGAGTTTTTGTCAATGTCAATTCTCAACTCTTTGACCAAATCCTCAAGTTTAACCAACTTCTTTGCTCTATTTACAAGTTTAAAGAAACCACTCATCTTCAACTTCTTTGCCTTATTGACAAATCGTACTGACAATAGTCAATAACAATAAATAGATAAATGCGACACTTAAAATTATCAACCCTCAGAAGAAAATCATGTTGCAAGCATGAGGTAATTATTTCTATAAATACGTTTCAGAATAATATGCAATCTATCATAAATCACAAATAAATATTTTATACTAATATCAGTTGCAAAAATTTAAAATAAAAATATGTGGGTAGAGCTTGCTGGAACGAATCTCCCGCACATAGAATATTGGAATTGGGAAGAATTGACTATTTGTATTTGTAATGGTAATATATATAGAATAATTGTCATTTCAAACGTTTGAAAAGGAACAAAATGCATGTTATAATCCAAGTAATACTATGCATTTAACAGTATAATACTCTATTAATTAACACAAGGTACAATTAGCTAACGCATATCCATTGTATTACATATATTATAAACTAAATAGGTAGATTAAAAAAGTATTGTTCCCTTTTACATACTGTAATTATCTGAATAATAATTACTCTAAACCCCAGCACCAATAGATTGACAGCCAAACTTTGATTACATTGTGGTGGAGGTGTCATTTTACTCACTGGAAGTTTTTTCCATTGTCGGAATCCGACAATACCATTAATTTTGAATTTGATTAACGAAAAACAAAAGAACAAGATAAATAAGCAAATGAAAATGAAGTGCATGCTTGGGTAGTTTTAGTGAAGGTTAAGAGCAGCATGAAGATGATAGTATCCTGACCTGAGTTGATTCACTCCTCTTGAAAATCACAGCTACCTCACAGCAAGGATGTGTTATGTAATTGCGGTGTATCTCTCTGATCTCTCTTTCATGATATGTTATTCTCTTCTGCTTGTCGTAATTTATAGGCACACTCACACTTTATTTGAAAGAATCTGGTACAGTTAAAAATCAAGGATACCATAAAGTGGGTTAATTTAAATAAAAGAAAAGTTAGTCCAAACCCCTGAGTTATAATAACCCCCTTTGGTTTTAGATATGGCTCACGACCCCTACCGCCGTTAGTCAGAGTTACTTAAAAATCTGTCATCTGACATCCTACACAACTCAAATTTCATATTTACCACTGATTTGCATAAAATAAAATAATTAATAAATATAAACCATTTTAAATTTATATAATAAATAATTAACTAAAAATCACTTATGAGAATTATCAAACCCTAAACTCCAATCAGTGGCGGCCAAGCTTGCGGTCTAACCCACAACCAAAATAAGAGGCTGCAGCTTTGCCCAACAAGGCCACGGCTTCCTAGCCTTCAAGAGGGCAACGCGACAGATGGTGGCTTGACAGGATGATGGGAAGAGGCAGTTTGACAAGATGGGAGGAGAAGACTTGAGTAGAGGAGGTGGTGGTGGCAGCCTAAGGAAAAAGAGGAGAGGGAGCGTGAAGAGAACGATGTGAGGAAGTAGCGGCTGCCTGAGGAGAAAGAAGAGAGTGGCCGCCTGAAAAGATGAAAGAAGGTGTCGACCTTTTAGGAAAAGATGATTAGATGATTAATTTTTTTGGGCTTCGTATTTTTTTATTTTTATGTGTTTGGATTTTAAATTTGGAATTAGTTTTAGTTTTTTTTTTTTTTTTTTTTTGGTTATTCATATAAAGTTAATCTTTTAGCCCTGATGTTTTTGATTTAACAGAAAGGTGTTAACGTTGACTAATAGTACTATAGCAGGGTGTTGTGAACTATCTTCCAAAAACAACAGGGGTTCAAATTTAGAAAGACTATCATTACAATAAAAAAGAAGTGGGACCAATTAGATAGACCATATAGGTCTTGCAATAATTAAGACCAACAGTAATATCAATTATTTAGTTTTATATATATTATAATTTATATGCAATATGGTATCTCATCTTATAATTGCATGTACAATTTTTGTTAAGTTCTTAACTAGATAAGTGTTAAATTAAAAAAAAAAAAAAAAAAAAAAATCACTTCCAATTGAGAAAATTTTCCAACTAAATTGGGTGATTATGCTTCCTCTTCTCTTTCTCTGGATCTACAATATTAGAAAAAGTTCAATTTATTCTACAGGTACTCCATCTTCGTTTCTCTCCACTTTCAAAATAAAATACATATTTAAGTGTGGGGCTCAAGAAAAGTCATATATGATACTTAATATACTCTTAATCCGATACTGAGGTGTACTATAACTTTTAGAGTAAACCACATCTTCCCACCCAAAGTTTGGAGACTCTACAATTCCCACCACTAGTTTCATAAATTGTAGATTCTCACCCTTAAATTAACAGATAACTATTTAATCTAACAGTTAAAAAGGTAAGATGGTTATTTCAAAGATAAAAATTTTAAAATAACCCTTCACTTCTTAAATTCACCCCACCAAAAAATTTCAAAATAACCCTTCACTTTTCTAATTTACCCCATCGGCGATTTCAGGCCATTTCGGCCTGTTTCCGACATAATCAACCCCTCCTGACACCACCATTACAATCCCCTCAACCCCCACATCAAAACTCATAACCTCCCTGCCTGATTGAACCCCCCAATCGCAGGTCGTTGCTTTTAGTGTCAATCGAAATTTCATTCAAATTCTGGCAAGTCCTGACCCCAAAAACCACCCGCAAGACCACCAATAGCATCATCAACTTCCACCCACCAAAACCCACAACATTTCTGACTGCAATTGCTCACCGATGGCCGTCGCCTCTCCCTTAGGTTTTAGCATTTTTTCGCCCCTTTCCAACCAAATTCCGGCACCTCGCCGAGGTGCAGTCAGGTGAAAAAGTTAGGGGTTTTGGTGAGGAGGATAAGGGGATGCTGATGGTGATGTCGAGGAGGTCCAATGGTGCTAGAATCAGGCTAGATTCTTGGGTTAGCCGGGATCTTTTAGGGTTATTTGAGGGAAATTTGAGATGTAAGGGTTATTTTGAGAAAAAAATAACAATGTTAATTTAAGAATGGAATCTGGAATTTATGAAACCAGGGGTGGGAACTGAAGGTTCGCCAAACCTTGGGTGGAAAAAAGTCGCTTACTCTAACTTTTAATCCGAGAACCATTAATTATAGTACAGATGTCTTAAAATAGAAGCAGCTAGATGATGATATTTGTAAGTGTGGGACTAATTAGCAAGAAAAATCCAAACACGTACACCACCTCAAATCAATAAGTGGGAGCCATTGATCAAAACAAGAAAAAAGACATGTGATCAATAATTTTTAAAAGATTTTTCATTAATTTTCTTCATCAATAATGCTATTACCTTGACGATTATCTTAGTTTTTAATTAATTTTCTACATCAATAATGGCTAAAACACATGGATTATATATATTTCTTACGACACAAACAATCTAGAATATTACGCAATCATATTGATAATTGATCATGCTCACGGACAACATCCAATGTTGATCTATATATATATAAAGATAAAAAAAAAACACAATTTTTAATATATCAAAATGTTAAATATTTTATCTTTTAGTGTCTTACATGTGTCTTTAAGGAACATGTAATAGCAACCCAAAAAAATTACTTTTGTTTACGGTATAAATGATTGATTGTTAAAAAGGATAGAAGAAATTTCATTATTGGAGATAAGTAATTAATGAGTAATATTATACATTCCAAAAGATATCACAAAATTCACTTTCCAAATTATGTGTTATCTTATCTAGCAATGTCATGTCATGTAAGTCACCAATTCATCACTTCTTTTAAAACTTAATACCATGCAAGATTATATATCACTGGAGATTCAAGAAAATTTTGAAATAATTTTTGCCATGAATGGTATTATTATTAATTAATATATACAAAGATAAGAACATGAGAAATTACGCACAACTATTATTTAATTATCACTAATGTAACTAAGAAAAGAAGCTTTAAAGATATTGAAGTGATAATGCTAGACCACAATGATTTGGTTGGCCAAATAGAAATAATTCACGTGAGATTGCTGTAAATACAGACAAAGCAAATAACAAAAGAGGAAAATTCATAAAGAAAGACCTGGAAGTCAATAGCTATGGATAAATTTACAAATGTCTCTAAATAGATGATATTGATAAATGTGGTCTATAAGCATGAAATGGATCACATGAACTTATTTCCACATTTTATGGATAAAGTGGGGCCATCAACCTTATCTCTTTCACATAGAAAACCACCAAATGATAATATTTAGTTTCTACATTTATTACATCATAATAACTTCTAATTTATGATTGTATTTGAAAAATATTTATTTGTATTGTCTTTCATTTTTATTTAGTGCTTATCTTGTTTATTATTAACATCATTCATTAATACAACACTCAAATTGTATTATTCAAAGATTTATATCTAATTATTAAATTAATACTTCTTAGTGTATTAACAATAAATTTATACAATACACATATGTTATTATTTTTTATTCTTTTAATATACAAAAAAAAAAAAAAAAAAAAAATATTTGCATTTTTAGATTCTTGCATATATTTTATAGAAAAAAATTATCCTTGTGATTGTAATTATCTTTAAATTTAAAATAATACTTCAATGTAAAACTTGTTCTTGTTTTATTATGTTGCAAAGAATTTCTTGTGTTCCAGTGCTCTTGGAAATTATCAATCGGTAATTTGTGTCTCATTATTTATTTTCAAATTTATATCCTTAGCATGCATCTTGACAAGGAGTTTGATGTTTAATTAATAGGAAATTAGGATTATGGTATGTAAATTAAGTTTTTTATTTTCATTTATTAAAATCATTGATTAGAAAGTACTTGTGGGCAATCTAATAATATAGATTTTGAAGTTTAAATAAAACGAGATGAATGTATATTAAGTTTAAATAAAGTGAGGTGAATGTATATTATATGCATTAACTATAGTATCTCATCTTATAATTAAATTACTTGTATGTGCAATTTTTGCAATCAACTTTTCAATTAGATAAGTCTTAAAATTACCAAAATTTGTCACATTAAAAATCATTTATAATTATAATTATTTGAAAAAAAAAAATAGGAAAACAAAATATATATCTAAACATTTTTCTGAAATATAGGGATGTATATAATATGCACATATGTTTGGCTTAAGTTCAAGTGTAAATGTTAAGTGATGCTACATTTGTAAGTCTAAAGGTTTATCTGATTATTTGATCATACCCATAATAAACAGAAGAGAGCTATAATTAAAATGGTAAAGGGGGTAAGAGACATGCAATAATTTTTTTTCAAAATGAAAAAAATAAAAAAAAAAATAGAAAAAGAAATTGAATGAGCAAGAAAACAGGCATTAAGTGAAAAAGTTAACAGATGAACTGTATTTGTCAATCAATAAATATATATTTAAGTGGTTGCCCCGTCATGCATCATGCATCATGCAGTTAGTTGTCTTACATGGACAATAATTACTCAATAAAGCTACAGACACCAAAAAATTTACACCGAAAATATGTACCGGCCTACGTGTACCAGACACCTGATTTTTCTATCAATTTTTTTCTAGTAGACGACCGTTCACTCACATGGACTCCCGTCCATATTATATGGACGGGGGTCCATATACCAGGGATGGGCGTCCCCATTTAAAGGACGTCTGTCCATAAATAAAATACAATAAAAAAATTTACAAAACATTAGGGACAGCCGTCCATCCATTATGGACGACCGTCCATTACTTTTGGAGGGGCGTCCACAAATAATGGACGTCCGTCCTTGACCCAAATATGAAAAAAAAAAAAAAACTTTGGGGACAGTCGTCCACAAATTTTGGACGACCGTCTCTTACGTTTGGACGAGCATCCATTAGAAATGGACGCTTGAACACCTCTTCTTCTTCGTCTTTGTTGATTTGATGGGTGCACTGGTAGCTCCAATGGGTGTGCTGAAGGCATTTTCCTGGAATGGGCCGGCCGTTTTGCCACGTGGAAACCATCCAAGGTCTCCACCCTTCTTCCCAGATGGGCATTCCGAATATTCTGCAGCTATCTGATGAGAAGGGGTAAGGAACAAAAATGATTTAGCAAACACCCAAACTCAGGCATTCTTAGTGGTGCCCAACTAAGTTGTCTTTCTTAAAAGTGCATAATTTATGCCAGGCATAATTTACCACTATAACTTAAATAAGATAGTCATCACTAACACTTGTGCTCATGGTCTCTAAACCAAGAGTGAATATTTAGCATCTTCAATAGTTATGGAATGATAGTTTCTACTGGATTCACCTTAGCAAACTCAGCTAGTGGAACCTTATCTCCATTGCTAAGCCAACCATCTTGCAGCTTCTTGTATGCTTCATTGATCTTCCCTCGTTTCTCACATAAGACATGTCTCGCTACAACAAATTAAGGAGTATCACAAGCAAAACCAGACAAAGAAAGGTGTGACAGATATGTGATAGATAATCATTAAATGAATGATAAGCTACTAAAGGCAGCAAGCAAAAATTAGAAACCTTTGACATATGTGCAGGTGGCTAGCCCGTCAGCTGACTTCCCACCTTTTCCTTTACTCGTTGGGAATGAAGACGAAGAAAAAGAGAGGAGATGGGGAATGAAGACGCAGAAGAATGGGTTTTAGTTTAGAATTTTTTTTTATTTAAAGTATGGACGGGCCAATGGACGACCGTCCATAATTTATGGACGGTTGTCCCCAAAGGTTTTTTTTTTTTTTTTTTTTTCATATATTGGTCAAGGACTGGCGTCCATTATTTGTGGGCGCCCATCCAAAAGTAATTGACGGCCGTCCATAATGAATGGATGGCTGTCCCTAATGTTTTGCAAATTTTTTTTATTATATTTTATTTATGGACGGACGTCCTTTAAATGGGGATGCTCGTCCCTGGTGACCGTCCATATTTGATGGACGGCCGTCCACTAGAAAAAAATTGATAGAAAAATTAGGCACCTAGTACACGGAGACCGGTACACATTTTCGGTGCAAATTTTTCGGTGTTCTTAGCTTTATTGATAATTAATTGGTGAGAGCAACTATCATGCATGATTCACGTTGTACCAAAAAAATCAATGCATATAAAATGAAAGACAAAGTCTTCTGCGTTGTGAACACTAAACAATCAATAATTTTAGATAGAAAAATGAACTTCTCAATTTTTCATTAATCTCAAATGTATTTACAGTATGCTTATATAGCTAAAGACTGATCTGATGTGGCAATCCAAGTGATTCACAACAAAAGAAAATCTCAACCATTCAATCATGAATAATACTACATTTACGAAGACTTTATACAAAATCTCGTTTAGAGCTTGGCTCGTTCAACTCAACTCGAACTCGATTCGTTAACCGAGTTGAGCTCGAACACAGTGAAGCTCGGCTTGTGGGCTCGCGAGCCTGGCTCGACTCGTGGGCTCACAAGCCTGGCTCGGCTCGAATAAGCACTGTGGTGATTTTTTAAACTATTAGGTATTAAACCAATATTTTTCAGTGAAAAAAGTTTTAAAAAATGATAGTTTCCCCCCCAAAGTGCAAATTTGAAATAACACAATAGCGAGCTCGCGAGCCCGGCTCGAGCTTGAGCTTGATAAGGCTCGCGAACTCTGCTTGCGAGCCGGCTCGAGCTCAAGTATCAATTTTGAGGCTCGCTACGCTCGAGCTCGACACTGTTGTAAACTAGCCGAGCTCGATAAGCCAAAAGCTTGGCTCGGCTCGGCTCGTTTACACCCCTATACGCGATGGCGATGTTTTAATATTCTCTTAAAGCACATGTTGCCTATTCAATAATTTCCAATAAGTAAGAAAGACTTACTTCATTCAAGTGGGGTTTACGGAATTAATACAAAATATATTTAGTTAAAAAAATACGTTAAAATGCCACATCAACTCAAATGGGCAACAAATCTGATATGAAGTCGGCCTGGATAAATCAGATAATGATTTTTTTTTTTACAGATAATACTTGAATGTTTGTGATTGTAAGAGATAACAACTATATAAATTTTAAATTTTAAATAATAAAATTATAAAAAGTTAGAATCCAAAATTTATATGATATTGATGTGTTAACAACAAATTAATTATTAAAAAAAATTACTCATTACTTCAGCATATAATAAATGTGATAATTTAGGTCAATAATCATATTAATTAGAATTTCAACTTTGTAAATAGAAAATTTGCTTATAATAATAAAATTGTTTACAATCATGGAAAGCATTCCTGTTATTTGCATCCACTTTTACCATTAATTTCTTTTTTCTAGTTTTTTAAAATAAAAATTCTTTCAATTCAATAGTGAAAATATTAGGCAGTATTTGATTTGTAGAAATGAATGAAAATAATAATGGGATAATGATTTTAACTTAGATCGTAATATATTTCAATTCAATAATTAAAAAAGAGAGATAAAGTCAGCCGCTAGAGTCATATTTAATTTTTTAAAATAATATAAATAAAGTAAAGGTACGTTGAATAGAATGAAAAGAGTGATCAAATAAGATTCCATTGTTATGTCACAATATGAAATCTTTATTTTATTTATATATATATTTCAACTAGTACAGTTAGGTAAAATTTATTTTCTAATTCTGAAATATTTTATAAAATTTGGCTCGTACAATAATCTATCTCTTATTTTTGAATCTTTAGTCATAAGAACCAAAGAAACTGACACTATGTCTTATTTGGGCACACCATATTAATCACCTTGAAAACTATACATTTAGATGTTCCAGGATTTGTTTTTGACTAATAGAACAATGAAATTTTTTTTTGCTATTTGTAGACGTAAAAATCTACCTGTACGGAAGGGGGGTCTAATCCCATGAGGTTTAGGCCACTAGCGATTCGTTGCACCTGCACACGTAGAGAAACACACGCGTGAAGCGAACGGGAAACACCGAGGTGGTGTTTGCCGTAGGCACTCCGACGCTCAAGTCAGCAAGGTTGAGAGAGGCTAATATAGTGAGGGTTAGGGAGCAGAGATTACCAGAAGTCTAGTCGGGGACTGTGACTACGGCAATGATGTGAGGCTCTCAAGTCAGAGCTTTGGGTGTGAAGGTGTAATGTCAATGTCCCCTGTGAGAGGGCTGGCCTCTGCTTATATAGTGACTGTCTGGTCTCCCAATCCTAGTTGTAGTAGGAGTTCTAGTGTGACTCTGATGCAAACCCTAGAAGAATTAGGGTCATGGTAAGCTGTCTTACCAGTGTCCGGATAGGAAGGTGATTCTGATTAGGCTAGTAACTTTGAGTAGGAAAGTGATCAGGAATAGGAAGGTGACCTTGAATAGGAGATTGATCGGGAGTAGGAAAGTATTCTGAGGGGGCCGTGGGCTCTGGATTCGCCTATAGGTCTAGAAAATGGACTGGGATTAGAAGGCTTGTGCCCACGTGGTTTGGACCGGCTGTATCTTATATTAAATGGGCCCAATTCAGTTGAATCATATCGAGATTGGGCTTGGATGCTTCTTCATTGTCGGGCCCGTTTTCTTATTTGGGCCAAGGATGATTTTTGGCCCTAACAGTTTGCCCCCCACTCTTCGAGTTAAGAGTTTCTTAAGTCGAAGAGTAGGGAGCGATCGAGGCACGCTCGGTCTTCCTTCTTGGATGAACGACTGTCGACGTGAATAATCCGATTGTTGCAGGTGACTTGGTCAAGTGTCGCCAAGTGTCGCTAAGTATCCACTCATGATCCTGAGTATGCCATTGTTGCAAAGTGGTGTGCCCGATCGGTGTGAAGGACCGAAGGGAAGACAACTAGGCTTTGGGGACCTAAGCGCTCGTTTGGTACGTCCGGTCGACTGGAAAGGTGAGCCGGAGTGTAATAGCCAGGGCGTTCGCTCAGCATGCCGGGTTGACTGAGTTAAGAACCATATCAAATTGGAGGTCCACTCAGTCGAAATACATGGGTGACCGAGTGGATGTGAAGTACGGATCGACCAGTGGCTGACAACTCGTTTGCTACGGAAGAACGAATGAACTGGGGATCTTGTTTGGTCATCTAGAGAATAGCATGGGTCGGGCCGTTAGGAGCTGATCGACCAGTCAGGAGGATCTCCTAGGCTTGCGAAGATTAGCTGGGCATCAAGCTCATTTCGGAAGACATGCGCTGAGTCGGTCGGGAGGACAGGGCAACCGAGCCTCAACTTCCGTACTGGGTTGCAGTCTCTTAGATGCTTTGGATCACTGCCACGTGTATGGTGGTGATCGATCCGTCGTTTCGAGAGTGGGAAAATGAAAAGACTCCTGACCACCAGCCTATCGCGAACTGCCACATGTCCGTCTTTTTCTTATAAAACTGAGGAACATACTGTTTGTCTTCCATTTGCGTTTTCCTTCTATTTTCCTAAAATTTCCTTTCCTTTTTCTTCCTCTTTTTTTTTTTTTTTTTTTTTTTTTTTTTTTGTCTGTTGAATCTTTGGAAGGTAGACTGAAGTTTTTGAATGATAAGCTACTAAAGGCAGCAAGCAAAAATTAGAAACCTTTGACATATGTGCAGGTGGCTAGCCCGTCAGCTGACTTCCCACCTTTTCCTTTACTCGTTGGGAATGAAGACGAAGAAAAAGAGAGGAGATGGGGAATGAAGACGCAGAAGAATGGGTTTTAGTTTAGAATTTTTTTTTATTTAAAGTATGGACGGGCCAATGGACGACCGTCCATAATTTATGGACGGTTGTCCCCAAAGGTTTTTTTTTTTTTTTTTTTTTCATATATTGGTCAAGGACTGGCGTCCATTATTTGTGGGCGCCCATCCAAAAGTAATTGACGGCCGTCCATAATGAATGGATGGCTGTCCCTAATGTTTTGCAAATTTTTTTTATTATATTTTATTTATGGACGGACGTCCTTTAAATGGGGATGCTCGTCCCTGGTGACCGTCCATATTTGATGGACGGCCGTCCACTAGAAAAAAATTGATAGAAAAATTAGGCACCTAGTACACGGAGACCGGTACACATTTTCGGTGCAAATTTTTCGGTGTTCTTAGCTTTATTGATAATTAATTGGTGAGAGCAACTATCATGCATGATTCACGTTGTACCAAAAAAATCAATGCATATAAAATGAAAGACAAAGTCTTCTGCGTTGTGAACACTAAACAATCAATAATTTTAGATAGAAAAATGAACTTCTCAATTTTTCATTAATCTCAAATGTATTTACAGTATGCTTATATAGCTAAAGACTGATCTGATGTGGCAATCCAAGTGATTCACAACAAAAGAAAATCTCAACCATTCAATCATGAATAATACTACATTTACGAAGACTTTATACAAAATCTCGTTTAGAGCTTGGCTCGTTCAACTCAACTCGAACTCGATTCGTTAACCGAGTTGAGCTCGAACACAGTGAAGCTCGGCTTGTGGGCTCGCGAGCCTGGCTCGACTCGTGGGCTCACAAGCCTGGCTCGGCTCGAATAAGCACTGTGGTGATTTTTTAAACTATTAGGTATTAAACCAATATTTTTCAGTGAAAAAAGTTTTAAAAAATGATAGTTTCCCCCCCAAAGTGCAAATTTGAAATAACACAATAGCGAGCTCGCGAGCCCGGCTCGAGCTTGAGCTTGATAAGGCTCGCGAACTCTGCTTGCGAGCCGGCTCGAGCTCAAGTATCAATTTTGAGGCTCGCTACGCTCGAGCTCGACACTGTTGTAAACTAGCCGAGCTCGATAAGCCAAAAGCTTGGCTCGGCTCGGCTCGTTTACACCCCTATACGCGATGGCGATGTTTTAATATTCTCTTAAAGCACATGTTGCCTATTCAATAATTTCCAATAAGTAAGAAAGACTTACTTCATTCAAGTGGGGTTTACGGAATTAATACAAAATATATTTAGTTAAAAAAATACGTTAAAATGCCACATCAACTCAAATGGGCAACAAATCTGATATGAAGTCGGCCTGGATAAATCAGATAATGATTTTTTTTTTTACAGATAATACTTGAATGTTTGTGATTGTAAGAGATAACAACTATATAAATTTTAAATTTTAAATAATAAAATTATAAAAAGTTAGAATCCAAAATTTATATGATATTGATGTGTTAACAACAAATTAATTATTAAAAAAAATTACTCATTACTTCAGCATATAATAAATGTGATAATTTAGGTCAATAATCATATTAATTAGAATTTCAACTTTGTAAATAGAAAATTTGCTTATAATAATAAAATTGTTTACAATCATGGAAAGCATTCCTGTTATTTGCATCCACTTTTACCATTAATTTCTTTTTTCTAGTTTTTTAAAATAAAAATTCTTTCAATTCAATAGTGAAAATATTAGGCAGTATTTGATTTGTAGAAATGAATGAAAATAATAATGGGATAATGATTTTAACTTAGATCGTAATATATTTCAATTCAATAATTAAAAAAGAGAGATAAAGTCAGCCGCTAGAGTCATATTTAATTTTTTAAAATAATATAAATAAAGTAAAGGTACGTTGAATAGAATGAAAAGAGTGATCAAATAAGATTCCATTGTTATGTCACAATATGAAATCTTTATTTTATTTATATATATATTTCAACTAGTACAGTTAGGTAAAATTTATTTTCTAATTCTGAAATATTTTATAAAATTTGGCTCGTACAATAATCTATCTCTTATTTTTGAATCTTTAGTCATAAGAACCAAAGAAACTGACACTATGTCTTATTTGGGCACACCATATTAATCACCTTGAAAACTATACATTTAGATGTTCCAGGATTTGTTTTTGACTAATAGAACAATGAAATTTTTTTTTGCTATTTGTAGACGTAAAAATCTACCTGTACGGAAGGGGGGTCTAATCCCATGAGGTTTAGGCCACTAGCGATTCGTTGCACCTGCACACGTAGAGAAACACACGCGTGAAGCGAACGGGAAACACCGAGGTGGTGTTTGCCGTAGGCACTCCGACGCTCAAGTCAGCAAGGTTGAGAGAGGCTAATATAGTGAGGGTTAGGGAGCAGAGATTACCAGAAGTCTAGTCGGGGACTGTGACTACGGCAATGATGTGAGGCTCTCAAGTCAGAGCTTTGGGTGTGAAGGTGTAATGTCAATGTCCCCTGTGAGAGGGCTGGCCTCTGCTTATATAGTGACTGTCTGGTCTCCCAATCCTAGTAGAAGTAGGAGTTCTAGTGTGACTCTGATGCAAACCCTAGAAGAATTAGGGTCATGGTAAGCTGTCTTACCAGTGTCCGGATAGGAAGGTGATTCTGATTAGGCTAGTAACTTTGAGTAGGAAAGTGATCAGGAATAGGAAGGTGACCTTGAATAGGAGATTGATCGGGAGTAGGAAAGTATTCTGAGGGGGCCGTGGGCTCTGGATTCGCCTATAGGTCTAGAAAATGGACTGGGATTAGAAGGCTTGTGCCCACGTGGTTTGGACCGGCTGTATCTTATATTAAATGGGCCCAATTCAGTTGAATCATATCGAGATTGGGCTTGGATGCTTCTTCATTGTCGGGCCCGTTTTCTTATTTGGGCCAAGGATGATTTTTGGCCCTAACAGTTTGCCCCCCACTCTTCGAGTTAAGAGTTTCTTAAGTCGAAGAGTAGGGAGCGATCGAGGCACGCTCGGTCTTCCTTCTTGGATGAACGACTGTCGACGTGAATAATCCGATTGTTGCAGGTGACTTGGTCAAGTGTCGCCAAGTGTCGCTAAGTATCCACTCATGATCCTGAGTATGCCATTGTTGCAAAGTGGTGTGCCCGATCGGTGTGAAGGACCGAAGGGAAGACAACTAGGCTTTGGGGACCTAAGCGCTCGTTTGGTACGTCCGGTCGACTGGAAAGGTGAGCCGGAGTGTAATAGCCAGGGCGTTCGCTCAGCATGCCGGGTTGACTGAGTTAAGAACCATATCAAATTGGAGGTCCACTCAGTCGAAATACATGGGTGACCGAGTGGATGTGAAGTACGGATCGACCAGTGGCTGACAACTCGTTTGCTACGGAAGAACGAATGAACTGGGGATCTTGTTTGGTCATCTAGAGAATAGCATGGGTCGGGCCGTTAGGAGCTGATCGACCAGTCAGGAGGATCTCCTAGGCTTGCGAAGATTAGCTGGGCATCAAGCTCATTTCGGAAGACATGCGCTGAGTCGGTCGGGAGGACAGGGCAACCGAGCCTCAACTTCCGTACTGGGTTGCAGTCTCTTAGATGCTTTGGATCACTGCCACGTGTATGGTGGTGATCGATCCGTCGTTTCGAGAGTGGGAAAATGAAAAGACTCCTGACCACCAGCCTATCGCGAACTGCCACATGTCCGTCTTTTTCTTATAAAACTGAGGAACATACTGTTTCAGTTTCTTGAGCGATAGTGGTCTCTCTTTCTGCAATCTTTCAAGATAAACATTCTTCTCTTTGAGCTTTTTTCTGCTTTGTTTTGGTTGTCTGTTGAATCTTTGGAAGGTAGACTGAAGTTTTTGAACTTTTGAGTGGGTTTTATTTGGATTTCGAAGTGTTTTGGAATTAGGATTCTTAGAATAGGCATAGATTTGAATTTTTCGGTGGGTGTCCGACGAGAATCCAGCAGTTTTGGGTAATTTCTGGATTTTTGGACGGGATCGAAAAGACAAAACCGAGTTAAGTATTGTTTGGTTCGGTCGGTCATACAGGTTGAGTGGGTGATTTTGGGTTAGTGAATCGGTGAGGAGGGGCGAGTAGACTTAGTGCTGAATTTGAGGGCGAGTCGACCACTTGGGCCGAGCGAAGAAAGATTGAGTCAAAGACTGGGTCGATCGGCAGGAAAGGTCGACCGGGGTTTAGGAGTATTGTCGGGTAGGCCAATCAGTGCTGAGGGGCAAGTGATAGTGGAGTGTTTGTGGCCTTATTCGGTTAGGTGGTCAGGGCAAGCGGTGGCTTGACACTTAGGTTCCTGGGAGCTTCTCAAGATTGAGTCAGGTAGGTTGGTCGGGTTAGGCGATCAGGTGGAGACTTGGATCAGGGATTAGCCAGGTCAGTAGTGGGGACGAGTGATGGCTGGGTTTTATACCCTTGTTCGGTCGATAGCTCAGGCCAAGTAGTTGTTTGACACTGAATTTTTGGTTGGACGATCGAGTCAGCATGTCAGACACCGAATCAGCTAGCTCGGGCGGGATCGTGGCTGACTCAGGAGATGAGTATAAGCGTGCCCCTACCATAGTGATGATGCCAGAGGAGGGCGTTCCGATGGGCGTACCGACCGGAGTTAGTATAGCTGCCCCAAGGACGAGTGAGGCTGGTCCGAGTGGCTCGGGCAGGCATAGGAGAAGTAGGGAAGACTCCAAAGGGGCCGGTAGTCTATCTTCATCCAGCAATAGCTCTAAAGAAGAGCCAAGCCAACAGGGCAGTGGGATCTTGACCAGAGATTATCCGCCCGTGCTGAAGGATTGTGACGTGTGGCGCATCCAGACCTTGTATCACATTCCTGGTTCGGTTGATATCCGAGTGTCGCGGTCATACAAACGGGTCAACTGGGAGGCACAGGGTTGGATTAGCTTTTACGATCACAATGGGTTGAGGCTACCTATGCCTCGCCTCATCTGGGAGGTGCTGAACCACTTCATTATTGCCCCTTCCCAACTTATGCCGAATGCTTGGAGATTGCTGATGGCTCTGGAGGACCTCTGTGTTCTGAACCAAGTGACGTTCGGGCTGCACGAGCTGCTGTACTCGTACTTCCTGAAGGAGAACGAGAAGGAGAAGGGTCGATACTTGTTGAACTTGAGGCATGATCGGTCTCACCTGGTGACCGATCTGCGGTCTAGTGATAAGAATTGGAAGGACCGCTACTTCTTCCTGAGGGGTCAGGCTGTCTTTGGAAAGAGAGGGCAGGGCGAGATCCTAGGCGGTTGGCGAGCTATTAGTGAGAACTTAGTTATTTCTTTTGTGCTTTGATTTCTAAATCTTGATTGTGTTTTTTGTTTGCAGAGCTTAAGTATAATCGAGTTGGGCAGAGCGGAGACGGTAGATGTTGCGACCCAGAGGGTGTTGGCCATCCCATCGGAGCAGAGCGACTGGTGAGTGGTGCTAGCGGAGTCAAACTTGAGGACTAGCATCGTTTGGGTCGGTGTGGAGGTGATTCAGCGAGGTACTCCCTTCCCCTCGCTGAAGTAGACTTGGGACATTCTCTTAAGTCGATACTGCAATCAACTCATTTTTGGTGAGTCCGGGATGAACCCACTAACCGTTGGAGAGTTTGTACTTGCAAAGTCACTAATGAAGAAATTGAGCGTTCCGAGTGCAAGCGAGTTGATCGTCTGGCGTCGAGAGAAGAGGAGGAGGGAGTCACTGGCCAGGGCAGACGTGAGAGTGGAGGATGTGTTGGCGACACCGTCGAGTCAGCAGCCTACAGCTGGAACCGGGTCGTCCCATGCTGCAATCGTGGATGAGGAGGCCGGGACAGTTACATTCACTATTCTGGCTACTGCATCGACTTATTCCGATGCGACTTCTATGATTAAGCTAGCCGATTCTTTCTTGTTCCCGACGGACGAGGCGCGTCTGAACCAGATGGGTACAGATTCTATCGCTGATTGGGGGGTATCTGTTAGTGTATATTAGTGTATGCCCTAGAAACCATTCGTGTTGTCGGTTTCAGAGCATTTTGTCTTGTATCTATATATATCATAAATAATAGAAGAAAGAGTTCTTCAATTCATATATGTAAATTGCTTCCTTTATTCAGTCATGCATTTAAAATAAAGTATGTATATGAATTGTCCTGATGATTCATTTAATAGGTAAATGAATTATCGAAAAGGGTTCCCTACGGAAGCAATATAAATTTGGGCAACTATATTGTACAGTAGGCATACCGGATGCTTCCGAAAGATATCATGAGTTGATATAAGTACGGATGACGATGATAGTCATGTCACTAGGGCATTGGTATGGATTAACGGTTGGTGAACTGTTTTTCGAACGTGACCGAATAACGACAAATCACTTGGAAAAGCATGTAGTCAATGATTTATCGTTTGGTTATATCAGTGCACGATGTAGTCCTTTGACCTGAGACATTGTAGTCGGATCCGATATGGATGCGTATGGTTCATACGGTGTATAAGTACGAGACTAATCATGTTTCGTACAATAAAGCCTATTTGGTCATGCGTTGTTCATATGCGGAAACGAACGATGGTCAAGAGGGGATCCATTGACTCGGAAATATAGGATCGGGAGTACCGCTGACTCCATCCGGATTCGAGTTCCTAGACGAACATCGATAAATGTCAAAAAATTGAATCTCTGGCCAGAGTCTATTATAGTCATAAAACAAGTTTGTGATGATGAGTTCCGACATATTGATCGACGATTCGATAGAAGATCGAGTTTAGGATTTGACGTTCCATGAATCCATACTCGATTAGGATATCTCAATGGAGGGACTTTACCTGCATGGTACGTATGATCTGAAATGGGTTCGTGAAGTTTTCTTCATCGTGGTTTAGGGACTATGGCACATTGCTAGATGTTTACCATAGTCGTTGGGCCCCCGATGGGTTTTCGGATTCATCCAGAACCGGCTCACGGCTAATCCACGGTGGACCTCCATGGTTACACCATAGCCTTGAGAAGTTAGAGAATGGATGAAGAGAAATGTATCTGAAGAGCTAGCACCTTCCGATAATAACGGGATTTCTATAGTATAGTTACATAGAAAACAATTTGTGACATTTTAAGGGTCAAAATGGTCAAGCAATAATTATTATATTAATATTATACTTAAAGTGTTAAGATTAATGAGATGAACAAAATAACCTTTTAATAGTTAAGGTTAAAAGGGTAAATTTATCGGTTGTTAATGTAAACAGTTTAGTTTACATGGGCCCTTGAATAATATTGATTATTCAAAGGGTAACATATTAAATTCGTGGGTCCCTTTATAAAATAAGATTTTATGGGCTGAAGTGAAAAATAAATAAGCAAAATAGCCCAAGTATATAAGTGCAAAAGGTTGCATTTTTGTTCATTATTCACTGTTTCACTCAAACACAAACTAAAACCTCTCTCCCTACCCACGGCCACTCCTAATCCTCTCAAGGTGGTGTTAAAGTGTGGAGGTTTCATCCTTTTAAGCTATCTTCACAATCCAAAGCAAAGGAGTAGGTTAAATCTCTATCCAAGCTTTGCATGTAAACCTTTTTTTTTAATCCTGCTTTCATGCTTTCATTCTCCATCTCCACCACTTTTCATGCATGCTGAATCTTTCAAATGGTATCAGAGCTAAAAGCTTCTTGCATGTCATTTATAAGTCAAAATGGCATTTTCCATGTGTTCATATGTTCATCAAACTTGGTTGAGTTTGCATGTTAGTGATATGGTTCAAAAATGTTTTTTTCATAGTAGATCTTTACATGCATGTCTCAGCCATAACAGATCGAGGTATATGTTCATTCTTCTTCTCATTCTTATATGTTTGAATGATGATAATGGTTATAATGAGCATGCCTTGTATTGGATGAGTTGTTTGATGTAATAAGCATGTTTGATGCTGTGTATGTCTCGGCCATCTCTTGATCTTTGGAAAACAGTTTTTCTTCTTGCTCTAATATGTTTGGGTATGTTGAATATGATTTAAAGCATGTTTGGATGATGTTATGCATGAAATGTGTTGAAACTACATGCATGCATATATGTCATTTTCGGCCATGACTAGTTTTCCCATAAAATGTCATTTCATTCATGTATTGATGAATGAGGTTTTGGAAATGTTGCATGATGATTCATTTAGAAAAATGTTCAGCATGTTCATTTCCATTACTTTAATTAAATGTTTATGCTTGACATCTAAATGTGTTATTTTAATTTGATTAAAGTATTTTTGCATGAAGTGTATGCAAGTGTTGCAAGTGTTTAGTGGTGGAATTTGATGTTAGCATAAAGTTATGGATTATTCATATCAGAGTGAATTATGATATTATATATGATTGTGGTAAATTTAATTTAGGATGTTTTATTTGATTAAATTATCTTATAATGCATCATTGCATGGCATAAATTATATATTTTTGAAATGTAATAATTTGGTTGTTTGAATGGTTTCAAAAATGATGATGCAATGACATGATGTTTTTGAAAGATAAATATGTCATAAAAGTATTACTTTAGTTAAAAGTAACTTGTGCATAGAATGATTCTCTTGAGTAATAACCACACTTATGACAGGCTTTCGCAAGTGTACGAATCGTGCAGAGTAAAACTCGGTAACGAGTGTCGAATCCCAAGGGAACTACCTACCAATACCAAACTATTATATCTATTGCTATTTGATTAAACTGAAGTTTAAGAATGAATTTAAAAGTAAAATAACTAAAACTAAATACTAAATAAAGGCAGAATTTGTAAACCTTTGAAGTGAAAATCAATATGACTAAACCTAGGGCATAGATTTCACACCAATTAATCCTATGCATTGACATTTGTTGTTAACCTAATCGAGTGTATTCTAAAGCCAAACCCTATTATTCCACTACCTCTCTCTCGAGCACTTAGCAAATTAACCCTTAAACACAACCCAAATATCTCTAAATTGGATTTAGGAGCCAAGAGATCATTAAGCTCTATGGAATTTACCGGAGCCTCATAGATCGTGGTAACCTCTCTCTAGCGTTCGCTCAATCTATGGTTTTATTACCTAAGAACATCAGGTTTCATCTCTCGATCTCAACCTAACCCTTGAAATCATTCAACCCTCGGGCCCTTGAGAATTGAAACATTATGCAACACAATAAATTAGAATTATAAACACAATAAGAATTAACAACAATTCGTCAACAATATTCATAAATTGGGCTACATCTTAGCCCTAGACAAGAAGTTAGTTCATAATGAAAATACAAAACCATCATTCCCATTAATATCAATTTAAGAAAAAGATAAACTTCTCTAATCGGTGAACGAGAGCTTTCAGGATCCGATCTCCAAATTGGTAGCCGTCTTCTTCTTCTCCCAAGTCCCCATCTAACTCTTCAAGACTCTCTTTTATATCCTCAGGGTTCGGTCGTGCTTAGGAAAAATATTAGAAAACTTGGCCCATCAGATTCGGATTAGGATAATGAATAACAAAAACCCGTGACACATCGCCGCGGCGGATATGATCGCCGCGGCGATCGTTCCTTCTATCCAAAGAATCTGTAAACTTCAGAATTAGATGTAATATCACCAGAACATTGTAGATCTTTGAATAAGCTTTCCAACGCCACCAGATCGTCAAATTCCGACTTCTACAGCTCAAGTTATGATAGAAACATCGAGGCATACTCATGATGAAGAATTTCCAGATTTTCCGTAAATCTCTCGACGTACCACAACTCCCTCATTTCGACCCTGATTCTTGTGCCGTTTGTTCCTACGTGTCGTGAATCCTATCGATATCATTCTTTTCCCTTCAACACCTGTTTGAGCCTGAAAACACTTAAAGTGCACCCGTGATCCCATAAATGGTATTTATGAAAGAAATAATCCAAATTCCACACTTTAAGCACATTTTTCCATAAATCAACCAATAATCACTAACAAATATCAACATTCAAGCTCTTACACTTATCTATGCCATGCATGACTTTGTGAAAAGTATTGAAATGATGCTAACAATTAAATAGTATATCTTTGGGTGGAATATGACAAAAGTGTTTTGTAATGATTCCTATAAATGTGTAATTGTGCATGGCCCAAGTTATAATTAAATTTCCACATGAATAATATAATAATATCTATTATAATGAGATATGTTATATATATATTCTGCCTTTAAATATTTTTTTATATTTGGTATGAATGTTTAATATTTATTTATGTGATGAATGAATATTAGATTAGAGGGTTGATCATGGGCGCCATTTGTTTTCAAATATTCAAAAGTGTTTGTAATATTCTTTTATTAAATGGCTTGTAATATTAAATTTATTTATTTATTTTAATTGGGCCTGCGTGCCTAAGATCCAATATGTAATGGAATCGGCTAGACAGGAACCGAAGAACATCCGGATGATGATCCAATCGAAGATATAGTATTAGGGTAATAGTTTGCCTCTAGGATGTATTTTTGAAAAGCTCCATGGTCAACCCACATGCTTTAATTTATGCATATATGTGATATGTATGAATGGTAATTAAACATGGCATGCTAAAATGAATTAACTAAAGGTTAAACCTAAATCTCCCCAATTTAAAATTATTAAATCCAAGTCTCCCATTGTGGATAACTAAATTTTTTGATATAATTTTATATCCCAAGATTTCTATTATGTGAGGGATATAATCTTTATATCATAAAATTAAGTTGATCTTGTTCTTGGATGGTATTTTCACCTTGACCAAGAATTCTATTATGTGAGGACATGATGAAATGCCATCATAAGAAACACAATGGTTCGGATTTAACTAGCCTAGTACCAAGAATTCTATTATGTGAGGTATCCGAAGCTAGGACAAGGAATATGAATCAAACCTTATATAGTGATATAAAAGGAAAAGAGTTTCCTACTTATTAGACTTAATTGACCAAGAATTCTATTATGTGAGGTTAATTGATTTGATAAGAAATTGATTCCCCACTAAGAAATTTAATCCAACGAAAATTTTCGGATCCTATTTAAGGGAGTGTAGACTCGAATAAAATAGGGGAGCTAATTTGACTATGCATTAAAAGGTTTAAAAGATTACAAGACGCTAATAAAATTACTTTTCTTTACAGTTTCATCTTGTGATAAATAATTGAAAAATGGCCAACAATGTTCTCCTAAGGATAATGGACATAACATGTTAACCGGACCCAACCTAAAAGATTGGCTAAGAAATCTTAGAATTGTTCTAGATTTTGAAAGAATTGCCTAGTCTTGGAAGCACCCTCTTCCACTTGATATGTTAAGTAGATGCTCTAGAGCCAATCAATTATTGTAGAATTGACTCTTTGTAATATGTTCATTAATCAATAATAAAAGGCATTTTATTCATATCGCGTAAATCATTATTATTGCAATATGTATTGATATATGTCCTTAGAATGGTAGAACCGTGACGAGGGTATCAAGTGTTTCAAATCTTGATAGTGAGAACCCTATGAGCACATATGGTGGCCATTCTAGAAACGTCCGTAGCCCTTTATTCTGAAGTAAGGGCACAGATAATACGGTAAGGCTATCATAGTGTTGACGACCCTGTCGAAAGGCAGTGACGATCTCACTTGTCAAGGTTGTTTGGTGACACCTGGTGCAACACATGGTGCTTGTTGTAGGCGGATATACCGCAGCAAGTTCACTGGACTGCCCACCAAGGATTCCATTGGGTGTACCCCAGTGTCTATGGATAATCCTCTAACGATGGTGGTGCATGTGATCCTTAGACTGAATCACCGAGCGCCTTGTGCACCGATTGGTACAGTTTGATACTAGCCTAACGCAGTTCTATTCAGAGCTGTCAATACGGTGGATTGGCTATATCAAGGTGTGTCAAGACTATGGTGGATGACAAAGGATTCTCACTCCCGGTGCGGGAGAATTATCTCATGGCGCAATTCAGTATATGGCAATGACACTAAAACTGTGGCCACAGTGGGATTGAGTTTTTGCTCTATCCAGATATAATACGGGTCATTGGTCCAGAAACTGAAATATAATTTCGAGAGTAACCGAAGGTTGACACATTTTCTATGCCTCGTTCGTCAGATAACGAATGATGAAAGGATCGAATTGTACGGTAACCATATCGTTGACAGGTAGCTACTTTGCTGAATCGAATCTATCGGGTGGCCATGATGCCTTGCTAGGGGCCTCTTGGTCTGTGTATTAGTGGAGATTAATTGGTGTTAATCGCGATACTGTACACACGGTATGATGAGGAGCCTATGGGTCACACACATAGAAGATATTTAGACCAAGAAGAAAGAAGGGCGTTTTCGTCTTTTGGGCGAAGGTATTTTGGTAATTTCACAGTGCATTAAATTTGCTAAGGTCGTAGCCTTTTTTAATATTTGTTACAAATAAATAATAGAAATTACGGTTTAATGGTGTTCGCACATATTCAAATAAATTATCATTATTGTTAAATGTCAATATATATATATTAAATATATATTAATTGATTTTTAATTGAAATAATGATGAAATAAATAAAATATCCAATTTGGGAGTGTTTGGCAACATGGGTTGTTTGGGTTGGAGCCCAAGCCCATTCCATGTGGGAATAGGGCAACTTAGTTTGCCTATAAAAAGAATAGTGTTTTGTGTGTTTAATTAATTAATTGATTTGGCCTTTTGAAAAGAAAAACAGAACACCCCTTACACTCAAATTCACGCCACTTTCATTGTTTGATTGAAAATCAGACTTTTCTTTTGTTCTTCTTGATTTCTTAAGGCCAAGGAGGATCTAGCAAATCCCTCCTTGGTTCTTGGTGGTTGTCTTCGTGTGGACTTCTTGGTTCGATCCTATACTTGGATCGGTAGCAAACACATTCAGAGACAGCATTGGTGGAGCCTCCAAACGTGGGTATGAATCTAAACATATGGATTTAATTTTCTGCAGATTCTTATTATGCATAAACTGTAAAATCTGTGCCTTGATTTTGGGTTCTAAGGAACGATCCGTGGTTGTAAATTTTTGTTTTCCGCTGCGCAACCGGGTCGTTTACTAACAGATATTGGACCAAATGCTTCACAAGCTGAGCTTGATGCTCTTAAAAAGTGGAGAGAGGATAGTAGGAGGGCTAAAAATTACATGTTAGCCTCCATGAATAGAGAACTTCAAACTAATCATGAAGAGGTTTCAAATGCTTATGATATCCTCATAGCTCTATAAGAGTTGTATAGCGAAAATCCAAGAGTGGCTGAGTATGAATTGTGTGCATCCCTCTTTAGCATGAAGTTGAGGGAAGGGGAACCTCCAGCTGATCATACTCTTAAAATGATCAATGGATTAGATCGACTGGATGGATATGGGGTGGTCATGCCAGACCGCCTCAAAGTGAATTTGATTCTACAATCCCTTCCTCCAAGTTATAAACCGTTTATAACTAACTACAATCTCAATAGGATTGAGAGAAACCTCTCTGAACTGCTAAATGAGCTTAAAGAATTTCACAGACAGAATGTGAAAGGGAAGGGACATGAGGATGTTTTTGCCGCCTCCACTAGCAGGGCCAATAAAAAGCCCAAAGTGCTACCAAAGAGAGGTCCAAAAGTTGGACCCAAGAATAAGAGCTTCAAGAAGCCAGCGGCAAAGGCAGAGAAGGCCGATGCAAAAGGAAAATGTTTCCACTGTGGAAAAGATGGACACTGGAAGAGGAACTGTCCTCAATACCTGAACAGTCTGAAGAAAGGCAAAGGAAAAGCAGGTATGAACCAATGTCTTATGATTGAATATGAATTAAGTGTTAATTCAGATAGTCATTCCTGGATATTAGATTCAGCAGCAACATCTCATGTTTGTATGTCTTTGCAGGTACTTCAGAATAGTTCTGAGGTGACAAAGGGCGAGATCATTTTGAGGATGGCAAATGGGGCACGAGTTGCAGCCGAGGCCATGGGGACTTGCTCACTAAGACTACCTTCAGGACATGTTTTGAATTTGTTTAAAGTATTGTACTTTGAAAAGGCCACAAGAAACATCATTTCTATTTCTGCTTTGTGTAAGGCAGGTTATTATGTACTGTTTAATGGAAATGAATGTTCAATACATTTTGGAAATGTTTTAGTTGGTAAAGCTGTGAATACAAATGGTTTGTATGTCTTAGAATTGAATGACTATGCTTCAATCAATACCATTTCTAATAAAAGAACTCGATCTGAATCAAATCCTAAAATTCTATGGCATCATAGATTGGGTCATATAGGAGAGAGAAGATTAATACAGCTTGGAGAAAGTGGGATCCTAAACTCATTGGGTTCTGAACCCTATCCAACCTGTGAATCATGTCTCCAAGGAAAGATGACCAAGTCTCCCTTTAAGAGTAAAGGAGAGCGAGCTAAAGAACTTTTAGAACTCATACATACAGATGTGTGTGGACCATTTAGTACTTTAGCTAGGGGAGGATTTGAATACTTCATTACCTTTACAGATGATATGTCACGATATGGGTATTTGTATTTAATGAAATACAAATCTGAATCCTTTGAAAAATTCAGAGAATTCAAGAATGAAGTAGAAAATCAAACTGGAAAGAGTATTAAAATACTACGATCAGATCGTGGGGGTGAATACTTGAGTACAGAGTTTCAAGAGTTCTTAAAAGAAAATGGGATCATCTCACAATTGACTCCTCCTTATACACCCCAGCTTAATGGAGTGTCTGAAAGGAGAAATCGTACCTTATTGGATATGGTACGATCGATGGTGAGTTTTACAGACTTACCAATGTCTCTGTGGGGGTACGCTCTCCAGACCGCTGTGCACATCCTTAATAGGGTCCCGTCTAAAACTGTCCAGAAAACACCGTATGAGATATGGTATGGAAAACGTCCAAGTCTGAATTATATGAAGATTTGGGGCTGCCCAGCTTATGTTAAATTGGTTAAATCTGATAAGCTGGATGTTAAATCCGAGAAGGGTCGGTTCATTGGATATCCTAAAGATAGTTTAGGATATTGCTTTTACTTCCCAAGTGATCAAAGAGTTTGGATCAGTAGAAATGCGCGCTTCCTCGAGAACGAGTTCTTGGAGGAAGGCGGCGTTGGAAGAAATATTGAACTCAAGGAAGAGTTCGAAGAGCCAAGAACCGAGATTGCTGAAGATGGAACGTCCACTCAGCGAACCTCAGTATCAGATACTATGGTTCCAGTACGAAAGTCTTCTAGAATGTCGAAACCTCCAGAGAGATATGGGTTCCTACATGAGCAAGATTTTGAATCTTACTTAGTGGGAGTAGATGATCATGGTGATGATCCTAGAAGCTACGAAGAAGCAATACTGGATAGAGATTCAGGAAAATGGCTGGAAGCGATGGATTCTGAGATAGAATCAATGCATGCCAATCAAGTATGGTCGCTTGTGGATCCACCTGAGGGAATAGTTCCTATAGGTTGTAAATGGGTCTACAAGAGAAAAGTTGGCAAGGATGGGGAGGTAGAGACCTTCAAAGCTCGACTGGTGGCGAAAGGTTATACTCAGAAACAAGGATTGGATTATGAGGAAACCTTCTCGCCTGTAGCTATGATTAAATCCATCCGTATAATGCTAGCCATCGCAGCATACCATGATTATGAAATTTGGCAGATGGATGTCAAAACAGCTTTCCTCAATGGGTTTATTGAGGAAAACATCTATATGGAACAACCGATAGGTTTTGTATCCTCTGCTGAAAGACATAAGGTATGCAAATTGCATCGATCCATTTATGGATTGAAGCAAGCTTCAAGAAGCTGGAACATTCGATTTGACGACATAATCAAATCGTTTGGTTTTGTCAAGAATCCGGATGAGCCCTGTGTATACAAATGGGTTAAAGATCATGCCATCACGTTTCTCATATTATATGTAGATGACATACTTTTGATGGGAAATGATATAGGCATGATGACAGAGGTTAAGGTTTGGTTGTCCAAAACCTTCTCGATGAAAGACTTAGGAGAAGCGACATATGTCCTTGGCATTCGTGTCTATAGAGATAGAACGAAAAGGGTAATTGGATTATCCCAAAAATTGTACATAGAGAAAATGCTAAAAAGATTTAGCATGGAGAACTCTAAGAGAGGTCTTTTGCCCTTCACTCACGGTCTTCATCTTTCTAAGGAGATGGGTCCAAAGACCGATGAAGAGCGGCAGCGGATGCGTAATGTGCCTTATGCGTCTGCCGTAGGTAGCTTAATGTACGCAATGCTATGTACAAGACCTGATATAGCTTATGCTGTAAGTGTTACGAGCAGATATCAGTCAAACCCAGGGGAGAAACATTGGTCGGTTGTAAAATCGATCCTTAAGTACTTGAGAAGAACTAAGGATCTAGTTCTGAGTTATGGATGTTCCGAGTTAAACATTCAAGGATACTCAGATTCTGATTTCCAATCAGATATTGATGATAGAAAGTCTACGTCAGGGTACATTTTTATATGTAATGGGGGTGCTGTTAGTTGGAAAAGTTCCAAACAGACAACTCCAGCTAACTCCACTACAGAAGCTGAATATATTGCTGCTTTGGAAGCAGCGAAGGAGGCTGTTTGGATGAGAAAGTTCGTAATTGAACTTGGTATGGTTCCGAACATGGCTTACCCGATAAGCATGTTCTGTGACAATACTGGAGCTATTGCACAGGCAAAGGAACCAAGGGCACACCAAAAATCCAAACACATTCAGCGTAAGTATCACATTTTGAGAGAATTCGTTGGAGCTGGAGAGATTTTGATTCTGAAGACTCCTTCAGCAGAAAATGTAGCTGATCCACTGACTAAGGCGATGACATTGAAGCAATTGGACCATCATCTTGAGAAGATGGGTATGAGATACAACATCGAATGGCTTTAGTGCAAGTGGGAGTTTGTTAGTGTATATTAGTGTATGCCCTAGAAACCATTCGTGTTGTCGGTTTCAGAGCATTTTGTCTTGTATCTCTCTCTCTCTCTCTCTCTCTCTCTCTCTCTCTCTCTCTATATATATATATATATATATCATAAAGTAATAGAAGAAAGAGTTCTTCAATTCATCTATGTAAATTGCTTCCTTTATTCAGTCATGCATTTAAAATAAAGTATGTATATGAATTGTCCAGATGATTCATTTAATCGGTAAATGAATTATCGAAAAGGGTTCCCTACGGAAGCAATATAATTTGGGCAACTATATTGTACAGTAGGCATACCGGATGCTTTCGAAAGATATCATGAGTTGATATAAGTATGGATGACGATGATAGTCATGTCACTGGGGCATTGGTATGGATTAACGGTTGGTGAATTATTTTTTGAACGTGACCGAATAACGACAAATCACTTGGAAAAGCATGTAGTCAATGATTTATCGTTTGGTTATATCAGTGCACGATGTAGTCCTTTGACCTGAGACATTGTAGTCGGATCCGATATGGATGCGTATGGTTCATACGGTGTATAAGTACGAGACTAATCATGTTTCGTATAATAAAGCCTATTTGGTTATGCGTTGTTCATATGCGGAAATGAACGATGGTCAAGAGGGGATTGACTCGAAAATATAGGATCAGGAGTACCGCTGACTCCATCCGGATTCGAGTTCCTAGACGAACATCGATAAATGTCAGAAAACTGAATCTCTGGCCAGAGTCTATTATTAGTCATACAAAAGTAAGTTTGTGATGACAAGTTCCGGACATATTGATCGACAATTCGGTAGAAGATCGAGTTTAGGATTTTGACATTCCATGAATCCATACTCGATTAGGATATCTCAATGGAGGGGCTTTACCTGCATGGTACGTATGATCTGAAATGGGTTCGATGAAGTATTTCTTCATCGTGGTTTAGGGACTATGGCACATTGCTAGATGTTTACCATAGTCGTTAGGCCTTCGGACAGGTTTTCGGATTCATCCAGAACTGGCTCACGGCTAATCCACGGTGGACCTACATGGTCACACCAATAGCCTTGAGAAGTTTGAGAAGGATGAGAGAGAGAAATGATTATCCGAAGAGGGCTAGCACCTTCCGAGGCTAATAACGGGATTTCTATAGTAATAGTTACATAGAAATCATCTGTGATATTTTAAGGGTTAAAATGGTCAAGCAATAATTAATTATATTTAATTATTATATCTTAAAGTGTTAAGATTAATAAGATGAACAAAAATAACCTTTTAATGGTTAAAGGGTAAAAATGGGTAAATTTTTGGGTTGTTAATGTAAACTAGTTTAGTTTACATGGGCCCTTGAATAATATTGATTATTCAAAGGGTAGCATATTAAATTCGTGGGGTCCCTTTATAAAATAAGATTTTATTGGGCTTGGAAGTGAAAAATAAATAATTACAATATTGCCCAAGTATATATAAGTGCAAAAGGTTGCATTTTTGTTCATTCTTGACTAGTTCACAAAAACACAAACCAAAACTCTCTCTCAAACCCAGGGCCACTCTCTAATCTCTCAAGGTGGTGTTAAAGTGTGGAGGTTTCATCATTTTGAAGCTAATCTTCATCAATCCAAAGCAAAGGAGTAGGTATAATCTCTTTTCCAAGCTTTGTTTGAAAACCGGTTTTAGAATCCATGCTTTCATGCTTTCATTCTTCATCTCCACCACTCTTCATGCATGCTGATTCTTACACTTGACCAGCAAGTGAGTTAGAGCCAACAATTATCTCCATCAACAGGCATGACCCAACATATAGGCTTGACCGTGAGGGGGAGTGTTGGAGTCCTACATTAACTAGGCATGCTTGAGTCTAATGGTTTATAAGAAGGGGTAATCCTCCCATTCAACAAGACCTTATTAGGTGAGGAGTCAAGCACACCTCAAATTCTATCAAATACTCTCTTCCATCTATTACAATGCATGATATTTTATATAAGTACTTTATGAGTTTCTTAAATTTATGAATTAAATTCCTATTAGTCATTCGTGGTCCACTTTAATTTTGACATTTAACTTTATGTGCACCAAAATATAATAGATAAAATATATATGTCAAAATATCCGAATAAGGTCATAGTTACGAACATAAAAGCTAACTTATACATCAAATGAACTAATGAAACCCATACGATCCACATGATCCTTAAATACTTTAACCAACAATCCTTTGGTCATGGGATCGGCGGCCATTAATTCCGTATTGATGTGTTGGCTATCCATCTTTTGCTCTTTAACATGACCTCTAACTAAAAGATATTTTATATCTATATGTTTGCACGACTACTACTTTTGTTATTCCTTGAGAAGAAAACAACAACCAAGTTATCACAATAAATCTTTAATGGTCTTGCAATGAAGTCGATAACTCTTAAACCATATATAAAGTTTCTCAACCATAAAGCTTGTGATGTAGCCTAATAGCACACAATGAATTATTCTTCTATCATGGATGTTGCAATTATATTTTGCTTAGTGCTTTTCCACGATATGACACCATTTGCAGGCATAAATATATATCCAGAAGTAGACTTCTTAGAATTTTACATCCACTGAAATCAAAGTCTATAGACCCAGTCACCTCCAAATTATCAAAGTGTCTATATGTAAGCATATAATCCTTGGTTCCTTTGTAGATAATGCATAACTTTCTTGGCAGCTTTCCAATGTTCAAGGCATGGGTTACTTTGATATGTACAAACATTCCTACTGCACACCCTATGTCAAGCTTAGTATAGACCTAAGCATACATGAGTTTTCCCATGGCTGAAGCATAAGGTATTTTATTCATTTATTCATCTCTTTGAACTCCAATGAGTTCTTTGGACATTGTTCCAAAATGAATTTATTTCCTTTAACAACAAGAGCTAGTGATGGTGAACAATTTTGCATTCAGAAACTTTCCAAAATCTTTTCGATGTAGGTGTTTTGAGATAAATCTAAAAACCTTCTAGATCTATCTCTATGAATCTTTATGCCAATAGCATAAGAGGCTTCACCCATATTATTCATCTCAAAATTTTGAGAAAGAAATCCTTTGGTGTCATGAAGTAGACTCAAATCACTGCTTTCAAGTAAAATATCATCCACATATAGAATTAAGAAGATAATGCTCCCATGGCTTTAAGATAAACACATTGGTCCACAATATTCTCAATGAAACCAAATAAGATATTAAGATTATGAAACTTTGTGTAGTACTGACAAGATGTTTGCTTAAGTCTATATATGGATCTATTCAACTATACATGTATGTATGATATACATGTATCTAGCATGGTCATTTATGAAAGAGATAAATCTCTGTCCATTTAGACTAGGTATAGGAAAAGATCCCCATATATATGTATGTATGATCCCTAATTTATTTGTACTCCTTCTAGCTCCTTTTGTAGCTCTATTAGTTGTCTTTCCCTTTATACAACAAATACAAGTATTGAAATCAGTGAAGCCAACAGTTTGTAAAACTCCATCATCCACCAACCTCTTAACTCTCTGTGTAGAGATATGTCCCAGTCTCTTATGCCACAAATTAGAGGAGTCCTGTTTAATGATACAATGTTTGCTGCCATTCTCCTCATGCATAGTCATAAGACTATGCTCAAATGCATGATCTAAATCAAACTTATACAAACCATCAAGTAATTTTCCATACCCAAGAGTAACATGATCTTTTAGAATTTCAAAGATTGAATTGCTAAAAGTAATGCATAACCAAGTTTCATGAGTCTTGATACAGAAACTAAATTTCTAGAAAACGATTGAATATAAAAAGTATTATCAAGATCCAATACATATTTAGAATTAGAACAAGTCTAAAAGTCCCCATAGTTTCCACTTCAAAACGCATCTGAGTGCCTGAATAGATGCTTTGTTCATTCCCCACTGGTTTCCTCAGGTTTAGGAAGCCCTGCATGGTAGTGGAAATGTAAATTGTAAAACCCGAATCAATCCACCATGTATCCTTAAGAGCAACAACAAAATAAGATTCATGACATACATATGAAAGAAATGTACCTTTCTTCTCAAGCCAATTCTTGTATTTCAAGCATTCTTTCTTCATGTGTCCCTTTTTCTTGCAGAAGAAACACGAAATTTTGTAACCACTAGGATTACCTTGTGCTTTACCCTTCTTAAATTTTGAGACACCTTTTCCTTTCTTTCATTTTCCTTTGAGTGCTACTAAATGAGCACTTTCCAAATTCTCATTCTACAACCTTTCTTCCTCTTGCACACACATTACTAAGAGTTCATTAATGGACCAATCTTCTTTATGTGTTATATGAGATTTTGAAAGGTCCATACTCATTACGAAGAGAGTTGAGAATGAAAGTAACAAGAAATGCCTCATAAAATTCAATCTTTAAGGACTTAAGTTGAGAAGCTATATCCTGCATTTCCATAATATGTTCACACACACCCTTAGAACTATCAAACTTCATGCTAGAAAGTTTCCTCATTAATGTGCTAGCCAATGCCTTATTAGATGTCACAAATTGTGCTTCAAGTGCTTTCATGAAATCTGTCACCTTAGTGCACTTGGGAATGGAACCTCTAATAAGCTTACTTATGTGGGTCTTTATCTGAATTAAGCTTAAGCAATTTGATCACTCCCACTTTTCATAGAGGACTTCTTCAGATGGCGTACTTTCTTCCGTAGGGATTGGTGGTTCATCCATACGAAACACCAAATCAATATCCATACATCCGAGTACTAACATCATCTTTTCTTTCCAATTAGAAAATTCTCACCATTTAACATTGGAACATGGGATGAATTATTAGCAAAAACAATAGAAACAGCTGCAATAACCAAGAATTCAAATCATGTCATGCTATTGTAAATATACTTTATATTTGAATCAACCAATGTCAAATTCAAAATTGTAAATTCAAAATTGTAAATTCAATCCTTCCTTTGGGCAGAGGTTGCTAACATACATTGAATTCATTACTTATTAATAAGACTAATGAACATACATCACTCATAGAGCAATCCTTACCTTTGGGCCTAGGAATTACCTAATCATGATGCTAATTTAGTGTCTTACTCTAATTGTTGTACTAAGGTAATTAACTCCCTTTGCGGTCGGGCAGTTATCTCTAAAATGCCATTAAACCTCATGAAGTTTAAACAATACTAACTTTATGTCATTATTATCATGCCTTATGATGCTTTGGCTACTCCTAAAACATTACAATATGCACTTCTCCAATATGGCAATATTAACAATATCAACTTAAACTTATGTTGATCATATCAATTATGCATAGAAAAATTAATTCGGCATATATGCAATAATATCACAAATAGTTTTAATATAAGTAATTTAAATATCCAAAACAGATCACAAAAACAATTTAGCCCAATGGTCAAGAGATTTAGCTCTCACCCAAGAGACTTGGGTTCAATTCTCGTCAACAAATTTTTAGCTTTTAGTATGGCCAGATTAAAAGCATTCTTCCTAGAATAAATAAATAGAGTTTAATCAAATGAAATGACAAGCACGTGAATTGGCTTGTGTGGTTCGGTTAGTAAATTAAAAGACTTTTAACCAAATGGTTATAGAGGTTTGAGTCCTAGGCAAGAGAGAATTTTATTTTATTTTTTGAAAAAAAAAGTAAACGTCATGTCGTTTTCAAAAATTAAAGGAAAACGACTTGTTGTTTCTCTTGGTTCAGTTGTCTTCGACCTCTAGCCGGGTCTACAACCGGATACCCGACCCAAAAACAACCCACTTCAAACTCAAAACCTCAAAATGCCATAACTCAATCTATTTAACTCCGTTTTAGATGATTCAAAAATTGTTTTTCTCATAATTTTCACACGGAATTTAATTAGTTTAACCAAACATAATGCCCAAACATAAATATGAGATAATCATAATTGAATGTCAAAATACATAAATATAATTACATCATACTACATCACATCTTAACACTGAACAATAAGCAAGAAGCATGGCTTTAATACTAAATGTGGAGTATTACATATATACATAATGCGGAATTTAAACATTTACCTCTAGCCATATTGTTCAAGTGTTGTAGAAAGCCAAATGTGGATTACAATGAACCCAAGATGTAAATAATTTTTGAGAGAGTGTTTGAGAGATGTCTTCTAACCTATGCATAAAGAATTTTGTGTTGTATGATATTTCTTTGATGGAGAAGATGATATCCTTATAAATGGCTAGACTAGGGACCAATATAACTCTCATCAATTGCCTTTAACTTCCCATCAATAATTAAGATAGGCAGTTAAATAACACCTCTTTAAACCACCTTCAACTGCATAATTGTGGCAAGTGGCCACATCAAGTCTTACACGTTGTTGCTTTTTATTTTTTTTATTTTTTTTATTTTTTTTTGGTGATTCTCCCCATATTGGTCCTTATTTTGTTTCTTCCATTTTTTTTTCATACATTTTTTTTTCTTTTTGTAATAACATATGTAAAGACTATAATTTCTGAATTAATGAATATAAGTTCGGTGGCCTAAGGCAAAATCTCTAAAACAGCTTGTTTTTCTTTAAGTTAAGGTAAGTTATAACAATAGGAGGAGATTGGGAGAAATAATGATATATTTGTTCTATTGATGTAATTGAGTATTTATAGAATAAAAAGGTATTTAAACGTGTAAACTAAATAAGCAAAACTAACTCCTAGATTATAAGTAACAGCAGAAACAACTTATACAAAGTCAAATAAAGAAATGTTCAAAACCTAGTTACATCTAAATCAACAAATAAGGGATTTGCTCTGTTATGCCCCCTCAAGATGAAGCTTGAGAGTAGAGTCCAATCTTGTCTTTGAGAAGAAGAAATCTGACTCAGGGAGGTGGTTTGGTTAGAGCATCAACAAGTTGATCAGTAGAGGAAACATGTGCAATCCGAAGAGAACCACCCTAGACTGGATCAAGAATGAAATGAAAATCAATAGCCACATGTTTCATTCATGAATGGAAAATTGGATTAGAGTAGAGTTAAGTAGCCCTAACATTATGACAATAAACAATAGGACATGTAGAGAGATGAACATGCAGATCATGTAACAAAAAAGAAACCCAATCAAGCTCAACTGTTGTGGTAGCAACTGATTGATAATCAACTTCATTGGAGGAACGAGCTATTGTCCGCTGCTTCTTTGAACTCCAAGAGATAGCATTTCAGCTAAGATAAACAATATAAGCACTGGTGGAGGAAAAGTCATCCGAATTGCCAACCCAGTTAGCATTAGAGAAAGCTTGTAAGGACAAAACAGTGTCCTTAAACAGCTAAAGACCATCATTTATAGTTCCAAGTTCCACAAAGATAATGAAGTAATCATTTAACAAGAGCCTAGTGCTCAGTTATAGGTCTATGCATAAATTGTAAAAGCTTATTAACTGCAAAATCGATATCAAGTCAACTAAGAAGGAGAGAGTAAAATACCATGTTTATTTGGGACAACCTCCACACCAAGAAAAATATGACAACAAACTAAGATCCTGTAAAGAGAAACGACAAGCTAAAAGAGTAACAAATCTATCCACCAAAGAATTATTACATCAACATAAACAAGTAGATAGAGTAGATGCCCATTCAAGTTAAGAACAAATAGATATGTATCAGCATGAGAGTTTTTAAAACCAAAGTTAAGGAGAAATGTATGAAGTTCTTGATACCAGACTTGAGGAGCTTGCTTGAGACCATAGTGGCTTTTCTGAGTTTGCAAACATGAGATGGATAATCTTGATCAATGAAGCCTTGTGGTTGAGCCATATAAACAGTCTTAGAGTGGTAACCTTGCAAGAATGCATTATTGATATCAAGTTGACAAAGAGGCCAGCCGCTACTCACAGCTAGGCTTAAAACTAGGCAAACGGTGGTGGGTTTAACCACGAGACTGAAAGTTTCTTGATAATCGACTCTCGGGCACTAATGAAAACCTTTTGCAACCAAGCGGACGTTAAACCTGTCAATGGAGTCATCAGAGTTATGTTTGGTTCTAAAATTCCAATTACAACCAACAATAGTATGACTTAGATCAGAAGGTATTGATTCCCATGTCCCATTCTAAACTAGAGCATTATATTCTCCTAACATGGCCCAGCGTCATTTTGGATCTTTGAGAGCTTGGGTTACGATTTTGGATAATTGGGTATGAAGATTAAACTTCTTGATAAGTCCATGAATGTTGTCTTTGGCTTAGGTGATCGTTGAGTGAGTTGGTTGGGAAAAGATATGGGAAGGTCACCTTGGTAATGGATTGAGTGTCGGTTGATTTGATTGTGTTAGTTGGTTTGAAGGTGTTGGTTGATTTGATGGTGTTGGTTGGTTTGAAAGGTTATTTGTAGAGGGTGTAGAATTAGATGATATGATTTCGAGGGTGATGGTTCATGTTAGAGCCTCACAATGAGAATACCTTTGAATATCCATGTTAGATGGTCGTATGAGTGGTGATGAATAGTAAGTGGCGGTGTTGACTCTTATTATTGGTGTAACCCATGTAGAGATGGTATTGGACTCTGGACGTGAGACGAAATGATAAAGATGCAAAAGGAAAAATAGCCTCAATGAACCTAACATGTCTAGAAACATAAATTTTTGATGTTGTAGGATCATAACAAAAGTAGGCACTTTGAGTTAGAGAATACCCAAGAAATACACATGGTTTAGAACACGAATCGAGTTTATGAGAAGTATATGGTCTAAGCCAAGGATAGCATAGACACCTAAATACTTTGAGTTTCAAATAATTTGGAGAGGCACCAAAAATCTTTTCATTAAGAGAAAAGAAATTTAATGTCAAAGTTGGCATGCGATTAATTAGCTATACTACAGTAGTGAAAGCATGAGACCGATAAATTAGAGGAATTGAAGCATGAGAAAGTATAGTAAGTCTTGTCTCAACTATATGAAGATGTCGTCTCTCTAAAAAGTCATTGTGCTCAGGTGTGCGAAGGGGGGTAGTTAAATGAGAGATACCATGAGTAGTAAGAAAACTATCAAGAGCTATATATTCACCACCATTATGAGAATAGAGTGTGTTGATGGTGAGATTAGTTTTTTCCACAATTGATTATCGAATGAACACCTTTTTTACTTCAGACTTTTGTTTGAGAGGATAAAACCAAATATATTTGGTAAAATGATCAATAAAAATCACATAATATTTGAAGCCATCATGAGAAAGAATTGGTGAAGTCCAAACATCAGAAAATATTATTTGAAAAGGTTGAGTAGAGACAAGGGTTGAGATAGAAAACGAAAGTTTCACTTTTATTGCAATGGCAAGCATTACATGAAAAATGAAACAAAATAGAAGATGATAAATCCAATTGATATCTGGAAATTATTTTCTTCAAAATAGGAAATGTTAGATGTCTAAATTTGTGATGCCACTCAAACGAAGTGGTCTTGACAATAGAAAATGCAAATAATGAGGAGGAGATTGGCCACTCATACACACCATTTTTAGTTGGACCCTTCAAAAGTGTTGTTCCTGTGTGAAGTTCCTTCACCAAAAAAGAAGAAGGTGAGAATTCAATGGAAACATAATTAGAAGTGCAAAATTGAGAGATAAATATTAAGTTTCCTTTTTTTTTTTTTTTTTTTCATGCTAGGTAAACACAAAATATTATTTAAGGAAATTTAGCAGTAGGAGTTTTGAGAGAGGTGAAACTATATGAGTGATAGGAAGACTTGTGCCATCTCCAATCATTATGTCATCAGAACCTGGGTAAGGAGAGTGAAGGGAAAGATTGCTCAAGGCAGAAGTGACATGGTGAGAAGTTCCACTGTCTAGAAGCCACGTTGGAGTGTTGGAATTGTTGGAAGCGAAATGAGCTCTTGGTTGCCATTGTGAAGGTGGTACTACTGTTGTATTTGTGTTATTGAATTGTTCAACTGGGACTAAGCGAAATGAAGGAATGCTGGCAGTGTGTCCCTAGATTATGCAAATTTGACAATAGCCAAGGTAGGGCCATGGAGGAGGCCAAGCACCAGATTGGTTCCAACAGTGTTTAAAGTAAGAGGGTGAGCACCATAGGTGGGCGATGTGCGCTAGGTGGTGTTGTTGATACCATTGTTTGTTGGTAGTTTCCCGCCATTGCTGCCTAGTGAGCGTGAACTATTATAGGTTTGATTTGTTGGGTTAGCAGAGGCAGAAAACTAAGATGGATATGATTTGGTTCCTTGTAGAGATGCTTCGAAACTCAGTAGCTTTTTCATGTCGTTCATTAAATCCAATCGGATTATCTCTAGCCTGAGTTGCACGAACAAGGTTTTTGTAATCATCACCAAGTTTATCAAGTCTTGTCTCGGTTAGATCTTCATCATAAAGTGGTGCGCCAAGGATTGCGAGTTTATCATCTCAGGTTTTAACTATCTGTAGAAATTCAGTAATAGTTAATTTGTGAGCCCTTTGTGAGATTTTTTAGTTGGCTTTTTACCTGCTTAATTCATCCACGAGAAGGCTTGGCATAAGTATTGGCTAATGTAGTCCGTGCTTCCTGTGAAGTTGTGGCTCGAGCGATGAAGGAAATAGTGGCAGGAGAAAGGGAACCAACCATTGCATTGAGAATGAGTTGATCCTGCCGAATCCATATTATGTGGACTGGATTTTGTATTAAAACTTCATTTTGAGTGATAGTTGTAGTCGGGCATGCTTTTGATCCGTCAACTTACCCAAGGAGGTCGTATTCGATGAAGAGCATCTGAAATTGTAATTTCCAGGAGATATAATTCTTAGTGGTGAGTTTGAGAGGGGCTTGAGCTACAATGTTAATGTTGATCATAGTATTGTGTGGATCATTGGTATCGGAAATTGTTGTAGTAGAGGAGTTGTTGGTAGTCTTGGCTGTCATAGCGACGAGTTAAAAGAAAAAAGAGAAGAAAAAAAAAATCTTAATGCTCTGATACCATAACAGTAGAAGGAGATTGGGAGAAATAATGTTATATTTGTTCTATTGCTGTAATTGAGTATTTATAGAATACAAAGGTATTTAAATGTGTAAACTAAATGAGCAAAACTAACTCCTAGGTTATAGGTAATAGCATAAACAACTTATACAAAGTCAAATAAAGGAATATTTAAAACTCAGTTACAACTAAATCAACAAATAAGGGATTTGCTCTGTTAAGTTAGAGACTTTTTAATAGTATATTTTATTAAAATTTCTGATTTCATCTTTGATTNTCGAGCGATGAAGGAAATAGTGGCAGGAGAAAGGGAACCAACCATTGCATTGAGAATGAGTTGATCCTGCCGAATCCATATTATGTGGACTGGATTTTGTATTAAAACTTCATTTTGAGTGATAGTTGTAGTCGGGCATGCTTTTGATCCGTCAACTTACCCAAGGAGGTCGTATTCGATGAAGAGCATCTGAAATTGTAATTTCCAGGAGATATAATTCTTAGTGGTGAGTTTGAGAGGGGCTTGAGCTACAATGTTAATGTTGATCATAGTATTGTGTGGATCATTGGTATCGGAAATTGTTGTAGTAGAGGAGTTGTTGGTAGTCTTGGCTGTCATAGCGACGAGTTAAAAGAAAAAAGAGAAGAAAAAAAAAATCTTAATGCTCTGATACCATAACAGTAGAAGGAGATTGGGAGAAATAATGTTATATTTGTTCTATTGCTGTAATTGAGTATTTATAGAATACAAAGGTATTTAAATGTGTAAACTAAATGAGCAAAACTAACTCCTAGGTTATAGGTAATAGCATAAACAACTTATACAAAGTCAAATAAAGGAATATTTAAAACTCAGTTACAACTAAATCAACAAATAAGGGATTTGCTCTGTTAAGTTAGAGACTTTTTAATAGTATATTTTATTAAGATTTCTGATTTCATCTTTGATTTACTTTCCTCTCTTTCTCTTTTAATATTACTGCAGTTTTTTAAATCATTTTTATCTTATTGCAAACACTGTACTATTGGCTGTTCCGTTACTATATCTTACAATTTCTTTCTTTTTCACCTTCTTGAGATTTAATTGGATTTTCTAGCTTTATGTTTCCTCGAACTTTAAGCATTCAAATCATATTTTCTAATAAATTAAAAATCAACTAAAAGCAAATACATGTAGTTATATTCAAAATCAGCCGTACAAACAAGATAATTATTGATTAAATTAAAAAAATTTGCAAAAATAAAGAAAGAAGGGATAAAAACAGCAAGACCTATGATTCAACTGAAACTCGGATAAGAATCATCTACCGTCTTTATTTTGCTATTTCACCTAACGTTTTATAGTTTAGATACGGTGACGAGACTTGAGCGATTCCTTTGTTATGCAGAGAAGTTTGTATCAGCCATGAAAGTTCCATATGAACTGTAATGAACAGTTGATAACTCCAAATGATCGCAATTTCGAACAATTTTCGGAATGAAACACCTTATGAAATGTTACCGATTCATCGAGCACTAAATGTTGTTATTGTCACCTCATTAATAGATGAATCTGGTTCAGTCTTCGTTCTCCTGAAAGAAAATGTAGATTGCTTTGGAGAAGGAAGTTGAGTTTCGTTGGTTAAAATGAAAATAGCAGTAGACATGGTAGGTCTTTCACTTGCATCATCTTGCACGCATAAGAGCCCCACTTGAATGCATCGAACGACTTCTTGAACTGGACATGAATCAACAATGCACGACTCTACAATCTCTAGCGCCTTATCATCTCTCCACAGTTCCCATGTCTTGTGTGTTAATTTCAGGGCATGACATGAGAATAAAAATTAAAAGGCTCTTTCAAGCCAATCTCAATAATTGGAACACAGACAAAAAGATAGACAACTTACATATCTAATCAAATTCGAGGATGGATCATCATGGAATATTAATCCCCTGTTCTTCTTGCCACTTATGATTTCTAATAAAACAACTCCAAAACTAAACATGTCTGATTTAGTTGAGAAAAAGCCGCCTAGTGCATACTCTGGTGACATGTAACCACTGCATACTACAATGTTATTGAACTAAGTTATAAAGATATTGCTAGAAAATTAATTTTCTATATATTTTTTGGTAACTTACAATGTTCCCACCGCTCTCTTTGTATTTGCTTGGGTTTGATCCCCTCCTAATAGTCTTGCAATCCCAAAGTCTGAGATTCTAGGTTTCATTTCTCCATCTAAAAGTATATTACTTGTCTTTAAGTCTCAGTGAATAATTCTCAACCTAGAATCCTCATGAAGATAAAGAATTCCTCGAGCAATTCCTAAAATTATATCAAAGCGTGTTTTCCAATCCAAAAACATCTTTCTTGATTGATCTGTTTTCATTCAAATTTTATTTCATATATTAGAATAGACACAATACCACACACTGAAATCAATTGCATTGCTAAAGAGTACTCTTACCAAATATGAAGCAGTCCAAGCTTTTGTTAGGCATAAATTCATAGATTAACATATTTTCATCTCCCTCTACACAATAACCCAAGAGCCGTACAAGATTTCTGTGTTGAAGTTTTCCAATCAATAAGACCTCATTTTCGAATTCTTCAATTCCTTGATGTGAATTCTTTAATAATCTTTTGACAGCTATCTCCTGTCCATCAGGTAATTGTCCCTGACAATTGAAAAACCAATTTAAGTTATACTTGTATCAATACCCACCACCACTGAAATTTCTGCTCAAAATTGCATATTACTGCCCCTCTTTCCCTTCATCGTTCGTATGGTTCATGCTGGTAAGGCTAATAAAATACCCGCTGCAATTAGTGCAGTGGACTAAAAATCTCAAATCTAGCCACAAAAGGCTAACATGCAGAAAAAAAAGTACCAGACTACCAAAATTTCAAGCTTTATATTGTATACTTGAACGTCATTTGGTTTGTATGCGCTCAATGGAGGAAGTGGTCAAAACATTTTCGAGGAAAAGACTAAAAGGAGTTAAACTTATTATTAAAGGAAGCCACAGAAAAACTCAACTAAGATCAACACAAATGAAGAACCTATCAAAACACAAACACATCACTGCAAATGACAAAAAATCTAACTGTAGAATGTACCTTGTAAACAGGACCAAAGCCTCCTTGTCCAAGCTTCCTTGCAGAGGAAAAATTATCCGTGGCAGCTACAATAGATTTTACGTCAAACAACGTTAATTCTATGTTCCCACTTTCCCCACGGCTCTTGGCACTTGGAATAACAGAGTTCTTGTGGTTAGGCAAACTTGTTTCTGATTCCAGAAGTAACGAATTGTCGCGCCTCTGTTTCTTCTTCTGCCTTATATGATAACGTAATTACAAATACTGAAAAAGGAAAAGGGGAAAAAAAAAAAGAAGCAAATATTCATCATTATTCCTAGTTGTAATTCTTCCATTTTTCTAACATTATTTCTTGCCAAGAGTGGCAAAAAGAGTCGTAACATTAAGAGTCGTAACATTCAAGGAAAAGTTTAATGTTTCCACTCCAGGATTCAAATACCAGACTAATAGTTAATAGTGGTATGTAAAATAATGTAATTTACTTAACAAATTGAGGAGGTAACATGTAGCGATATCAAGTGGAAAGAACAAGAGAGATGATTATTGTAAGCTTATCCCAAACTAAGAAAGATGTTTAGTTGATTGTGGTTCTTCAAATTACCTTTCCTTCCGGCTTTCCTTGTCCACCAGTAGTAGAAGCATGCGGCTATAATAAGCATTTCCATGACAACAGGCACAATAATAAATTCAACCGTACTTTTGTTTGCTAGAAACTTTTTTGAGTTTTTTCGAGCATTTGCAGCTGCAATTGAAAATTCTGATTGTGATGAGAGAGATTCAAGTAATTTCAGATCAATTTTCATGTTAATTGATAGTTGATCAAATCTATTTTGTACTTTAAAGCCATCCTACAAGTAAGCATAGTTTGAATTTCAAGCAAGCTCTGGGTTAATTTTAGGCAATCTACTTGCCTTTTTTCAAGGTTCTAAATGCCCAATAGATTTTGCCTAAATTTTTTCATGCCGCTTTTGAAACTTCAACTGAAAGCTAATTAAGATTAAATATAATTTGAAGCATATAATTCAGGGTATTGTAATGGAAAAAACTGAGCGACTATGGAAATAAAATGATGAATAAACCATAAATTCATACATACCTAACTCCACTGCATCTACCCTCAAGTAAAAATCTTGACCATCATTATACTGTCTCATATCTTTTAATTCACCATACCATGCCATACATCCTCGCCCATCTTCATTAACGTTAGAACTTGCATACCCTGTACAGTTACAATTCTTCAAGCACTTTTTCTCACACTCCTTTAAGCTCATATTACAATAAACCCTTGAATTCCTGGCATCAGGTAGCTTCAATCTTTCTACTCTCACGAACCCCTCTCCGTAACCCTTGCCACACTCACCCACCTTCCTCTTTTCGGCACATTCTAAGCTCCATTCATGAGGATACAGTGGCACAAACCCCTGGCAAGCACTCACAACGAGTCATGGTATTCTCATTATGGCAAATAGCATTTGCACCACATCGCGAGTACTCATCGCACAAATCCAGAGGTGCCATCCAGAAGTTGGCCCATTTTTTGCTCTCATGCCAAATCATTCTCTTCGCTACTCCCGTTGGCTCCAGCACAGTTACAGGGAAAGGGCTGTCGTTCTTTGTCAACATTTCAACGTAGATCTCATTATCATTCATTACAAATGTGTAATTAATAAGATCAATCTGTTTGGAATAATCAACATTGAGCATTCTTAGTCTCGTCGTTACATCTGGCAGGCCATTCAGGTTGCGACCGTTCCAAGGGCCACAGCGATACCGTGGAAGCGAGCCCTGGTATATGAAAAACTGAGGTGAACCAAGAGGGTCAAGCATACAGGAGAATTCCCCAGGGGCCGGATCATCAGTCGACCTCCAAGAAGTTAGTGCTTGAATGAGGCCAGTTTTTCTGTTCATCCCGAATTTCATTCCAGGTATAATCGTGTCAGTAGGATAATCAAAGCTTTGCCATATAATGGTTTCAGAGTCACTCCATTCGTCTTCAGCTACCAGAATAAGATTGCCCGAATCGAAGATCTTGGCCATTGATTTTCGTTCTGGCATGGAAACGTTAGTAGACCAAAGTGGAGTGGTCTTATTATGACCAAAGATGGCAAGATTTCCATCTTCAGCTATCTTGAGGATGCCCTCGGAGTTTCTAATTGGAGTTTCTCTGTTGGCTACCCAAACAACCATCCGTTTGGAGATTTTGTTGGGCCATATTCCAACATAACGGTTTCGAGACTTGCCGGGGCTGAAGAATCCTAATCTGAAGTTTCCGTTAGATGACAAAATGCTTTCGTTTTGACTATCAGAGATAAATTGAGCTGATGTTATTATATCAGCTGCATTGAATAAATAGAAGAAATTGAATATCAGAAGCAGTGCAGAGATACAGAGATCTCTTTTACACCCCATGAAAGCTTAGTGTTTGTACCAACTGTGGGTATTCCTAAACAGTTTCCATTCTCTTTTCATTGTGATGCTCTAGCAACCACTTCTTCCACGTAATTTTCCAGTCTTTTCATTCTGCGAGTCAAAGAAAGCAAATTGGGCAACGAGATTTTTTACAAAATGTATACTTTGGTTGACTATCAATGGACTATGCTTGGTATTGTTAATTGCCTAACAGTTTCCATTCTCTTTTCATTGTAATACTCTATCAACCCCTTTTTCCATGTAATTTCCCCATCTTTTCATTCTGTGAGTCAAAGAAAGCATATTTGTCAACGAGATTTTTTACTAAATGTATACTTTGGTTGACTATCTATGGACTATGCTTGCTATACACGACATTGTTAATTGCCCAACAGTTTCCATTCTCTTTTCAATGTAATACTCTATCAACCACTTCTTCCATGTAATTTCCCCGTCTTTTCATTGTTAATTGCCTAACAGTTTCTACCTCTAATTCGGAAGTCAAATTATAGGACATCTTTTAACTATAATGACTTGGAATTAATTATTATAATGAATATGCATTAATTAAGTGTACATTGCATTAACTAATATGATATAAAGTTTCTATCATAAGTTGTATAATATAATACTCTTCTCTCTGATGTTTAACATCAAACATGCACCATATATTCAGGGAATGTGTTATCGAAAATGTTATATTAATAGGAAAATAGATTACTTTGAATATTATTGAAAATGTTTAAGAAAATATGTTTGATTAGTTGGAATAAATTAGCCGGTATATTATATTAATATTTTTTATTGGGAGGATATATGGGTAGATATGTTATATAGATTATTAAATTACCGTCCTTTTAAAATATTAGTATAATATTATTATTTGAATCACTTCTTTTAACCCCTTACATTTGAAATTTCACTAAATTACCCCAGTCATATAAACCTTTAATTTATAGCAAAATCATCCCCACCCACCCCAAGCCACCACCGCCGGCATAATGGCACACGATCGGCAAGATCTATGGTCATTTCATGGCCAAAGATGTGGTTGTAAAACAGTCTTTCATGACCAAAGACGTGGCTGTGAAACGGCCACATATTGGCTTACGACCAGTCAGATTCAACCATTCATGCAAAACAGTCTTTCATGACCAAAGACGTGGTTGTGAAACGGCCACATATTGGCTTATGACCGGTCAGATTCAACCATTCATGCACCGGCTTGCAGTGGTCTTCGGTGATTGGAGGTATTTTGTTAACTTTTAAATTTTTTTATGGTTGTGTTGTTTTAGCTAAATTCTCAAATGTATAGGGTTTAAGCCAATGGTTATTTGATAGACATTTAAAGGTAATTGTGACCGAAATTATATTTAATTAAGGGTAAAATGGGTATAAAAATTATATTACCTCGGTAATTTTTTAATAACACCCCTTAAGGGGTAATCTAATTGTCTCTTATATTATTAATAGTAAACACTATTTGTAACAAAAGATACCCGTAATATTTTATTACTTCCAAACCAAATAAATGAATCTTGAAAATTAAACAAAAATTATCCCCGTAATCTTATACAACCCCAAACCAAATGCACCCATATAGTTATTGTATCTCAATAGTTTTTAACTTAACAGACAAGAAGTGGTTTATGATCTTTTATATATATAGTACCCATTTTTGCACGTGATTATATGTATTAGGAAATTATTCATCATATTATATTTGTTAAATATTTCTATATTAATTGAGAGACTAAATTAAAAAGTTGTTGATATCCATTTTTGTCAAAGAAATTGAATAAGGCTAAAAAATGCTCAATCAAAGAATTAGCTTGATAAAGCTTATGAATAAATGTGGATGTCCCTTGTAATTCTATAACTTCTCAATCTTTCATCTTCTCTAACTCTTGAATGTTTCAAGTTCTAAAACTTCAAAGCATTTTATTAGCTTTTAATTTTATTTATAATATTTCATAATCTTGAGACTATAAATAGATATATTGTAAAAGATGATGTACACTCAACTTTGGAATATAAAACATTGGTTCTATTTCCCCTCAATTATCTTCTCTCTTCTTTTAGTTTATTTTATAACACGTTATCAGCATGAGTCTCTGACCATATCATCTTGTCAAGGGAAAATGATTCTCATCAAGTTTTAAGCTTTTGTCCCTAATCAAATTTGGAGTTGGAGTTTTCCATTTACCAAGCAAGTAAATTCAATTTTGCTTGTATCTCAATATGTTTTATTAATATGTTGGAATGTTTAATCATTTTTATAGTATAAAATATATGAAATTGTTTTAATTTGGAACGTTTTGGTTTCATTATAAACAAAACATTATATAGTGATAGATTTATAATTTGATTAATAAAGAAAGACACATATATTTGTAAATATTTGCTTTTATTATTTATGTTTTCAAATGATTAAATTCTATAACTGTAATAAATTGTATGTTCATTATTATTACTCTAAATTCTTATTTGTGATAATATTTTCATTTTATTAGAGATTGCTTAATTTATTAAATATTTCTTTTATAGTTTTTGTCATGACAAATATTACGAAACTTGAATTTGTGGCCCCTGATATTACAGGCAAGAATTATTTGTTATGGATTCTTGATGCTAAAATTCATTTAGATGTTATGGCTCTTGGTGACACCATCAAAGAAGAAAATGAATCATCCAATCAAGATAAGGTTAAAGCCATGATTTTCCTTCGACATCATCTCCACGAATTGAAAACTAAATACCTTACACTAAAAGATCCACTTACTCTTTGGGAAAATTTAAAGGTGTTACGGTGACAAATGTGTTGGATGCATTGCAGCTAATTGATCTGCCTCAAACTATAAAGTTCTGCTTCTGATTACAAGCTCTTGCAACCTGTGTTGCTCAGCTTGAGGGAGGATGTTACAATCAGAAACAAAACTGCAGAACTGTAGTCATCATCAATCAGAGATGATCACATTTCAGATCAAGATGAGTGGCTAAGATTGACAAGTCTTCAGCACCCTGTACATTGCAATAGCACTCACGAGTACAGTGTTAAGAATGCCACTTGCCACTTGCCACTTGCCACTTGCTTCAGCTATGTTTAGAACTAGTATAAAAAGGGCACTCTTCCTTCACGTGCATTGTATTGAAATTACCAAAATTTAATTCAAAAAAATTGTAGATTCTTTTTGCTCTGTTTTTCTGTTATTTTTTCTGTTTGGTTTACTGGAAAGTTTGCGACTTCCTTCCTCTCAATTCTAGGACTTCTTCAAAAGGAAAGGTGTCACCATAAAAAGACTATGATTCTTCCTAAAGCTTATTATGATTGGATGCATTTACATTCACAAGATCTCAAATAAGTAATTGAATATAATCCACAGTATTTAGAATTAGTTCTTAATTGAAATTGTGTGGAGAAAATATTACAAATGGATAGAGATGGCAATGGGTCGAGCCAAGGCCGGGTACCCCTTGGCTCGGGGCCAAGCCCGACCCTCCCATGACAAAGGCCCAAGCTCCTCATGGAAATGATGGGTAAAGCCAAGCCCGGCCCGATGGGCTTTTTGTAATCTTAATCCCGGTCCAAGCCTGCCCATTTTTATAATGTGAATTTTTAAATATTAATAAATTTCAATTTTTTTTATACTTTTAATTCTAGAAACAGTTTTTAAATATTAATTTATTTTTGAATATTCACCAAATATTAATAAATTTCAATATATATATATATATAGGATAAAGGTAATTTAGTAAAATTAATAATAAAATGTCGGGTCGGGCTGGGCATGAAGACATACTCATGCTCGGCCCATACCCGAGGGTAGGCCTTAAAATCAGTCACAGGCCCAAGCCCAAGCCCATTAACATTAGGTGAAGCCTAGCTTTTTCTGGACAGGCTAGGCCGGGTACCCGAAAATACTAGGTCCATTGCCATCTCTACTGATGAAGATATGTTACAGAAAACATTCTCCACTTTTCATGCATCAAATGTGCTCCTGCAACAGCAATATAGAGAGAAGGGTTTTTAAAAATATTTTGAGCTAATTTCATGCCTTCTTGAGGCTAAACAAAATAACAAGCTATTAATGAAAAATCACGAAGCTTGCCCAACAGGTTTTACTCCATTCCCTAAAGTGAATATGACAATATCTGATAATTAGGGGCGTGGGCAAGGTCATGGTCATGGTCGTGGCTGTGGACGTGATCAAAGTCGTAATAATCACAATGGTGGTGGTTGTAACCATAACTCTTCTGATTATAAAAGGCATCAAAAGTGGAATAATGATGAAGAGAAAAAGGAAAAGGGCAAAAGTGGACAACATAAAAATTCGAAGAATACAGAAAATCTATGCTATCAATGTGGCATGAAAGGACATTGGTCATGTACCTACCGTACGCCAAACATCTTGTTGAACTTTATCAAGTATTGTTGGAAGGAAAAGAGAGAAATATGAAAACAAATTTTGCCTATCAAAATGAAAGCAAATTTTGCTTATCAAGGTGATAATTTTGATCATGTACCTGTTGATATAACACATCTAGATGTTGTAGATTTCTTTGAAAATGCTGAAGGGAAAATAGATCATTTAATTGGGGATGGAAATGTCCAAAATTATTAAAGTTATGTTTTTGTGAGTGTTGTACTTTTAATATATTTATGTTGAGTGTTTTACTTTTAATATGTTTAAGTGTGATTTTCAATTTTAGATAAATTACTTTGTTTTGTTAGCTTTGTAATATATCTTACTATGTATTTTGTTTTTCAATAAAGAAAATGGACATTCCCAAGTCTATGATTGGATCTAAGATTGATGATGAAGATCTTTGTCTCACAGACAGTGGCCACAACGCACATTATACTTAAAGAAAGAAAATAAGTTTCTTCTTTGATAATGTGTGAAGCTAACATAAATGCAAGATCTGGTAGTGCAAGATTAATTGAAGGCTCTTGAAGAGCTAATATATTATTGCCTTGAGGAACACAATTTATTATAAAAGATGCATTACTTTCTTCCAAGTCTAAAAGAAACTTATTAAGTTTTAAAGATATTCGCTGTAATTAATGGATATCATATTGAGACAACCAATTGAGGAAATATTGAATATCTTTATATTACAAGAACAATTGCAAGCAAGAAATGTGTAATGGAAAAATTACCTGCTTTTGCTTCCAGATTATACTACACAAATATCAATATATTTGAAACACATGTTATAGTAAACAAGAAGTATATTGATCCTAATACTTTTATTAGTTGGCATGATTGGTTAGGCCATCCCGGTTCAATAATGATGTGAAGAATCATTGAAAATTCACATGGACATCCATTGAAAAACCAGAAGATTTTTCAATCGAATAAATTCTCTTTTGCTGCTTGTTCTCAAGGTAAATTAATTATTAGACCATCACCAGCTAAAATTGGAATTGAATCACCTACATATTTAGAACAAATTCAAGGTGATATATGTAGGCATATTCATCCACCATGTGGACCATTTAGATATTTTATGGTCTTAGTAGATGTATCTATAAGATGGTCACATGTGTGTTTATTATCTACTTGCAACCTAACGTTTGCAAGATTACTTGCCCAAATAATTCATTGCGAGCACAATTTCCAGCTTATACAATTAAGAAAATACGTCTTGATAATGCTGGTGAATTTTGTCTCGAGTTTTTAATAATTATTGTATGTTAATTGGAATAACGGTTTAAAAGCTTGTTGCCTATGTTCATATATAGAATTGTCTAACAGAGTCATTTATTAAACGCCTCCAATTGATTGCTATTGGTGTCATTGGAATCTTCGTTCAAATAGTTTTTGTTGACCACTTAATTTCAGCCAACAATCTTTGTTGTTATGTGTTTCTATATTTTTTTATGAATTTTCCGAAGATGTTAAGTATTTATTTTATATTTAATGAGAAATTCTAGAATTTCATACTCTCAAGAGTACATTACTTGTAAACATGTTTTGATAATGTTATTTACATTTCTGGAATGTTAGTTGATAGATCTACATGTCAATATATGATTTGTAATTTTCCAGAATGTGTGGGTTTTGATAATTATTATTTGGTGTTTGAAAATGTCTAAATTTTGTTTTAAATTCGGGAAAATTATGAAAATTATTGAACATGTTATTTTTGGTATTCTGGAATTTATTGAAGTGTTATACATGTCATTTGGTTGACATTGATATATTTTATGTGGTTCATTATAATATGTTATGTTATTTTCTTAATTGAGAAATGCATAATATATATTTGAAAAATTACAATTATGCCGCTGCTTGTTTATGAATACAATAGGAGTTGATGGATTATGTTTTGGGCCCAGTTTTCTTTTTTCCCAGGCCACTGAAATCAGAAAGTAGAAATGAGTTTTTCAAATTTCAAGCCAGTTTTCTTCTCCTATCAAAATGGGTTTGACTTTTAAGGCCCAACATTATTTTACTAAATTACAACCACATATTAATTAATTGAATTTTATATTCGTAATTGTTAATTATTACAATGATGTATGTATGTATTTGTCACAATTATAATTTGCAACTAGTGCATTTAAATAAATATTGTCCCTACAGGGATTATTAATTTTTATGTACAATGTTAGAATAAGATAAAATATGAAACAATAAAATAGTGAGAGTTTTTCTGTAGCCCATAGGCAAGAATTTTTTTTTTTCATTTTTTTTATTGTGAAATATTTTAGTCTTATTGTTAAGTATAATTATTATTATGCATTATGGATTTTGCCAACAGGTAATCTAGAAAGTATAATTAACCAAGATTGTTAAACATGGACTATAGAGTATGTCTACTCAATTTTTTACTGTTATACTATTATGTTTAGTCTTACTAGAATGGTTATGATTTTTCCTCACATGTAAATTGTAATTTATCTTAGTTTTTATTTGATTATTAACACGCGTTGATATAAGTATAAAGTAATTTTACGTTAATGTATTAAACATTTATTATTCCGTTTTGCAGTTATGTTGGATAATCAATTTCATTTCTCATTACTGACTAGGAAGAACTATACTGAATGGAAAGAAAAAATCTAACTTTGAGGTGTATGGATTTAAATTTGGCACTTCGTGTTAGCAAACCAATTGCCATTATAGAATTAATTATGCCAGTCGATACATTTTATTTTGAGAATTAGGAACACTCATACCGTTAGAGTATGATGCTCATTAAAGCAAACATTTCTAATTGCATTGGAGGTTCAAATCTTGAATGTTCTAATGCCATTGATTATCTGACAGCAGTGGATGCTCAATTCATAAAATTTGCAAAGCAAATGACAAGCATCCTTATGGAAAAGCTGAGTTCCATGAAACATCATGGATTAAAAGGAGTGTGTGATCGTATCATGCGTATGAGGGGTTTAGCAGCACAATTAAAGGAATTATAAATTGACATCTAATCATTTCTTGTGCCTTTCATTCGGAACTCTCTCTTTAAGGATTATAATACCTTTAGGCTGCATATGGTTAAGAGGGCATTTAGATTATATAATATTTTATTATAGAGGTATATTATATTAACGGAAAGAAAGATCACCTTGAAGATTACTGGGAATGTTTAGAAAATATATTTGATTGGTTCGACTAAATTAGTAAATAATATATTTGGTTGGGAGGATAAATTGGTGGGTATGTTATATAGATTACTAAATTGCCCTCCTTTTTAAATATTAATATAATAGTATTTTTTATTATTTTTTTTTGAACTATTTCTTTTAACCTCCTACATTTGAAATTTTGCTAAAACACCCCAACCATACAAAACTTTAATTTATAGCAAAATCACCGTCACCCAACCCAAGCCACTACTGGCAGCCAACCACCACTGTCAACAATTGACGGAATGACGTACGACTGGTTGTATATGACTGGTCATGCACCAGCAAAGCCGAAAATGGTCATGGATCACAAATGCATGACCGGAAAACAGCCAGATCTATGACCATTTCACGGCCAAAGATATGGTCGTGAAATGGCCACTGATCATTTCACGATCAAAGACTAGATCTGTTTCATGATCAAAGACTAGATCTGGCCGTTTTTGGCCATGGATCACAGGCCTTACCAGCACATAATCGGCTAGTTCCCGCTAGTTGTGAACCATTACGGTGGCTGACACCGGTGGCCAGTGGTGGTAAGTTATGGCCGGTGATGGTCTTAGATGGCTGAGGGTATTTTATTAACTTTTAAATTTTTTTGTGGCTAAGGTGTTTTAGCTAATTTATCAAATATAAGGAGGCTGTGTAATTGTTATTTGGTAGATATTTAAAGGCAATTGTGTTCGAAATGGTTTTTAATTAAGAGCAAAATGGGTAGAAAAAACAAATTACCTCGATAATGTTTTAATAACATCCCCAAGCAAGGTAATAAGATTACCTCACACATTACCAACAGTAAACAATATTTGTAATAAAAGATTACTGTAATATTTTATTACTTATAAACTAAACATAAGAATCTTACAAAATAAACTAAGATTACGCTTGTTATTTTATTTACCCCAATCCAAACGACCCCTAGGGGTGTAAAGGGATTACTTTGGTAATTTACCTTTTAATTTAATCATTATTCTGTTTGGTTCAGACACTAATAAAAAAATTTGGTAATCTTTCATTCCCCAAATAATTTGAGAGGTTTTATAGGGGATTATGTAATTACCTATTGAAGAGGTGGTATTTTAAGATTATGGAGTAATTCGATTTTTGTTCCAGTATTACCGTCACTCAGTAAAATCTCTGGACACAAATATCCTATTGTCAACAAATAACACATAAACCAAACCTATAAAATGACTTCTTTGACCTCATCAATAAATAATCTGGACATAAATACCCCCTCATTTCTTTGAGAATAGATTGTTATTACTTAATACCACCATCTCTTTTCGCAAATATCAAATCAAAAGGGTAATGATTACTGGATTTTATTAATAAAATTACATATAGTATCTATATTATACTTTAAGTTAGTACCTCGTTAATAAATTCTGTTAATACACAAAATATTATTGCAAATCAAAATCCATAAACAATTTCAGCATAATAGAACAAAAATGAAATTACAGTTTTATTTACCAAAAAAGGGTACGGTGGTGGTGGTAGCCGCGATTTGGTGGCCGATCGAAAGCGGCCATGCTTTGAAGCCACTATCCGATGGCAACTTAATCGCTGCCAAGCCACCAGGCCATAATTCAATGGATGATTTATTGCACCAGGCCATGATTCGATGACCGATTGATTGCGGCTAAGCCTCCAGGCCACTCTAGGGCCACCCAGATTACAACTAGACGGCAGCCCCATCATGCGCTTTTCCGGTCATCGGCCTGGGTTGTTGATGAAGAGGTTTAGTGTTTTGATATTTTGAGAGTTGATATGGGTTGCTGTTGTTAATAGTTTGATTTGTTTTTATGGTTGAGCTGCTGATTGAGAGTTGGGTGGTGAATGGGTGGTGATGAACTGTGATGGTGGGTTGAGGGATGGTGGCGCTGCTACATTGTCGGTGGTGGGAAGTGATGAAAGGTGATGGTCTTGGGTTTTGATTTTTTCTTTTGTTTAACTATTTATTTGTTTAAAAAATGAGTAATTAATATATTTTCTTTCTTTTTTTGTTCATGGATTATGGATAGAATATCCGCCATATGTGTACCTATTTAACCAAACATATGTATTTCGATAAAATAAAGTAATATCTAAATATTTTATAATTATTGTCAACCGAACATATTAATTATTTGTACAACCCACATTAACCAAACACAATAATAATTTATACCCATTAATCTATTTTATTTTTTATTTTTGTTAAGTTTTTATTAATCTTTAAGGTTATCTATATTACTAGTAATCTTATATTTTTAGTAATAAAATATTGTCTGAACTAAACACAGTCTTAAGGTAGCTTGCAACACACAAGAAGTCAGTGAATGAATTATCAGCCATGTGCCTTCAGAAGGGGGAAAGACGGAAAAGTGAGGGCATATAAAGTTTGCACCTCATAACCAACAACTCTAACGACAGGTCTTTTAAAAATTATAAGTGGAAAATGCCAATGAAATCATTCGGCACTAAGTTTCTCCCAAATATTTTTTTCTATAAGAAGAAAGGACATAGGAAGAAGGACTATCTAAAGTATAAACAATGGTTGGTGAATAAAGAAATTGACAAGAAAGATATAAGTAATTTTTTCTGTTGTCATATTTTTCTTGGGACAACCTCCACACCAAGAAAAATATGACTATAAAGAGAAACGATAAGCTAAAAGAGTAACAAATCTATCCACCAAAGAATTATTACATCCACATAAACAAGTAGATAGAGTAGATGCCCATTCAAGTTAAGAACAAATAGATATGTATCAGCATAAGAGTTCTTAAAACCAAAGTTAAGGAGAAATGTACGAAGTTCTTGATACCAGACTTGAGGAGCTTGCTTGAGACCATAATGACTTTTCCAAGTTTGCAAACATGAGATGGATAATCTTGATCAATGAAGCCTTGTGGTTGAGCCATATAAACAGTCTCAGAGAAGTAACCTTGCAAGAATATATTATTGATATCAAGTTGACAAAGAGGCTAGCCACGACTCACAGCTAGGCTTAGAACTAGACGAATGGTGATGGGTTTAACCATGAGACTGAAAGTTTCTTGATAATCAACCCTCGAGCATTGATGAAAACCTTTTGCAGCCAAGCGGGCCTTAAACCTGTCAATGGAGTCATTAGATTATGTTTGATTCTAAAATTCCATTTACAGCCAACAATAGTATGACTTGGATTAGAATGTACTGATTCCCATGTCCCATTCTGAACTAGAGCATTATATTCTCCCAACATGGCCGGACGCCATTTTGGATCTTTGAGAGCTTGGGTTACGATTTTGGGTTCAAAATTGATAATTTTGAACCCAAAATCGTAACCCAAGCTCTCAAAGATCCAAAATGGCGTCCGGCCATGTTGGGAGAATATAATGCTCTAGTTTCAAAATTGATAATTTTGGATAATTGGGTATGAAGATTAAACTTCTTGATAGGTCTATGAATGTTGTCTTTGGCTTAGGTGATCATTGAGTGAGTTGCTTGGGAAGGGATACGAGAAGGTTGCCTTGGTGGTGGATTGAGTGTTGGTTGATTTGATTGTGTTAGTTGGTTTGAAGGTGTTGGTTGATTTGATGGTGTCGGTTGGTTTGAAAGGTTAGTTATAGAGAGTGTAGAATTAGATGATATGATTTCAAGGGTGATGGTTCATGTTGGAGCCTCACAATGGGAATGCCTTTGAATATCCATGTCAGATGGTCGTACTAATGGTGATGAATAGCAAGTGGTGGTGTTAACTTTTATTATTGGTGTAACCTATGTAGAGATGGTATTAGACTCTGGACGTGGAGACGAAGTGGTAAAGATGTAACAGGAAAAATAGACTCAATGAACCTAACATTTCTAAAAACATAAATTTTTGATGTTGTAGGATCATAACAAAAGTAGGCACTTTGAGTTAGAGAATACCCAAGAAATACACATGGTTTAGAACATGAATCGAGTTTATGAGAAGTATATGGTCTAAGCCAAGGATAGCATAGACATCTAAATACTTTTGAGTTTCAAATGATTTGGAGAGGCACCAAAAATCTTTTCATTAGGAGAAAAGAAATTTAATGTCAAAGTTGGCATGCGATTGATTAGATATACTACAGTAGTGAAAGCATGAGACCAATAAATTAGAGGAATTGAAGCATGAGAAAGTAAAGTAAGTCCTGTCTCAAATATATGAAGATGTTGTCTCTCTAAAAAGTCATTGTACTCAGGTGTGTGAGGGGGATTAGTTAATAAGAGATACCATGAGTAGTAAGAAAACTATCAAGAGCTCTATATTTGATAATCCGAGGATTATGCTAGTTTATTTAAGCTTTTAGGCCGGATTTTAAATACTTCTTAGTCTATTTTTGCCTAAATTGCTACTTAATTCCTTACATTTTGTGTTTCAGGTTAAAATGGAAATTTTGAGTGACTAAAGGCAGATTTGGAATTTTTGAACTCAGAAGCAAGCGGAGGGCAATTTTGTAATTTCAGAATTCTTCAGGAAGCTTTGCCGCGGCGAAATGGGCCAGACATGCACCAAATTCAGCTCCTTTGTCGTCACGGCAAGATTCCTTCTTCGCCGCGGCAAAGTCTGTGTATTCCATTTTTTGTAAAACGCACAATTTTGTTTTTAGGCTAAGTTGTAAGATTTTGGGTGAGGTATAAAAGAAATACTTAGTCTTTTTGTTTAGGGCGTTGGTGGAGAGATAGAGAGCAGTTTTCACATTTTCTTAGATTGATTTTTGAGAGATTTTGGATTAACAAACTGTGAAGATTCAAGGTGAAATCAGTGGATTCATCAATTGGGAAGATTCTTTTCCTTTTCTCTTGTTTCCATGATGTTGAACTTGGAGTTTTCCATTTCTTTTAATTGTTTTATTGATTTAGCCATGAACTAACCTTTTTAGGGTTAGGGTTTTGATGTAGTTCGGATTCTAATGGGTTAGAAAGTTGATGATTATTAATTTCATATGATTTTGCTTTGATTGTGTGATTATTCTGTATTTATTATTTTTATGTGATGAACATGCTGAGATTGAGAGATAATTCATGTTAAGCTTCTTGGGTAATCACCATTGTATTATTGGATGCTAGAGATAGATTCAAGAACCAATGAAATCAATCTAGGATTCTTGTGCTTAATGAGCTTAAATTTATTAACTTTCAGTTTGTTGGGTGTGGAAGGTTAATAGGGAAGAGTAGGAAAACATAGCCTTAGAAGGTATGTTGGACACCTTAGAGAGTTCGATTTACAATCAATGCATGTGACTATGATTTTAGTTTAATTCTTTAGGTTTAACCCATAGAGTCCGAATGAAGTCAAAACCCTACCCGTTTGTTTGAATTGATTTTATCCCATTTTAAATCTTGCTTTCATAGTTTAATTTTATTTTAGTAAAATTTTGTTCTAGTTATAGTTTAAATTGCTCCCTTAAATCCAAAAGAATTCAATTGCTTCAACTTGAAAATGGTAGAAAACTTAGTGTTTAGCAACAATCCCCGTGGGAACGATACTCACTCATCACTCTATTACTTGTGCGAATAGTATACTTGCTACATATTGCATGTTGTAGGAAACAAGCATCAAGTTTTTTGCGCCGTTGCCGGGGATTGAGTTTTAAGTTAACATTGAGTTTTTCTATAGTTAGCTAGATTGAAGTTTTAATTTTTGTTTTCAATTTTCAGTTGGTTTGTGATCTCACTTTCTTTCATTTTGTTTTGTGAAGTTTATGCGAAGAGCAAGACGTCAGCCAGTGGTTCCCGTTGATCTTGAGATTGAGAGAACTGCTAGACGACTTAACAGAGAGAGAAGAGAAAGAGAGGACATAGTGGTTGGAACAGAAGAAATAGCTGTTGAAATGGCAGAACCAGAAAACAGGACACTAAGGGAATTCTTAGTTCCCACAGTTAATGGCAGTGGGTCGAGTATTACTATGCCTACGGTGCAAGCAAACAACTTTGAGATTAAGCTGGCAATCATTCAGATGATCCAGCAGTCGGTCAAGTTTAATGGTGATTTGAAGGAAGATCCGAATCAACATATTGCGAACTTCTTGGAAATTTATGACACCTTCAAGTCGAACGGGGTGTCAGATGACGTCATTAGGTTGAGGTTATTCCCATTCTCATTGAGGGATAAAGCAAAGGGGTGGTTAATGGCACTACCATCGGGGACCATCACAACTTGGAATGATCTAGCACAGAAGTTCCTGACCAAGTTCTTTCCTCCAGCAAAATCAGCAAAACTGAGAAATGATATCACATCATTTCTACAAGATGAATCCGAGTCATTGTATGAGGCTTGGGAGAGGTACAAGGAATTGATGAGGAAATGTCCACACCATGGGTTGCCAGTTTGGCTTCAAGTCCAAACTTTCTATAATGGACTGATGGGGAACGTGCAAACCATGGTGGATGCAGCATCGGGAGGAGCTTTACAGAATAAGACACTAGAGAAGGCTTATGAGTTGCTTGAGGTTTTGGCAAGCAACAACTATCAAAGACCAAATGAGAGAGCAATACCAAGAAAATCTACGGGTCTTCATGAAGTTGATGCCTTCACAGCCATCTCAGCCCAACTCACAGCACTTTAGAAACAGTTGGGAAGTATGTAGGTAAACTCTATTCAAGCACCTCAACTAACTTGTGATTTTTGTGTAGGAAACCATGTGAGCAGCGAGTCTCAAGTGGGGAACACATTTGCTTCGTCATCTTCATCGAAGCAAGTGAACTACTTGGCTGGAAATCAGAGGCAACCAAACAACCCGTACTCCAACACATACAATCCAGGGTGGAGAAATCATCCAAATCTGGCTTGGGGCAATCAGAACCAGCAAAATAATCAATGGAACCAAAGGACATTGCCAAATAACCAACCAGGGGTGAATAATCAATCGGGAGATCCAAGAGTGACAAAGTTGGAGGACATGTTTGGGAAATTCATGCAGGAGACCATGAGATTTATGAATGAGATGAGGACAAATTTTAGAAATCAAGGGGCGTCCATTCGGAATCTTGAGGTACAGATGGGCCAATTGGCCGAGAAGTTAAATGAGAGACCGCATGGTTCCTTACCAAGTAACACGGTGACGAACCCACGTGAGCAAGTAAATGCAATTTCGTTGAGAAGTGGGACAGTTTTAGAAGAGTTGGAAAAATCAAGGAAAGAGGAAAATTCATCAAAGAAAAATGAAGAATCTGACGAAGAAGTTGATGAAGAAATCATCGCTGAAGAGAAATCACCCAGCACAAGGGAAGATGAACGGAAGCAGGAAGGAGGAAAAAGAAAAGGAAAGAGAAATTGCCATTCCCCGAGATACCACCAGAGTTGGCGAACCACACACCACCTGTACCTTTTACTCAAAGACTTAGAAAAGAAAATCAGGATAAGCAGTTTATTAAATTTCTTAATGTTTTTAAGAAACTGCATATTAACATTCCTTTTGCAGATGCATTGCAACAGATGTTGAGTTACGCGAAATTTCTTAAGGAAATCTTATCAAACAAGAGGAAGTTAGAAGATGAGGAAACGGTGATGCTTACGGAGGAGTGCAGCGCCATTCTCCAAAAGAAGCTGCCCTCGAAACTCAAAGATCCAGGGAGTTTTACTATTCCTTGCACTATAGGAGATATCACCTTTGATCGAGTTTTATGTGACCTAGGTGCTAGCATTAACCTTATGCCTTTTTCTTTTTTCAGGAAACTAGGAATTGGTGAAGTAAAGCCAACAACCATATTCTTGCAACTTGCAGATCGATCAATAAAGCATCCTAGGGGCATTGTGGAGGATGTGTTGGTTAAGGTGGACAAGTTTATTTTTCCCACAGATTTCTTTGTGTTGGATATGGATGAAGACAAAGAGATTCCTCTTATCCTAGGATGGCCATTTTTGGCGACCAGAAGGGCTTTAATCGACGTTCAAGAAGGGAAGTTGATCATGAGGATGCAAGATGAAGAAATAACATTTAATGTCCTTGAATCAACCAAAGCTCCACCTAAACAAGAGTCGTGTTTGAAAATCAATATGGTGGACCTGGCAAAGACTGAAACCTCCTAACTGAACAATCCTAAGGTGGAAATTAAGAGCTGCATTGTCAAATCGAATCAGTTCGAGAGTGAGGACCATAACGGAAGGGGTTGCACAAAATTCCGAGATAAGCCATAGTCGAGATTGTGCTTTCACAAGGAACGGACCTCTCAACTCAAAAAGGGTGAGGGAAAGTCAAGAAAATGGAAAACAGTCGGTGAGAAGAGTCGAACCACCAAAGTAATGACCAAGGGATGGAAATGGGTGGTGAAACTCTCAACAAGGCCACTTTGTGGAAAAGATCATCAGCAAAAGAAGCTCGAGCACAAGGGAATATTTTGGGATGTGATGTACTTGGATAATCTGGACTGACTTGAAAAATTGAGAGTCGAGCTTACTGACTATAAACAAGCGCTTCTTGGGAGGCAACCCAAGTATTTTGATTTTTGTTCTTTTATTTTTTTATTTCAGTGTGTTTGAATGTGTCTGATTCTTTTTAATTTGTGTGTTTTTGGGTGTTTCAGGTGAAGTTTTTAGCTAATGCAAGGAAAGAAAATGCTCCAGACTTCGCCGGGGCGAAGAAGTATTCTTCACCGCGGCGAAGCACATTATGTAAAAATAAGTTTTGAAAAGTCCCAGACTTCGCCGCGGCGAAGATTGTTCTTCGCCGGGGTGAAGCAACCTGAAAAATATGGCAGCTACTGTAATTTTTTGCCTTGGCAAAGTATTTTGTTTTGCCGCGGCGAAGCAGGTTGGACGAAATTCCTCTAAGGCAATTTCGCCACGGCGAAGATTTTTACTTCGCCGAGGCAATTAGCCACCATAATTTTTTGCCCCGGTGAAGTATTTTTCTTCGCTGTGGCAAAACCTGGGTTTTAATATGAACGAAGAACTTCGTTGTGGCGGAGCTTCTTCTTCGCCGCGGTGAAGACTGTTTTCTATAAATACCCACTTTGGTTTTTCATTTTTCACGTGACTTTTCATATCCTTTTGAGAGAAAAATTTTCCAATTTCAATCCTTTGCCTCCCAAGTGTTTTCCCAACCAAAGTTTTCACTCCTTAACCCCCATAAACACCAAAACAACTCATTTCAACAACAAATTCTTCGAAAATTTCACGAAAATCTCAGGTTCAAGAAATTTGGGGCTTTCCAATATGGGCTGATTCTGGGTAAATTGGTGGCGAATAATCCTTTGTATTGGTAAGATCTCAAGTTCCATAAACTCATTTTCGCACAATTTCAAGTTTTAATTTGTAGATCTGAAAAATTGATAATTGGTTGAGTTGCGAATTTTTGGGTGTTTGTGAGTTCGATTTTGTTGAAGAAGGGTTGATTGGGCATGTTGTGATATTGAGAAGTGTGGGTTTTGAGTTTTGGAGAGTTTTGTTGAATTTGGAGAAATCATAGTTTGGGGGTCTGATTGCGAATTTTTGGAAGTGTTTTCAATTTCCTTTTCTAGGTTTGAATTGTTTGTTGAGGGGAACCTAGGCTTGAATTTTTGGGTTGCGTTGTGAGTTGAATAATAGAAAATGGCACCCAAAGTTAAGGTTCCATACAAGGGCAAGGGAAAAGGAAAGAAAGTGGACAGCTGCTTTGTGAATGAAGAGGCCTAGAAACGGTATCAAGGGGCTATCCAAAGAAGAGATAATGACTTTATTCCTGAGCAAGGATTAACCGTGAGTTGGGCTTTGGACTGGAGTTAAGGGAGACAGTGGGAACTGTTTATGAGTGCTCCTGCATAGCTGGCTGTTGAGCCGCTAGTAAGAGAGTTTTATGCCAACCTCCCGGATTGTGAGGAGGGTTTTGCATTTGTGAGAGGGATTGATGTGCCGTTTACAGAAGATGTGATTAATGAGTTTTATAACCTACCTGGGTTTGATTAGGATGAGTACGGAAGGTTTAGGGGGACACAGTTTTAGGATAGTATCATTCTTCCTGTCATAGCAAAACCAGATGCAACTTGGTCAGTGTCGAAGAAACAAAAGAAGACCATTAAGGGAACTTCTTTGACACCGATGGCTCGATTGTGGCAATATTTTGTTAGTGCGAGATTGATGCTAGAAACGCACTATAGCACAGTAACTTACAAGAAGGCATTATTGCTTTATTCTATTGCCACAAGAAAGAGTATAAATGTGGGACGAATTATCTTGAACAACATTCATCATGCGGCCAAACCAGGGTGATCAAGTTATTCTTTCCGACATCTTATTACAGCCTTGTGCATTAGAGCTGGAGCCAAGGTGGAAGGTGATGAGCAACGTATTCATGCTGCCCCTATCTTATATTTAGATTATTTTCAAAAGCATCTTGAACATCCGGAAGCTGAGCAACCAAGAGCAGGAACAAAACGGTAGAGAACCACACAAGGCCCTGTCACATCCTCCAGCTCCACAGCTACACAGAAGGAGATGATACATCAGATGATGGGTATGATGAAACGTATGGAAAAATATCAGGAATGGTTGGCTGAGCAGACCCAGATGATGTATGATATGCAGAAGAGTAACTTCAACAAGCTCAACGTTGACACTTCATGTAAACCCCGCGTTATTACTCCGATGCCCTAAGCTATGAAATTTACCTTTCAAGTAATTTTCTTTTTTTGAATGGAAGGGTAAAATGGTCAATTTACATGTATTTCGAGATGTGGCCATTATAAAGTGTAAAGGATGATGTCATTGAAGAGAAATGAGGGTAGAATGGTTATAAAGTTGATTGATAAGGTTAAATGGCATAAACGGTAACCAAGGGTATAATGGTCTTTTCATACAAAACCATATGATTTAAGTGTCCATAAAAGTGCACCAAGGGTAAATTAGTCATTTACCTAGTAGAATTACTTAATGGTTAAGTGTTTTAAAGAAGTCAAATGGCATTAAATGAGTACTTATCTTTATGTTGTGGTAGAAATGACCAAAACGCCCTTATATGAAAAATTTATGCCAAATGACCTTTATATCTAACTTTTATTGACCAATCACATTAGAGTATCAATGGAATGAATATTTACAAGGTTTAAAGAGAGAGTAGTCGGCCTTGGAGACCCCAAATATATCATCTTCTTCTTCATCTCTCAAATCCACCATAAAAGCCACTAATCCAAGCTTTTATTCTCAAATTTTCTTAGGATTTCAAGTTGATTTTCAAAGGAGATCACCATCCACCCTTAAAGAACTTCAATTTCAGGGTTAAAGGTGAGTTTCAAAACCCTAGTTTTTCTGAATTTTTTAGTTAAAAGAGAAATTCATAAGTGGTTGTGTGTGTAAGGTAGAAAGGTGAAACTTTGGAGCCAAGGAGGAGTACCTTTGTGCTTTGAATACTAAGGTAAGGAAAAAATCTCCCTTATGACTACAATTGATAACACCTAGGGTTTATGAAACTTACATTTATTTATGTTAATATGAGTGTGATGCTATGTTTTGGTTATGAATTGTTTAAATGGGTGTGTTGATTGGTGTATGTGTGCATATGGAGGATGATTATGCCAATTAAGAGATTTGTAGTTGGACGATGTTTTGGCACTTTTTGGTTCTGTAAAAAGGGAGGTTTTTATGGCCTTTTATACTAAGAATGATATGGCAAATGATATGAATGTGCAAATGAAGGTGACATGGTTAAAATGAATAGAATTCGGATTTGGCTTTTTGAGACTTATACTGTACATGCTTCACTGAATCAGTCATAACTGAAGTTATAGAAGTCTGATTGAGTTGATTCTTGAAGTGTTAAAAAGTTGAGAAACAGACCTAAAACTTTTATGTTTTAGCCAAAAATAAATTCGAATTAGAAGATAATGGAAAAATTGCTTGAAAGTAACGAACTGTATGGCATCCACCTTCTTAATGGAAATTCCCATTTGTTTCTAATTCTAATAAACCCCTGAATAATCTTACTACTGAAATTCCTTGTATTGTATGAGAAATTGAATGAATTAAGTTAAGAAGTTTAGTAGGAGAATATAGTATGATTGAGCATGGAATATGTTAGTCCATATGTTTGCATTCATAATGGTAATGCATATAGCTTATTTAGTTGTCTTATGAAAAATTTATGAAATGTTAAAGAATGAATTCCATGAGTCTCTTGAGGTATAAACCAAGATCAGAGGAATGGAATTCTTATGGAAACCATGAGTCCTTTGAGGTGACGACCAAGAACAAGGTAATGGTTTAAATGAATCCGATCGGATAACAAAGACTAATGAAACCATCAAGTATAAAGACAAAAGAAATAAGCATGCCATGTACATGAATATTTCATAAGTCATATATGTTCTATGTTATATTATGTATGATTATGTTATGACTTATGTTTATGAGAAAAGTCCAAAGTGTATGATATGTTTTATGAACTTGTTATGTTAAAGAATGAAGGTCATATTTTGTAGGTAGGTAAGGTCCTAAGTAATATACTTGTAAAATGATGTATAATGAACCTTAATAGTTTATAAATGGCCATATTCCTTACTGAGCGATTAGCGCTCACCCCACGAAATGTTTTAAAATGTTTTGCAGGTAAGGATTAAGGCATGAAGCTGGGAGAGGATTCCGAGGGACGCTATGAGCATGAAGGGATGTTTTAATTATGACTATTGAATGGTTTTGCTAGTATTTAGTGTAGTAATTATGTTTATATCTCATAATGCAGTAAATATGTCCATGTTATTATGGAGTATATATGTTTGTGTTAATAAAGTAAATCAAATTGCTAGTAAATTTTGTAAAAGTGTGTATGTTCTAGTAAGTACTACTATGGATTTCATAATGTACTCCAAGAAAGGAAACTATATTTTTTTTTACTTGTACAATGAACTTATTATAGTTTAGAAATTAAATTAAATTAAATATATATATACTTTTAAACTACAGGTTTATCCTTTAAATAGGATTTTAAAATAAACTTCTTTCCTAGGCGTGTGTTTTCTAGGTTCTCTATGGCCAAAGGATACTTAGGAAATACTTGGCTAGGGAGGGGTTTTACACTTCAGGATTCCAATGGGCTGACTAGGATTCAGATGAGTGGATGGGCTCCGAATTAGAAGAGGAAGAAGAGGAAGACGAGGAAGGCAAAGAATGAGCACCAGAACACTTGTTTTGTTTTCTTTATTTTCATTTGTTTTTAGTTGATTTTGTTTTTCATTTCAAACATTAAACTCAGTTTATATTTTTGTTTTGGATTGTTGTAGTTGTTTTCTTTGTTTCATTTTTCTTTTCATTTGTATTTTGTGCAAGGATGAGATTAGGTTGTAATACTTTCATATTAGTCAGTGGCTTTTTCTAACATAGTGGACAACCATAGTTTCTATTGTTTTGACAGATGTTGGGTGATGAACGAGTCACAGATCGGGTGTGCACTATGGAGCGACACTTCACGGATTAATCAGGGAACTATCCGTACCTTTGTTATTTTTGTTTTTCTATTCCTAATTTATGCGTAATGGGACATTAGGGACAATGTCACCTTTTGTTTGGGGGTAGGAAGAAAATTTTTGATTTTGTTTATTTTGCTTTGCTTTGATTGTTTTTGCCGATGATGAATTGTATAAATCAATGATGCGAATTGGATTGTTGCATTTTTATTGTTGAGAAATGTTAAGCATTGCTTCAAGTTTAGGTTTATTGACTAAATTTTGATTGAGGTTTGTTGAGTGGTTCAACCACCATTTTCATTTTTTCGGCATGCCTAGATTCATTTTATGTACTTAGGTAAAGTTTTGATAATGTTGGTGGACTCTAGAACCTAGTAGAGAAGTGCTTGAGGCGAAATTCTAGGATTACCCATGGTTAAGGAGATGATTTAGGCATTCTTTTTAGAACGTTTGAGCCTTTCTAGCCAACCTATGAATGAAATTGTCCCTAGTTAGCCATTTGAGCCGTTTTGATCATTATTGCTTTATTTTTCTTGGGTAACCAAAAATTGTCCAATCCTTATACCCTAAACACTCTGTTGTACCCTTAGGAGAATTCGATCCTAATGCAAACACAAAGAAAGGGAAGAGTTGTACGAATAAACTAAAAGAATAGTTTGGGGGTTGTGAGAAGGGCAATAAAAATAAAAGAGGTAGTTCACCTCAATTCAATTGATTTGTTTTGATGTGGTTAAAAAAAAAAAAAAAAAAAAATTCTTTTGCCAAGTTTAAGGGTATCTCGGCTGGAAACCAATAACCGCCTTAAAAACTGCCTAGCAGTACTTGGCGACTTCTAGTTTAACAACGCCACATACACCTTAGAAGCACTTCCCGGTCGCGCATATATGGTATCAGAAATAAGAAAGATACAAGTTTGAGGGGTGTAAATTAGTGGACACGTTGATTGGTGGTTGAGAAGAAGTGGAGTTCGATTTGATTTGAGTGTTTGCATGAGGAAAACCGTGTTCTCTTACTTTGTATTTCCTATCCTTTTTCTTGGAACCCACTTCCCGAGCCTAGCGTTGCAAGCTTATAAAGACCTGTTGATTCTTATCTTTGTCTAGTCCTCATTAGTGGAGAGTAGTTTGATATTTAGGCTTATGTGCCACCATTTGATAAACTTTGCATTCCTGCATAAAATAATCCGGGAAGTCGGAAGGTGGATTGAAGTGGGGATTACCTACTTGGAGGACCAATTGAGAAAGAAAGTCGATGCCACTTATAACTTCTTGGAGTGTTAAACATTTTTCTATTAATAATTTTGCAACAACTTTTGAGATTGGTATAAATTCTAGGCAGTTGTTTTGTAAGTCGAGTCTTTTGTTTCTTTTATTTAATTTTTGTCATTTGCTATTTTGTGTTTTTGAACGTTTGTGTTTTTATTTTATCTTGTTTTGTACCTAATGCTCGGGGACGAGCATGTCCTTAGTTTGGGGGGTATTTGATAATCTAAGGATTATGCTAGTTTATTTAAGCTTTTAGGCCGGATTTTAGATACTTCTTAGTCTATTTTTGCCTGAATTGCTACTTAATTCCTTACATTTCGTGTTTCATGTTAAAATGGAAATTTTGAGCGAATAAAGGCAGATTTGGAGTTTTTGAACTTAGAAGCAAGCGAAGGGCAATTTTGTAATTTCAGAATTCTTCAGGAAGCTTTGTCGCGGCGAAATGGGCCAGACATGCACCAAATTCAGCTCCTTTGTCGTCACGGCGAGATTCCTTCTTCGCCGCGGCGAAGTCTGTGTATTCCATTTTTTGTAAAACGCACAGTTTCGTTTTTAGGCTAAGTTGTAAGATTTTGGGTGAGGTATAAAAGAAATACTTAGTCTTTTTGTTTAGGGCATTGGTGGAGAGATAGAGAGCAGTTTTCACATTTTCTTAGATTGATTTTTGAGAGATTTTGGATTAACAAAGTGTGAAGATTTGAGGTGAAATCAGTGGATTCATCAATTGGGAAGATTCTTTTCCTTTTCTCTTGTTTCCGTGATGTTGAACTTGGAGTTTTCCATTTCTTTTAATTGTTTTATTGATTTAGCCATGAACTAACCTTTTTAGGGTTAGGGTTTTGATGTAGTTCGGATTCTAATGGGTTAGAAAGTTGATGATTATTAATTTCATATGATTTTGCTTTGATTTTGTGATTATTCTGTATTTATTGTTTTTATGTGATGAACATGCTGAGATTGAGAGATAATTCATGTTAAACTTCTTGGGTAATCACTATTGTATTATTGGATGCTAGAGATAGATTCAAGAACCAATGAAATCAATCTAAGATTCTTATGCTTAATGAGCTTAAATTTATTAACTTTCAATTTGTTGGGTGTGGAAGGTTAATAGGGAAGAGTAGGAAAACATAGCCTTAGAAGGTATGTTGGACACCTTAGAGAGTTCGATTTACAATCAATGCATGTGACTATGATTTTAGTTTAATTCTTTAGGTTTAACCCATAGAGTCCGAATGAAGTCAAAACCCTTCCCGTTTGTTTGAATTGATTTTATCCCGTTTTAAATCTTGCTTTCATAGTTTAATTTTATTTTAGTAAAATTTTTTTTTAGTTATAGTTTAAATCGCTCCCTTAAATCCAAAAGAATTTGATTGCTTCAACTTGAAAACGGTAGAAAACTTAGTGCTTAGCAACAATCCGCGTGGGAACGATACTCACTCATCACTCTATTACTTGTGTGACTAGTATACTTGCTACATATTGCATGTTGTAGGAAACGCGCTTCAATATTCACCACCATTATCAGAATAAAGTGTGTTGATGGTGAGATTAAAATGTTTTTTCCACAATTGATTATCGAATAAACACCTCTTCTACTTTAGACTTTTGTTTGAGAGGATAAAACCAAATATATTTGGTAAAATGATCAACAAAAATCACATAATATTTGAAGCCATCATGAGAAAGAATTGGTGAAGTCCAAACGTCAAAAAATATTAGTTGAAGAGGTTGAGTAGAGACAAGAGTTGAGTTAGAAAAAGAAAGTTTCGACTTTTGTTGCAATGGCGAGCATTACATGAAAAATGAAAAGAAATAGAAGATGATAAATCCAATTGATATTTGGAAATTATTTGCTTCAAAATAGGAAATGTTGGATGTCCCAATTTGTGATGCCACTCAGACGAAATGGTCTTGACACCAGAAAATGCAAATAATGGGGAGGAGATTGGCCACTCATACACACCATCTTTAGTTGGACCCTTCAAAAGTGTTGTTCCTGTGTGAAGTTCCTTCACCAAAAAAGAAGAGGCTGAGAATTCAATGGAAACATTATTGGAAGTGCAAAATTGAGAGATAAATTTTAAGCTTTGTTTTTTTTTTTTTTTTTTCATGCTAGATACACACAAAACATTATTTAAGGAAAATTTAGCAGTAGGAGTTTTGAGAGAGGTGAAACTAGTATGAGTGATAGGAAGACCTATGCCATCTCCCATCATTATGTCATCAGAACCTATGTAAGGAGAGTGAAGGGAAAGATTGCTTAAGGCGGAAGTGACATGGTGAGAAGTTCCACTGTTTAGAAGCCACGTTGGAGTGTTGGAATTGTTGGAAGCAAAATGAGCTCTTGGTTGCCATTGTGAAGGTGGTACTACTATTGTATTTGTGTTATTGAATGTTTCAATTGGGACTAAGCGAAATGAAGGACACTGCTTGGCAGTGTGTCCCTAGATTATGCAAATTTGGCAATAGCCAAGGTAGGGCCATGGAGGAGGCCAAGCACAAGGATTGGTGCCAACAATGTTTAAAGCAAGATGGTGAGCACCATAGGTGGGCAATGGGCGCTAGGTGGTGTTGTTGATACCATTGTTTGTTGGTGGTCTCCCGCCATTGCTGCCTAGTGAGCATGAACTAGTATAGGTTTGATTTGTTAGGTTAGCAGAGGTAGAAAACTAAGATGGATCCGATTTGGTACCTTGTAGAGACGCTTTGAAACTCAGTAGCTTTTTCATGTAGTTCATCGAATCGAATCGGATTATCTCTAGCCTGAGTTGCCCGAACAAGGTTTTTGTAATCATCACCAAGTTTATCAAGTCTTGTCTAGATTAGATCTTCATCATAAAGTGTTGCGCCAAGGATTGCGAGTTCATCAGCTCGGGTTTTAACTATATGTAGAAATTCAGTAATAGTTTGTGAGCCCTTTGTGAGATTTTTGAGTTGGATTTTTACCTACTTAATTCATCCACGAGAAGGATTGGCGTAAGTATTGGCTAATGTAGTACGTGCTTCCCGTGAAGTTGTGGCTCGAGCGATGAAGGAAATAATGGTAGGAGAAAAGGAGCCAATCATTTCATTGAGAATGAGTTGATCCTACCGAATCCATATTATGTGGACTGGATTTTGTATTACAACTTCATTCTGAGTGATAGTTGCAATTAGTCATGCTTTTGATCCGTCAACATGCCCAAGGAGGTTGCATCCGATGAAGAGCATTTGAAATTGTAATTTCTAAGAGATATTGTGTTAGAGTAGATGCCCTAGAGCCAATCAATTATTGTAGAATTGACTCTTTGTAATAATGTTCATTAATCAATAAAAGACATTTTGTTCTATATCGCCTAAATCATTATTATTGCAATATGTATTGATATATGTCCTTAGAATAGTTGAACTGTGACAAGAATATCAAGTTTTTCAAATCTTGATAGTGAGAACCCTATGAGCACATATGGTAGCCATTCTAGAAATGTTCGTAGCCCCAGTATTATTTTGAAGTAAGGGCACATATAATACAGTAAGGCTATCATAGTGTTGAACGACCCTGTCGAAAGGCAGTGACTGATCTCACTTGTCAAGGTTGTTTGGTGATAACTTGGTGCAACACATGAGTGCTTGCTGTAGGCGGACATACCGCAGCAAGTTCACTGGACTGACCCACTAGAGGATTCCATATGTATGGTAACCCCAGTGTCTATGGAACAAATCCTCTAATGAATGATGGTGTATGTGATCCTTAGACTTGGATCACCAGAGCGCCTTGTGCACCGATTGGTGCAGTTTGACACTAGCCTAACGCAGTTCTATTCAGAGCTATCAATACGGTGGTGATTGGCTATATCAAGGAGTGTATCAAGACTATGATGGATTGACAGAGGATTCATCACTCTCAAGTACGAGAGAAGTTGAGGATTCATCACTCTCAAGTACGAGAGAAGTTATCTCACGGTGCAATTCAGTATATGGCAATGACACTAAAACTGTGGCCACAGTGGGATTGAGTTGTTGCTCTATTCGGTTTATAATACAGGTCATTGGTCCAGAAACTGAATACATAATATCGAGAGTAACCAAAGGTTAACACTATTTCTATGCCTTCATCTCGTCAAGATACAGAATGATGAAAGGATTGAATTGTACGGTAACTATATCGTTTACAAGTAGCTATTTTGCTGAATCTGAATCTATCGGATGGCCATGATGCCTTGCTAGGACCCAATCTTGGTATGTGCATTAGTGAGATGATTAATTGGTGTTAACCGCGATACTATACACTGCCGATATGATGAGGAGCCTATGGGTCACACACATAGAAAATAATTTAAGAGCCAAGAAGAAAGAAGGGCGTTTTCATCTTTTTGGGCGAAAATGTATTTTGGTAATTTCATAGTGCAATTAAATTTGTTGGGGTCGTAGCTTTTATTAAATTAAATAAGTGAAATTATGTTTAAATGTGTGTTCGCACATATTTAATTAAATCATCATTATTTTTAAGTGTTAATTAAATATTAATTAATTTTAATTGAGATAATGATGAATTAAATTAAAATATCTAATTAGGAGTGTTTTGCAACATGGGGTGTTTAGATTGGAGCCCAAGCCCATTCTATGTGGGAATAGGGCAACTAAGTTTGCTTGTAAAAGGATAGGTGTTTGTGTGGTTTGTTAATAATTAAATTTTGCCCTTTTGAAAAGAAAAAAAAAAACACACACAACACAAAACACTCTCTCCAATGCCACTTTCACTGTTTGATTGAAAAATCAAATATTTCTTTTTCTTCTTGATTTCTTAAGGCCAAGGAGGATCTAGTAAATCCCTCCTGGTTCCTGGTGATTGTCTTCGTGTGGACTTCTTGGTTCGATCCTACACTTGGATCGGTAGCAAACACGTTCAGAGACAATATTGGTGGAGCCTCCAATGTGGGTATGAATCGAAGCTTTAGATTTACTTTTCTGCAGATTCTTGATGTAATACATAAACTGTAATTTCTGTGCCCTGATTTTGGGTTTTAAGGAACAATCCATGGTTGTAAAAAATTTTGTTTTCCACTGCGCAATCGGATCATTTCCTAACATATTGTTCTTAGTGTTGAGTTTAAGAGGGGCTTGAGCTGCAATGTTAATGTTGATCAGAGTATTGTGTGGATCATTGGTACTAGAAATTGTTGTAGCTGAGGAGTTGTTGGTAGTCTTGGTTGTCATAGTGACGGGTTAAAAGAAAAAAGAGAAGAAAAAAAAATCTTAATGCTCTGATACCATAACAGTAGAAGGAGTTGCGAGAAATACTGTTATATTTGTTCTATTGTTGTAATTAGAGGTGGAACAAATGGGCCGGGTTAGGCGGGTCAACCCTAACCCGCCCCGCATTCAAGAGGGTTTAACCTGGACCGCCAAGTAGGTAGGCCGGGTTGAACCCAACCCGCCAGCAACCCCCGGGCGTGCCGGGTTGAGAAATGGCAACCCGGCAACCCGCGGGTTGCTATTCTAGAAAGGACCGCCAACCCGCTGGGTTAGCCGAAAAACAAATAAAAAAAATTATTTTGTTTTTTTCAATTACCCTTTTACCCTTGAAATATAGCTGTTGGAGGAGTCTTTTTCGTCATTTTTTTTCCCCTTTTTTCTATAAATTGGCCCTAAACTCTCATCTTTTCTCCCAACTCAAATTCTCTCATTCTCTCATTTTCTCTAATCTCTAATCTCTCAATTATTCATTTATTCTCTTAATCTCTTTGTTATCAATTTGCTCTTATTTTAATTTTTATTAGTTTTTGCAATTTTCAATTTATATTTCCAATTTTCCAATTTCCATATTCCAATTCTCTTTCTTTAATTTTTTATTTCTTCTATATCAAATTTTTTTTTCAACTACAATGGATAGATATTTCTCTCCCATTAATATCAATGATGAAGAAAACTACTATCCTAGTCCTAGTTCCACTGATTTTACTAACATAAATGCAGGAGATTCAAATAGTCCTACAGCTTTCCCAGTCTCAGAAGCCGATACACCTCAAAATATGCCCCTGATTCCTCCCCATACAGCTCCCGGTGGTTCTAGAAGTTATCCTTGTAATCCTCATCCTTGTCCAACTTCATCTCAAGCTGAAACGGGTTCATCAACTGCTGTCGAAAGCGACGACAACACACATCAGATGTTTGGATGCATTTCGATAAGTTTTACGAGGTTGAAAATGGAGTTCAAGTGAAGAAAGCAAGATGCAAGTATTATGGAAATGTTTATAAAGCTGATTCAGGTAATGGTACTGGTACTTTAAAAAGGCATGCTAATAAACATATTGCTCAACATGGAAATAGAAAAACCAATCAAACTCAAATAACTAATATGGGTACTACTTGGCGTTATAATTCTGATGTATATAGGGAATAATTAGCTTTATATATTGCTGCAACTGATCAACCTATTAATATGGCTGAAGATAAATATTTTGAAAGATTTATTAAAAATTCACTTTTTCCAGGATTTAAAAGTTATTCTAAAACTGCAATTATAAATGATTTAATAAAATTGTTTAAGAAAATGAAATTAGAATTAAAAAATAAAATACATACTTGTCATGTTAGTAACTGCTGATATTTGGAGTGGTAGAGCTAAACAAGATTATATTTGTGTGACCAGTCATTATTTTGATAATGAATGTAAATTAAATAAATCTTTATTAGGATTTAGATTAATGGATGTTGATCATAGTGGTGAACAAATTTATAATAAAATTGTTGAAGTTTTTGAACATTATGATATTGTTAGTAAAGTGATAAGTTTAACTTTAGATAATGCAAGTTCTAATAGTAGAGCTATATATTATTTTCAAAGTAATTATCCTTTATATAACAATTTGAAGTTTTTTTACCAACGTTGTGCATGTCATGTTATTAATTTAATTGTGAGCCAGCCAGCTCGGAGAGCCTGAGCCCATGAAAAATCCCCCATCAGCCAGAAATAGTAAAAAGTATTGTTGCTTTCATCGGGATAACGGGCATCACACTGATGAGTGCCAAGCTCTCAAACAGGCAATCGAAGACCTCATCAAGAAGGGGCATTTCAAAGAGTATATTGATGATTCCACTCCTGTACAAAAGAAAAGTCAAGGGGAACAAGGAAAGAAGCGTCGTGATTGCAAAGGCATATGCAGTATCAACATGATCTTTGGGGGACCGCAACTCATAGGAAACTCGTGAGGTGCCCAGGAAAGATATGCTCACGCAGCCCATCACGATCCGATTAGTGTGATGAGCATGACGCAGCGACTGCAAAAGATTCGCAGGGATGAGGGAATTACCTTCTCCGAAAGGGATGCAGCTCATTTGCATCATCCCACGACGACACTCTTGTAATCACGCCCCTCATAGGGCTCCATAACGTCCACAGAATATTGGTGGGTAATAGAAGTGCTATGAACATCTCGTTCCATACAGCTTTCAAAAGAATGAACTTGGACGAGGCCGACCTAAAGCTCGCCTCGATCCCCTTATTTGGTTTTACAGGGGACCACCTGATCCCCAAATGAACGATCTTGCCTCCAGTCACACTTGGTGACTTTGATGAAGTGACAAAGGTAACTGAATTCTTGGTAGTGGATTGCCCATTCACTTTTAACGGTATCTTAGGGCGACCTCTGCTGAAAAACTTCAAAGCAGTTACTTCGATAGACCATCTGAAGATGAAGTTCCCTACCCCGACGGGGATAGGGGAAGTTAGCGGGTCTCAGCGCACAGCTCGCGAATGTTAAGTAAAAGCAGTATAGATGGCGTGCAAAGGGAAAGTTATCTCACGCGGCATTCCCCGACAGGCAATGGCGATCAGCCGGATTGAGCCACAGCCTGGCCCAACCGAGGATAATATGGATCCTTGTATTCAGGAATACTCTTCAAGTGGGTCAGTTGAGGATCTGACTGAAGTGTCGATTGACTAGAGCGAACCGAGCAGAGTGTTAAGGATTGGGAGCAATCTCAACCCCCAGCTCGCTACCAAGCTGACCAGTTTCCTCAGAGAAAATATCGATGTGTTCGCATGGTCGCACGCAGATATGGTTGGGATCAGCCCGGATATTATTTTCCATGCATTAAACATCGACAGTGAAGCCAAGCCAGTTCGCCAAAAAAGAAGAGCGACGAATCCAAAGCGATATACCACCTTAAAACTAGAGGTGGATAACCTTCTTCGAAACAAATCCATCCGAGAAGCGCTCTACCCGACCTGGGTTGCCAACCCGGTTCTAGTAAAGAAGCCTAATGGCAAATGGCGAACCTGCGTCCACTTCACCGACCTCAATAAAGCATGCCTGAAAGATAGTTTTTCCCTTCTAGAATCGACCAGCTCGTGGATGCCACCTCGGGGCACTAGCTGTTGAGTTTCATGGACGCATAATCGGGATATAATCAAATTCTGATGTACGCGCCGGACGAAAAGCATACATCCTTTGTTACAGATCGGGGACTATACTTCTACAAGGTTATGCCTTTCGGCCTCAAGAACGCTGGCGTGACCTACCAGCGGTTGGTTAATCGGATGTTCTCCGAACAGATTAGAAAATCAATGGAGATGTATGTAGATGACATGCTGGTTAAATCCCATGTCACTTCGGATCACATAGCGCATCTCGTTGAGATGTTCGATATCCTCTGACAATACAAAATGAAGCTAAACCCCCTCAAGTGTTCATTCAGAGTATCCTCAGGAAAATTCCTAAGATACATGGTTAACCAACGGGGAATAAAGATCAACCCTGAGAAAATCTAAGCTCTCCTCGATATGGAAAGCCTGACCAGCAAAAAACAGGTCATGAGCCTCAATGGGTGAATAGCGACACTAAGTCGCTTCAATTGAGGTTAACAGATCACTGCTTACCGTTCTTCAATGTTCTGAAGACCAATAAAAAGTTGGAGTGGACTCTTGAGTGCGAACAGACATTCTAAAGTATTAAAAAACACCTCGGGAAGCCACCCCTCCTATCTAAGCCTCTCCCGCAAGAGATCCTCCTCCTGTATCTGTCCGTCTCTCAGTTCACGGTCAGTGCATCCTTAGTTAGGGAAGAGGACAAGGTTCAATGGCCAGTGTATTATGCGAGCAAGTGTCTATTAGATGCCGAGATGCAGTATCCAGAAATGGAACAGTTAGCCTATGCCCTGCTGATCGCTTCCAGAAAGTTGTAACCTTATTTCCACACCAATACGATCCATGTAATACTAATTACCTGCTCAGGCAGGTCCTCCAAAAGCCGGAGGCATCGGGTAAATTACTTAAATGGGCTATGGAATTAAGTTAGTTTGATTTGAAGTACAGACCGAGATCAACTATCAAAGGGCAGGCTGTTGTCGACTTCATATCGGAATTCTCATATGTTCCAAGTGAATCGGAGCAACAGCCAGCGAAGTCATTCAGGAAACTACTCAAAATCTATCGACCTGGAGCCTCTACATCAATGGATCGTCGAACAAAAAGAGGGCTAGTATAGGTCTTCTCCTTTTGAGTCCCGAAGGGGCTTGCATTCACGGCATTCTCTGGTTCGGGTTTAAGGCAACCAACAATGGGGCCGAGTACAAAGCTCTGCTCGCTGGATTATGGTTGGCCAGAGAAATGGGTGCAACTGCGATCAGTATCCACAGCGATTCCATGCTGGTCGTGAACCAGATTTTGGGAAAGTACCAAGCCAAGGAAGAAAATATGATCCTTATTTGAAGAAAGCTAAGGCTGCACTCAAGCCATTCAAGCACTTCACGATCACTTAGATTCCTAGAGATAGCAACTTTGTGGCAGATGCCTTGGCAAGAATAGCCTCGTCATTGGACTCGGATACACTGGATAGCATTCCTGTTTGATTCACCGAGACCCCTAGTATTAGCTCAATCGAACAGGCCGTGAACATAATAGAATCAGATTCCTGGGACCCCCATTATTCAATACCTCAGGACCGGGACCTTGCCTAACTACAAGGTCGAGGCAAGAATTTTGCAAACAAGATCTGCTCGTTACACCCTCATCGAAGACTAGTTGTACAGGCGAGGGTTTAGCGCCCCTCTCCTCCGATGTGTAACTGGCGAAGAAACAGATTACATTATGAGGGAAATACATGAAGTGATCTGCGGTAATCACACCACCGCATGATCTCTTGCCAACAAAATTGTTCGCCAATGGTATTACTGGCCCCGAATCCAAGAAGACACCTACAAATTTGTCAAAACGTGTGATAAGTGCTAGCGGTTCATAAACATACCGCGAGCTCCTTCCCACCAACTGATAACCATGACCAGCCCTTGGCCATTCTCCACGTGGGGGATCGATCTCATTGGTCCTATGCTAGTCGGTAGAAAGGGAGTTAAGTATGTCGTGGTCGCAGGAGATTACTTCACTAAATGCGTAGAAGTTGAGCCACTAGCCGCGATCATGACCAAAAAGCTCAAAGACTTCATTTTCAAAAACATCATGTGCTGCTACGGGATTCGTCATACCCTTATCTCAGATAATGGTAAACAGTTCGACAACGAGGAGTTCAAGCAGTTTTGCGATGAGTTGGGTATTCATAAAAAATTCGCCTCAGTCGCGAGACCGCAAGCAAATGGTCAAGTTAAAGTTGTCAACAAGACCATCAAGCACACTCTGAAGGCCAAACTTGGCGGGGCCAAGGGGAATTGGACCGACGACCTTCCCGAAGTCCTACGGGCATATAGGATAACTCCGAGAACCTTTACCTCAGAAACTCCTTTTTTGTTAGCATATGGCTGCGAAGCGATGATCCTTGTGGAGGTAGGAACCGGTTCATTACGGAGGGATTTGTACAACGAAGCTGACAATGAAGCACTTATGTGAGCAAGTCTGGACCTTGTTGAAGAACATCGCAGCAAGGCTCTACTAAGAGTAGCAGCCTATCAGCAACACGCGAAAAGGCTCTTCGATTCTAAGGTCAGATTAAAAGACTTCCAGGTCGGCGACCTTGTATTGAAGGAAGTTCTTCTCAGTACTCGAGAACCAAGTGTGGGAGTTTTGGGACCAAACTGAGAGGGCCCATACCACATCGCCAAAGTGATAAGACCGGGGACTTACCACCTAAAAAGGCTAAATGGTTCCATAGTACTGCGAGCTTGGAATGTTGAACACCTCCAGCGTTACTATCAGTAATTCCAAACTCATTTTCCCCTTGTAAAGCTTTTATTTTATAACCTTTGTAAAATAACAAATGTAATTCAGTTCTTTTGTAATCGCTTTACATGTACAATTCTGTTCACATAGAATGTATAATTGCGCTTGCACAAACTTGTTCTAGTGTGATTATAAAGTTACTATGCGATCTCATATGTAATGGAGGGTACCAAAAATTATGAGTACTAAAAAAATTATCAAAAGTGATCTTTATTTATTTGTGGTAAAAGAGTACATGGTCAAGTAGGACGAAAGCTACAAAGATGGATCACTGATCCTTGTCCCCAGGCCTAGGAGGCGCGACCTCTACATCCCCAGGATGGTCATCGACTCTCTCTTCAGGTACCGCCTCTGGAACGTACTCTAGATGTTCCAAATTAGGTCCCCGAGCCATTTCTTCAGCCTCGGCCTGCGCCAAGGTATCCAGCTTGTCCCGGTACTCGCCAGGGAGATCGGACAAATCCATCTCGGGATTCTTTACGTGAAGAGCAAAGATAGCCCTGATCGTCCAATCTGCAGCCCTATTCTCCATCTCTACTTCCTGCTGTTGCATTTACGCAGTTAGCAAGGCAATGTGACCCTGTGCGAAATGAAGCGAGGCCTCGAGCTCTGTTCGCTGCTTTTTAGTAGCCTCCCACAGATTGCCCCTTTCCTGTTCAGCTCGCATGGCTCATGCGGAGGTATTCTGCAGTGCATGATCCTTCTCTCCAGCCTCTTTAGAAAGTTTGGCCACGGTTCGCTAGAGTTCCTTCACCTCCTCACTGTTTTTGTCTAGCTCAACCTTCTGGAAGTCTACTATATGACAAGCAGCGTCTCTTTCAGACATGTGCTAGTCTGCCTGAGCGACAAACGAGACTCTATCTGCTTGCGCGGCCTCCAGCTCCTGCATGAGCCGCGTTTTCTCCTCCCACAACTCTACCAATTCCTTGGCAGACCCCAGCTGAGCCTTCTGCTGAGACATATGCAGGGAAAGAAAAGCCTGCACGATGAGTAAGAGTTAGCTACTTGCCTCAAAAAAGCGAACAAAGGTCTTCGTTCGGGACAACTCGTTTACCTGGCTAAAGAGTTGGAACGATGTGGACAGCAGTTCGACGGGACTGGATGCCAGGAACTACTCGAATGACTCCGCGAGTCCACATTCCAACAATGTTAGGACCACCAGTTGCAAATGGTCTGGGAGCTAGGCTAATGAGTCTAGCACAGGTGCTCTGACGCCCTCGGTAGGTAGAGCCTGTCCCGCGGGCTCTGCCTGACCTCCTCACGGGGACTACGACCGCAGGTCGCATCGACTGACCAGTGGAAATGTCGGTCACACCCTTGAGTGACCCTCCCAAGCTGAATGCTCGGTAAGGCTGCGACCTCTCGGGCTGAATGCCCAAGCCTTCCTCTTCGGACTCCGTTTCCTCAGCCCAAATTTGCCGCCTCTTCTTAGGCCTCGAGGTCGTAGTCTTCTGCTTTTGGCGAGCAGCCGAAGGTGGAGGAACTTCCACAGGTCGGGTTGGAGCACCTGTCTGTGCCTCTCCGACTAAGGGACCGTTGGGAGCAGCTCCAGCTGGTCCGGTGGTATGCCTCTTGGGAAAAGAGAATTGTCTTGATCGCTGTGACTTGGACACTCGAGAAGGCATGGTCGCTGCATGCGAACAACGTTAGTAAAACAGTTCGCTCCAGGAAAAATTATAAAGGATAGTCTAGAAACTTACTCGGTGGGGGCTCTAAAGCTACGTACTCATTGAAGAAGTCGTACCTCCGTAAGTTCTCAGTTGTCACAAGCAACCTCGCGTCGTGACTTTCCTTGGGCAGAAAACCGAATGAAACAATTCTTTTTGGGTCCGCGAGCAGGTTTAGACTAGTCGTTCTATTAACTGTCAAGAAAAACAAACAGCTCGTTAGCAAAGAATGGAAATCAAGTGATTTCAGAAGGAAAGAGAATCTACTTGGATCCTGAAAGCGGCTGATGTCGTCATAACAAAAAAAGAAAAATTTTGTGTCGTATGGTCCCACATTGCTTGGATAGTTGTGTATCCCCGCTTGTATTGAGTTTCGCCTGGACAAGTACCAAGAATCCTTGTCCTTGCTCTTTTTTAAGACGTACGAGCAACCGAGCTCAACTGCAGTTAGCTCGCCCAGTCAATTCTCCTGACACTCGATGTACATGGCAATGGCGATCATGTACGCATTCGGGGTAAGCTGAATTGATGCGATCCCGAAGTGATCAAGGACCGACCTAGTGAAAGGGTGGAAAGGGATCAACCCCCCACCCTTGAAGATGTCTTTCGAGATCGCGGCCATCCCGCGTGGTGGATCCCAGGTAGTATGCACCCTGTTGTGGAAAACCTCTACGCTAACAGCGAACTGGTTAACCACCCTTTGCAGCTCATCGGTGATAAGCACTGAGTAAATTTCTCGAGGGAGGCCCGCAGGAGCATCCTCTATGGGCGAGCTGGCTCCTTCATGGGGGTCCATTTGCAATTTGCAAAAGCGACAAAATGTTACCATTAAGTTTTCGTACACTTTTGTATGATGACGTGGAGGAAAAATTTTCCTCCCTAAACCCAGAAGAACCCTAATGAAATACTAAAAAGAGCCACCACCAATGGCTCCAACCCAACAGAGAGTATTGCACCTTCGATGAACTACTGACGGATAGTCATCACATGATGACTATCAAAAGCTAAAAGCATTGAAGATAAAGGAAGAGAGTCATCTTTACCTCTAGAAATGAGAAAGATTGGCTCTTGTTTCAAATATTGGGCGAACACCACTCTGAAAAGCCAATAATCAAGACTGGCAAAAGTTTCTTGCTCACTGAAGAATGAAAATACTGTGACTTTGCCTGAAAAGAGCTTGGGGTTTTTATAGTGAAGGAAATGGCGCTTTGGTTTCCTGAAATCAAACGATGTTTGGGCGGAAAACACATCTGACCGTGATCGCGACCACGTGTCATGAATCAACAAGGAAGAGTGACCGTCACGCCTCAGGAAACCAGATTGTCACCTCCTCCCATTGAAACGCTCAAGCGACGACACGTTCTCCCTCTTCCACATTTAATGCACCCACACCTGCATTTAATGCTCTGATAGGGATTCAGCATGGCTTGCATTTAATGCGCATGGCTGGTAGTTATTGCGCATGAGGCATGTCTGTCAGGGTAAAGAACATTTCATTTAATGCATCCGCTGCAAAAGGTGCAACGGATAATATCCAAAAAGATTGTTACCATAAACACTCTTCATCGTTAGTCGTGAGGCGACGTGACTCTTCAGACTTCTCATCATTCGTGAAGTGACGTGATTGTTCGACTCCATCTCACGTCAATCGTGAAACAATGTGACCGACTACAAAGCAGCATGGCCATTTATCTTAAAAAGCTGTTAAGTAGTAAGAACAGGTCGGGAATGCCCTCAGGTCGGGATTATCACTAGTACAGGGTGACCGTGACCAGGTCATGATCCTAAGGTCGCGGATCATCCTAGGTCGCTTATGGGAAGATGTCCTCGCGATCTCCTTTACAGTCAGGTTGGATCGGCCAACATCTCTTCAATCACATCAGATCAAGGCATTTGTAGTTTCCAAGGTTTGACTCTCAAACCTTAAAAACTAGGGGACTTCTGTTATGCCTAAGAAATATAGGGCTGACGCAAGACTCGGTCATCATAAAAGGTCAAAGCTTGGGTAGGCCCGCAGCCAGTTAAAAGCAGCCACGTCGCGTGGTGACCTAAGTAGCCCACTCCTGTTAGTAAAGTGGGTGCGCGCCAAACCAGCCAGAAGCCATAGTAACTCCACGTATCCGATCCCTGCACCAAATCGCGTAAATCACTCCGGAAGGTGGGCAATCTGACATAAATAAGGATTTGCACGGATAATCCCACCAACTCACAGATTTAGTAATGATAACCTTAATCCATCCCACTATAAATTAAGAGCTCTTCTCTCATTTACGAGATTAGCTACTCTCTCTCTCTCTCAAAAATACATAGCATTCTCTCTTGTACAATCATTTGTAAGTCAGTCCGCTAACGCGACCTGACCTCTAAAAATCAGTGGATGTAGGATTCGCTTCCTTAGCATCCGAACCACTTTAAACACTATTGTCTGTTGCATTTACTCTCATTTTCATATTCATGTGTGTTCTCTGGGCCTGCTCAGCATTTCACACGTGCGTTTGGTTGGTGTCAAAATCACACATCAGCATTATGGATTATGGATTTTGCCTACAGGTAATCTAGAAAGTATAATTAATCAGGATTGTTAAACATGGACTATAGAGTATGTCTAGTCAAATTTTTAGTGTTATACTTCTATGTTTAGTCTGACTAGAATAGTTATGATTTTTTCTCACATGTAAATTGTAATTGATTATTAACACGGGTTGATACAAGTATAAAGTAATTTTACGTTAATGTATTAAACATTTATTATTCAATTTTTGTAGTTATGTTGGATAATCAATTTTATTTCTCATTACTGATTGGGGAGAATTATACTGAATGGAAAGAAAAAAAAATCTTTCTAACTTTGGTGTGTATGGATTTAAAGAAAAAAAAAATCTTTCTAACTTTGGTGTGTATGGATTTAAATTTGGCACTTCGCGTTAGCGAACCAGTTGCCATTATAGAATTAAGTATGCCAATTGATACATTTTATTTTGAGAATTGGGAACACTTGAACTATTAGAGTCTGATGCTCATTAAAGCAAACATTTCTAATAGCATTAGAGATTCAAAACTTGTATGTACTAAGGCCACTGATTATCTAACAGTAGTGGATGCTTAATTCATAAAATTTGGAAAGCAAATGGCAAGCACCCTTATGGAAAAGCTGAGTTCCATGAAACATCATGGATTAAAGGGAGTGTGTGATCATATCATGCGTAAGAGGGATTTAGCAGCACAATTAAAGGAATTATAAATTGACATCTAATCCTTTCTTGTGACTTTCATTCTTAACTCTCTCTTTAAAGAGTATAATATCTTTAAGCTGCATATGGTTAGGGGGCCGTTTGAATTATATAATATTTTATTATAGAAGTATATTATATTAACAGAAAGAAAGATCACCTTGAAGATTACTGTGAATGTTTAGAAAATATATTTGGTTGGTTCGAATAAATTGGTGAATAATATGTTTGGATGGGAGGATAAATTGGTGGATATGTTATATATATTACTAAATTGCCTTCCTTTTTAAATATTAATATAATAGTATTTTTTTATTATTATTTTTTAAACCATTCTTTTAACTCCCTACATTTGAAATTTTACTAAAACACCCCAGCCATACAAAACTTTAATTTATAACAAAATCACCCCCACCCACCCCAAGCCACTACCGGTAGCCAACCACCACTGCCGGCCACCGTCGGCAGTCGACAGAATGACGCACGACTGGCTGTATATGGTCGGCCGTGCACTGACAAAGTCGAAAACGGTCATGGATCACAAATCCATGGTGGGAAAACGGCTAGATCTATGGCCATTTCACGACCACATTTCACAACCAAAGACTAGATCTGGCCATTTCAGTCATGGATCTGTGATCCATGGCCTGAAAAGGCCTTACCGGCGCATAACCGACTAGATCCTGCTAGTTGTGAACCATTACGGCGACTAATACCGGTGGCCGGTGGTGGTGAGTCACGACCAGTAGTGGTCTTGGGCGGTTGGGGGTATTTTGTTAACTTTTAAACTTTTTTGTGGTTGGGGTATTTTAGTTAATTTCTCAAATGTAAGGGTGCTACGTAATTGTTATTTGGTAGATATTTGAGGACAATTGTGTCCGAAATGGTTTTTAATTAAGGGCAAAATAGATAGAAAAATCAAATTACCTTAGTAATGTTTTAATAACACCCGTAAATAAGGTAATAAGATTACCTCCCACATTACCAACAATAAACACTATTTATAATAAAAGATTACTGTAATATTTTATTACTTGCAAATTAAACACAAGGATCTTGTAAAATAAACTAACATTATCCCGATTCTTTTATTTACCCCCGATCCAAATGGCCCCTTAGGGATGTAAAGGGATTACTTTGGTAATTTACCTTTTAATTCAGTCATTACTCTATTTGGTTCAGATAATAATAGAAAATTGCGATAATCTTTCATTCTTCAAGTAATTTGAGAGGTTTTATAGGGCTATGTAATTATCAATTGAAGAGGTGGTATTTTAAGATTATCGTAATAATTCGATTTTTGTTCCAATATTACCGTCACTTAGTAAAATTTCTGGACACAACTGTCCTATGGTCAACAAATAACAAATAAACCAAACCTGTAAAATGACTTCTTTGACCTTATCAATTAATTATTTGGACACAAATGCCCCTCTTTTCTTTGAGAATGAGATTGTTATTTACCACCATCTCTGTTCGCAAATATCAAATCAAAATCCATAAACAATTTCAACGTAACAGAACAAAAAAGAAATTACAGTTTTTATTTACCAAAAAAAAGGGTATGGTGGTGGTGGTGGCCAATCGAAAGCGGCCATGCTTTGAAGCCACTATACGATGGCCGCTTAATCGCTGCCAAGCCACCAGGCCATAATTCAATGGCCGATTTATTGCGGCCAAGCCACCAGGCCATGATTCGATGACTGATTGATTGCGGCTAAGCCTCCAGGCCACTCTAGGGCCACCCAGATTACGACTAGACGGCAGCCCCATCATGCGCTTTTCGGGTCATCGGCCTGGGTTGTTGATGAAGAGGTTTAGTGTTTGGATATTTTGAGAATTGATATGGGTTGCTGTTTTTAATAGTTTGATTTGTTTTTATGGTTGATCTGCTGATTGAGAGGTGGGGTTGTGAATGGGTGGTGATGAACCGTGATGGTGGGTTGAGGGATGGTGTCGCTGTTACATTGTGGGTGGTGGGAAGTGATGAACGGTGATGGTCTTGGGTTTTGATTTTTTCTTTTGTTTAGCTATTTATATGTTTAAAAAATAACGGAGTAATTAATATATTTTCTTTCTTTTTTTGTTATGGATTATGGATAGAATACGTGCGAATTGAAATATCCTCCATATGTGGCATTGCCAAAAGTGTACCTGTTTAACCAAATATACTATTAATTTATATCTATTAATCTTGTAAAGTGCATTTCAATAAAATAATATTTAGGTATTTTATAATTACTTTTAATTAAACACATTAATTATTTATACATAATAATTTATACCTATTAATCTATTTTTTTTGCTTTTGTTGAGTTTTTTATTAATGTTCAAGGTTATCTATATCACTAATAATCCTATCTTTTTGAAAATAAAATATTGTCTAAACCAAACGCAACCTTAAGGTAACTTGCAACACAGAACAAGTCAGTGAATGAATTATCAGTCATGTATGTTTAGGAGGGGGAAAGACCAAAAAGTGAGGGCATAGAAAGTTTGCGCCTCACAACCAACAACTCTAAAGACAAGTCTTTTAAAAATTATAAGTGGAAGATACCAATGAAGTCATCTGGCATTAAAATTTCTCCCCATTATTCTTTTCTATAAGAAGAAAGGACATATGAAGAAGGACTATCTAAAATATAAACAATGGTTGGTGAATAAAGAAATTGACAAGAAAGATAAAAGTAATTTTTTGTTTATGATATGTTATGAATCTAATTATTAGATACTCATTCTGATAACTGGTGGATTGATTATAGTTCTACAATTCATGTTGCCATCATTTTGCGAGGTTTCTTGCAAACAAGAACTTTCAAGCAAAATGAGAAATACTATTATACTGGGAACAAGAAAATATCTCAAGTTGAAGCCATATGAGTTTATAGATTAGTACTTGATTATGGACATGTGTTGGATTTAAAAAACACTTTTTTATGTTCCTACTTTTGCAAAGAACTTAATTTCTATATCTAAATTAACTTATGAGGATTATGAAGTTAGTTTTAGTTATTCTAATTTTCGTATTTGTAAAAATGACATAATTGTAGGTCGTGGTTCTTTATTAAATGATCTATTTGTTTTAAATTTAGATCTAACATTTGAAAGTAATTTACTTTTTATTAATCATACTGGCACTAAAAGATTATATTTGAATGAGAAATCTAGAAATTTATAGCACTGATGTTTGGAACATATATCAATTGAAAAAATTAAACAGTTGGAAAATGATGAGGTACTTGAGACTCTTGATTACACCGATCTGAATTATTGTATCAACTGTATAAAGGGAAAAATGACCAAACAGACTAAAAAGGGGTGCCAAAAGATCAATGAGAACTTAGAAATCATACATAATGATATTTCTAGACCACTCACACCTTGTCTAAATGGTCAGATATATTTTATCTTTTTCATTGATGATCATTCAAGATTTATTACCTTTACCTTTTACATCATAAAGACGAAACATTAAATGCTTTTAAGATATACAAGATAGAAGTAGAGAAACAAAAAGGAAAAAATGATCAAAATTGTAAGATCAGATAGAGGTGGAAAATATTACGATAGAACCATAGAATATGACCGATTGCCTATCCGTTTACACAATGCCTTCAAGAGTAAGGTATTCAAGCACAATATACCATGTCTAGATAACCAGATAAAAATGATGTTGTTGAAAGAAGGAATCATAGTCTCATGGACATGGTTAGAAGTATAATATATAACTCTAATTTACCTTCAAACCTATAGAGTGAAGCTCTCAAAACAGTTGTATACATTTTGAACAGGGTACCATCTAAAGCAGTTCCTAAAACTCCATTTGAGTTTTGGAAATGATGAAAACCTAATATGTGACACACTTGAGTGTGGGATTGTCCGGCTGAAATTAGAATATGTAATCCACATCTTTGAAAATTAGACTCAAGGACAATCAATGGATACTTCATTAGTTATTCTGAAAAATCAAAGAGTTACAAGTTTTATTGTCCCTCAAATTCCCTTACAGTTGTGGAATCAAAGGTTGCTAAGTTGATAGAAATTAATAATAATAGTGGGAGTAATCAATCTTGAAACATTGATCTCAATGGTTCAAACTCAAAGGCAATTGAAAATCTTGCTACAACTAAAGGTGAAAGATTAATCCTTTTACTTGTGGCTCATGGAAAACAAATTCACGATATAGTACCACATCAAGAGCAAGTTTTTGTCGAACCGGTTGTTCAAATTCAAGAAAATGAAAATATAGAACAAAGTCTAAAGAGATCTTCAAGAACTAAAAAGTCAACATTCTCTTCAGATTACCAAGTATATCTCCAAGAATTTGAAATAGATGTGAGGTATTATTGAAGATCCAACATCTTTTTCGAAAGCAGTGAAATGCAGAGATTCCATTTCATGGTGTAATGCCATGAAGGATGAAATGGAATCCATAGCATAGAACCAAGTTTGGGATCTTGTTGATCTACATAAAAATACTTTCATTGTGAGGTGTAAGTGGGTCTACAAAGCAAAACGGGACTCGCAAGGTAGAATTGATAGACACAAGACCTGACTTGTCGTGAAAGGTTATAACCAGAGAGTTGGAATTGATCACCATGAAACCTTCTCTCTGGTATCTAGAAAAGACTCTCTGTGAATAATTTTGGGCATTGGTAGCTCATTATGATCTTGATTTACATCAAATGAATGTTAAAACTGCATTTCTAAATGGCGATTTAGGGGAGGAGGTATACATAGATCAGCCTGAAGGATTCACTTCGGACAAAAAAGATCATTTAGTTTGTAAGCTCAAGAGATCCATATATGGCTTGAAGCAAGGTTCAAGACAATGATATTTAAAGTTTGATAAAACTATTTTGCCATTTGACTTCATAGAAACTCAAGTTGATTAATGCATTTACATCAAGATAAAAGGAGGTAGTTTTGTTATACTTTTACTATATGCGGATGCCATTCTCTTAGCTAGCAATGATCTTGGAATGCTACATGAAACAAAATAACTTTTAACTCACAACTTTGATATGAAGGATATGGGTGAAGCGTTTTATGTCTTAGGCATTGAGATTCACTGAGACAAGTCATTAAAGACCTTAAGATTGCCTCGAAGGGGTTACATTGAAAAGGTTTTAGAGTGTTTCAATATGAAACACTGTTCATCAAGTGTAACATCTATTGTTAAAGAAGAGACAAGCTTAGTATTGAACAATGTCTGAAGACTGATTTAGAGCATTAATCCATGAAGAATACTTACTGTGCTTCTGAAATAGAAAGTCTAAATTATGCTCAAGTTTGCACAAGACCTTACATTTTATATGTAGTGGGAGTTTTGGATAGGTTTCAACAAAATCCTAGTCTAACCCACTAAATAGCAGTAAAAATGGTATTGAGAAATCTTCAAGGGACAAAAGATCACATACTTGTCTATAAGCATGTTGATGACTTAAAGTTAATCGGATATTCAGATTCAGATTATGTTGGATGTTAAGACACAAGAAGGTCTATATCAGACTTCACTTTTCTCCTTGTTGGAAGAAGAGTCTCTTGGCGTGGTGTAAAACAACCGAAGATAGTTTATTCCACAATGGAAGCTGAAGTAGTAGTGTGTTATGAAGCAGTTTCTCAAGTGTCCTGGTTAAGATAGTTTATCATAGATTTAAAGGTGGTCTCATCAATAGAAAGATTAATAAAAATATTTTGTGATGATACAACAACTTTACGGTTCTCTAACGACACATGTTAAGTAAATCGATGTCATCACATCGAAATAAAGTATTTATTGTTAAAGAAGATGTTCGAGATTGTCATGTATCAATTGAACATATTAACACAAATGATATGATCGCTGATCCCTTCACCAAAATTTTTTCCCCCAAGGTGTGTGTGGCTCATGTAAGCAATATGAGTTTATGTAAATTATTTTGTTAATAAATCATTTTAAGGCTTTGCAAATGTAAATTTGAAAATTTCGATTAAAGTCTTCTATTATTAATTTTGTGTATACATATAATTTTGACAATATAGATGCCTATTGTATTTAAGACAATAAAATTGACGCAATAATTAATTATTAAATATGATTTCATAAAGTCGGGTTATCATTCATTATAAATACGATAATTCACGTAATACATGAGAGGAAGTGTTCTTGTAATAAGACATATACTACCATGAGAGGAAGTGTTCTTGTAATAAGACATATACTACCATGATTCATGATCGCACTTTTATCATGGATGTGAGGAGCCTAACTAAGAGTGAGTTGTACATTAAAGTAAATTCACCCTTTATACCACGTGGCAAAAATGGGCTAAGTGGAAGAATGCATTACTTGTCACTTAATAAATGGGGCATTAACATTTGCCTCTTGCTAACTGTCATGCCCAGTTAACGTTCTTGTACTTGCATTCAACACCAATGTAGTCCACTGTTCAGTGAGGCTAAGTTTAAGCTTATGATAGGCTTTCTTCATATCATCGCCTTCTATGAAACCCCAACTCGTGCTACGCCTACGCACCTGCAAGTTTTCCCTTCATTTCAAAAGTTTTTTCATGTCTGAAACATACAGTCAATGATGCAGCTGCAACTCCAAATGAGATGCCATTCTTGGGTTCAAATGAAATGTCTGCCATGACATTTCCTTTAAGTTCAAACGACGTGTCTTCCATTGTTGGTGTTCCAGTTAACGATACAGCTCCAGCTCCAACTGTTGTTTGAAAGAAACGTAAGCACATTGCTAAATTCTCCACTTTAAACTACGTCGTTTCGTTCATTGAGAGGAAAAGGTGGGCGGAAATTTTTATTCATCAAAACGGCGCCGTAACGTGAAACACCATCATTTGAAACCTCTGTTCTGCTTTTGCCTCTCTCTCGTCGCCTGCACTGCCGGCGCTCAAAGTAAAGTTTCAGTTTTGTTTACGAAGAATTGAAGCAAAAAAATGGGGAAGAAAAACAAAAAACCTGGGAAAGGCAAAGAAAAAACGGAGAGAAAAACAGCCAAAGCTGAAGAAAAGAAAGCGCGCAGGGAGTCCAAGAAACTCTCTCCTGAAGATGATATTGACGCCATTCTTGTAACATTAAATTACTTTTCTTTTATTTATTTATTTGCAAAAATCAATTTCTTTTTTATTTTCCCCTCTACTTAACTTGTTCAATTATTTTTATTTCACAGTTGAGTATTCAGAAAGAGGAAGCTAAGAAGAAAGAGGTCCATATCGAAGAAAATGTTCCCGCACCATCTCGCCGATCTAACTGTACAGTAATGTTCTTACTTACGGTTTTCAGAATTTTATTTATGTTTTTGAATTGGTTTCAGTATCTTTTCTATAAATGACTATTTTGAATTGGTTCAGTTTCCTTTCTTACAATGACTTTATTGATTAATTGCTTAGCTCAACATAAATCCATTGAAAGAGACAGAGTTAATACTTTATGGAGGTGAATTTTACAATGGCAATAAGGTTAGAATTTCGGTAGTCTTTTTGATATGACTATATTTCCCAGTAAATAGATGTTGCTATTTCTGATTGCTAATAAATATGGTAAATTTTGATTGGTGCAGACATTTGTGTACGGTGATCTTTATCGGTATGATGTGGAGAAGCAGGAGTGGAAGTTGATTTCGAGCCCCAACAGTCCCCCTCCTCGCAGTGCTCATCAGGCAGTTGCCTGGAAAAATTATCTCTACATCTTTGGTAAACTTCGCAAAACTTTGGCTTATTACGTTCACAAACTTGTTCTCTCACTAGCGCTTATTTTTCTCTTGTTACCTATGTAAATGCATTTGCTTCTTGGTAGGTGGTGAGTTTACATCCCCAAATCAAGAACGGTTCCATCACTATAAGGTGAAACCTATTTCATCTTGGTTTTTTCTGCTTTCATTTTCTCTCTTAAGTTTTAATTTCAATTATTTTGTATCTTGTGTTGCCTCTGAATTTTGTTGTTACAGGACTTTTGGATGTTGGACCTGAAGACAAATCAATGGGAACAACTGAATCTGAAGGGGTGTCCTAGTCCACGGTCAGGTCATCGAATGGTAAGTTTAGGTTTCTTTGAAAGTTTATGTTCATAAATTTATTGGTAAATATACCAACTTCATATTATTGTTCCCATGTATGGTTGCAACTGATAAATGCCAGTTAAATCAGAAACAAATATATCAGCTCTAAGGCTAAATTTGTGTAAATAAATTTCAAATTAGATTCTGCACTTCCACAAATGTGAAAAGCCTTGATGCCCTCTAGCCAATTGCACTAGGTGCAAGGCTAAATTGAAAAAGTTGTAGAAAGGGAAAATACCCTAATCTAAGTTCTGTTTCATCCAAACTCTCTCAATAATTTTCTGGTTTAGTAGTTAATATTATTATTGGTATCCTTGGTTATTTTACAGGTTTTATACAAGCACAAGATTTTTGTTTTTGGTGGCTTCTATGACACTCTTAGGGAAGTAAGGTTGTTGATGGGTCCTTACAAATTTTTGTTAAGAGTTCTGTCGTTATAACTCATACTTTTGGTGTTGGTTGTCTATGTCTGCTTGAATTTTACATTCTATATCCCAATCTTTTATGGACAATTTAATAGCAGATTTACCATGCTGTAGCTCTGTTTCTTTCTGAAAATTTCCAGGAGAGTCACTGTTTCTCGAAAGACCAATGCATTTGCTTAGGTTCTTCATGATTTCTTTGAGGATGATCATTTTAACTGAAACAGACAAATATAGCAAAGTTTACAGTCTGCCTTCATATACGTTATATTATTCAAGGAATGCATTTTATTGTAGTTTTTTGAGGAAAATTTGCTTTGGCTGGTTGCTTTTCTCAAAGAATGTGTTTAGATTTGAACAAACTGACATAGGAGCTTGGGTTCAATCGAATAGGGTTGTGGTGAGGGATTTAACTGGTGGCAAGGATGTGAGTATAATGGTATATGTATTATAACAGTTGGATATATAGTGCATCTTTATTTATAAGGTGGATCAAAGAGTTCTTTCTCCTTTGTTGTTTTCTGTTTTTACATTTTTTTGGCCACTATTAGGTGTACATCTTTTCTTAAAAGGGTTTAGTTCATTTTAATAGTGACGATGACTACATCATCATGTGTATAAGGTCACTTTATTTGTAAAGACTAATTTTGTATAACCGTGATATACAGTTATTTGTAAGTAAAATCTAAAACGACCTTATAGAATAATAATACTTTGTCACTTAAGTCTTATTGGCGAGTTGATCAACTTACATTGTTCAGATTATTGATTTGTCTTCTTCTGCTCTTAACTTTTGATATTTCAATAATTTGGCACCATTAAAAATCTAACAAAATTCTGGACAGATGTATTCCAAAATGTGGAGGCTAAAAAAGGTTTTGGAATCTTTTTATTGTTTCAATAACTGTCATGGAGTTGCACGTTGAGGTCTAATGTCTATGATTGTTACTTGCAATATGTATCATCACTAATTTGAATGGAGCTTTGAATGCTGATGTAATATTTGATATTGCTAAAATATGCCATTTAAAAGTTAATGCATCTTTTACTCTTGTGCAGGTATTACAATGATTTACATGTCTTTGACCTTGACCAATTCAAGGTGAATATATTTAGCTTCGTTGTGTAAGATACTACTGTGAGGTCATTATATGTTATGTTTCTAAATTCTATCGTATGCTTCACTGAAAGTAATGTGATGTGGTATTGTAGTGGCAAGAAATCAAGCCTAAGCTTGGTTCCATGTGGCCGAGTGCCAGGAGTGGCTTTCAGTTTTTTGTCTATCAGGATGAGGTGAGTGTGCTTATATTCACTTTGTTAGAACCATTGCAGAGCTGTGCTTAAGTTTTTTTCTGATTGATGGCTATTACAGATGTTGCTTTTGTCTTTTGTCTCCTAAACACTGTTGCAAGCCCACAAGGGCATCGTTTACCATTTAGATTGTTACATTGGATGGACTTGAGGAAAATTTATTGTAGTTTATCTTCAGGGGTTTATTAATGTTCTGTAAATCCATTCTTATTGTCATCTCTAATGCTTAGAGAAGTAATTAGGGGAACTATTAAACAGTTTTTCCTTTACACTAATAATTATTTGCTTGTAGTATTGCATACTTTTTTTTTTGATTGCTTATTATATCTTTTATTTTCATAAAGTTAAATATGCTTAAGTCCTAGTTCTTCCTCCAAGCATAACTTATAGTTCTTTATGCCAATTACAAACTGATCACATCTGTACTAATTACGTTAATTCTTGCAGATATTTTTATATGGTGGCTATTCCAAAGAAGTTGTATCTGACAAGAATGATTCTGAGAAAGGAATTGTTCACTCAGACTTGTGGTCCCTTGATCCTAAGACTTGGGAATGGAACAAGGTTTGTATTCTTTTTTATCTTCGATGGTTAAGATTTGAAGAGGAGCTTGATTTAGTGAGTCCAAGAATTGCATCCCCCATATGTGAAATTTGTCATGCTGCCTTTAAATTCATTCCCTGTAATAATATGTTAACATAGAGCTCAGATACTTATATTGATAATCATATAATGGAATTTGATAATGGATGTAAGCACTGAAAAAACATTTTCCAATCTTGGGATACTTTAAATATTTGGTTATATGTCCTGATCATCTTGTTTTTATAATTCAGGGGACCATCATCATAGTTTTTTAATGAAGATAATTTGAACCACCTACTCATTTCAGCAAAACTAAAACTTGTTGTACCTTGGATTTGCAAGTTTTACTATTGTAACCTTTATTTTAATAATAAACATAATTATATTCTTCAGCTTTAGTGTACTTAGTTCACTACAATGAGATATATGATGACACTGATCAATATGTGACTAATTTGAGTTTAGCAAGTTTTGTATGAGTTATGTCTATGCCTTTTCTTGCCATCTCTCTTTCTGTATGTTTGTGTTATTCAAATAAATTTATCATATTTTATGCCGGATATTTGCTGCACAAATAAAAGTATCACACTGATGATAATTTAACTAAAATCTTCACCCATGAGTGTCTCAAGTATTTTGCTAGCATTTATGCTCAATTAGGTTGAATAAGTGATTGTTTATTAACTTGAGTCTGGCATGATTTCTGATTCTTCATATTGTATTAAGATTTCCATTTGTAGGAGGTAAAAGTAGCCTTCTTCTTGCACTCTGTATGTTTGTGTATCTGCTACTCAAGTTTTCAGTATCATATTTTTGTATCTGAGACATGTGGCATCTGAGGAAACTATGATTCAAAAATTTGTATGTTAACATTTGACTGCTGTAGCTTCATTCTAATCTTCTTCAAATTAGTAAATGGTTTTAAGTAAACAATTTTTACACTGCCTTACTTTTAATGGAAAATTTTCCTGAAGTAACTTATTCTTTTGTGAGATATCTTTTCTTGCCAATCTGTTTCACTGCAAACATTATACTTACCTTTATATTAGGTGAAGAAAAGTGGGATGCCTCCTGGGCCTCGTGCTGGGTTTTCCATGTGTGTTCATAAGAAGCGTGCTGTGCTATTTGGCGGTGTTGTAGATATGGAAAGGGAAGGTAAGCTTTGCATGCTTTGTTGAGTAAATCTGAGACGAGTTAGTTATGTTATTTCTTACATTGGAGATTTACTTTTCAATGAATTCATCACTGTTCATATTTGTAACTTGATTTGTCTGTGTAGGTGATGTTTTAATGAGCTTATTCTTGAATGAACTTTATGGCTTCCAATTAGACAATCATCGATGGTAGGCCCCCCAACTTGTCTCTCCCTTTCTCCTCTGTCCTCCCGTGATAGACTAGATTATATGAGTTCTTGTCAATGCCTCTGAGCAGGCATTTGTGATGATATCAATTTGGCACTTTGGCTTATGGGATAAGGTCTTTCATTATTTGTAAAAGCTTCACAATTTAGAGGAACGTTAGGTTTGCAAAGAAAAATGTTAGTAATTCCACAGTATACCTCATGGTTAATTGTAATGGTGCCAGATATTTCTGCAATATGGTGCATTTAAGTTTGATTTTGCGTATGGGCAACATAAATTTTTGAGGTGTGATATTGTAGTTAGAGTGATAGACTTCTTTTGGATGTAGGTATCCCTTGGAGCTAAGGAAAGAGAAGTCAACAAAAGGCAAGGTAAACCTTTACCTGGGTAGCTGCTGGAAAAAAAAAAAAAAAATTCTCCAGTTCCTCCAAAAGAGCCTTTTTTCTTTCTTTTTTGGAAAAAAAGAAAAGAAATAGTTTTGAAGTTCATTTGACATTCTATATTTCTAACTACTTATGGTTGCTTTTATATTGGTGTTTAGCAGTTAAAGAAGAGTTCTGAGCAGAAGCCTAATGGGTCGGATCTTGGTGATAAAATAAATCCAATTGAATTAGAAGACTGTGCTGCAATTGACAAGAATGAGAACCATGAAGAAGCAACAGATGAAATAGAAANATAATATCGTGGTTTACCTAATTATTTGAGTTCTAGTTCTGGTTTCAAATTTCAAAGAACCGTCAATTCTGGTTCCGATTCCGATTCTGGTTCCTTCAAAAAGTGCAGGGTACTCGGAACCGAACACCCCTAGGCGCCATGCTACAAGATAAATAAAAATAATTTGATTAAACGATACTAATAATTGAATTCAACAAATGATTATAGAAGTCTAAAGAATAAAAAATACCTACTATATAATAACGAAAAAGGATTCAAAAAACGTCAAATTATATAAAGAATATGATAACGAGAGTTTGATTAATTAATTTGTAAGTTGGAGAAAAAGTTTTTCTAATATATTTTACAATAATACTATGTGCACTAACCATTTTGTACTAATCCAAGTACTAATATTGAAAATTTGAATTTTTTTTTTTTTTTAGAAATTTTAAATTTTCAATGTTAGTATTTGAATTAGTATAAATTGTTAGTGCACATAGCATTGTCCTATATTTTATATCTAAGTAGTGAACCTGGGAAAATATTGGTATTAACTCGTAAGGGTATTTAGATTTTGCAGTGGGTTTTAATTTGCATGGTTGGGCATGAGATTATTCACATGCCTGTGAAATTTCACATCAAAAAAGGTGAAGAGCTTATGCTGGAGGAGATTTTACAATTTTGCATATTGAGTTGATGACATGTGCAATGTGTTGGCAGCTAGAGATGGGTGCGGGCAGGGATGGGGACCGTCTCTGCCCTGCGGGGGAGGGGTGACCCTTGTCCTCGCCCCGGTTTATATATGGGGTTTTTTCCGGAAAAATCCTCGCGGGAAATTTTCCATGTACCATAGGTTAGAGATCTAGCATTTACACCCCTACCAACACCTGTAGGTTGGAGATATAGGCTCCGTTTGGTTCATTATTTTGGGAGTTTTTATAATACTCTTTTGGAAAAAGTTGAGTTGAGTAGTATTCTAAAAAGTTTTTTGTACATTTTTTAATAGCATTTTCTGAAAATATTTAGATTATTTTTAATCTTCTATGTTTGTTAATTTAATTAAACAGACTCAACAATAAAAGTTTATAAATTTACAAAAACACCTCGATCCACCCACATTTACCAAATTTCGACTATCACCGTCGAAATGTGGTCAGAATCTGTCGTAATGACGTACTACTGACTGGATATGACCGGTAGTGTGCCGATTTGACATATTCCGACTAGATCTGGCCGAAAAAGGCCAGATCTACGGCCGCCAGATCTGGCCGTTGATGATGGCCATATCTTGGAGGCTGCTTAGCTTTCAGTTTTTATGGGTTGCTTTTGATTTTTAAAATGTTTGTTCTTTCAAATTATGATTCTAGGAGGCTGCGATTTCGGATTTCCTTTAACAGGGCACTCCGTTACACAATTTCTGGCTACTTTGTATCCATTGAACTAACACTACATTCATAGAGACAAGAACAAATACAAACAGTAATAATCTTCACCTCCTCATTTCTCTGTTTCTCTTACTATCTTCAGTTTGTTATGGATATAATGATCTTGAAGTTCTGTTGAAGCTCAAATCTTCTATGATTGCTCCCAAGATATGATTGTCGTTAACGGTTAGATATGACCATCAACAGATCTGATGGTCATAAATCTGATTCAAAAAGGTTAGATTGATGCATTACTGACTATATATAACCAATGGTACGCCATTATAACAGATTTCGACCACCTCCCGATGATGGTGGCCGAAATCTGACAAATGTGAATGTAGCTGTTTTTGGCAATTTATAAATTTTTAATGTTGAGGTAGTTAGTTAAATTAATAAACCTAAAAAGTTAAAAATAATTTAAATATTTTGAGTTGAATAGAATTTTTAATGTTGAGGTAGTTAGGTAAATTAATAAATTTAAAAGGTTAAAAATAATTTAAATATTTTAAGTTGAATAGGATAATATTATATTTTGAAGAGAATTTTAAATATTGAAACAATTATGTATTTGGATAGGATTGGATGGGGGAAAAGGATAAGGTAAAAATGTTAGTACCAAATTTACACCTGTGTCGACATCTGTAGGTTCGAGAACTAACAAAACACCCACTGTCACAGCAATTGTATGGTGGTGAAACCATCACCGCACAATCAAAGCGACGGAAAGGGCAAGATCCACCTAAGCGAGTGCTGGAACGACGATTATTCCACAAAACTATGATCAAACACCACATATCTCATCCAAAACGCAAATAAACTACAAGCCAACAACAAAAAACCCAACACCCAAAATCCATCAACCACCACCGAGCGTCGACGGCAAATGTCGAGCATCCTTGTAAAGCCCTCTTGTTGCAGATCAACATAACAACACCTCTGTTAACAAAAACCAATGAATATTGCATTTGATTGATACTCTTTCACTAAATTAACAAAGATTATGTTAAGAGGGTACATAACCTCTGTTTTGATCATCAATCAATGTTTCTACCCAAAAAAAAAAAAAAAGAAAAAAGAAAAAAGAAAAAAGAAAAAAGAAAAAAGAAAAAAGGAATATACAAGGTAGACAATAAGGAAAATATAGACATATCAACACCTTCTGAAAAGAAGGAAAAGAAAAGAGCAAGAATGAAAAAACTACAAATTTATAATTAAGCAAGAGAATGGCTTGAACATATAAACGAGACTAGAGAGGATGCTTGCAGTTGACTGGCTGAATCGAGATATGTAGCTATGGATAAGGGTTGTGTCTGGTGTGTTGTGCGTGGAAAAAGTGAGTTTATATACAAAGGGCAATTATGTAATTATTTAAATATATCAAGGGTAGTTAGGCACTTTATTGGATCCGGGGCAAATATATCAAGGACAAAAAGGTCTTTAACCACAAGTTATTTTTTTTAATATGATAATTATTTCCTCCCCTTAATTTATTATTATTTTTTTGGTAAATTTTTCTTTTAAAAATATTGCAATTTATTTTTACTCTTTATTAATTATGACAGGATTAGTATAATTATGGTTTTACTTTTACTTTAATTATTTTTTTATCTGAATTTTTTATTCGCAAGAATATATGTAATTTATTTAAAATTAAATATATGTTATTTTATCTATTAATAATATAACAGATAGAATTGTTGAGCCCTCATATGTTTTGATGTGTCAAAACTAACCAAAGAGTTGTTTGGTTATCTAACTAATATGCTAAGATATGACAATAAGTCATAACAAAAAAACAAAATGCATTTTTCCTAGTTGATATGACTGTGCAGGACAAATGTTACAAAGTTGCCCAGATACACGTTTCTCTCAGCATGATAACATTTCGTGTGATCGTGCATGTTTTTAGCCCAAATGGAGTTTAGTCGCTCACAGAAGCACAACCAAGCACCACGCTCATTCCATCTAAGTCAAAAGTCAAAGTCCTCAGAATTCAAACACTTTGTGCTTTTGATGAATCTTGGAAGACAAGTCTTGAAAATCAAGTTGAAGTTCAAGTATCAAAAGTGGAACGACCATTCTCCGTGGTGGAATGACTGTTCACACTCAAAGATCGCTCTGGCCTAATTGTTAACGTTTTAGGAAGTCGTGCATGCTTCTGGAATTTTTATGGATTTTAAGGAGCCAATGGTCCGACCGTTCCTCATGGTGGAATGATCGTACTAGAAATCCTAAAGCTGTACGAATTGACCGTTGGTGTCAAGAACGACCGTTGATGGTGGAATGTCCGTTCCTATGTGTCTATATGCTTTTTAGACATGCATTAAATGCAGCAACGATTCTTTGCATCCAAGGGAAATAACAAGCAATAAATAGAGCATCTTATTGCTTAGAAAATTAGAGAGAATATTAGAGATTCAAAGTCATATCAAAACATTCTTACATAATCCCTTGAGCTAAAAATTCAAGCCAAAGTATCACTTTCTTGCACTCATTTCTATACCTTTGAGAGTATTGTTCTTATTGAGTGTTCAAGCCTAAGTTAAGAGAAATCTTTCTCACACTTTTAATCAAACACTTTGTGGGCGAAATCCTGTAAATCTAGAGTGAAATTTTGTCAAACTATTGTAAGAGGTGAAATCCTGTCTAACTAGTGTGTTTGGCGCAATTCGATTTTAGTGGAACTTCAAGGAAGTTACCTTGAAGAAGTGGATAGGACGTTTGTGGGTAGAGCTCCGAATCACTATAAATCTTTGAGCATTTATTCTCTCTCAACTCATTTATTATTCATTGCATAAATACTTGAAGCATCATTATCATTTGCACTTATTTATTGCTTAATTTTTAACTCTCTCTCATTTATTCTTTATTATTGTTCATCTTTATTGTTTAGCATCATTCTCATTTATTGCTTATCTTAGTTGGTGTTGTTAATTTGTTCCTAACTTGTTTGGGTGGGTTGGTGAAAGTTTTTATTCCCAGCTCCCCCACCCTCTTACCACCCCACCCCACCCACCCCCCACCCCCGCGGCAACTATTTTGCCCTAGGGTTTTACAAGAATAACATTTACATATACACAACATAAAAATTTGAATCTAAATTATGTTATTATGATATTATTTGTCAATAATATAACATATATATTAGGTAATTATATATATAATCAAATTAGCATAATATTATTTCTTTAAAAAAATTAAAAATATGTTCTTTTGCATGTAATCTTATAAATAATAACCCACAAAATTAGAAAATAAGAGGCAATTTATATTCTCATTTTAATTAGATGCCACTATAATTGTCCTACTTAAATATTTTAGTTAGGTATAAATCTTGTTAATCTTATATTAATTTGAATAATTGAAAATCAATCAATGAAGTAAACTAAACAAATTAATTAGAAGAAGGGAGAGGAACTTTAAACAAGAACAAATTAATTACTTAAATCGATATTTAAAATTGTTGTAAATTATTTTAGATATTAGTCTAACAATCGATTCATAATTGATACTGTACAATAGATAACTTTTTAATTTTGATAAGAAACTCGATATTCAAAGAATTCATACTTTGTATTATAAAAATGGAGACACAATAAATTGTAGCACATAAAAAAGTACAAATATGTACCAATTAAAAATTAAAAAGAAAAAAAAAAGAGATTCTTATCATTAAAAATTTAATAAAAAAATTCTATTTTTATTTTTTAATTAATGATTATAGCTTTCATTATATTTAATAATTTTAAAACTTTTACCCCGACAATAATCTTCTCTAATATATATTTTTACAGAACATACATAGGCATAAGTACCGTTCATTAATCATGGATTATATCTAACAACTCTTATTACAAATTATAATTAATTTGTGATATTTCATTTAAATAATAATCTGTAATTAAGAGTTGCCTTTACAATTGGTGCTTTTGGTAATTTCAGAAAACAGGTTCACATCTTTGAATGAGAAATCAAATTAACATAATAATAACTAAATTAAAAGAAGATGTAACAAATAAGAAAATAAAGTGTGAAGTAATCAATGGGCAAGTTGTATTAAAGAAATAACTAACTAATAATTGACAGCACAATATTTGGTCAAAGGTCAAAATTGACAATATGTACATTTTGATAAAAATAATTTTTTTTTATTTTTAATTAATTAAAGTTAAAAAAAAAATTAATTAGTTAGTTCACATGCATGGATGAAATAGGTAGCTAGCCAGCAGTGGATGAATGCATTCAGCAACTTGCCCAATTCCAACTGAAAGCAGCCGTTTCATTACCAAATGGAAAGCGTGGCAGACTGCAGTTGAACCAAAATCAGTGAAAGATAACAAAGAAAGAGTCCAAGTACGTAGATAAATATAGTGTATTATCAGGTTGCATGACATTATCTTTTTATAGTTTAAATGCAAAATAGGGTAAGAGATCGATGGAATTGGAGTCTTCTACTCCTACTAGATATCCAATAACGACCAAATATTAATTGTTCGTTCTTTCTTTGTATTTCTGAGTGCAAGTGGGAATCACACACACATGCACACACGCAGAGAAAGATGTTGCGATTTTTAGTTTAAAGTTTTGTGGACAGAACCGTATGCTCTCTTTTTATAACGCCTGGTCTCCCTTTTATTGGCAATTTTTTTATAGCCAAAAGGCAAAAGCATCGTCCTGGCCTTATTTATATTACAGAAATATTTTCTTCTTATTACGTGGCTGATTCCCATTTGCTATTTTCAGAAATTTTACTTTACAAATGTCCATTGTTTTATAGAAGAGGAAGATGTTCGTCTACAGTACTCTATAGCATCATCCCTTTCAAAGAGGGGAATATGGATCGATGGAATTTTGTTAATTTATCTTTCGTATATGCGCTAATTAATTAGCCTTTTTAAAAAAAAAATAAATAAATAAATTAACCTTAATACAAATATAAAATGTCCTGCCAATAAAGTCCACTTTATTTCAATTCATATAACTCTCAAAAATAAAATTAATAAGGGTTTGTAAAATTTTATTCCTTTTATCAAGTGAATTAATTTCTTAAAAGATTAGATAACATAATATCCATAAATGTTACATATCAAAATGTTTAAAATAAGTGTTCCGTAGAGGGACAANAAAAAAAAAATTATTAAAATCTCATTTCTAGTTGCTTTCTTAGAGAAGTGGAGCTACAATTTTTCAACCATTCCAGATGCTACAAAGAATGGCGAAGAATGATAAGGAGATTTTATCACATTTGAAGTTATAAAATACTAATAAGTAGAAAACAAATAAAGAACCCCTACCTTGTAATTGAAAATACAAAACTCCCAAGTACTGGTTGAAGTTGGGGTATTTTTATGGGCATATATATAAATTTATCATTTTAAAAAACTGTCAGAACCGCTGGAAAATAAACTCCCAAGCATAGGTTGGGTGTTTTAAAAACCACTACCAAGAACCCTTCAAAACTGTTACGGTAGTTTACCCTCAAAACCGCTACGGTGGTTTACCCTCATAACCTCTACCATGAAACTCCTAAGCGAACACTTAGATATTCTAAGATTACTTGGTAATTTTAATTTTGTTACAATTGTACCCCTAACAGATAATATGTTACGACATTAATACCTTTGTTCTTAAAACAATTCACCCAAAACACCTCAGCCACCTTCCGACGCTTGCCGACCACTACCGTTGCCATCGCCTCCATCGTCTTCGCCACCGTTGGCCATTGGCCACCAGCACCTTCCGATGACTGCTGGCCATCGCCATCACCTCTGTTGGCCACCACCACTGGCCGACAACTAGCAGTTGCCAAAAAAATGCACGATCGATCAGATCTAGTTGGACATGCGTCGATGTTGTTGTTGGATGGATCTGGCTGGAAACTACGGCCATATTCTAGCCATTAACGACAGCTAGATTGATGACTAGATGTGGTCAGTCGTGCGTTATTCCGACGACTACCGACCCGCGATGGTGGCCGACTGTCCTCTTAGGTGGTTGGGGTGTTTTTGTTAATTTTTAAAATTTTATTATGGGTGTGTTTTAGCTAAAATCTCAAATGTAGGGGGTTAAAAAAATAATCTAATTAATAATATTAAAAAAGAAGGGCAATTCAATAATCTATACAATATACCCATCAATTTATTCCTCTCAACCAAACATATCAATATAACATGCCCACCAATTTATTCCAATCTAACTAAACACATTTTATATAACATTTCCAGAAATTTTCAAAGTAATCCATCTTTCCATTAATATATTATTCCAAGTGCGTTTGGTTAGGGCTGTAGGAAGATAACTCCGTAATTTATCTTTTATTTTGGACATGCCCATGTTTTGTTATCAAGTAATTAAAGATTTTGGTAATATTGCAAAGCCAGTAGTGTTTACTATAGGTGATATAGGAGGTAATCAGATTACCATCTCAGGGGGTGTTATTCTTTTATTACTGAGGTAATCTTAATTTTGTTCCTATTTTACCCTTAATTAATAACCATTTCAGACATAAATGCCCTCATATGTCTACCAAATAACAATTTGCCCAACTGTACGACATGACTTCTGCAACCTCATAAATTAATTTTTTTGGACAGAAATGCCCCGTAATACATGTTACTATTTTACCCACAAATAATTAAAATTTTGGATAGTAATGCCCTTATTATGAAAACTATTTACATGAATACCACCCAAAACACCCCAGCCACCCAAGATGACCGTCGACCGCCAGCCACCACCACCAACTATAGCCAATAGTCACCAAAACGGTGCACAACCGACTGCATCTGGCCGACCATACAGCGATCTGGTCATTTCGGGCCAGATTCATAGCCATAAACGGCCAGATCTGGCCAGTCGTGCACCGTTTCAATGACTGTCAGCAATGGCTGGCAGCCGACAATCGTCTTAGGTGATCAGGGGTTATTTTGTTAAATTTTAAACTTTTATTGTGGTTGGGGCGTTTTACTTAAATTCTCAAATGTAGGGGGTAAAAGTAACAATCTAAATAATCAAATAATAATAATAATAATAATATTTATTATTATTATTATTATTATAATGTTTAAAAAGAGGGGCAATTCAATGAATGGCTCTCCTGGAATTTTTTTATTCCCCCCAACCAAACATATTAATTATTTATACCCACCAATTTAACCAAACACATATAATATAGTATTCCCCTTAATCTTCAAGGTAATCTATCTTTAAGGTAATCCTATTTTTTAAGTAATAAAACATTCCTGAAACCAAAGGCTTACCTCCCAGTAATACAACATTCCCAAAACCAAACGCCTTCTACTCTTAGAAGGCATTTGGTTGGGGATCATCTCCCTCTACTGAGGTAATGTCATCATATATTACTTAGATTACCATGTTTGATTGTCAAGTAATATAAGATTCCAGTAACCTTCCAAAACCAATAATAATTATTATTGGTTATATAGGTGGTAATTTGATTACCTCTCATTTTCTTAGGTATTTTAAGATTACTTGGTGATGTTAATTTTATTACAATTTTACCCCTTATTAATAAATTTTTTGGACAAAAATGCCCTTATTTTGAAATTAATTTACATTAAGTTTTTAGACAGTAATGCCTTTACACTTAAAACAAATTGCAGGCCACCAAAGACCACCACTGCTCAACAGGAACCACTGCTAACCGACATGGCCAGGACGGCGTACAACCGGTCAGATCTGGCTAGTCGTGTGCCAATTTAGCCTTTTCTGGCCAGATCCACCATGGACTTGGCCGGAAACGACCAGATCTATGACCAAATATCTGCTCGTTGATGGCCAAATTCTGGCAGTGATCTGGCCGCTAACAACGATTAGAATCTGGCCTTCAAAGGCCAGATCTCTGTTTGTAGATCTGGCCATTTCCGAATTTGGTCAGAAGCACTCATATTGGTGCACGATCGGCTAGATCCAGTCGGTCATGCGTTGTTCTGAAAACTTTCGTCTGTCGTCCGATGGTGGTGACCAACGACCAGTTGTCCTCTTGTGTGGCTGGGGTGCTTTAGTTGATTTTTAAACTTTTATTGTGAAGGTGTTTAGCTAAATTAACAAATATAGGCTGTTAAAAAATAATCTATAGTAATATAATAATATTAAAATAGAAGGGCAATTCAATAATCTATATAACATACCCACTAATTTATTCCTCTCAATAAACATATATAACATACCCATCAATTTATTCCAATCTAACCAAATATATTTTCCTAAACATTCACATTAATCTTCAATGTAATCTATCTTCTCATTAATATAACATTCTTAGTAATACAATATTCTCTGAACCAAACACACCCTTATAGTTATAAGTGAGAACTTAATTCATTTACTAATGTTTTATTCTTTTTGTTATATTTCTTTATTCTTAGGAGGCGTTTGAATCATATAATGTTTTATTATAGGAGGATATTATATTAAAGGAAAGAAATATCACCTTAAAGATTACTTGGAATGTTTAGAAAATGAGTTTGGTTGGTTCGAATAAATTGGTGAATAATATGTTTGGTTGGGAGGATAAATGAGTGGGTATGTTATATAAATTACTAAATTGCCCTCCTTTTTAAATATTAATATAATAGTATTTTTTATTATTATTTTTTGAATCATTTCTTTTAACCCCCTACATTTGAAATTTTGCTAAAACACCTGAGCCATATAAAACTTTAATTTATAGCAAAATCTCCCCCATCCACTCCAAGCCACTGCCGGTTACCGCTGGCAGTCGATGGAATAGTGCACGACTGGCCATATATGGCTGGTCGTGCTCTGACAAAGCCAAAAATGGTCATGGATCACAAATCCATGGCCGAAAAATAGCTAGATCTATGGCCATTTCACGGCCAAAGATGTGGTCGTGAAGCGGCCACAAATCTGGCTGTAAAAAGGCCAAATCTGGCCGTGCCATTTCACGGCCACATCTTTGGCCGTGAAACGGCCATAGAAACGCCACATCATGGCTGGTGGTGGTCTTGGGTGGCTGTGGATATTTTGTTAACTTTAAACTTTTTTTGTGGTAGGGGTGTTTTAGCTAATTTTTTAAATGTAGAGGGGTTGGGTAATTGTTATTTGGTAGACATTTGAGAGCAATTGTGTCTGAAATGACTTTTAATTAAGAGCAAAATAGGTAGAAAATTCAGATTACCTCGATAATGTTTTAATAACACCCTCTAACAAGGTAATCGGATTACCCCCCACATTACTAACAGTAAACACTATTTGCAATAAAAGATTCCTGTAATATTTTATTACTTGCAAACCAAACACCGGAATCTTGCAAAATAAACGAAGATTACCCCCATTATCTTATATATCCCCGATCCAAACGCACCTTTATTGTTACTTTGTTATACATATTATTGATTTCTTTAATTGCTACTTAATAGAAGTCTAAAAGATGTTTTTGTGTTTGTAGAAGTTATGTGATTGAATTATTTTATTATTAGTGACAATTAATTCTTGCATGCATGTTTTTCTTAGATAATATTACATGAGATTAATCATTAAATTTTTTCAAATATTTAATTTGATTTATACTAAAATATTCTAAACATCTTGTTTGCCACATGGTGACATGGAGTCAAGGACAATTGGACATGGACACTTGAAGATTGTTTAATTTTATAAAAATTAGATATTTATTTTTATAATACTTTATAATATTTGTATTAAATATATAGAAAAAATAATTTTAAGGAAGGAATCAAATAATAAAATCAATCTATTATTATTTGGTTAATTTCAAAAAATTCTCTAGAAGATTGATGTCCCAACTTATTATTCAAGGACCACTTGCCCCCCAAAATAAATTTGATTAGATTATCAAAAAACCAATACAAGAATATACACAAATTGCACAAATAAAAATATCAAATTATACAAATTCAATTATGAAAATTCAAATTAGTTGGAGTGGTGATAGTGATTTATGAATCAATTAATTAATTTACTAAATAAATTATGTTAAAATTGAATATAGTTTTATTAATTTTATGAAATATCAAATTTTTTTCTAAATACTCTATAATATTTAATTTTATATTAAATTTTTAATTTTTATTCAATGGTTTATAAAATTACAAATTACAAAGGCTTGATGTATGATGTATCTCTGATTATAGTTTTATTAATAGGCTTTGATTATGACAAAATAGTGTTATCAATCTTACATGTATTTTTAATTTTCATAGACAGTAATTCACATAATAAAGTTTTGTAGCCATTAAAAAAAAAAAAAAAAACAATTATCAAAATTTAGTCAGTTAATTTAATTTGTTTTAAGCATTTGCAAATTGCAGGGAAAAAACCAAACAATTTATGTTACTGTCTATAGATTATATACAAATAATTAATAAATAACAAAAATCATACAGGGAATGACCCCCGGGGGGGAGGGTGAATTTGTGTGGGTAGGGAATTTTTCTCGCAAATTCCCCGCATATAGGGTGGGTGGGGACGAGGTTAGAGAATGGGGTCCCCAGCCTCGACCTACCTTACGCCCATCCCCCTACTTTACATCTTAAGGGGCCGTTTGGATAATATAATGTTTTATTATAAGGGAATATTATATTAACGGAATAAAAGATCACCTTAAGGGGTTGTTTGGATCGGGGGTAAATAAGATAATGAGGGTAATATTTGTTTATTTTGCAAGATTTCTATGTTTGGTTTGCAAGTAATAAAATATTACAATAATATTTTATTGCAAATAGTGGTTATTGTTGGTAATATGGGGGGTAATCTTATTACCTTACTATGGGGTGTTATTAAAACATTACTAAGGTAATATGATTTTTCTTCCCATTTTGCCCTTAATTAAAAACCATTTCGAATACAATTGCCTTCAAATGTCTACCAAATAACAATTAGCCCAGCCCTGCTACATTTGAGAAATTAGCTTAAACACCACAGCCACCAAAAAGTTTAAAAGTTAACAAAATATCCCTAGCCACCCAAGAGCACCGCCAGCCGTCGACGTAATGGTGCACGATCGGCGGGATCTGGCTGGTCATGATCTAGCGTTTCTATGGCCGTTTCACGGCCAAAGATATGGTCGTAAAAAGGCTAGATCTTTGGCTGTGAAACGACCATAGATCTGGCCGTGAAAAGGCCAGATCTTTGGCTGTGACATTTCACAACCAAAGATCTAGCCTTTTCACAACTAGATCTGTGGCCGTGAAATGACTATAGATTTGGCTAGTTTCTGACATTTTCGGCTTTGTTGACGCATGACCGGCCATATACGGCCAGTCATGCGCCATTTCATTGGCTGTCGGCGGTGGTGGCTGGCTGCCGGCAATGGCTTAGGGTAAGTAGGGGTGATTTTGCTACAAATTAAAGTTTTATATGGCTATGGTGTTTTAGCAAAATTTCAAATGTAGGGGGTTAAAAAAAATTCAAAAAATAAATAATAAAAAATACTATTATATTAATATTTAAAAAGGAGGGTAATTTATTAATCTATATAATATACCCATCCATTATCCTTCCAACCAAGCATATGATTCACCAATTTATTCGAACCAACCAAACACATTTTTTAAACATTCTAGTTATCTTCAAGGTGATGTTTCTTTCTGTTAATATAATATACCCCTATAATAAAACATTATATGATTCAAACGCCCCCTGAAGATTATTGGGAATGTTTAGAAAATATGTTTGGTTGGTTCGAATAAATTGGTAAATAATATGTTTGGTTGGGAGGATAAAGGGTGGGTATGTTATATAGATTACTAAATTGCCCTCATTTTTAAATATTAATATAACAGTATTTTTTATTATTATTTTTTGAATAGTTTCTTTTAATCCCCTAATTTTTAGATTTAGCAAAAACACCCTAGCAACCAAAAACATTTTAAACTTAACAAAAATACCCTTACCCACCCGAAGCCACTGCCTGCAGCCAGCAAGCCACCACAACTGGCGACAACTGGCAGTGCCACATCTTTGGTCATGAAACGGCCATAGATCTTGCAGTGAAAAGCCTCACCAGCGCACAGTCGATCGTATGCAAAAACCGAACAGAACCGATAACTGAACCAAAAAACCGGTTAACCGAAAAAACGGTTCGGTTACGGTTCGAAAAATTCAAAAAACCGAATTTCCGATTCGGTTACCGGTTCGGGAGAAAATAAAAAGCGGTTAACCGAAACCGGTTTTTTGAACCGGTTTAACAATATTATAATATTATATATATATATATATAAATATAATATATATATAAATATTAAATAAAAATAATAATATTTTAATGTATTGTTAATAGTGGCAATAGATATATGAATGTCTAATTTATTTGGATATGTAATATTTATATTTACAATTTAATTAGGAAAAAATAAAAAAATAAGTTTTAAAAAAAAGGGAAATCGGTTAACCGAAAAACCGGTTTTCCCTCCAAACCGGTTCAGTTTCGGTTCGGTCAAAAAGCGGTTAACTGCTTTTGAACATCCCTACCGGCGGTGGGCGACGGGCTGGTAGTGGTGGACTGTTCTGGTATAATGCATTTCTGTAAATAATGACAATAACAAGGGCAATGTCGTTCGAAAAATTTAAAAGCGAGGACAAAAGTGTCTGCATCAATGAATTGAGTGTTTTGTAAATGTTTAAAATATAAGGTAATTGGACCAAAGGCTCAACTGTTGGGGCAGCATGGAAACAAAACCAAACATCGTCATCTGCTCAATTTAAAAAATTACCCCAGTTATCTAATATTGACCCCATCCAAACGGCCCCTCAAGGCCATAAAATTTTACTTTTGTAATCCTTTTATAAAATCATATCATTCCATAATCTGTTTGATATATAATCACTTTTCAAATTAACTTATCGAAGTAAATTATTTTTACGAGTCAATGATAATCCCATTACGCATCCATTATCATATGTCAACTTCACAAAAGTATATAAAGATAAATTATATTATTACGTTAGAAAATAGACTTGCTTTTATAAGGATTGATTTCATTCACTCAAAAATATAATTAAGTCTTAAACGTTCAAATGATTTTAGAAAGTATGCAGTTTTGATATTTGTTATGTCTTAGAAGATTTAGAGATAAAAGAAGTATTTAATATTTCTCCAAATGAAATTAACTCATTTTAAAATAAAGAATCAAAATTTGTAATTTTACAAGTTTTTATTAATATGTAGCATATATTTAACAAATCTCTAGTTAATTGGTTTTTTTGACAATTATAATTATAATTATAATGTTTTTGAATCACAACTCTTATCCTAAAGGAGGTGCGTGGAAGCTGATTCGGATATTTGGTTAAAAAATAAAAAAATTGTTAACTCTCATCCCAAAGGAGGTGCGCGCAAATTGGTTTGACAAGGGTTAACAACTAACCTTGATTAAATAATAATATCACGGTAAAAAAAAAAAAGTGAAAGTGTGAAACGTTGAAATTAAATAACAAAATACACAAGCCGCTCAAGGGGCAAATGATTAAAAGGCTATGTAGTTTTTTAGTCTTTACTAAATGGCTTTATTTTTTATTAAGACAAACTAATAACAATTAAACACTAATTATGACTTAATTAGGATTAATGAAGTATTGTGTAATCTTTTAAAAATTATAATATGTCCCCAAAAACCTGAAATTCTTGCAAACAAACCCAAACATAACATCTTCTTCTTCTTCCTCCCGCCATTAACGCATCCATCCTCTGGTTGCTGTTTATTCTAAGTTTTGTCTACATCTTCTTCTTCCTCCTTCCTGTACATCTTCTTCTTCCTCCTTCCTGCACATCCCCTTCTTCCTGCCATTAACACTATCTTTTTCCTTTGCCATTAACATCTTCTCCACCACAAATCCTCATTCTCTTCCTCCTGACATTTCATCTAGGTATGTTTATCTCCCTTTTCTATTTTATATTTCGATTTACAAAGATTTAATGATGGATTGGGTTTGTGTTATGATTTTGATTTAGTTGTTTAGGTTGTTGGGTTTGTTTGATGTAATGCAAGTTGAAATGAGTGAAATTTGTTGACTATTTTCTTACATTGTGGGTAGCTAGGGTTGGTAGCACCGATTGTAGGTGGAGATGACTGAAAATGTGTTCTGGATATGATGGATCGCTTAAGCGATCTAGTATGTCTGGTATAATGCAACAGATCACAGATCGCTTAAGCAATCAGGTATATGGTAGAAGATCGCTTAAGCGATCTGCTATAAGTTTGGTATATGGCAGCATATCGCTTAAGCAATCAGGTAAATGGCAGAAGATGGCTTAAGCGATCTGCTATAAGTTTGGTATATGGCAGCAAATCGCTTAAGCGATCAAGTAAATGGCAGAAGATCGCTTAAGCGATCCAGTAAGTGATATACTAGATCGCTTAAATGATACACCAAATCCCTCAAGCGACTTTGCAGATGCTTTTTAAAATCTTTCAACCTTTAATACATCAGTTAATAATTTTTTTTTTTCTTGCATTATAAGTACTTGGCTATTATTAGACATGAGACAAGTTGTTTTGGATGCTGAATATTTTGGTGAGTGGGTGGAGGAAGAAAGTTACTGGAAATGGATTAGGAAGAGCAAAGAAGTTATACCAATTGCTGTGAACATAAAGGTTAGTTTTGATGAGTTGATTGATGAAATAATTAGAAGAGGTGATTTGAGTTGCTCACGTAGTGATATAGTTGTGAAGTATGTTTTAAGCAGAGTTCCTGAATAATATAAGGTATCTCCTGCTATATTAAAGTCGGATGAAGGTGTGAAGTTATATATGATTGATGTGGGCAATAATGGTTCGAGGCCGATTTTAAGGGCTTCTTTTGTAGATATACCATTGGAAGTTGGTTCAAAGGAAGAGGATAACAAGGAAGTTGGTGGAGAGAATGCTGGTTTTAATTTGAACTATGAGGGCATTGATTTCTTAGTTGAAAAATCAAGAGTAGGCAGTGATTTGGGTGGTGAGGAGGACACTATAGAAGAGGTTGGTCATGTGTGGCAGAATGAAAATGTTAACAAGGAGGACCCCATACATGTTCCTGCAGATGTAGAGATTCCTTTAAATACAGATTATGTAGAAGGTGTAGTTTATGAGGAAGAGAACACTATGGTCCTTGATGCAAGTTTAGAGGTGGCAATTGCAGGTAGTAGTGAATCAACCATGTTTTTACTGATGGATCGGACTTGCTCGTAAGGTATTTATTTGACAACAAAGAGGAAGTGGTGAGGGAGTTAAAACTTGTTGCCGTGAGAGGTAATTTTGAGTTCATCACCAAAAAGTCTAATTCATCGGTAGTGATGTTTGTATGTCGTGTCCGAAAGTGTAAGTTGTTGTTTTATTGTAGAATGTTGGCGGAGTCCGAAAAATTTATTGTTAGCACACATACCTGTGAGCACACACGTGAGTTGGGACATATTTCAAGTGAGCATCGACAAGCCTCCACTGATGTTATTGGACAGTTTGTCAAAAGTCAGTTTGTTGAAGGGAAATATCCATCTCCTAAGGACATTCAGAGACTTGTGCGCTCAGAGTTGAGATGCGCTATTAGTTACTAGAAATGTTGGAAAGGGAGACAAAATGCACAAGATTTTGTGAGAGGCACGCTGGAGCACGGGTACGCAGTATTAGAAGCGTACCATTATATGCTTGAGTTGACAAACCAAGGTAGCAAGACGGCTTTGAAGTGGGACAAGAATATGAGGTTTAAATATTTTTTTATTACTTACGGTGCTGCTATAAGGGGTTTTGTAAACATGAGAAAGGTGTTGGTTGTTGATGGTTTCTTTTTTACGGGAAAGTATGGAGGTACATTGTTGGTGGCCACTACACAGGACAATGAGAATCACACATATCTCGTTGCATGGTGTGTGGTTAACTCTAAGAACGACAAGTTGTGGACTTGGTTTTTTCAGCAATTACTTACAATAGTGTCTGACAGTGACGAGTTGTGCATAATATCTGATAGGCACTACTCTATAAAGAAGGGGATTGCCACTATTTACCCTCAAGCACATCACAGATTTTGTTGGCACCTTGGTGAGAACATAAAACAAAAGTTTAAGCGTGTTGGCCTCTTTCAAACATATTACATGGTAGCAAAAGCTTATCGAGTTGATGAGTTCGAGGAGCATTTTTGGCAAATCCGAATCAGGGATGATAGAATTGCTAAGTATCTTGAGTATGATGTTGGTTTCAAAGGATGGAGTAGAGCTTACTTTCCTGAAAGAAGGTTTGATGTCATGACCACGAACATAGCCAAGTCCATAAATTCGAAGTTTTTAATAGAAAGAGAGTTTCCAATAGTTGCCATTTTTTATGCAATCCAGAGGACATTGTCACGGTGGTTCCATGAGCGTCGTACGGAGTCAGATAATTTTATCGCAACCTTTGTTCCGTTAGCTGAAAAGTTATTGTGAGAACGTATGGAACTATTAAATGCACTGTTTGCCAATCCTTTTAATGCTCAAGAGTTCACTGTGCGCGGCTATGGTTCGGATGCCTTAGTTAACCTTCTTAGTAAAACTTGAAGTTGTAAAGTGCTTGACATTCAACGTTTACCTTGTCCTCATGCATTAGCAGCACTAAAACACCAACGGAAGCCAGATTTTGATTCAAGAATTTACATGGAACTTTGCTCCCCCCTCTTTATGGCAAATCACTACATGTTGGCTTATTTGGAAACGATATATCTAGTTCCTCCAGAAGAGCAGTGGGTGGTGCCGCCAGAGTTGGTTGACATTATCATCCATCCGCCATTCAAGAAGACAGAAAAGGGGAGAGAAAGAGTTAAGCGTATTCCATCAGCCTATGAGGTTCCCCGGAGGATGAATAAATGCTCAATTTGCAAGCAACCTGGCCACAAGAGAAGCAGTTTCCAAAATTGATCACATGCAGATCTAGAAAATTAGGTTTGAACTGATCGTAGCAAGAAAGTAAGTAATCTGCAGATAAGATCGGATCGCTTAAACGACATAAGATCGCTTAAGCGATCGGTTGTTATCTGCAAATCGTTTAAACGACCTAAGATCTACTCTTATCTGCATATTTGAATATTAGATCGCTTAAATGATCTGCTGCTCAGATCAGATCTGAACACTAGATCGCTTAAGCGATTTGCTGCTCAGATCAGATCTGGTGACCACCAGATGGCTTAAGCGATCTTTTTTTATATGCAGATCTGACAAGCAGATCGCTTAAGCGATCTAATGAAGTTATTACGTTTCTCTTTTGTGGTGAATTAAACTAATTTTATGTCCGTGTATTTCCAGCTATGTCATCAAGAAGAATGATGAAATCGAGAGAGTTGCCAAGGTCAACCGTTGAAGAGTTGTTGTTTTCAACTTTTTATGTTTTAAATTTAATTATTACCTTAAATAAATCATCTTTTATAACGTATTAAATCAAATTAATTATTTTTCATTTTCATCCATTTTAAAAAGGGTTTAAGTAAGTAAAATTTTGCATATTACCTCTGTACGACAATGATTGCTGCCCAAAGAAGTAAGATAGGCAAAATAAATATTATCAACATAATTGTCGTATTAAGTCAATCGATCAATCAATTTACTGAATTAGTCACGAGTTTGGCATGTTAGTAGAAACGTATCTCATTTCACAAATATGGATGGTTATGATTGAATATAGAGCTCACCCACAATACGAAATATAATTTCTTACTCAAACGTGCACAATATCAAAGATCGGTGAGATAAGAAGCAAAATGACCTTGGTCGCTTAAGCGATTCATCAAAAGTGAAGAATCGCTTAAGTGATCTTGATTCTACCTTGATCTATGATCGCTTAAGTGATCTTGATTCTACCTTGATCTACGATCGCTTAAGCGACCAAGAGTAAAAATGAAAAATAACTTCAGCGAGACCTTAAATCGCTTAAGCGATCATGCACCTGGGGTGACTTGATTCTGCCTTGGACATGATCGCTTAAGCAACCAAGGGTAAAAGTGAAACATCGCTTAAGTGATCTTGATCCTGGCTTGTACGTAATCGTTTAAACGACTGGATATGATCGCTTCAGCAACTAAAGCTAAATATACTGGATCGCTTAAGAGAGACCTAAAATCGCTTAAGCGATCCAGTATAGTCGGATGACCTATATTCTGCCTTGACAAGATCGTGTAAGCGATTTATTATCGCATAAGCGACCAAGGCTAAATAGACAGGATCGCTTAAGCGAAATCATATATCACTTAAGCGATTAAGGGTAATTTACTTTGGTACTTTATAAACATTAAAATTTGTATTATATAGAATCATTTTATACTTTAATATTTCTTTTCCATGTTGTATGTACAAATGTAAAAAAATTAGTTTAATTAAAATATAATTTTGAAAAAAAATCGATTAAGTGATATAAATAATCAAATCAAATGACACAAGACAGATCATGATCCACTAAACTAATCGTACAATAAAAATTGAAGCTTATTTCAATCTAATCATTCTCAAATACATTATCCATATTTATGAAATGAGGTACGTTTCTACTAACATGTCACGCCAGTGCGCTATGACATTCGTTCATATATCATACGGTTGTAACCTTAATATGTGTTGATGGAATTAGGTTGCAAATAATCCTTCTTAATTGGCCTTAATAAGTGTTAATAACCGATGTCGCTAAACATTAACGTTAATAATCATGTCATGTTGTGAACGTCCGAAGTTCACATTAACGTCACTTAATATGGGATTGACAACCTACTCAAAAAAAGAAAAAAAGAAAAAAAAGAGGAATCGAATTGCTTAAGCAATCTAGTGTTTATAAGCTTTCATCGCTTAAGCGATAATGTAAATCGCTTAAGCAATCTTGTGAAAGGCATAATAAAAATAATCTAAATATACTGGATTGCTTAAGAGATTTCATGTCTCGCTTAAGTGATCATGTATATTTAGCCTTAGTCGCTTAAGCGATCTAGTACAGTCGCTTAAGTGATCACGTACAAGCCAGAATCACGATCACTTAAGCGATGCTTCACTTTTACCCTTGGTCGCTTAAGCGATCACATGCAAGGTAGAATCAAGATCTACCCAGATGCACGATTGCTTAAGCAATTTACTGTCTTGCTTAAGCGATTCTTTGCTTTTACCCTTGGTTGCTTAAGCGATTTGAGATCGCTTAAGCAATCATGTGCAAGGCAGAATCAATATCTGCCTAGATGCACGATTGCTTAAGTGATTATGGTCTCGTTTAAGCGATTCTTCACTTTTACCCTTAGTCGCTTAAGCGATTTGGGATTTCTTAAGCGATCAAGTCCAAGGCAGAATCAAGATCTGCCTAGATGCATGATCACTTAAGCGATTTATGCTTTTTTTCACTTTTACCACTGGTTGCTTAAGCGATCAAGTCTAAGGTAGAATCAAGATCTGTCGAGATGCACGATCACTTAAGCGATTTATAGTCTCGCTTAAGCGTTTCTTCACTTTTACCCTTGGTCGCTTAAGCGATCAAGTGCAAAGCAAAATCAAGATCTATTTAGATGCACGATCACTTAAGCGATTTATTGTCTTGCTTAAGTGATTCTTCACTTTTACCCTTGGTCGCTTAAGTGATTTAAGATCGCTTAAGCGATCAAGTCCAAGGTAGAATCAAGATATGTCCATATGTACGATCGTTTAAGTGATTTATTGTCTCACTTAAGCAATTCTTCACTTTTACCCTTGGTCGCTTAAGTGATCATGAATCGCTTAAGCAATCATGTCCATGGCAGAATCTAGATGTTCCTAGATGCACAATCGCTTAAGCGGTTTATTTTCTAGCTTAAGCGATCCTGTATAGAAAACCTTTGGTCGCTTAAGCGATTTATGTAGTCGTTCACATATCTCTTAAGCGATCATGGACAATACATATTTTTTCCAGCTTTTCTCTTGAATTTTGACAAACTTAAATCACCAACACATATTAATTCCATATTTTCTCCTGAATTTGACAACCTAATTGCATCCACACATCAATGCCATGTAACAAGAATACTAAATAAACTCAAACTCAAAAGAGGGAAAGAAATACTGAATTGCTTTTGTACAAATAAGAAACGTGTCAATTACATTAAATTACAACATTATATACAACAAATAAATGTCCTACGTACACTCAAAACAAAAGCAGGGCTGGAAGCCTCCATCCCCCCTCTTCATCATTCTCTCCAACCACTTCCCTATCCTCCAAAATTATCCAGCTCACCTTCAGCATCAACAGCAACAACAACAACCTCTCCGTATTCTTCTACAACACCCTTTCTAACATTATCCAACCTTGGCCTTGGCCATAAAGCATACATAACACCATAACCCAAGTATCAACAACCTGACGCCTAACAACACCAGCTGATCTAGTTCAAGACAATCCAATTATTCAAGACAACCCAATTAGACAACATCACATAAACTACAAACTTCTAAGTCCAACTTTCATACTTTTTGATGACAACATCAACAATGACTTTGATTAGGTTCTGGTCAGTCAAAAAGGATCCATATGCCCAATGTTGTGGCAGGTTCCATGAGGTTTAAGGGTTGAGGATGGCAGGAGGTGGCGGAATAAGGGGGCTGGCCACGCAATATGCAGGGCAACCCTCTAGGCCCCCTATTTTGCCACCTCCTGCTATCCCCAGCCCTCCAACCTCCCACAAACAACCTCCCTACGGCCTCTCTTGCCTTCCCCCATCCTTTGGAACCCAAACAAAGCCACTCTCTCGATCCCGGCCAACTGCTCGATAAAACGCCATAACCACTGTAACAATAAAACCAACTACATATCCTCCAAATTCGCACAAATCAATCAAATTTCTCATCAAATTCAAAATCACAAGTAAAAAACGTACCCTTTCTTCACCAGCGTCCTCCTCCTCACCTGAATTCTCGCCGACGTCCTCCTCTTCAGAACCATTTTTCGATTCTTCTCTCTATTCTTGTGCTGCTGTTGTCTCTTCTGCCTCTGGACCACCTTGACTCATCGGATGATCCACCGGAGCGTCTTCTTCGACAACGTTTGAATAGTCGCCGCCGTCGGAGTCTAGGATTTGGAGTGGGGTTGGGTTTTCCTCCTCTTTGTGAATACCAGCCATGATTTTGTGTAAGGAAGCTTTATGATCAAATATTTGCCGGAAATAGGACACTTTTATCGTTGGAAATCGTAGAGAAATCAAAGGTGTTCATCGGTCATTCTTTAGGTATATGGCTCGATTAAGCGATTTTGACGGGTGGGGGTCGTTTTTAATTTTTAAAATTTAAATAAACTTCCGTTAATTATAATATTATCTACATATATTTAAATTTTTTCAGTTTAATCCATTTTACATGTTTAATAAATCGTAAGTGCGCCACGTCAGTTTTTTTAACTTCAAAAAAATTGTAAAATATTTGCAAGGTTATTTTTTTAAATGCAAATGTAGGAGGTATGCCAGTTAAGGGGGTGTTTGTCTAAGCTTATAAACTGGTCAAACTAGCTTATAAGCTCTAAAATTAAGCTAACCTGTTTGTTTTTAACTTTTTGGAGTTTATAAGTTGAGCTTATAAACAAAAAAAAAAAGGTACTATTACCACATTATCTTTGTTTAATTTTAAAATTTTATATTATATCTTTATTTAATATAATATTATTTTTAGTTATTTTATAATAAAATATACTTATAAACTATATTTTATCAAACACGTTAACTACCTATAAGTATTTTAACCAAACACGTAATTGTTTAAATTTCAAATGGTTAAATCACTTGCTAATTTTCGTAAGCTAGACTAACATTCCCTAAATTTCCACGCCGCTCAATCAAACCACTCTTCACTGTCGCCTCCTTCCTCGCTCACCAAAATCGTTCGCCTCCGCCGCACGCCGCGTACGGGCCACCACGTGACCACGACGAACCGTTTAGAGTTTATAATCCAAATTTGATTCATTTAGGGTTCCCTATTCAATTCTTCACTTAAACTCTTTGTTAAACAATGAATCCACTAAAGAGGAAGTCAATTGAAGAGCCGTCGGGCTCAACACCGCCACAGAAGCACCAAAGTGAGAACTCAAACGGCGCCGTTTTGGTCGAAAAAACTGTTACTTGCTTACACGACGTGTCGTATCCGCCAGGTTATGAGCCGACTTCAACTACAACAACTGCCACCGGAACTCAAGATGAGTCCAAACCAGCAAAGGAGTTCCCTTTCACTCTCGACCCCTTCCAATCCGAAGCTATTAAGTGTCTCGATAATGGCGAGTCGGTTATGGTTAGTTCGTTTTTAATTTGTTTATTTATTTGCTTTTATGGTTTTGATTGATTATTCGTTTGGTTATTGCTTGGTTTTGTATATATGTATGAGCTTTTGTGTTGAAAACTATAATTTTTTAAAGAGTGGGACTATTTACGATGAAGAAACCGACTCTCAATACTTATTTTTCTAAGGAAACTCTGTACTAAGAATTTAAATAGATTTTAGTTTGTATACTTTCGTAATTCTACCACTAAATTGACAGATTAGTGCTTAATTGGATATAATACTCAATGAAAACGAATTTTTTTGTTGGAAGTTGATTAAAGAAATCATATCTATAGTTGTAGTAATAGTGTTACCGTGTGTGGTTAGCAAAATGGGTGTGTAGGGTTTTTTTTTTGGATGCAAGTAGCCCCACCCTTATGAAATTTAATTTGGGTTTGGGAGTTCTTTTGTAGAATGGTGAAAACTGCTTTCTGTGAAATTACGTAGAGCGTTGTTTCGAAAGCAGTTATCAATTGCTTCTCCAAAGAAAAATTCAAGTGTTTTTACTAATTTAGGTATTGTTTTACTTGAAAATTACTAGTACTCAATTGAAGTGCACCTTCAAGTGCTTCTCCATGCTTTACTTTTTACTGCGGTTTTGACTTTTTGGAAGTGCTTTTGTTGATGTTAGAAGTGAGCTTGAATTTGAAATTAATGAGGTATTCTTTTTTCATAATATAAATTGCTTGGTATCGTTGTTTTGATAGGTATCAGCCCATACTTCAGCTGGGAAAACAGTAGTAGCATTGTATGCAATTGCTATGTCGTTGCGGAATAAGCAACGGGTCATATATACTTCACCAATTAAGGCACTTAGCAACCAAAAGTATAGGGAGTTTAAAGAAGAGTTTTCAGATGTTGGTTTGATGACTGGGGATGTAACAATTGATCCAAATGCTTCTTGTTTGGTAGGTCATATTGGTAATATCAGTTTTTGTCTTTTGAAGCAATTTAATCTATGGACTGCTTATATGTAGTTTACTTTCAGGTGATGACTACTGAAATCTGGCGTAGCATGCAATATAAAGGTTCGGAAGTTACGCGAGAGGTGGCTTGGGTCATATTTGATGAGGTACACTACATGCGTGATCGGGAGCGAGGTGTGGTATGGGAAGAGAGCATTGTTATGGCCCCTAAGAACTCTCAATTTGTATTCCTCTCGGCAACTGTGCCAAATGCAAAGGAATTTGCTGATTGGGTTGCAAAGGTGATTTACTCAAGCCATTCCTGAATTTGTTTACCATATTTCTTATTGAAACCTGTAAAAAGAAGTCTTTATCATCTGTTTTACTTAAAACTATCTACGATGCTTGTTAGTGCTCACATCGTCCTTGTCTTCAGAAGAGTAGAGTATATTGAGCAACATATGGGTTGTTTCCTGTTAACAGTGATGACTTTGCTTTTATCTAATCTAGAAGAGAAACTTGAAATATTTTCTCTAAAACCTGGAATGGGAAGACCATAAGAATTGTCAGTTTATATCATCTCTGTGCAATTATTGATCCCTGTTCTCTTATTTCAGATCACTCATTTGATCAAATTAGTTTATTTGAGCTGTTAATGGAAATATTGCTTGCTTGTTGTGGTGTTTTTGATGCAGGTCCACCAACAACCATGTCACATTGTTTATACCGACTATCGACCAACACCCCTTCAGCACTACATTTTCCCTGCTGGAGGTCATGGTCTATACTTAGTGGTGGATGAAAAGGGGAAATTTCGCGAGGACAGCTTTCATAAAGCGTTAAATGCACTAGTCCCCCTTGTTTTTTCCAGCTTTTCTCTTGAATTTTGACAAACTTAAATCACCAACACATATTAATTCCATATTTTCTCCTGAATTTGACAACCTAATTGCATCCACACATCAATGCCATGTAACAAGAATACTAAATAAACTCAAACTCAAAAGAGGGAAAGAAATACTGAATTGCTTTTGTACAAATTTGAAATGTGTCAATTACATTAAATTACAACATTATATACAACAAATAAATGTCCTACGTACACTCAAAACAAAAGCAGGGCTGGAAGCCTCCATCCCCCCTCTTCATCATTCTCTCCAACCACTTCCCTATCCTCCAAAATTATCCAGCTCACCTTCAGCATCAACAGCAACAACAACAACCTCTCCGTATTCTTCTACAACACCCTTTCTAACATTATCCAACCTTGGCCTTGGCCATAAAGCATACATAACACCATAACCCAAGTATCAACAACCTGACGCCTAACAACACCAGCTGATCTAGTTCAAGACAATCCAATTATTCAAGACAACCCAATTAGACAACATCACATAAACTACAAACTTCTAAGTCCAACTTTCATACTTTTTGATGACAACATCAACAATGACTTTGATTAGGTTCTGGTCAGTCAAAAAGGATCCATATGCCCAATGTTGTGGCAGGTTCCATGAGGTTTAAGGGTTGAGGATGGCAGGAGGTGGCGGAATAAGGGGGCTGGCCACGCAATATGCAGGGCAACCCTCTAGGCCCCCTATTTTGCCACCTCCTGCTATCCCCAGCCCTCCAACCTCCCACAAACAACCTCCCTACGGCCTCTCTTGCCTTCCCCCATCCTTTGGAACCCAAACAAAGCCACTCTCTCGATCCCGGCCAACTGCTCGATAAAACGCCATAACCACTGTAACAATAAAACCAACTACATATCCTCCAAATTCGCACAAATCAATCAAATTTCTCATCAAATTCAAAATCACAAGTAAAAAACGTACCCTTTCTTCACCAGCGTCCTCCTCCTCACCTGAATTCTCGCCGACGTCCTCCTCTTCAGAACCATTTTTCGATTCTTCTCTCTATTCTTGTGCTGCTGTTGTCTCTTCTGCCTCTGGACCACCTTGACTCATCGGATGATCCACCGGAGCGTCTTCTTCGACAACGTTTGAATAGTCGCCGCCGTCGGAGTCTAGGATTTGGAGTGGGGTTGGGTTTTCCTCCTCTTTGTGAATACCAGCCATGATTTTGTGTAAGGAAGCTTTATGATCAAATATTTGCCGGAAATAGGACACTTTTATCGTTGGAAATCGTAGAGAAATCAAAGGTGTTCATCGGTCATTCTTTAGGTATATGGCTCGATTAAGCGATTTTGACGGGTGGGGGTCGTTTTTAATTTTTAAAATTTAAATAAACTTCCGTTAATTATAATATTATCTACATATATTTAAATTTTTTCAGTTTAATCCATTTTACATGTTTAATAAATCGTAAGTGCGCCACGTCAGTTTTTTTAACTTCAAAAAAATTGTAAAATATTTGCAAGGTTATTTTTTTAAATGCAAATGTAGGAGGTATGCCAGTTAAGGGGGTGTTTGTCTAAGCTTATAAACTGGTCAAACTAGCTTATAAGCTCTAAAATTAAGCTAACCTGTTTGTTTTTAACTTTTTGGAGTTTATAAGTTGAGCTTATAAACAAAAAAAAAAAGGTACTATTACCACATTATCTTTGTTTAATTTTAAAATTTTATATTATATCTTTATTTAATATAATATTATTTTTAGTTATTTTATAATAAAATATACTTATAAACTATATTTTATCAAACACGTTAACTACCTATAAGTATTTTAACCAAACACGTAATTGTTTAAATTTCAAATGGTTAAATCACTTGCTAATTTTCGTAAGCTAGACTAACATTCCCTAAATTTCCACGCCGCTCAATCAAACCACTCTTCACTGTCGCCTCCTTCCTCGCTCACCAAAATCGTTCGCCTCCGCCGCACGCCGCGTACGGGCCACCACGTGACCACGACGAACCGTTTAGAGTTTATAATCCAAATTTGATTCATTTAGGGTTCCCTATTCAATTCTTCACTTAAACTCTTTGTTAAACAATGAATCCACTAAAGAGGAAGTCAATTGAAGAGCCGTCGGGCTCAACACCGCCACAGAAGCACCAAAGTGAGAACTCAAACGGCGCCGTTTTGGTCGAAAAAACTGTTACTTGCTTACACGACGTGTCGTATCCGCCAGGTTATGAGCCGACTTCAACTACAACAACTGCCACCGGAACTCAAGATGAGTCCAAACCAGCAAAGGAGTTCCCTTTCACTCTCGACCCCTTCCAATCCGAAGCTATTAAGTGTCTCGATAATGGCGAGTCGGTTATGGTTAGTTCGTTTTTAATTTGTTTATTTATTTGCTTTTATGGTTTTGATTGATTATTCGTTTGGTTATTGCTTGGTTTTGTATATATGTATGAGCTTTTGTGTTGAAAACTATAATTTTTTAAAGAGTGGGACTATTTACGATGAAGAAACCGACTCTCAATACTTATTTTTCTAAGGAAACTCTGTACTAAGAATTTAAATAGATTTTAGTTTGTATACTTTCGTAATTCTACCACTAAATTGACAGATTAGTGCTTAATTGGATATAATACTCAATGAAAACGAATTTTTTTGTTGGAAGTTGATTAAAGAAATCATATCTATAGTTGTAGTAATAGTGTTACCGTGTGTGGTTAGCAAAATGGGTGTGTAGGGTTTTTTTTTTGGATGCAAGTAGCCCCACCCTTATGAAATTTAATTTGGGTTTGGGAGTTCTTTTGTAGAATGGTGAAAACTGCTTTCTGTGAAATTACGTAGAGCGTTGTTTCGAAAGCAGTTATCAATTGCTTCTCCAAAGAAAAATTCAAGTGTTTTTACTAATTTAGGTATTGTTTTACTTGAAAATTACTAGTACTCAATTGAAGTGCACCTTCAAGTGCTTCTCCATGCTTTACTTTTTACTGCGGTTTTGACTTTTTGGAAGTGCTTTTGTTGATGTTAGAAGTGAGCTTGAATTTGAAATTAATGAGGTATTCTTTTTTCATAATATAAATTGCTTGGTATCGTTGTTTTGATAGGTATCAGCCCATACTTCAGCTGGGAAAACAGTAGTAGCATTGTATGCAATTGCTATGTCGTTGCGGAATAAGCAACGGGTCATATATACTTCACCAATTAAGGCACTTAGCAACCAAAAGTATAGGGAGTTTAAAGAAGAGTTTTCAGATGTTGGTTTGATGACTGGGGATGTAACAATTGATCCAAATGCTTCTTGTTTGGTAGGTCATATTGGTAATATCAGTTTTTGTCTTTTGAAGCAATTTAATCTATGGACTGCTTATATGTAGTTTACTTTCAGGTGATGACTACTGAAATCTGGCGTAGCATGCAATATAAAGGTTCGGAAGTTACGCGAGAGGTGGCTTGGGTCATATTTGATGAGGTACACTACATGCGTGATCGGGAGCGAGGTGTGGTATGGGAAGAGAGCATTGTTATGGCCCCTAAGAACTCTCAATTTGTATTCCTCTCGGCAACTGTGCCAAATGCAAAGGAATTTGCTGATTGGGTTGCAAAGGTGATTTACTCAAGCCATTCCTGAATTTGTTTACCATATTTCTTATTGAAACCTGTAAAAAGAAGTCTTTATCATCTGTTTTACTTAAAACTATCTACGATGCTTGTTAGTGCTCACATCGTCCTTGTCTTCAGAAGAGTAGAGTATATTGAGCAACATATGGGTTGTTTCCTGTTAACAGTGATGACTTTGCTTTTATCTAATCTAGAAGAGAAACTTGAAATATTTTCTCTAAAACCTGGAATGGGAAGACCATAAGAATTGTCAGTTTATATCATCTCTGTGCAATTATTGATCCCTGTTCTCTTATTTCAGATCACTCATTTGATCAAATTAGTTTATTTGAGCTGTTAATGGAAATATTGCTTGCTTGTTGTGGTGTTTTTGATGCAGGTCCACCAACAACCATGTCACATTGTTTATACCGACTATCGACCAACACCCCTTCAGCACTACATTTTCCCTGCTGGAGGTCATGGTCTATACTTAGTGGTGGATGAAAAGGGGAAATTTCGCGAGGACAGCTTTCATAAAGCGTTAAATGCACTAGTCCCCACTGGTGAGGGTGACAAGAAAAGAGAGAATGGGAAGCGACATAAAGGTTCAGTATCAGGCAAAGTTGGTGAGGAAAGTGACATCTTCAAGATGGTCAAAATGATTATTCAGCGTCAGTATGACCCTGTCATAATTTTCAGTTTTAGCAAAAGGGATTGTGAATTTCTCGCAATGCAGGTTAGTTGCTTCCTTTTCTAATATTTCCTTTTTTTCCCCTTCTCTCTCTTTTTGGTGGTGAAGATTGCATATGCATGCTCCTATCTATACATCATCTTCAGACCTAAACAGTTTTATCTTGGTCAATGTTTTTAGCTATTGATGTCATTTCTGGTTGAGTCAGACTTTAAAGCATGCGACCTATATCCTCAAGCTCTGATTTATTTGTAAGTCAAGATGCTTATTTAGCGTAATCTATGATATAGTGTGTGAAATCTTTTTAAATTTGCCTCAACCTAACATTGGAGTCATTTACCTGCTCACTGTACCTTCTCCTCCTTTTGTCTCGTACTGAAATTTGATGCAGAATCCAATGCTTTTCCTTTTTCACGTATCTATTGGAAGATGAAGAAGGCCCTTAACCTTTAGCTAATACAGAAAAAGGGCTTAATTGATTGCTCAAAAGCCCTCTTTTCTCTAATAAAATACATTGTTGTCACTTTTATTTTGTTTGTATTTGCATTAAAGATCCATGACATGTCTGTACTTTTCTGGATATGAGAATTCTTGATTATCATTCTTTTTTTTGTTTCCTATCATAGATGGCAAAAATGGATCTAACTGAAGATGATGAGAAAGTGAACATAGAAACAATATATTGGAGTGCCATGGACATGCTTTCAGACGACGATAAGAAGCTACCTCAGGCAAGTCGTCATTCCTCTTATTCCAAATTGCATGCCTTCTTGTGTTTCTGTCTGCTGGCGTTGAATGTGAGTGTGTGTCAATAAAATATCTGGTTAAGGGTATTTATTCTGGAACATTTTTGGTGGTTGAATTGAGTGGTTAATGGTTGTGTGATTGAAGGAGAGATTCTTGAGCAAATTATTATAGAAGGGAGTCCTGCATTATTTGGATTTGGATCCTCCTATTAGACATGAGAAAATTTTGATTATTAGTATAAGTTTATCAACTGTCATACCATTTGTTGTTTAGTGAATGAGAATTTAATTCTATCTGATTTCTGAAGCCAAATTTAGGTATTCCTCTTTAATTCCACATCCCATCTTTGATGGATTTTAGTGTTCTATTTAACAGTATCATGTGTATAGAACAGGTGATCCTGTTATTCTTTTACAAGGGAGGATGATGTTTAATAGTTACCCTGTGTTTTCTCAATGTTTAAAGTTGTTATTGCTAAAAACAATTGCTTTTAGTGGCTGTACCAATACCACCTTATTGTATTTTAGTTTAGTGTGTAGACATGTCTACTTTGTTTTTAGCAAAGATTTTAATTATCATGTTGCTGTATATTGTTTGTACACAGGTTTCAAATATGTTACCCCTTTTGAAACGTGGAATTGGTGTGCATCATTCTGGCTTACTTCCCATACTGAAAGAAGTGATTGAGATATTATTTCAAGAAGGACTAATCAAGGTTAGGAGCAAATTATTTGTTTATTCATTCTTATAGTGAAAAGTACACATGCATTCATGCAGATGGTTATGCATGTTTCAAGAGTTAATGATTTGCTATAGTTTACTGAATCGTTCTCTTGGGTGGTTACATTCACAGATGCCCTCTGACTATAAATATAATTACCAATTTGGACAGGCCATTAGCCCGCTCCATATGAGTTTCTTAGTTGATGCATCAGTCTATTGTATGAAAGTTGTCTTTCTGAATCTTGTTCCTGTTTACTTTCATCTTGTTTTCAGTGATATCTCTCTCCAAACATAAATAAGAAATTATCCCTATGTTTAACTAATAGGGATACTGTTGCGAACCTACCCAGATTTCTCAATCACTCACACATACAATAGCTCATAATCGAAACAAACAGCAGTTTATAGCAACCTCTAGAGTTCCAGAATAACATAAGAGAAGTATTTCATTGATAATCAGTTTACACCACTCTAGACCATCTCTCAAATAAAGAACTACTGGATTTAATTAACTACACTGAAAATAAGAGAAACCAAGCTAGAACATAATAGAAACTGATATGCTGGACTTCGAGGGCCAGCTACCTCCCCTTTTCCTCACTTCTTTCTCGATGCCTATTTACCCTTCTGCTGCTCCTTTTATTCATTTCTTCTACTAATTGTATTCGATTAGGTCTAAACTTAACATAAGAACCAGTAATGGTTTTTCATAAAACTATATGAAGCAGGGGCAACACAATAACTCCAATAGTATTCTTTCGGGGGAATTATTTTCTCACCCAAGGTTTGGCGTACTTACATTTCCCACCCCAAAACTTTGAGAAATACAATTTTCCACCCCTTGCTGAACGAAAACCGTTAACTTTAACGTGAGAAGGGCAATAAAGTCACTTCACTAAAAGCTTACATATTAAACAATTAAAATATAACTTTGTCACCAAATAAGTCAATGTAGCAAATATCTTTTTCTCATCCTCTACTTGAAGAAAAAGAAAAAGAACAAAGCAAAACCCATTTTCTTCTTTATGCAATCGTGAGCTACCCTAGAAATTTCGCAATTTTTTTTTTTTTTTGTGGATTATTGCTATTTTGATGATTGAAGTCGGGTTCCAATTGTTTGGGATTTCTAGCCGTTGTAGGTTGATTGTGTGGCGGCTTCAATGGCTTGATGTAGTTGCTAGTGGCAATTTTCTATGGGCAGTTGAGCTCGCCCTTCGCTGGCGAGCATGGTCGCACAACGGTAGTGGCTATCGGCCGCAAATATCACACAGCGCAGAGTAACTGCGCCACATGTTCAACCATCTTTTTTTCGAATTTCACTTTTGATCAATGTTTTAAAAATCAACCTGGGGCTAAACCCAGCAAAGTGGCTAGGTCTCAGGTTGACTGGTTTAACACGTGTCACATAAAAAAAATTTCAATTTTTTTGTATCGACGCACGTTTGCACGCGTCGATGGCGACCTTTTTTCTGGCTATTTTCTCACCCAAAATCACCCCCGTCACCACCTTTGGAACCCTTACCCTCTCCTTTTCAAAACCATGCACTTTATCCCCTCTCATCACTAGCCGATTGTCAGCTACGACAACAATGTCAATCGACTTTCATTTGCCGGTTTTCAGTCGTTTTGAGCGACAACAACTCCAACCACCACCACCCTTAGACTAACTGGCTACTCCCTTACAAAACCCCCAAAGTTCCCAAGTCAATCAAAAGCCAAGGTTTTCACTGTTTCTTGGCCAAATTCTAGCGATTCCGACAACTAAAACTTAATCGGAAACCACCTACCGACTCATCGTGATCAACCCTCAAAACCCCCTAAACCTGATTCATGTTTGCCTACTAGATGTTGCCTGAAAGTTGTCGTGATATAAATTTTGGTTCACCCAGTTTTCCCCTGAAACTGATTGGACCAACGGTTTGCTACAATGACCCCGGTCCAACCGCAGGTCATACCAGGTGAACTCAAACCCCCGATTTTAAGGCTGGCCTGGCCCGACTCAGTGGCTAGTTCCCAGTCAAACCGATTAAACTGGTCGAGTTTTAAAAGATTGCTTCTAATCTCTCTTTGAGTCTATATATTTACCTTCTACTACCGATCTTCCGTGGTTTGATGACGGATATTGAATGGTTTTCAATTTGGTGAAGGCTTGGACAGAGGAGGAGATGCGATGGTTAGGTTGAAGATGATGTTCAAATTCGTGTGCAAATGGGAGGGGATATTGGTAATTTCATTATTGTAAAATGGGTAGACTAGTAATTGTCTCTACTTACATGAAATTAAATCCTTAAAAATTACAATGTCAAATAGGAAAGGGTATTATCTCTTTTCAATCATCGTATCCTTAATAGATAACAGATTTCACTAACATATTAACGATGGATGGGAAAGTGTTTTTATGAAAAATCAAGGGTAGGAAAATGTAATTATGCTAAACCTTGGGTGGGAAATTGTCATTCACTCTAAAAATAACTTGTCTAAGTAATGCTACTGCCATTAACTTCTTCTATAGCTTCTCTTCAATTTTGAAAAACATGGTTATACATGACATAGTCTACCAGAAAAGGGACTACAGTTCTCGAACAAAAAGGCCAGTCAGTAACTAAACTATGCACATTCAATTCAATAAATAGCCGAGGCCTTACCAGCCTCTCCCAGACTAAGATCCCACAGGTGCAATCCCTTTGGCCTTATCTGCAGCAGTTGCAGCTGCAGCAGCTGATGCGGCTGGATTAGGAGTTGATGGAGGTTGCACTGGGTTGGATTGTGAACTGCTCTATTGTGCAACTATCTGCTGAGGTTGCTGCTGCTGTGAATTGACTTTGGGCAAGTACACTTTTGATCTGATTTCCAGTAAGCGTCTCGTGCTCAAGCAATGCATGAGCCAGTGCATGAAGCTCCTTGCTATGGGACTATGGGTGGTGAGAATAGTTTTTGCATTGTTATAAGCCCTTTCCAGAAAGTATATCACTTCTTTCTCAATAAGGAGCCTAGTCTCTGTGCTCATGCTCTTACCATTGTCATCATAATTGTGAGTGACAACACCAACTTCCTTACTCATGCCATATTTTGTAACCATTGCTCTTGCAAGTTTAGTTGCTTGCTGTAGATCAGAAGACGCACCAGAAGAAACTTCATTTTCTCCAAAGATGAGCTCTTCTGTAACCCTTCCCCCGATGCAAACGTCAAGCCGAGCAAGCATTTGCTTGTGGGAAATGCTTGCAAGCTTTATCCTTACCAGGCAATTGGGCAACCATGCCAAGGGACATTCCTCGGGGAACTATTGTTGCGTTGTGAACTGGAAGCGCCCCATCAGTATGGATGGCCACAAGAGCATGACCACAAGAGCATGACCACCCTCATGGAAAGCTGTCAATTTCTGTGATTCATTAGAGATGACAGCTGACCTACGTTCACTTCCCATCATGATCTTGTCCTTTGCATACTCCATATCAGCCATTGTCACAGCTTTGGCTCCATCCATTATAGCCTTCAGTGCAGCAATATTGACTAGGTTTGTGATGCAACACGTGAAGTGCTAGTATATAATAAGAAGCGTAGGAAGGAGCAGTAGAAGATTAACTGTGATAAAAAGGCAACTAACGTGTGAAGAGAAGAAAAAGTTGAGTGGACAAGTGGCGAAAGAAGAATGGCGGATTGTTGAATTTTGTTAGGAGGAAGGAGTGAATAAAAAGAGCAATAGAAGAAGGAAAAGGATATCTGATGAGAATATAGTGAAGGGGAGGTAGCTGGCCCTCGAAGTCCAGCATATCAGTATTTAATAGTTTTGTTTGTTTATGTTCTTGTTATTCTGATATTGAGATATAATCAATCTGAATGAGTGTAATTCTTAACATCTCAATGGAGTTATATAGATTGTGATTCTTGATGTTTTCCTTGAATTGTTGAGTATATTCTAGTGATTAACTTTTGTGTGTGGTTGAGTAAAAGAATCTGGGAAGGTTCGCATCAAATTGGTATCAGAGCAGGTGTGTGGGTTATGGTTTCAACGAGAATGGAATCTAGATTAGAAAATGTGGAACGGGAGGTGACGAAATTGGGAATTGATATGGGAACTATTCGCGAACGCATGGTTGAGATACAGAGTTGGATGAGGAGAAAAGATGAAGAAGAAGTTGGACGTGGTGAACATACTTCATCAAGGAACGTGAGAAATCATGAAGGAGAAGATCAAAACAGAGCAAGTGGATCAGGGATTTTGGGACAAAACTAGAGTGAGGTAGGAGGACGGAAACTGGAATTACCCATTTTTGTGGGTGGGGATCCTTACGAGTGGATTTTTAGAATTGAAAGATACTTCAGTCTGAACGGAATTCCTGATGAAGGGAAGCTAACAGCGACGACAGTCTGTATGGAAGGGGAAGCCATTAACTAGTATCAATGGATGGAGGTCAGGGCACCTGTGACTTCATGGCCATCGTTCAAACTTGCTTTAATTCAGAGATTCAGCGAATCTTAAGAGAGCAATCCTTACGAGACTCTCATGGCCATGAAACAAACCAGCACAGTCACGGAGTACAGACCCAGGTTTGAAGCTGTAGCTACTTTGTTGGTAGAGGAGAAGGAAGAAATCTTAAACGCTATGTTTCTTAATGGCCTTAAGGCAGAAATTCAGGCTGAACTAAGATTGATCCAACCCACTTCTCTTCTTCAAGCAATAGAGAGAGCCCATAGAATGGAGGAGCGCAATTGGGCTTTAGAAGAAGTAAAGGCTGGCCTAGAAAGGAATAATAGGTGGAATGGGCCTGGGTATAATATTGGGTCAAGCACAATTGGGTCTAGAAACTTTAACCAGATTTCGACCTGACCCGACCCGACCCGGAGATTCACAAAAATTCCCAAATTCGACTAATTCGACTGAATCCCTAAAATCCAATCTCCATCCAATTTTTGGGCGACGAAGTGCAGAAGGTTCTGCCTTGGGTTCATCGGCGAGTTCTTCTCCCCGCGAGTACCCTTCCACCACTTTTCGATCATTCGACAGAGCCCCTCCATCGCGGTGAGATTTTCTGTTTCAAAAAATGACTGAGGCCGAGATTCAGTGAAAGAGGGAGACGGGGTTGTGCTTCAAGTGTGACGGGAAATATTTTTTCGGCCATAAGTATGGTGAAAATCAATTTCAAATAATTCTCATTGATGAAGAAGAGGAAGATCTAGATCCGAGTGAAGTAGGCGTTAGTGATGGAGCGACAGAAGAACAAACCCAAGGTAATGTTGAACTTTCTCTTAGCTCTGTGGTGGGGATAAATGGCCCAAAAACGATGAAGCTGAAAGGAAGTATTAAGGGTCAGGAGGTTATCATTTTGATTAACAGTGGGGCTTCCCACAATTTCATTAGTAGGAAGCTTGTAGAGAAGTTGGGTATTTCTGTGGAGAAGACATAAGCATTTGGGGTGAGAGTTGGAGATGGGTATAAGGTACGGAGTGATGGAGAGTGTAAGGCAATGTGTTTAGACATCCAGAAGGTGTAGATAATCCAAGATTTCTTCCCTTTTGACATGAGTAGTGTAGATGTAGTCCTAGGCATGGCGTGGTTGGAAACATTAGGAGAGACTACAATGGATTGGAGGAAGCAGGTAATGAAGTTTAAGTTGAGTGGAGAGATAGTGACACTTGTAAGGGATCCAACACTTATTAAAACAATGGTTTCTCTAAAAGCCATGATCAGAACGTTAAAGAGTGAAGGAACAGGATACATGGTGGAGTTTGGGCAGTTGCAAAAACAATTAGAGGATGAAACAATCACCGACAATTTGTTGTCCCTGGTGTTAGAAGAATTTTAGAATGTATTTGAACTACTGCCAGGATTACCCCCAAGTAGGTCCTAGGATCATGCAATTCGACTAATTCAGGATGCCCAACCCCCAAACCTTAGGCCATATAGATATCCATATTACCAGAAAAATGAGATTGAGAAGATTATTGGAGAGATGTTAGCTTCAGGGATTATTAAACCTAGTATCAGCCTTTTTTTCCAGCCCGGTTCTGTTGGTTAAGAAGAATGATGGTGGGTGGTAATTCTGTGTAGACTATAGGGCACTCAACAAACTAACGATTCCCGATAAATTCCTCATTCTAGCCATCGATGAGTTATTTGATGAACTTGGGGGAGCTGAGATATTCTACAAGCTTGATTTAAAGTTAAGATACCACCAAATCAGAGTCTGATCTGAGGATACCCACAAGACAGCTTTCCGGACTCACGAGGGTCACTACGAATTCCTGGTTATGTCATTTGGGTTTACCAACGCACCTTCCACATTCCAAGCCTTGATGAATGATTTTTTAGGCCCTACCTTCAGAAATTTATCCTGGTTTTTTTTTTACGATATCTTTGTGTACAACAGATCCAGGGAGGACCACGCATAGCATCTTAGTCTCACATTTCAGAAACTGTTGGAACATCAACTAGTGGCCAATCGAAAAAAATGTTTTTTTGGGCAACTGCAATTAGAATATTTGGGCCATTTGATTTCAGCGAAGAGGTTGGCTGTGGATCCTTCCAAAATAGAGTATTGTTGACTGGCCTCGCCCGAGAGATGTTAAGGCAATCCGAGGATTCCTAGGACTAACCGGGTATTACAGAAGGTTCGTTAAAGGGTACGGTAAGATAGCACTACCCCTGACTAATCTGTTAAAAAAAGACTCATTCGTGTAGGGTGAGCAACCTCAGGCAGCATTTGACGCTTTGAAAGTTGCCTTGACTAGTGTACCGGTGTTAATAATGCCTGATTTTTCTAAACAATTCGTGATTGAAATTGATGCGTTCGGGTGTGGTTTGGGAGCTGTTTTAATGCCGGAAGAGAGACCTCTAGCTTTTCTCAGTAAAGGATTGTCACCTAATTCAAAGCTCAAATCTGTTTATGAAAGAGAGAACTGATGGCTATTATGATGGCGGTACATAAATGGAGACATTATTTGCTCAGCCGACGCTTTATCATCAGAACAGATCAGAAAAGCCTCCATTTTCTCACTGAACAAAGGCTGCTGAATGAAGACTAGCAGAAATGGGTGTTGAAATTACTCGGGTTACATTTTGAAATACAGTATCGACCAGGACCAAAGAAAAAAGCCGCTGATGCATTATCCCAGCGGCCTGAGAATGTTGAGAATAACGCCATTTCAATGGGTTGTTTCAGCGGGTTAGATGAACTGGAAGATGCCATTCAAAAGGATGATAAGCTGCGCCAACTCATCTAGCAGCTTATGGTTAATCCCCATTGCCACCCTCCTTTCAAATTAATGGGCTGACGCCTCATGTATTATAACAGATTGGTAGTACCAAAACAAGGTCCTCATATTTAGAAACTCTTGCACGAATTTCACTTATCCCTGATCAGCGGTCACTTTGGATTTTTCAAAACTTACAAGCGTCTTATGAATGTGTTTTATTGGGATGGAATGAAAAGGGACATCCAAACTTATGTTAGCTCCTGCAATGTGTGCCAACAAAGTAAATATGAAGCGTTGAGGCCAGCGGGATTATTGCAACCTCTTCCTATTCTAGTTCAGGTTTGGGAAGACATTTCCATGGATTTCATAATAGGACTTCCGAAAGTACACAATGTGGATACTATCTTGGTGGTAGTTGACCGGCTTACTAAGTATAGCCATTTTCTTATGTTGAGGCACCCTTATACAACAAAAGAGGTGGCAGCCGCATTCATTAAAGACGTGGTACGGCTCCATGGGTTTCCACGGACTATTGTTTCCGATTGTGATCGAGTATTCATGAGCCATTTTTGGGGGGAATTGTTCAAGCAAGCCGGAACTAAGCTTCATATGAGTTCAACCTACCATCCACAAACGGATGGCCAAACGAAGGTTGTCAATAGGTGTTTGGAAACTTACCTCCATTGTTTTGTAAGGAATCAACCTCGGTAGTGGCCTCATTGGATTCCATGGGCTGAATTCTGGTTCAATACTACATACAACAGTTCCACGGGTATGAGTCCTTTCAAAGCCTTATACGGAAGGGATCCTCTAGCCTTATTGAAGTACACAGACCACAGTTCCTCGATGGATGAAGTCAATCAGCAACTTCAGACCCGTAACAATATCTTGCTTGAACTCAAAGACAATTTGCACAAAGCTCAAAACCGCTTGAAGAATTATGCCAATGAAAAGAGGAGGGATGTCTAGTTTGAGATGGGAGACTCTGCCTATCTTAAGCTCCAGCCATACCGTTTGAAATCCCTAGCCTCTCGTTGCAATGAAAAGCTCAACCCAAGGTTCTATGGCCTTTTTTGAGTCTTTGAAAATATTGGGCCAGCAGCTTACAGGTTAGAACTGCCGGATAGTGCCTGTATCCATAATGTGTTTCACGTGTCCCAACTCAAGAAAACTGTTTTTCCACCAACAAACATTCAGCCTCTTCCAGATTCATTAAATGAGGACCTGGTTTTAGTAGTCGAGCCTGAGGAGGTGCTCAAGATCAGAAGGTTACTAATGGTCAACGGGAAGTCCTCGTTAAATGGAAGGGGTTGCCTCACCATGAGAATACTTGGGAAGAATATACAGCCCTGATCCTGCAGTTTCCTTCATTCTACCTTGAGGGCAAGGTGGCTGTTCTTCGGGAGGGTAATGATGCAACACGTGAAGTGCTGGTATATAATGAGAAGCGTAGGAAGGAGCAATAGAAGATTAACTGTGATAAAAAGGCAACTAACGTGTGAAGAGAAGAAACAATTGAGTGGACAGGTGGCGAAAGGAGAATGGCGGATTTTTGAATTCTGTTAGGAGGAAGGAGTGAATAAAAAGAGCAACAGAAGAAGGAAAAGGATATCTGATGAGAATATGGTGAAAGGGAGGTAGCTGGCCCTCGAAGTCCAGCATATCAGTATTTTATAGTTTTGTTTGTTTATGTTCTTGTTATTCTGATATTGAGATATAATCAATCTGAATAAGTGTAATTCTTAACATCTCAATTGAGTTATATAGATTGTGATTCTTGATGTTTTCCTTGAATTGTTGAGCATATTCTGGTGATTAACTTTTGTGTATGGTTAAGTAAAAGAATCTAGGAAGGTTCGCATCAGTTTGCAAGATCAGCACCTGAGAAGCCAGGAGTCCCTCTAGCAATTATCATCAAATCAACATCATCAGCCTTCAAGACCTATAATTTAAGAAGAAAAGAATTAGGTAAATTAGGTATTTGAGCATATAGGTAAAGAATATTACTCAAAACTAATAATGGTAGTAGCACGAGTTGAAATATTTAGTACATCCAATGAAGAACTATCCCATGAAGGCTAATATTCTAGGCTGTAAGACCGCAAAGCCAGCAAGGTTACGATAAAAATGCAATATAAGCATGGGCAAAAATATCCTCACAAAAAATAGAACATTTACATGAATTTCATGGCTTAATTAGATTATCATGATCCAGCAATGGTTTAATTGTATGTCAACTGGTTAAAGAAAGTGGAAGAAGTCACAATTCTGGAAAAAGTTTATGACACTAGCATCAATTAGATATAACCCATTGCTAATAGGACAAATACTTCAGCTAGGACCGTCAAGTAGACATTCCCAAACCAAAGCACTGTCCAGGATCAGCAGAGCTGGTGATTGTCAACTTAACCTCAGATTTCCAATACACCTTCGTCTATTTTCCCAGGAACAAAAAATACCTTTAACATGTGTGATTCCATAATCTGCCTTCATCCTTCTACATCCGGATTTGGAACAACAATGTGGTTATCAAATCGTCCAGTCTTACAAGCGCCTTGTCCAATGATTCGGGGAAATTAGTTGTAGCAATCACAATAATTCTTTCATTTTGTTTAAAACTATATAACTCTACTAGCAACTGGTTCAAAGTCATCTTCATGTACTGTCGGTCCTTAGGATTACGGCTTCCACCTATAACATCTATCTCATCAATAAATATTATACATGGTGACCACTTCTTTGCTGTAGAAAAGAGATCTCTCACTCTCTAAGCTCCAACACCAACAAACATATCTTCAAACTCACTGCCATTGCATGAGAAGAAAGGAACCCCAACTTCGCCAGCAATAGCTCTTGCCAACATGGTTTTTCTAGTGCAAGGTGGACCAACAAGCAAAACACCTTTTGGGAGCTTACCATCTAAACGAGTGAAATGCTGTAACAAGGAAAGCCAAAAACTTAGGGAATAAAAACCAACCTTCGTTTGGGTTAAGAAACATACTGAAAGAGGGCATGTCTAACATTTCAATCAGAAATATCATAGATATTGCATCTTAATTTATGATTCTAGACCCATTCTATGCACTCAAATTGTCATATCATCGAGAGAAGAGAGAAAGGTATATAAACAGAATTTACATACTCTCAACTACTGAAGAAAGATCAATTGTTTACATAGGTAGAATAAGCAACATGCTAGCCTAGTCAGAAGCAAGACAACCAAATGGCCTAATTTAACTTATTGATGACACCTAGATATGTATGCAACTACAAGCATGCAAGCACCTATTTTCATGGAATTTGATACTGAGAACAGTTTGCAGGAAGACAACTATGTGTCAAATTTGTCTAGGACCCAAACTGACACAAAAACCATAAGGACATGGCTAAGATATTGTTTGCATTAAGATGCCCTATTAAAAAGAGGCAAAATCGATTGTTTGGGGACTTCATCGAGAAAGATTCAATCTCTCTCTCTCTCTCTCTCTCATAGATTACCTTTAAGTGTAGACCCCAACATAATTTCTCTTCTAAGTGTGCAACTTGCACAACCATTTAAGTGTCAGTGTCACTGATGAGCCACTTGGGAGGCTAGTCTACAGTAGGAAGGGTAGAGGTGAGAAGTAGAGGAATATTTGTTATGCATGAGTGTTCCATAGGTACTATCCGAGAATGTTTGGTAGAGATACAATCCTGGGTGCGAAGAAAGGATGAAGAAGAAGCTGGCAGAACAGAAATGCGCTCATCGAGAAATGTTCGCTCTCACAAAGTAGAAAATCCTAATGGAGCTGGTGGGTCCGGTCACAATAGCCAAAATCTTAGTGAAATGGGAGGACGAAAATTGGAAATGCCAATATTCTTCGGCGAGAACCCTTACGGATGGAGTTTTAGAGTGGAGCATTACTTCAACCTTAACAAAATATCTGAGGAAGGGAAACTGACAGCGGCGGCCATTTGTATGGAAGGTGAGGCCATCAACTAGTTCCAATGGACCAAATCCAAAGCTCCAACAAGTTCATGAGCCATGTTTAAACTTGCACTCCTCCAGAGGTTTAGTGGGTCACGGGAACATAATCCTTATGAGTTCTTAATGGCAATGAGACAGACTGGTTCAGTGGCTGAATTTTGTCGGTAGTTGAAGCAGTGGTTGTACTTTTGATAGAGGAGAAGGAAGAGATATTACATGTTGCATTTTTAAATGGGCTTAAAGTTGAGATCAGGGCTAAAGTTCGTTTAGCCCAACCCACTCTTTAATACAAATAATTGAATTGGCCCAAAGAATAGAGGAGAGGAATCAGGCTTGTTGAGTTGTACAAATCAAATGTTTTAGGAATAGGATCTTTAGAATAGGAAATTAGATCATTCCCTTTCCTAGTTTAGATTATTTCATTTCCTTATATGGACTGTTGAATGTGTATATATTGTTGTATTTTGTTCACAATCAATATGAAGAAAATTCTTCTGATTTCACATGGTATCAGAGCTAAGAAATTAGAAACCCAAGAAAAAATTTCTTTTCTTTTTTCGGGATATTTTCCGACGAACGTGAGGTCTCACCGCCTGCACCTGTGCACTCAGACACAACCAGCGAGCACACCCATCATCGTCCAACGCTGCATTGTCATCACCAGCGTCGGAAATAGCTCATTATCGTCAGAATATCCTCTTTTTCCGATCTGCCCAAAATTAGTTTTTTTTTTTTTTTTTCAGCCTAGATCAGTTAAATCTCTCCCATAAGACAATCATGCTCCCTGAAGGATCCAACACCAAATCAGGTTCTATTTCTTTTTTGTCTTTTCCTCCTATCACAACTGAAAAATTGATAGGCAGCTCCAATTATTCCTCATGGGCTGCCTCTGTTGAACTGTGGTGTATGGGACATGGTCTGGAGGATCACTTGACCACTAAGGTTGAAGATGTTACGGATGATAAGACTACCTAGGTAAAGACAAATGCTTTAGTATGTGGTTTATTATGGCAGTCTATGACCCTCACCTTCATTCTACTTATAAAATATATTGAACCTATTTTGAGGTATGGCGATAGGCCAAATTGCTTTATTCTAATGATATCCGGAGACTTTATTATGTTGTGTCCAATTTGGTAAATCTCAAATAGTAAGATGTGGGCATGTTTGACTTTCTTGGTAGGATGGCCTCTCTCAAGGCAAAATTTAATTTGTTATTACCCGCAGGCAAGTCTAAAGCAAAAGATCTAGCACAACGAGACAAATTCTTTATGGTTCTTACTCTTTCCGCTATCAGTCTTGCTTTCACTCCAGTATGAGATCAAATTTTGGCAAGTGCTACTGTGCCTTCTCTTGATGAAGTTTTTACTCAACTACTTCGAGTCTCCTCCCTTGGTGTTATGGTTGGATCTTCCCCAATTGATTCTTCTGTCCTGGCCTCTCAGTCTCAAACTTTTATTAAAGGAGAACAAGGGGATCGTAGCGGCAGGGGAGGTCAACCCAAGTGTAGTTATTGTCATAGGTGGGGGCATATCTGGGAAAAATGGTACAAATTACATGGGCATCCTCCTCGGGTTGCCAATGTTGCTTATCCTGATCATCATTCTGAATCTTTTGAAGAACCAAGTCAGCCATCCTTGACTCTTACGGGTGCTAATTATGATGAATATCTCCAGTTCCAGGCAAATAAGCAGTCTTCTTCATCTGTTGCCTCCATCGTTCAGTCGGGAAAATCAGTTGCATGCCTCACTTAGTCGTCTCCTCAAGGGTCTTGGGTTCTTGATTCTGGTGCATCGAATCATATCTCTGGTAACCCCCATTTGTTTTCTCGTCTTATTAATACTACCTCTTTGTCTCCTGTTACCTTAGCCAATGGGACCAAAGCAGTTGTTAAAGCAGTAGGTCGTGCACAACCACTTTCCTCCATGACTTTAGATTTGGTCTTGTATATTCCCCATTGCCCTTTTAACCTTCTATCTGTCAGTAAACTCACCCGCTCTTTAAATTGTTCTACCACTTTTACTAATGATTTTGTTGTTATACAAGACTGCAACACAGGACGAATGATTGGCGCAGGACATGAGTCACAGGGCCTCTATCATCTCAAGTTAACTTCTGCCCCCATTGCCTACACTGTCTTCGATTCTCCTCTTCTCCTTCATAATCGTTTGGGTCATCCTAGTTTAACAAAACTTCAGAAGATGGTTTTAGGTTTATCTACTTTATCGTCTTTAAATTGTGAGTCCTGTCAACTTGAAAAACTTTCTCGTACTACGTTTCCAAAGAGTGTCAATAAACAGGCTACGTCCCCTTTTGAGTTAGTTCATTCCGATGTTTGGGGTCCTTGTCGAGTCTCATCCATTTTAGGGTTTTGGTATTTTGTTACGTTTGTTGATGATTATTCTCGTTGCACTTGGTTATTTTTAATAAAAAGTCATTCCGAATTATTTTCTATATTTGAATCCTTTTGTGCTAAAATTAAGACACGTTTAATGTTGTTATTTGTGTGTTTTAGAGTGATAATGCTCATGAATATTTTTTTGCTCCCTTTACCAAATTCATGTCATCTCAGGGAATTCTCCATCAATCCTCTCGTGTTTATACTCCACAACAAAATGGAGTTGTTGAGCATAAGAATAGACATTTGATTGAAACTGCCCGAACCCAGCTTTTACACAATCAGGTTCCTTTCCAGTTCTAGGCAAATGATGTGTTAACTGCATGTTTCTTGATTAATAGGATGCCTTCTTCTGTCCTACAAAACTAGGTCCCTCATTCTGTTTTGTTCCCTAATCAACAGTTATACTCTCTTCCTCCACGTATCTTTGGTTGCACATGTTTTGTCCATATCCTTTCCCCAGGTACCAACAAACTGTTTGCCAAATATACCAAGTGTATTTTCCTAGGATACTTAAGACTTCAAAAGGGTTATAGGTGTTATTCTCCATCCATTCTTCAATACTTTCTATCCGTCGATGTTACCTTTTTTTAGTCTTCTCCCTTCTTTTCTACATCAGACAGTGATTCTATCACCATTGTCCTTCTATACCCTACATTGAGTCTACTTATAATCATCTTACAGAGTCTATTACTATTCCTCCCAGTCCTACCACTATAGGTGAGTCTCCTCTTCTAGGTGATACTATTGTTCCGAGTACGGCTATTGACACTGTTCTTGATAATGTTCCTGAGGCTCATGTTCCTGATCCTCCTGCGTCAGATTCCTCTCCTACTGCGGCCGTACCTCTTGAAGACCGATTTCCCATTGCAATTCATAAAGGTATGCAGTCCACTCGCAACCCTCATCTGATCTATAATTTTCTTAGTTATCACTGCTTATCTCCATCATATTATGCTTTTGTGTCAACCATTTCTTCTGTTTCTATTCTTTTTAATGTTGGTGAGGCACTGATTGATCTCGGCTGGCGTCAAGCTATGGTTGAAGAGATGATTGCTTTACATCATAGTAATACTTGGGAATTAGTTGCTTTGCCTCCCGACCAATCACCTGTTGGTTGTCATTGGATTTATATTGTCAAGGTTGGCCCAGATGGTCAGGTTGATCGACTGAAGGCACAGTTGGTTGCAAAAAAGGTATACTCAGACTTATCGGTTGGATTATTATGAGAAATTTTCTCTTGTGGCTAAAATGTCTTCTGTCCACTTGTTTTTATCTATGGCTGCTCTCCGCCACTGGCCTCTGTACCAATTAGACATTAAGAATGTCTTTCTTCACTATGAGTTTTAAGAAGAAATCTGTATGGAGCAACCGCCTGGCTTTGTTGCTCAAAGGGAGTCTGCCTTGGTATCGAAGTGGCTCAATCTAGCTCAGGTATTGTTATTTCTCAGAGGAAATATGAACTGGATATTTTGGAAGAAACAAGGATGTCAGAATGTAGACCGATAGACTCTCCTATGGATCCTAATTCAAAGTTCTTACCTGGATAGGGGGAGCCTCTTGCAGATGCTGGGAAATACCGAAGACTAGTTGGTAAACTTAACTATGTCACCATTACATGACCTGATATTTCCTTCTCCGTCAATGTTGTTAGTCAGTTTCTACAGTCTCCTTGTGACGGTCATTGGGATGTAGTTATTCGGATTTTAAGATATATCAAGGGTACACTAGGCAAAGGTCTATTATATGAAAACAGGGATCATACACAGATTGTCGGATATTCTAATGCTGATTGGGCAAGTTCTTCATCTGATAGACGTTCCACTATAGGTTTTTGTATTCTTGTGGGAGGAAACCTTGTATCTTGGAAAAGTAAGAAGCTTAGGGGTCCTCGTATTGACTTTATTTGTAACAAGCTTGGTGCATATGATTTATATGCCCCAACTTGAGGGAGAGTGTTGAGTTATACAAATTAAATGTTTTAGAAATAGGATCTTTAAAATAGGAAATTAGATCATTCCTTTTCCTAGTTTAGATTATTTCATTTCCTTATATGGATTGTTGAATGTGTATATATTGTTGTATTTTGTTCACAATCAATATGAAGAAAATTCTTCTAATTTCACAAGGCTTTAGAAGAAGCCCGATTAGGAGCAGCTAAGTTTTCCCGCATGAATGGACCTGGGCTTTCATACGGGTTCAACAACCATGGATCCAGAAATTTGACTTAACCCAATGACAACCCAAAATTCCCAAATTCACCAAAAATCCCTAAAATCAACCCCTGTTTCCAATTACAACCGGCGAACACCTGAATCCTCAATACAGAGTTTGTCACCCAATTACTCCCCTCGTGACTAGCCACATCTTCTTTTCGAACCTTTGAGCGACCAACCTTTAAAAGGAAAGAGTTTCCATTTAGAAAGATGACAGATGCAAAAATCCAAAAGGAAAAAGAGAAGAGCCTTTGTTTTAGATGCGATGGTAAGTTCTTTCCTGGACACAAATGTGGTGAAAAACAGTTCCAAATCATCTAAATTGATGAAGAGGAAGATGAACAAGAATCGATTGGTGGTAGAGAAACAGTTGAACTTGAAGTCGAGTGTCAACAAGGTAATGTCGAGTTTTCTCTCAGCTCGATGGTGGGGATCAATGGTCCAAAGACAATGAAGCTTAAAGGAAGAATAAAAGGTAAGGAGTTGATTGTATTGATTGATAGTGGGGCTTCCCACAATTTTATCAGTTTTGAGGTGGTTAAAAGGTTGGGGATACCAATAGTAGGAACTCAATCTTTTGGGGTTAAAGTGGGTGATGGGTATAGCGTGAGGTGTGAAGGAGAGTGTAGAGACGTTTTTTATGGAGTTATAAGGTGTTACCATCATTCAAAACTTCTTTCCATTTGACATGAGTAGTGCTGATGCTGTTCTGGGAATTTTGTGGCTGGAGACTCTAGGTGAGACAGTCACTAATTGGAGAAAGCAAACAATGAGGTTTAAATTGGGAGATCAGACAGTTAGTTTGTGTGACTATCCATCAGTTAACAAAACAATGGTGTCTCTCAAAGCTATGATTAAGGCATTGCAACGTGAGGGCCAAGGTTGTTTGATAGAATTTGGACAGATTCAAACACAGTGTGATAAAAATGGGGATATTGATGATTGATTGCTAGATGTGTTGGAGAAACTTAGTCAAGTTTTTAACCCACTCTCAGGACTACCACTTGCCAGATCGAGAGACCACACCATTCAATTAATTTCAGGAACTCAACCACCAAACCTTAGACCTTATAGGTACCCTTATTATCATAAAAATGAGATAGAGCGCATTGTCAAGGACATGTTGGCCTCTAGGATTTTAAAGCCTAGCATAAGTCCATTCTCAAGTCCTATTTTACTGGTAAAGAAGAAGGATGGGGGTGGAGATTCTGTGTGGATTATAGAGCAGTTAACGAGGTGACAGTTCCAGACAAATTCCCGATTCCAACTATCGAAGAGTTAGAAGGGGCAACAGTGTTTTCCAAGCTTGATTTGAAATCAGGCTATCATCAAATCAGAGTTAAACCAGAGGACACAAGCAAAACAGCTTTCCGAACACACGAAAAGCACTATGAATTTATGGTTACGCCTTTTGGCCTCACCAATGCACCAGCCACCTTTCAAACAGTAATGAATGATGTCTTCAAGTTGTATTTGAGGAAGTTTTTGTTAGTTTTCTTCGATGACATATTGATTTACAGTAAGGAGATGGGCAAGCATGCAAGGCATCTAAGCATTATCTTAAAGACACTATTAGATAATCAATTGGTGGTCAATAAGAAGAAATGCATTTTTGGACAACAACAGTTAGAATATTTTGGGCATGTGATGTCAACAAAAGGAGTGGCGGTTGACCCCTCAAAGATAGAGAGCATTACTAAATGACCAGCGCCAAGGGACATCAGGGCATAGAGGGTTTCTTGGTTTGCCAGGATATTATCGACGATTTGTTCGAAATTATGAAAAGATAGCCCTCCCATTCACTGCTCTATTAAAGAAAGATTCATTTGTATGGAGTACAGTAGCTCAAGGTGCTTTTGAAGAATTAAAAAGACTCATGACGAGTGTTCCAGTCTTCTGAATGCCTAATTTCACACAGGAATTTATCGTAGAGACTGATGCTTCTGGGAATGGTTTAGGGGCTGTGCTGATGCAGAAGAGGCGACCTATTACCTTTCTCAACAAAGGTTTGTCTCTAAATTCCAAACTTAAATCAGTTTATGAATGAGAATTAATGGCTATAGTTATGGCTGTGCAAAAATGGCGCCATTATCTTTTGGGAAGACGTTTTGTTATCAGGACAGATTAGCGAAGTCTTCACTTCTGAATTGACCAGAAATTGTTGAATGAGAATTAGAAAAAATGGATTATCAAGTTATTGGGGTTAGATTTTATAATTCAGTACAAACCTGGGCTACAGAACAAGGCAACAGATGCTCTCTCTAGAATGCCAGAAGTTGTTGAGAATCACGCTATTTCTATGAGCTGCTTCTCAGGTATAACAGATTTAGAAGATGCCATTCATCAAGATGACAAGTTATGCGAGATCATGCAACAACTTTTGATTGACCCAAATAGCCATCCTCATTTCAGATTGGTGGGATGACATTTGTTGTATCATGATAGACTAGTGGTGCCTAAATCTGGACCTCATATCCAGAAAATATTACATGAGTTTCATTCCTCGCCCATTGGGGGCCATTCGGGTTTCTTTCGAACATATAAACGCATCACAAATGTAGTGTTTTGGGAAGGGATGAAGAAAGATATTATGGGGTTTGTGGAAGCCTGCACTATTTGCCAACAGAACAAATACGACGCCTTAAGTCCAGCGGATCTGCTACAGCCATTGCCCATTCCTAACCAAGTGTGGGAAAATGACTCTATGGACTTTATTATGGGGTGATGCTTTGTTACTACAACATGCATAAATAGCAAATGCACGAGTCGCACAAAGTAATAAAATGATGAGTGAGTATCGTTCCCACGAGGATAGTGTTACTAAGTACCGTTTCTCTAGTTTAAGTCCTAATTGAAGCAACAATAAATTGGATTGATGGAAAATTAACAAAATATAAATGAATGATAATGAAATTAAAGCAAAACCCAACAACTTAACTAATTAAACAATGCTAAAAAAATGATAAGGTGTTGATTTCACCTAGATACACTAACCCAATTCATAGAATCTATTACCCAAGTTCTAATTCCTTGATTGAAAATCGAATTCCCTAAGTTGTAAAACATACCTTCTCAGGCTACATTTCCCTACTTATCCCTATTAAGTTTCCGCACCCAACAAAATGAAGATTAATAGTTCAAAGTCTTTTAAGCTTTATGGAATTCTATCTAGATTTCATAGATCGCTAAATCTATCTCTAGCCTTTGCTTAATCTATGGTATTTATCCCAAGAGGCACAATCACAAATCACTTTTCAGTCTCATTGTGAACAACACACATTTGAATGGTGATCAAGCATCCAAAAGTCATTAAGCAAAGAGATAAACACTCAATCATGAAATTAAAACTCAAAGTAAATCAATTCATATAAAATTGAATCATTGTATCAAGATTACATCAAACTCTAGCTAAACAACTCAGTTCATACTCAAAAATGAAATAAAATAACTAAAACAAACTGAATCAAGATTCATCATTGAAAAACAAGCAAAAGATGAAGAACTCTTCTCTAATTTAAAGCCCAAATCTTCAATACTCTTCTCCTTCCAAGAGCTGCCTTCCAAATGACGAACCCAGGCCTTTTCTCTTCCTTTTCGCTCTAATTTATACCTCTCTCACTTAAGGATGAAGCCCTAGCAAGCCAAAACGCGTCGTTTTATTTTTACAGCTGATGCAGGTTTCGCTGCGATGAAGCTTTTTCCTTGCCGCAGCGAGGACTTTCGGGCCAAATTTGAGCATGATAGAGTCTGAATCTGAAAACGTGTTAAACATATGAATTGTAGCTATTTCAATTTCTTTCTATCTACAGCTCAAGTTATGGCAAAAATACTAAAGCACGTCCAAAGACCTTTTTTCTTCAGTTTCCAACGTACTTTTCATGACTTCAAGCCAAGTTTTCACCCTTGTCTAGTCAGAATTAGGAAAAACCTAAAACATGAAAGTTGTAGCTTTTCTTCTTAGCCTTCTAAAGCTTCTAAATTCAAGTCATTCCGAGTTTTCAAGCTCAAGTTACACAATTTACGCTCAAAGCTGTCATTTATGCTCAAAATCATCGTTTAGGCCTGCAAAGACAAATTAATAGAATTAAGTAGCAATTATGGCCCAAATTGTATGAAAAGTATCTTAAATCCAATCAAAATTCAATGCAAAATCATAGTGTAAAATATGATTATCAAATACTCCCAAACTTAAGATTTGCTCGTCTTCGAGCAAAAAGGAATAAAAATCAAAACAAAAAGAAAGATAAATACCTAGATTGAATCATAATGCAAGTCTCAAAAATTGTTGGTACATTATTACAAAAAAAAAATGCTCAACCCTCCAAGAAGTCATAAATTGAATTGACTATCTTTCTCCATCGGTCTCCTGAGTAGGTGATCCCTACTTCAATCCACATTCTGACTTCTCGGATTATTTTATGCAAAAATGTAAAGTTTATCAAATGGTGGCAGACTCCATAAGCCTAAGTATGGAAATACTCTCCACTAATGTAGACTAGACATCGCTAAGGATCAAAAGGTCTTTGTAAGCTTGTAACATTAGGCTCGGGTAGTGGGCTCCAAGGAAAAGGATATGATAAACAAAGTAAGAGAACTTGGTTTTCCTCATGCAAACATTAAGAGCTACATCAATCAACCACCAATCAAAGTGTCAGCCTTTTTACAACCCTCAAACTTAAGCATTTCTTATTTTTTATTTTGAATTGAACTAAAGAAATTTTTTTTTTTATTCTTCTTGTTCTTTTTTTTTTTTTTTTTTTTTAAATTACGAATATTTACAACACCATTGCGGTCTATTGCCCCTTCTTCCTACCCTTTTTGCAACCCCCAAACTTAAGATTTGCTCTATCACTTATTCACACACCTCTCAAAGCTCTTTTGTGTCATACATTAGGTCCATAATTCTCCTAAAGGGTATGATAAAGTGTTTAGAGTATAGGGATTGGACAATTTTTGGTTTGCTAGGAAAATAAGGCAATAATAATCTCATAGGGCTCAAATGGGTGACTAGGGAAAGATTCATTCATGGGTCGGCTGGAAAGGCTCAAACGTTCCGAAAAATGCCTAAATCATTTCCTCAACAATGTTTAATCCTAGAATTTCGTCTCAAGTACTTCTTAACTAGGTAGTCCACCAACATTATCAAAACTTCACCTAACCACATAAAATATTTCTAAGCATGCCGAAAGAGTGAAAATGGTGGTTGAACCACTCAACGAACCTCAAGCTAAATCAAGTCAACCAACCTAAACTTGAAGCAATGCTTAACATTTTCCAAAAATAATATCCCAACAATTCTAGTTTCATCATAGACTTATGCAATTCATCTAGGCAACAACAACAAAACACACTAAACAAGTAACAATCAAAGAACTTAAAACAAAAAGAAACACAATTTCGAGCTAAAACACAAACAAACTAGACACAAAAATTTTGAACATTTTCCTACCCCCAAACTTAAAATGACATTGTCCCTAATGTCACATCATGCACATCCAAGGAATAGAAAAACAAAAGTAAATGTTACAAGATACTTCAGTGATTAATCCATAAAGGTCGATTTTTGTGCAAAATCCTAGCATCCATTCCTTGGCTTCCTCATCATCATCATCTGTCAAGCAATTGAAAGTCTATGGTGCCAAATGTGTTAGATACCCTCACCGATTAATATGAAAGAATTACATCATGATCTCAACCTTATTGAACTAAACCTAAAATCTAAACAAAAACAAAATAAAGAGCTAAAAACCAGGAAATCAACATCAATTCCTACTAACAAAACATAAAGAAATAAAAACAAAAACAAAAAAAGAAAAGTGCTTCAGGCTTCAATCTTCTTCTACTTCTTCCTCTTCACACAACTCCTAAATTTGCTAAAAGCGCTTCAACACAACAAACCCAACTTCCTCAACACCAAATTAAATCAAAATCAACAATTTCTACACTCCATAATCAACTCAATCCTCAACTTCTCAACCAACATCCACAATCAACAAATTCAAGCAATTTTTCAATAAAAACAAATCCACAATTGAAAGTGAACAAATAAATTGCACAAAAACTCTAAACCTTACCAAGCCCAAGCTTTCCAACCTTCAATTGCTCCAATTTCATTAAGAAAGCTCCAAATTTTCAAAACCTAACGGTTGCTAAAAATTTCTTCAAAATGGTTTAAACCGGGGCAATTGAAAGGTGCATGATTGTTTAAAGAGGTAAGGGAGTGGAATGGTGGGAAGAAAGTTCAATGAAAACTCTTTGGATTGAAGGTGGAAGTGTTTGGCTCTTGGATGTTCTTTGAAAGTTTTTTCAAAAAATTGAAAAATGACTGGAGTATAAATGGGAAACAGACTCCGCCGCGGCGAAGTTCTTCATTCAATTGCAAACCCATTCAATGCTGCAGCGAAGCAAATTTTCTCGCTGTGGCAAAAAATTCCAGTGTAAACGTCGTCGTGGCGAAAACCATACTTCGCCGTAGCAAAATTTCCTTAGCACAACTCCACGATACCATTTATGCCGTGGCGAAAAATTCCAGAGAGCACATCGCCTCGGCGAAGAACAAACTTTGCCGCGGCGAAGTCTAGAACTTTTTGAATTCCTTTTCTTGCAAAATGTACATCGCTGCGGCGAAAACTAGAAATTTCCCGCTTCTCGCCTTAATTCGATAATTTACCTAAAACACCAAAAAGCACAAAATCAAAATCATTCAAAATCATCAGAAAACTAAACAAATTCAAAACAACAAACAAATGAAAACACTTGGGTTGCCTCCCAAGAAGCGCTTGTTTATAGTCGGAAGCTCGACTTTCCCATGGTCCTTCGTCAATCTGGATCCCTGTGGGTTGCTTCACTTCTCATTGCCACCTCTAAGTCTTTCCTTTGGAATTTCGGACATTCTCATAAGCATCTTTTTAGAACTTCAAATTCGTATATGCGTACTTGAGATGAGATGGTGATTGGTTGAGTCCAATGTTTGGAGTCTCTTCCAACACCAATGTTGACTTGTGCGCATTTAAACCAAATTCCTCAAATTATTCCTTGTGAGGTGAGTTGCTTGGTTGAAATTCCCCTAAGTATCTTGCACACCCTTTTGCTTTGAGATTTTCCTCTTCATTAGTCTTATCTTCATGTTCTTCCAACTTTTCTTCATTGTGAGGTTGCTCCAACACTATACCTCTTCTCAATGTTATGACATTTAATTGTTCTTTAGGATTTGTGACCATTGTGCTTGGTAAATAACCTTGAGATCTCTCTGTCAATTGTTCAACCAATTGTGCTACTTGAACCTCTAAATTTTGAATGGACACTCCTTGATTTATAAAGTTTGACCGTGTCTCATTCATAAATCTTGTGGTTTCTTGCATGAATTTCCCGAACATATCCTCTAATTTCGACATTCTTTGCTCACATGGTTGATGATTCACCACTGGTTGATGGTTTGGCACTGTCATTTGATTTGATTGATTGCTTTGATTGCTCAAGGACAAATTTAGGTGATTCCCCCAACCAAGATTGTAAGCTTTGGAGAATGGGTCATTTTGTAGCCTTTGTGAACAAACCATGTAATTCACTTGCTCGGTTGTTGAGAAGAGTAACTGGTCTCCATCTTGGCATTCCACACTCCCATGGTTTCCTACACAAAATTCACAAGTTATAAAAGGTGAGTGAGTAGAATTTACACTCATACCTCCTAATTGGCTTTGAAGTGATGCAATTTGTGCAAATAATGTGTCAAATACGTCGACTTCATGTAAACCCATTGTTCTCTTCGGCATTGCTCTCTTATTAGGTCTTTGGTAGCTATTGTTGGCCATCACCTCAAGCAATTCATAAGCCTCTTCTAGGGTCTTGTTATTTAAGGCTCCGCCTGCTGCCACATCTACCATCGTTTGAATATTTGGTAGCAACCCATTGTAAAATGTTTGAACTTGTCTCCAAAACGGTAGACTATTATGTGGACATTTCCTTAACAACTCCGTGTACCTCTCCCAAGCTTCATATAGTGATTCATCGTTGCCTTGCACGAAAGAGGTAATATCATCTCTCATACTTAAGACTATACAATATTTACGATTAACTAAAAAAAAAAATGAAATAAAAGCTTCAATTTAGCACTACACTAGATACTATCAATATTAATAATCAACTATCCCCGGCAACAACGCCAAAAACTTGATGCGTTGTTACTACAACATGCATAAATAGTAAGTGCACTAGTCGCACAAAGTAATAAAATGATGAGTGAGTATCGTTCCTACGAGGATAGTGTTACTAAGTACCGATTTCTCTAGTTTAAGTCCTAATTGAAGCAACAATAAATTGGATTGATGGAAAATTAACAAACTAAATACAAATTAACAAAATATAAATGAATGATAATGAAATTAAAGCAAAACCCAACAACTTAACTAATTAAACAATGCTAAAACAAATGCTAGGGTGTTGATTTCACCTAGATACGCTAACCCAAATCATAGAATCTATTACCCAAGTTCTAATTCCTTGATTGAAAATCGAATTCCCTAAGTTGTAAAACATACCTTCTCAGGCTATATTTCCCTACTTATCCCTATTAAGCTTCTGCACCCAACAAAATGAAGATTAATAGTTCAAAGCCTTTTAAGCTTTATGGAATTCTATCTAGATTTCATAGATCGCTAAACATATCTCTAGCGTTTGCTTAATCTACGGTATTTATCCCAAGAGGCACAATCACAAATCACTTCTCAGTCTCATTGTGAACAACACACATTTGAATGGTGATCAAGCATCCAAAAGTCATTAAGCAAATAGATAAACACTCAAGCATGAAATTAAAACTTAAAGTAAATCAATTCATATAAAATTGAATCATTGTATCAAGATTACATCAAACCCTAGATAAACAACTCAGTTCATACTCAAAAACGAAATAAAATAACTAAAACAAACTGAATCAAGATTCATCATAGAAAAACAAGCGAAAGATGGAGAAATCTTCTCTAATTTGAAGCCCAAATCTTCAATACTCTTCTCCTTCCAAGAGTTGCCTTCCAAATGACGAACCTAGACTTTTTCTCTTCCTTTTCGCTCTAATTTATACCTCTCTCACTTAAGGATGAAGCCCTAGCAAGCCAAAACGCGTCGTTTTATTTTTACAGCTGATGCAGGTTTCGCCGCGGTGAAGTTTTTTCCTTTCCGCAGCGAGGACTTTCAGGCCAAATTTGAGCATGACAGAGTTTGAATCTAGAAAAGTGCTAAACATATGAATTGTAGCTCTTCTTCTTAGCTTTCCAAAGCTTCTAAATTCAGGTCATTCTGAGTTTTCAAGCTCAAGTTACACAATTTACGCGCAAAACTGTCATTTATGCTCAAAATCATTGTTTAAGTCTGCAAAGATAAATTAATAGAATTAGGTAACAATTATGGCTCAAATTGTATGAAAAGTGTCCTAAATCCTATCAAAATTCAATGTAAAATCATAGTATAAAATATGATTATCATGGGGCTTCCAAAGGCTCATGGGGTAGATACAATTCTAGTAGTTGTTGATCGTCTTGCAAAAAGCAACCATTTTTTAACTCTCAAGCATCCTTACACAGCTAAAGGGGTAGTTGATCTGTTTATCAAAGAGGTAGTACAGCTACATGGGTTTCCCTGCACCATTGTTTCAGATCATGATAAAGTTTTCATGAGCCACTTTCAGGGAGAATTATTTAAACAGTCAGGAACCCAACTGCACATGAGTTCAGCTTACCAACCGCAAACGGATGGTCAAACCGAGGTGGTAAATCGATGTTTGGAGACGTACCTCAGGTGCTTTGTCAATAGCCAACCCCAACAGTGGCTCAGATGGGTTCTGTGGGCAAAGTTTTGGTTCAACATAACTTATAGTAGCTCCACAGGTATGTGTCCATTTAAGGCTCCATATGGACGCGACCCTCCAACGGTGTTGAGGTATGCTGATCACACTTCCTCAGTCGATGAAGTCGACCACCAACTCTGGAATCACAATAATATCATCGAGGAGTTAAAGGTGAATCTCCTCAAGGTTCAAAACCGAATGAAGACTTATGCTAATAACCGACAGCAGGAAGTTACATTTGAGATAGGGGAATCCGTGGATTTGAAGTTACAGCCCTACAGATTAAGATCTCTAGCTCGTCGGTATAATGAGAAACTTAGTCCGAGGTTTTATGGTCCATTTGTGATCACGGACTGAATTGGAGCAGTAGCATACAGGTTGGCATTACCTCCCTCAGCTCGTATTCATGACGTTTTCCATGTCTCGCAATTAAAGAAGGCAACTTCCCCACTCCCCATAGCCAACCCCTACCGGGAGCCCTCAATGAAGATTTTATTTTGCAGGTTGAACCTGAAGCTATACTTAAGAAAAGAAAGCTCTTGAATGGACAATGAGAGGTACTAATTCAATGGAAAGACTTACCTCCTTATGAAAACACTTGGGAGGATTTTGACACAATCCATTCTCAATTTCCTTCCTTCCACCTTGAGGACAAGGTGGTTCTCCTTTGGGAGGGTAATGATGAGCCACTTGGGAAGGTGGTCTACAGTAGGAAGGGTAGAGGTGAGAAGTAGAGGAATATTCGTTATGCATGAGTGTTAAGAGTTGTTTTTGGGAGGACAGGTGGCTTAAGGAGATTGGAAGGAAGAAGGATTCGGTTAGGAGCAAAAGGTGTCAAGGAATAAAAGTGAGGGATAGAGGGAATTGAGGGATACTGAGAAAAGAAGGTTAAGGTTTAGAAGGGGAAGTGACTGACCCTCGAAGTTCTGTCTTATCTTTGTTTTTGTTGTACTTTGAATTGTTCCAATTTGTTGCTTGTTTGCTAGGTAGATGATAGAACATGATTTATGGATGTACTGTTCTATTTTAACGTCAATATAGAGTTTATTTCCTTTTCTTTATTGTGCTTATTGATTGCGAATTTGTATTGGATAGATTTGTTGTGTGTTTCTTGGTGGTTAACAGGTTAGTGTTCTATCAGTCACAAAAACATTCACACAGAGATAGACTAACATTAGTGCAATTGTATGCACTCGCGCATACATAGAGAGATGATTATTAGTAATTTACCTTTGGATCTCAAAGATAGTGGACAATTTCTTCAAGCTCTTGTTTTGCCTCGTCAACAACCTTTACATCTCTAAACTTTGTGTTAGATTCCATGCTAGGCTGCACTTTTTCATGTAAACCAAGTCCTAAAACATAGAGAATTACGAATAAGAAAAACTGTGTTACATTAACTTCAATTTGAATCTGTCCCGGTGACCAATATCATAGTAAAACCAAAAGGTATCATATATAGTTATACCTTTACTGATTCCTCTATCCTCAATAAGTGCTCCAACACCAGAAATCAATAGAAAACCCAGTAAAAATTGTGCGAATCATATGCCACAACTGCTCTTTAAAATACCCTCTTTTAGCTGGCACCATGTGTATAGGAGCCCTGGCAGTTCCAAGAATAGCATCTTTTGTTGATTTTCCCACATTCTTAAGAGCCGAAAAGGCTCGTATAATTTCTTCTTCCCTTGCTGAGTTGGCAACACCTACAAATATCATAGAAACCTCCTGCTTAACAAATAAAAAATAAAATAAATAACATCTGTAACAAAGCAAAAACACATTCCAAAATTTAAACAGATAAACTCAGTCCAGATTTCAAACTAGTAGGTATCCACTTTGCTTAATTTTTCATAACAATAGCAGCATGCCCACTTGGCAACATGCATATCTGAATCAGGAATGTCTTTGTGAAAACCAAGAATAATATGCAAAATGATTTAAACATCTCATCTTCATTTTGCCCAACTTTGCACTCCATCAGTATATTCAATGCCCTCAATGCTGATATATTTGTAAAATAAGAAACTTATTTTCCCACCCAGCTTAATGTCATCCAGCCTGTCACCTTTAACTAATGATTTAACATATTGAATGCTGCTTGGTTAGAATGTAATGACGGTTGGCTTTCAAATAGTCTAATCACTGCTTCAGAATCATTTCGACAGACAAAGTTCTCGAAGGTGGGCAACCTCACTTGCTTCATCTGCATCACGTATTGATCTATGAGCGAAATTACCAGCATAATTTGACTGTAACCTTTGTTGAGCACTTTTACCTGTAAAAAGAAGGAAAAGGAAAGTATTCTCATAACTGAAAACAAAGATAAACAAAAAAGATTGCCTAATCTTTTGCTTCATGTAATGCCTATGCAAAGTCCAAAGGCGAAAATAAAATAGAGCAACTCAGTCTGTTTTTAAGATATCTAGAAGCAGAACAGCAAACTATCAAAAAACTACCAGAGCAACACACTTCATCAAAACAAAGTAAGTCTTAACCAAATAACAACAATCAATTAAATATTTAATAATAAAAGTGAGACAAATGCATACCTCCAGCACCTCCAAACTAGTTGACAGTATAAGTTCTAACAAACAGATTTTTGACTTGCCCCAACTCAGATCGATGCTTAGAAACCTAATGAAGCAGCGGAAAACACAAAATATCAATAAATCAGCTGTGAAACATGAATGTTCAATCAAGATTCAGCTCTAACAATATTTAGCCAAACACAGTCTAATTCATATTAAATAAAGATGCAATCTCAAACGAGACCTGATAAATATCTCCCTATCCTGTCCAAATTACATCAATATTTTATTTAGAATCCTACCTTAACACAGAACTCCACCTGTGTGAAATCGCCCAATCAACCACGCTCCACCTGCAGCCCGAGGACCTCCCTCCACCACACCGTGAATGGCAGCCGCCATGGGTTCTCTACACTCATTTTCCGGTGAACCGATGCTGATTTTTCAGCTACATTTTTTGTGATCTTTCTGTGCGGGCGAGCGACTAACGAGGCCAAGCATGGTAACCCACGGCGGGGCCAAGTTTAGCCGCTTAAACCAACACGAATAGCCCCAAAACATTGTAACTAATATATTTAATTAGTTATTAAATATTTTACAAAAGACTGAGTTGAACAAGTGATGATGTGACGAATGATCATATCACTTTGTATAGGGCTTCTATCAAAACCCTTTTGTAAGTGGACTAGTGGAGTCTTTCTGTTTAATTAATAACTCCATGATGTAACATGGAAAGAAGATTATTGTTGCTGGAATTATGCATCCTCCAATCAAGCAATTGACATGATATTCAGGAGTGGCTCTAGGAAATTCTTTATTAAAAATATCCTGTAATTACAGCATTGAATTGCTTTAACATTTTTGTATAAATTCACACAACACTGTAAACTTAAATATACAAGAAATACATTCTTCTCCTCTTTTTGGCATTCTTCAGCAACTACGTTTGCTCCTTTTGCCTCTTCTTGCTCATACTCTGACATGCAGGGCTGTCTCAAGAACATTTGTGACCCTAGGTAAGAGTTACTTTTGAGGTCTTCTAATAATATAAACATATATTAAAAAAATTATTTCAAATTTATTTCTCTTATCTTTTGAGATGCAAAATTACTAGAAGAGGTGGACGGCGACCGACAGGCTAACGGGGTCAGGTTGGTGGAGGGTTTTGGAGACTTGATGTTGGAAAAGCGATGGGTGGTGAAATGGGCGATTTCCAATGCTAGGATTGACCGGAAAAGGCTTGAGAAGTCGTGGCCCAAAAGGTATCATTGGCAGCGATTAGCGGAGTAAATAGATGAGGTATGATAGGGGTTTTGGTGAGAGGGCTGAGGGGAGGAAGATGGTGGTGTTGAGGAAGGCCACCGACGTCGGGTACATGCTGAAAAGGCCAAAAATGGTTGTTGTGCGCGGTGGAACTAGGGCTACAAACGAACCGAGTTGTTCTCGAACAGCTCGATGTTCATTCAATAACAGCTCGATTTAACTCGATAACAAACTGTTCGCGAACAATTCGATGTTCGTTCAGTAATGTGTTTGATCCGAATTCGAACATAAGGTGTTCATTTGATTATGTTCGCAAACATATTGCGTTCGACTAATCCATCCGTTTGCGAACAACCTGTTCGCTTATTCGTTCGTTTATGTTCGAAAAACTTGGTATACATTTTTATATATATTTATATTTTTTCATTTTTATATTATTTTTGGTTTAGTTTGGACTTTGGATGAACTTTTTTTAATAGTAATCAATAATAAAATATTATGATGCTTTTGTTTTTCTTATATATATAATATATTTGGATTTTTTTTTTCAAATGCCATCAATAATTAAATATATAAGTATATAGAATTTTAATTAAAAAATAATAAATTATTTTGATACATAGCATGACAAATTTAATAACATAATAAATTGTACAATCAAGTGATATATAACATAACAAATCTAATAATATAATAGTTTCATATTTTTCCAAATGCAATCAATAGTTAAATATTATGAGATATCATTTCAATTAATAAATAATAAATATAGTATGGTAAATTAATGAACATAATATATTGTATAATCACGTGATGTATGGCATGACAAATTTAATAACATAATAGCTTAATTAAATGTAGTATGGTAAATTGATGAACATAACATATTGTATAATCAAGTGATATATAGCATGACAAATTTAATAACATAATAGCTTAATTAAATATAGTATGACAAATTTAGAACATAACATATTGTATAATCAAGTGATATATAGTATGACAAATTTAATAACATAATAGCTTAATTAAACCTAAATTAATCACACATTTGTATTGATATATTACAATAGACCTTCATACCACTATGAATTTATGGGTGTTGATATAAAATATATATGTAGACAGTAATGATAATATATATATGATAACCTATAATTTTGATAATTTAATAGCATATTAAACATATTTAATCTATGATTAATATATGTATGATAATAATTTTGTATATACACAATTACACATTATATACAGTAAAACCTCTCTATAGTCATAATGGTGGGATCAACTAATTTTATTACTATGAAGAGGTTATAACTTAATAGAGGTGTAGTTACAAAAACTATTATTTTGATTTCTTATTTTATAAGTCATGTTTTAGTAATACAGTATTAGGATTTCAATTCATATTTTAATAGTATTAGGATTTCAATTCATATTTTAGTAGTATTTAGATTTCAATTCAGCACTTTAATTACCTACTTTGAAATAATAGAAGATCATGTTTTAGAATCAGCAAAGATAAGTGTCATTGATAGAACTGTAAATACAGTTGATGCATGGTCAATTGTGTGAAGCCACAGACAATTGTCAATGGTTTTAAGCACTGCAATTAAGACCCCCGAACCAATGTCGATGAATTGCAAGTTACAAATGAAGTGGATGAGGAGAATAAAAGAGTCATTGCAGAATTGAGTGATCAGATTCGACAACTTCACTACACTAATTGAATGGATATTAATTTCTTCCTCAATCATCCAAATGACCAACAAATCGTGTATGTTTTAACTAAAGAAGAAACTATTGCTGCAATTAGACAAGAAGAGAAAGGAAATAATCCTGAGGATGATAGTACGGAAATACAAAAAGTTTCATGCCATGAGGCTCTAAACATGCTTGAGAAGCTAAAAATATTTTGGCTTCAACAAGAAGGTGTTTATGCTAGCGAGTTATTACGTACTCACAAGTTAAAATATGTGGTACCAACTCTATAACATAAATCATTGTCCTAAACAACTTTAGATAAACATTTTATTTCATCTTAAACCTTTAATGTAATATAAAATATTTTTTTTGTAATATATATATAATTGTTACTATGTAGAGGCAACTTTCCTTAAGGCGGGAATTAGAAAAATTATAACTTATTACAATGTGAAGTTTACTCTTATTTATAACTATCCCAAATTGGGACAATAATTTTTTATGACTATGTAGAATTTATTCTTATATAGAGTATTACTATAAAGAGGTTTTACTGTGTATATATATAACAAATTAATCACACATATGTATTTATCATATATTACAATAGACTCTCATTCCACTATGAATTAATTTATGGGTGTTGATACAAAATATATATGTAGACATTTAAAATATTTATGATAATTTATGTAATGATAATATATATATATAACCTATAATTTTGATAATTTAATAAAATATTAAACATATTTAATCTATGATTAATATATGTATGCAAATTCCTTTTGGTTGTGTTGTAATGTCATGTTTGATATGGAACCAAATTTTTTTTGAACCATTTATTGGTTTTAACATTCTGTAAGATCCATTTATTGGTTGTGATTTTTTTTATTGTTCTGTTCAATTTATTTTGAAGTTTTATTGTTTATGATGGTTATTTATTTTAATTTACTAAGTTTTTATTGATTTATTTAAAATATAAATATATAGAGAGAGTTGGTTTATTTTCAAATACTGAATTAAATGGGTATGAATTATAAATTGTTATATATTTATTTTTTAGAGCATGAATTGGAAAGTTAGTGTATATTTTTTGTTCAAACAAGTATTCGAACGAGTTATTCGAACAGGTATTTACAAGTTATTCGAACGAGTTATTTGAACGATTAATCGAATGATCACAAACTACTCATTTTGTTAATCGAACGAACTCGAACGGCCATTTTGTGTTCGTTCGAGTTCGAACACAATTTCGAACACCCTTTTGTGCTTATCGAATGATTTTCGAACGGGAGTGTTCATTCGTGTTTGGTACGTTTGCAGCCATAAGTGGAACTGGGTTGCAAGATTTGTAAAAAAAACCGGCCAAATCAAGAGCTATCAAGGCTGGGAAAACACTTGGAAAATGATAAAGTGATGATTCTGGTCGATTTTGGTGAGAAAATCGACCGAAATCACCTCCAAACGGCTGGCGGCGGAAGAGGAGTGGAGATGATTTATGTGAATCTCGAATTTTGGGATTGAATTAAGGGTGAGTAATTTGAGACATGTAAATGACCATTTTAGCCTTTCATTGTTAAAAGAAATTCAATGTGTTAATTTAGGGGTGTAAATTGGAATATATGAAACTAGAGGTACAAACTTACTATTTCGTCAAACTTTGGGTGGGAATATGTATGTAAAAAGTTTATAGGGCCTTTTTGGCTTCTTTTTTGGGGCCCCTTGGGCCGAGCCTGAATAAAAAATTATATACTATTTTTATTTTTGTAGTATATTCAAAAAAAATTATTAAAATATTGGGCATTTTTTGCCCTATTTTTTTTTTTTTTTGTGTGTGTGTGTGTGTGTGGGGGGGGGGGGGGGGGGGGGGGGGGGGGGGGGGGCGGGGGGGTGCTTAGGCAGATGCCTCACCTGTAAGTGATTATCTCGAAAAGGCAATGGAAAAACAATAAATTAAAAAACAAAAATCGATCACTTTCTACGCAAGTCTAGGTACAGATCAAATTGCTTACATTTATAAAACAAAAAAATCGTACAATATAAATCATGTAAATAATTCATACAAGAATTAAGAACACATTACAAACGTTTGGAGGCTTCTCGAATAATCTCTGATTTCGGACACGAAGACTGTTCATGGGTACTGTTAACTGGTTACGGTCACCACTACTATCATGTGATTCTTCGCTAATCGATCCAATGTAGGATCGCACTCATAGAAGTCCATACGAAAATAATTGAAGAACCGACAATTGTTTTGCTAGAACAATTGCCGGCATCAAGAATCAAGAACAATCAAAATGAAAAATTTTCTTCTTCACTTGAAGAAGAAAACATGAGAGAGAGAGAGAGAGGGAGGAGAGAGAGAGAGAGAGAGAGAGAGAGAGAACTTTTGGGTGGCTAAGGTTTTAATTGAATGAATAATCCCTCCTTGTTTAATATTAAGTTGCACTTATATAGTGCAACAATTAAAACTCTATTCCACTTAGGAATAGTCATGGGCTCCAACCCTAGTTCACCTTGCAACCAAACACCCTTTATGGTATTTAATTAATTAATTAATTATATTTTATTAAAATCAATTAATATATATATAATATATTAACATTATAAATAATAATTCATTAATATATATAAAAGATATATTTAAATATAATTCACTAATTTAATTTAATATTAAAATTAAATACAGGCAACAACCTTAGCAAATTAATTACACCGTGAGATTACCAAAATACATTTTCATCGAAAGACGAAAATACCCTTCTCACAAATTGATTCTTAAATTATCTTCTAAATGTGTGACCCGTAGGCTCCTCATCATATCGGCAGTGTGTAGTATTGCAATAACATCAATTAATCATCTCACTACACATAGACCAAGGTTGGCCCCTAGCATGACATCATGGCCACCCGAAAGATCGGATTTAGCGAAATCGCAGTCTGTCAGGTAAGGTTACCGTGCAATAAATCTTTCACAACTATTATCTCATAGAGAGGTACAGAAATAGTGTCAACCTCAGAATATCCTCGACATGTTTGTATCAGTTAGGACAATGACAGGAATATTAAATTGGATTGAGCATCAACTCAATCCCACTGTGGCCACAGATTTAATGTCATTGCTATTACTGAATTACCTAGTGAGATAACTTCTCCCGTACCCAGGAGTGATGAATACTTTGTCGATCTACCATAGTCTCGATAACTTCTCAATGTAGTTAATCACTACAATTGATAGCTCTGAATAGAACTACGTTGAGCTAGTGTCAAACTACACCAATTGGTGCACAAAGAGCTCCAGTGATCTCAAGTCAAGGATCACATGCACACCATTCGTTAGAGGATTATTCCATAGACATTGGTGTTACCATCATATGGAATCCTCTGGTGGGTATGTCTAGTGAACTTGCCTCTAGCAAGACACCATGCGTTGCACTAGGTTGTCGACAAAAAACTGACAAGTGAGTCAGTCACTGCCTTTCGACAGAGTCGTTCAACACTATGAAACCTGTAATAGCCAATACTACTAAAAACTTTAATGAAATACATATAAAATAATATAAAGAAATTGGGCCCAAAATTTTCTTTTATTAAATATATTATTATTCTACAAACATATACATTTTTACATAAAATGATAAACATATACAAAGTCATCAAAAACGTAAGGACAGTGTAAACGCGTCTTCTCGAACGCCGAAATCCATCCGACAGTGTCCTCACCTAGGTCCTGCAAACATAGGAAACAACGGGGTGAGCACTAAAATAATGCTCAGTAAGTAAATCCTCTACTCATGCTAGCCCCGTAACTCTCTTTCATCTTTCCTTACAACTCCTCATTCAATTTCTCTTGGGTACTTCTCTCTTATCTCGTTTTCTTTCTCTTAGAACTCTTCTATACCTCTCTTTAGTAAATCACGACCCATCTTACCGGGGGCACGGCCGGGACTCGCTCCCACTCTACGTGATCTCTACTCATCCTAGCTGATCGGACTCGGTATGCATGGATTCGGAACCCTTGGCCATATGGTATAATCTCTCTCTCGGGTATACGGGTTAGCCCTCATCCGCATGCACTCTCAAGGGCTACACCACTTCTCTATCTCAACTCAGGCCGCTCTCTCACTGCGGCGTACAGGGGAATACTCTACCCATTACTCACGGTTCCCCATCGCACACACTACTCTATTCTCTTAACTCTTAGGAACTTTACTCAAATTCTCTACTAAATCTCAGTTACTCTCAAGTGTATAAACAAATGTAGAGCTAGCTCATGCTCCAATGCATAATGAAATGCCAACTACAAACATTCTCAAACCGTCATTCTGCACAGGTCACACTAAAACGGCCATAACTTGCGTTATACACTCGGATTACTACGGTTTTGGTCTCGTTTTAAAGTTAGAAACAGGGCTACAACTTTTCTGTTTTGGTTCAGCCCAGTTCAAACCGTAAGATGCCCAAAAATTACTAGAAAGTTACGGCAGTGACAGGGCAGATTTCTTAGGCATTTCATCAAGAACTCATGTGCATATAAATACTCTACTAAAATTAATACTATACTTCCTTCTCTAGCCATCCAAATTGGGGAAAAACTCCCTCTAACAACCATAATTCCCTGTCAAGAAAAGCACTCCTAAAAAGCTTCACACAAAATCTCACAAACTTCATTCAAATTCCATTCTCAATACACATTAAAACACTTCTCATACATGGATTATCCAACAACTACAAAAATAGCTACTCATCTCAATTCAATTTCTCATCAAGCAAACTACATACTGATCATGCATACATCTCTACACAAAAAGCTTGTTTAAAACTCAAGTTGGGGGATTTACTTACTTGTGCAAAGATGACTTCTTGCACTTTTCCTTCCCTTTGTGGTCTTGTCTCTTCTCTACAAATCAAAACAACCACAAGGACAGCAGAAACCATATAAGAATTCACTACAATTATAAGAAAATTCACATCTAAAGCATGAATCCTTACCTTATGGCTTTAGATGAATCTTACTCAAAACCCCACTTAAACCCTTAGAAAACTTGGAAGATTGGATGGAGAAATTGAGAGAAAATGGGCAAATGGAAGAGGCGGTGGAATGAAATGAATAAAGGCTTTCTCTACACTTTACTCTTTTAGTTCATATATATATAAGCATCTTTCCCATTTTGCCCTTACTCTTCTTTGGAAATTCCATCTATATCCTTTGATTCCTTTCAATATACCCCCATCCAAACACAATCTCTACTAAATTTCCTTTCATTTTACTCCCCATTTTTCTACAATTAGGGGTAGAATGGTCATTGTGTCCCAAAAGAAGAATTCTCTAGAAAACTCAAGAAACTTGTATTAGGCTCGTCGCCGCGACGAAGAACTTGCGTCGCCCAGTGAAACAGGGCGAAACACCCGTGGGTGCAACTCCTCTCCTCGCCGCGGCGAAGCTTATCTTCGCCCTGGCGAAGATGGATTTCCAACCTTCACCAAAATTCAACCAATTCAAGGTAACCAATCACCAACTCAACATACAGAACAAATAAACTCAATTGAAGCTGAAACAGTAACTTTAACTAATACAGCAAATCTTAAATACGTACCTCAAGTGGGATATTACATAAACTTACCGTATTATTGTGTCCTTGGTCAGAATAATACTGGGGCTACAGACGTTTCTAGAATGGCACCATATATGATCATAGGGTTCTCACTATCAGATTGAACAACTGATACCCTATACGTGCTACCATCCCAAGGACATATTTATTACCTACATGATATAGAAGACTATGCCTTTTATTGATAAATAAACATTTATTACAGAGTCAATTTTACAATAATTGATTGGCTTTAGGGCACCAACTTTAACATCACCTGTCTACCCCTTGGGCCGGCCCTGCTTACATGGTATCAGAGCATCCTGTTTAATCTTGCTTCTACCCAACAAACCCTTTCTAGCCAACATTTCCAGAGTCAGTGAATCAAGGCCTTTGGATTGATCATCCTTCTTCCTAGCAAATCCTTCTTCACCAGATTTCCAGAACCTGCAAACAAGGCACTTGGATTAGTATTTTTCTTTTACCAAAACCACAAATTTCTCAATACTACCAAATTTTAACCAAACAACTTCCCTTATGGATCCAAACACCTTCCCTTATGGATCCAAACACCAACCCGCAAATCATAACTCCACCACCATCAAACCAGTCAACCGAAAACCAAAATCAAGACCAAGATTCAGGTTTGGGTCAAAATTCTGACCAAAGCCAACCCAACAACTCAATCTGGCCCAAAACCATTCGGGTTCATGGGTCAAACATCCAACCTGACGGGTCAAAGTCCTTACCCGTTATTCCAAATCATCCAAAATAATCCCAATTGACCAGAACCTCACAACCCTCTGTACTCCCTGGCATCTGATGATGTTGAGTTGGTACTTGTCAACAAGCACTCACTGGATCCAGAAACTATGCCACTTGGGCCCGTGACTCTCGCCGATCATTGATCACAAAGGATAAGGAAGGGTTCATCGATGGAACCCTTCCTCCACCGATAAAACCGCATCTCCTCAAGCACTGGTAATGCTGCAACTAGACCTGGCAAAACAGGCTGGTGGCCCGAGTACGGGTTAGGTCTAAACGGGTACGAGTCTTACAGGTACAGGCCCAAAACTGGTCAATCTAAATGGGTCCAAAATATTGGACCCATACCCTACCCTCTACAGGTACAGATAGACACATGGGTGCCCACACTCTTCACTCTAGTTTCCAATTCTTACAAATACACCCCCATAATTTATGCAATTTTAATATTTTACAGTTACACCCCCATAATCATTGATAATCCAAGGATTATACTATTTTATTAGGTTTTTTGGCCGGATTTTAGATACTTCTTAGTTCGTTTATGCCTGAATTGCTACTTAATTTTATATATTTTATGTTTTAGGCCAAAATGTGCATTTTTAGCAAATAATGAGTGAATTGGAGTTTCTGGACCCAGAAGCAAGCGAATCTCAGAATTCGGGAAAGTCTGAAGTAGAGTTAAAGCACTATGACGTTTGTTCCCATGGGAAAGCATCGAAGATCGAAGATTCAAGCAAGGAAGCAAGCGAAGGGCAATTCTGTAAATTCAGAATTTTCCAGAAAGGTTCGCCGCGGCGAAGTTTATTCTTCGCCAGGACGAAAGAAGCTAGGCACGAGATTCACTTTAGTTCGTCTTCGCGGTGAAGTCTGTGAAATTTTGTTTTCTCCAAAACGCATAGTTTTATTTTAGGAAAGGTTTTAGGTTTTTTGAGCGAACTATATAAGAAAAACCTTGCCATTTTGGACAGGGTTCGTCTGGTTTTCGTTTGTTTTAAAATAGCTTTTACATTTGGAGAGAAGATTTGAGCTTTAATCTTGTGGATTCTTCAATTAGGGGAGATCTCTACTTTTTCTCTTTAATTCAATATGTTGACTACTGTGTTTATTGTTTTTCTTGCTATTTGTGTTAGTTTAGTTATGAACTAACCCATTTTGGGTTAGGGTTTTGATGTAATTCGGATTTCTATGGATTAATCAATTGATTATTGTTGCTTTTATATTCTATTGCATAGATTGTGTGATTATTCCGATTTTTATTGATTTTACTTGTTGAACATGATGAGATTGAGAAATGAATCATGTTGAGCTTCTTGGGTAATCACTATTGTTATTTTGAATGCTAGAGATATATTTGAGAAACAATGGAATCAATCTAGGATTCCATTAGCCTAATGAACTTGGATTTGTTAATCTTCAAATTGTTAGGTGCGAAAGATTAATAGGGAAAAGTAGGAATTCATGGCCTGAGAAGGTATGTTTTGCAACTTAGGGAATTCGGTTTACAATCTGTGCATGTGAGTGTAAAGGTAGCATAATCCACATAATTAATCCATAGAGTCCGAATGAAGTCAAATCCTAACCGTTTGCTTACATTGATATTACTCTTGTGTTAAATCTTGCTTTCATAATTTAGTTGTTTTTACATTTAGTAAATTTTGCTTTCAGTTTAGTTTTATATTCTCCCATAAATCCAAACAATGTTCGGTTTCTCCAACTTGAAAACAAATAGGAAATTCAGTGTTTAGCAACCAATCCTCGTGAGAACGATACTCACTCATCACTTTATTACTTTGTGCGACTAGTGCACTTGCTATATTTGCATGTTGTAGTAACAACGCATTAAGTTTTTGCTGTTTTCAAGTTGTAGAAACCAAAAATTGTTTGGATTTATGGAATATAAAACTAAACTGAAAGCAAAATTTACTAAATGTAAAAATAACTAAATTATGAAAGCAAGATTTAACACAAGAGTACTATCAAAGTAAGCAAACGGTTAGGGTTTGACTTCTTTCGGACTCTATGGATTAATTCTGTGGATTATGCTACCTTTAAACTCACATGCACGGATTGTAAACCGAATTCCCTAAGTTGTAAAACATACCTTCTCAGGCTATGAATTCCTACTTTTCCCTATTAATCTTCCGCACCCAACAATTTGAAGATTAACAAATCCAAGTTCATTAGGCTAATGGAATCCTAGATTGATTTCATTGTTTCTCAAATTTATCTCTAGCATTCAAAATAACAATAGTGATTATCCAAGAAGCTCAACATGATTCATTTCTCAATCTTATCATGTTCAACAAGTAAAATCAATAAAAATCGGAATAATCACACAATCTATGCAATAGAATATAAAAGCAACAATAATCAATTGATTAATCCATAGAAATCTGAATTACATCAAAACCCTAACCCAAAATGGGTTAGTTCATAACTAAACTAACACAAATAGCAAGAAAAACAATAAACACAGTAGTCAACATATTGAATTAAAGAGAAAAGAGTAGAGATCTCCCCTAATTGAAGAATCCACAAGATTAATGCTCAAATTTTCTCTCCAAATGTAAAAGCTATTTTAAAACAAACGAAAACCGGACGAACCCTGGCCAAAATGGCAAGGTTTTTCTTATATAGTTCGCTCAAAAACCTAAAACCTTTCCTAAAATAAAACTATGCGTTTTGGAGAAAACAAAATTTCACAGACTTCGCCGCGGTGAAGAAAGAATTTCGCTGCGGTGACGAACTAAAGTGAATCTCGTGCCTAGCTTCTTTCGCCACGGCGAAGTCCTTCCTGGAAAATTCTGAATTTACAGAATTGCCCTCTGCTTGCTTCCTTGCTTGAATCTTCGATCTTCGATGCTTTCCCATGGGAACAAACTTCATAGTGCTTTAACTCTGCTTCAGACTTTCCCAAATTCTGAGATTCGCTTGCTTCTGGGTCCAGAAACTCCAATTCACTCATTATTTGCTAAAAATGCATGTTTCGGCCTGAAACATAAAATATATAAAATTAAGTAGCAATTCAGGCATAAACGAACTAAGAAGTATCTAAAATCCGGCCAAAAAGCCTAAATAAAATAGTATAATCCCTGGATTATCAATCATCTACTCCAAATTCAATTAAATTCACTTCTTTTCGTTCTTGGTTGAAAACAAAAATTTTCTCTCGTTCACTTTTCATCTTCCAAGTATGAATAAAATAAATCCAAACTCAGTAAAACTAAATTTCTCACATCTAAATGAATTCAAATCAACATGATTAAAGTAGCCCAATTTTTTGACAGAAAACAATACGAAGCAAACAACCCATTTTCAAATAAAGCAACACAAATTAATCCTACAAAAAACCCATTTTTCAGACCAAATCAATAGATCCATTCGCCAAACCATCCTTGGAGCCCAATAACTAAGTAATCAAAAGGAGAAGAAAAAGATCCTTAGATTGCAGCAAAAACAAACAGCACATAGACCCTATAAATAGCCAGCATAAATCAACATATGCATAGCTAGACAACTCCATTGCCCATAAAAACCTACTCAACAAAAATCTGCACAACCTAACAAAGACCTAAAGAGGCAATTTTTGCTACTATCCTCTTTGTCCAACATAACAAAAACCTGCAAACCTCAATCAAAAGCTCTGTGCTCTTCTGGTACTTTCTGATCTCTCTCAAAGCCACAGTTCTCGACCTGAAACGATGTGGCTACTTCACTCCTCCAATCACCAAAGCTAATGGCTAGCTGCTTATGTGGCGCCTTGCCTCTGATAGACTTCCTTGCTGTTTGTTTTGTGCAAGCCATTTGAAAGGTTGATGATTAAAAGAGTGGTTTTCTGTTTAGACTAAGACTAGAGAAGTGCTAAAGCGGCGACGATGGAGAAGTTGGAGTTGAGTTTGTAAGGTGGGGACTGGAAAAGGTAAAAGTGTAATGTAATTATGTCAGGAGATAGAGTTGAGTTTGTAAGGTGGAGATGGAGAAGTGTTGAAGCGGCGACGGTGAGAGAAAGGAGATGGCGATGGTGAGAGAGCTGCTTTGCGTCTATACTAGGTGGGAATTAGGATGAGAGTCGAACTGATATTTTTTAGGATTACGATTTACTAATTTAGGGATTTCAAATCCTTTTTTTTTTTTAAATAATAAACGAGTACCTACGGGCACCCACAGGTTTACCTGTATAACCCATTGACAATACAGGCCAGGCTAGGTATAGGTCCAGAAAAAACGGGTCCAATGCATTAGACTCGTACCTTATATTTTTTACCCCGGTACAGGTCTACTCGCGGATTTGGACCCGTTTTGCTAGGTTTAGCTGCAACACACTCATCCGAGCATGGATTAGCAACTCCTTAACCCAAGAGATTGTCATCGGACTACCACAAACAAAAAATGCCCAAGAAATGTGGGCAAACATACATGAGATATACGACCAGCTTGATTTGGCCAAGATATTCACCTTACAACAATCTCTCACTAAAATCAAACAACATAACTTACCGGTGACTTCCTATTTCAATTGCTTATCGGTGGTTTGGAACGAATTAGATGTTGTAGCAGAACCTCTTGAAGAGCCAGCAATGGTGATTCAACAAGTCAAAAGGGTAAAGGATCAAGATAGGATCGATTGATCCATTTTTTAATGGGTTTAAACGATGGTTTTTTCCCTTTTAGAACATAGATGCTGCCACCATGCTGATGTCGATGCTTCGCCGCACTTACCAGTTGGCTATGCAAGATGAGAGCCAACACATGAGCTCACATCGGCAACACTGTTGCTTTCAACATCACATAGAGAAAGTTCAGTGATGGAGAGAAGAGTGAAGGCGGCAATGAGAAAAAAAGGTTCATGAGGGGCCAGCAAATGATAAAGTTATTTTATATGGGGCAAAATCCAATAGCTTAGATTTTTTTCTCCCAATCCAACGGTCCAAATAATACCAAGTCCAATCCCTTTACTACTTCACATGGGCCAGGTTCCTCCACACCTAATGGGCCAACTTCATTTAATTCAAATGGGCCATATCAAGCAAGTGGGTCTAATGAGTCAGGATACAATAAGTCTGGAACAAGTGCACGTTATTGTGATTACTGCAAATGGAGAAATCACAATCGCGAAACTTGTTGGAAGCTGCATGGATAATCAAAAATCTGGGTACACTGTAAACCAAACAAACACCATCGGGAATTATGTACCCACATTCAGTCCTAAACAATATCAACAAATAATTAAGATGTCGGTCAACTTCCCCAGGCTAATACGACATCCTATGCAGGTACATCTTGTTGTTTCAATTTAAATAAAGATGATATATGGATAATTGAGTCAAGGGAAAGTGACCACATCATTTGCAACTCCAAGTGTTTCACCCATAGACCCACAAAATCATACAAATATATTCGTAAGCCCAATGGAACCATGGCTCCCGCTACCCAAATAGGGACTATTCAACTTACCAAAACCTTAGTCCTCCGTAATGTTTTATTTGTCCCAGCCTTTAGATTTATCCTTATCTCTGTTTCCAAAATATGTCAAGATAACAATTGTTGTTTAAAATTTCTTCCTAACGTATGTGAATTTGAGGACCCTTTGATTGGGAAACTCATGGGCTCAGGTAAGTTCATAACAGTCTTTACTATTGGATCACTGATTCCATCAAAAAGTCTCAAAATATTTTGTCTTGTATTACTAAAAATAAATTCTCTAATTGTAATGCAAATTTTAATAAAAATTCCTTGATTTTGCACCAAAGATTAGGTCATAGTGCTTCTATTCCACAACCTCATTATCCAGTTTGTCCCCTTGCCAAACGGATGAGAATGCAAAATATCATATTTTCCCCCCTTAATAGCTAGTCTTTTATACTTATTTGGTGCCTAAATGTACTCATTATTATTTTATTTTGATTGAGGATGCAAATGGAGGCGTTAAATGCAAAATGAAACTAATTAGGTGAATTCAAACAATTTCAACATTACTTCATAATCTAGGCATAACTCCCTCGTCCGAGCTCTGATTGAGATGATTCTTAATGCCATGGAACCCTAAGAAGTAGATCTACAACTTTCATGTTTTGTGTTTGGAGAGATACTTGCTGCATCAAGGTTTTAATCGGGCTTGAAATTGATGTACCTGCACTACTGACGTTCTGGAACATTCGGCCTTATCATGCAATTCAAATATGCGGCTAATTATTGGAAGTTTTGAAGATCTGGTGCATGAAAGTTACAACTGGAAACACCACTTTCCTATCTATATTAGGACTTTATTTTATTTTTAATTAATCAGATTTGGATAAATGTTATTTTAGGATAAAACTTAGAATATTTTTAGGAGATTGAGTAGAATTCAAAGACTTAAATTGGATATTTTTAAGAGAAGGAGAGAGATCAGACTGAGATACTACACACATCTCTCCTTCTCCTCTTCTTCAACTTCTCCTTTGAGTTTTATGATGGCCATGAGCGGTTAAATTTTCATAACTTGGTCAAACGAAACGGAGGCCTCGGAATCAATAAAATTGTGAGATCTAATATGTTTTTAGCGTTCAATATATGCTTTGAGTATTGGATGTTCTTTTATGCCTATTTTCATGATTGTCTCATTTAATTACTAGGAGGCCTACTAGTTTATTATTTATTGCAATCTATCGCTAAATTAGATATCAAATCCGTAATTATTTGATCCCTCTAATTTATGAGTAACTAAAATTTAAGAATTTGTTGCATCAGGAATTATTAAATCTTAAGAAGAATGCTTGACTAAATTAAATACAACCGCTTGTGTTTATATTGTTCAGCTTCATCGATCTCTCTAGTTCTTAAGGCTGCTACTAGATTAAACCTTTAGTGCTTATTTTGGGTTGTTTAGTAGTAAGATTAATTAGATCGCTTGTTTCCTAATTAATTGCAATTAAGGAGAGATAGGAAAATAGTTCCAATGGTGAATATTCAAAGTATGAATTGATATATACTTGCATCGATGATCAGTTATAAAATTCCGACGGTGGATGTTGACTTAGACCAAGGTTTGTTTTTTTGATTGATTTCGATAATTTAATTTGAATTATCCCTTAGTTGTTTTTCCTGAAATTGTTTTCATTAGACTCAAATCCCCCCCATCCTTGTTCACGTAGCATAAAACTAGGCTAGACACTCTCCGTGGGAACAATCCTTACTCGCACTACTACATGTATTCTTAGATTTTAATTTTGGTTGCCTGCGACAACACACCACAAACAATCCCGAACTATTTTTCCACATAGCACATCAAACACTACTCGTCTTTTTTCCTTTATTCACATTGATATTTAGGGGCCTATTGGTTGTTTTGGTTTCTTTTTTTTGCTGATATTTAGTTTATATTGATTATGTAGATTTTTCAAAGCGTAAATTATAAAGACTATGGGTTGGAGGTTGTAAGTGATAAGGTACCGTACTTCCCCGTAAGGGTAAAAGTTAGGTTGAGTTGGCAAGTTTTTACAAGAATAATGGAGATTTTAGAGGAACAAAAAAAGGGTATGGACCGATTCAAAGAGAGTTGTTTCAGTCATTTTGTGAACATTAATGAAAATTGGAAAAAGGCTTTCTAGGGGTAGGTAGTGCATTATATGTTGCTGCACTTAGTTAAATGAAAAAAAAAAATGAAATGTGATTCCTGGTGGATGGGAAGCCACTACATTTTGGGATGATGGAATATGCCCTGATGACAGGCTTAAGATGTAGGGCATTTCCAAATGCGGAAGAGCAAGAGAGAATAAAGAAGGGTAAGGCAACCAATAACCTGGCTAAAAAGTTTTGTGGGGGGGGGAGGGGGGGGGAGGGAAGGCGTCTATTACGTGATGCATTTAGAGAAAGTGGGTATACCTCTTCAGAGAGGTTCAAAATGTGCCTAGTATGATTCGTGCATTTGATTCTAATAGCTTATGACTCAACAAAAGTTGTTAATATGGATTGGATGAAGATTGCAAGCAACATGGACTTCTTTAATGCTTATTCGTGAGGACGAGTATCATTTCAGCTAACCATGGACTCCTTACAAGGAAAAGACATGGCGTTAAAGCATCGCCAATCTGTCAAGAAGAATAGACCGAGCACGTACAATTTGTTTGACTTCCCATAGGCAATGAGGTAAAAATTAGTAGCTTTTTGTTATATTTTTTGTATTATATGTGTTTAAATTATGATATGGACTATTTTTTTACAATGTAGGCTTAGATGTATAAGGTCATCCCTGTCCTAGCTAAAGCTGGGGGGAGGAAGAAGACTTCAGATGAGTGATCACAATTTCCTAGAATGTTGTGGTAGCACATCGAGAAGTGTACCCATTGGGATTATGACAAAATAGATATGGAAATTCAAGCGGCTCGGGTAAGATTAAAGGATTAATCTTTTGAATATGCACTTGCTTTTAAATGTGGCTTAAGTTTGATTTATTTTTTTTCTTATTGTAGGGAGTTGTCTGTCTCTTCCTCATCGCTACTAAGGGTGAAGCGGGAGTGGAGTATGTTACATCGTTCAAAGCACTAGATGATGTAGCAGATGAAGGAATAGATCGCCTAATGGAGGACCTAGAAGGGGTTACGCATGTGAGTGTAGTTGTAGGGCCACTGTTTGAGAATGTTGTTGACACTAAGGATGTTAAATCTCCAATCGACGGGAGGGAGGAGGAGGATGAAGAAGTTTGTATGCCTCCACCCAATTGGCAAATCGATACAACAAGTATCGCTTTGCCGAGGCATCAGGGTCGGAAGGATGAGGTGGTTGACCTCATAAACGGTCTATTTGAGAGTTTTACAATAGCCGTTTAAGAGAGGTTTGAGAAGATGGAAGAGCGGATGAAATGGGTAGAGGAGAAAGTTGATAGGGTGGAGGAGGAAGTTGGTGGGGTATTGAAAGTGGTTGAAGTGCAACCTGAGCATAAAAGAGAGAGCCGAAAAAGTAAGCACGTAATTTCTCCTTACATAGCAGTAACGAATTGAAAGAAGAGGAAACGAAGAAAAAAATGAGGAAGTCCATGAAAGTGGAGAAGCAAAAATGGAGGACGGTAAGGAGGAAGGCAGAGGAAATGGGGAAGTGAAAATGGAGGAGGGTGAGGCAGGACGTGAAGGAAGTGGGAAAGTGAAAATGGAGGAGGAAGGCGAAGGAAGTGGGCAAGTGAAAACAGAGGAGTTAAAGGTCGATTTGTATAGGCTAATAGATGAGGAAAAGAAAAAACTATTCTATGCCTATTATAATGATTCTAGAAGTGATGAGCATGTGAAGTGCAAGACTGGGGATTATCCCCGGGAGTGGTTTGAAAAGATGTTGACAATTGGCAGGTGGCTCGACAACTCAGTGAGTTCTTTTCCCTTATTTTTTCTTATTTTTGCTTATGTTTTCCATGAGGTATTGTATACTTATCATGTTGATTTTATTTGATGCAGCACATCGATAAGGTATTGGCACTTATAAAGCTACAACAAAGCAGTTAAGGTGATATTTTGTATTTGCATTGTGCCATCACCGATGTGGCTTTTGGCCAAATGCTAGTAACTACATATGACACTTTACTGAAAAAGGCCAATGGTAGAGGTGCAACAAGGGGAGGCAAGCAGAAAAGATTGGCCACAGATGACTTCAACAGTGTCCTTGATGATTTTCAATTTGATGACAGGATGATACAGTATGTACAGGGGGAAAGGCCCAAACATGGCAACAATTGGGAAAATGTTAAAAGAGTATATTATATCATGAACATCAAGGATATGCATTGGATAACCGTCATTGCACTACTAGATGAGGGCTTGCTGCAAATCCTTGACTGCAACCCAAGTATTTGTCAAGAGAGGCAGTTGGACATAGAGTTATAGTCGCTGTGTATATTGTTCCCGTGGCTATTGCGCGACAGCAGGATGCTTCAGCACTTGGGTGATGAACTACTGACAAGAAACTGGCCACTCAAGCGCCTTCCCGTCCCAACAAATGACTCAAGATAAATTTTGTATTAAACTTACATAATACAACTGTTCTATAAGCTGATTCTAATGCTAATGTCTTCCTCCTATTGTAATGCTGATTGCGGGGCATATGCACTAAAATTTATTGAGTTCGACATGACCAACACCCTGATGGACAGCTTGAATGATGAAACAATGAGTAACTATCAAGAGCGCTGGGCTGTTAAGGGCTTCCATGGGCATAAGGATCTCTTTTGACTGACCAGAACCCAATCCAAGTCATTGTTGATGTTATCATCAAAAGATATGGAAGTTGGACTTAGAATTTTATAGTTTATGTGATGTCTAATTAGGTTGTCTTGAATAATTGGATTGTCTTGAATTGGATCAGCTAGTGTTATTAAGTGTCAGGCTGTTGATACTTGGGTTGTGGTGTTATGTATGCTTTGTAGCTAAGGCCAAGGTTGGATAATGTTGGAAGGGGTGCTATAGAAGAAGATGAAGAGGTTGTTGCTGCTGCTACTGATGTTGAAGGTGTGCTGGATAATCTTGGAGGATGGGGAAGTGGCTGAAGAGAATGATAAAGATGGGGGATGGAAGCTGCTGAACTTGCTTTTGTTTTGGGTGTATATAGTACATTTATTTGTGGTACATAATGTTGTAATTTAATGTAATTGACACATTTCATATTTGTACAAAAGCAATTCAGTATTTCTTTCCCTCTTTTGAGTTTGAGTTTATTTAGTATTCTTGTTACATGGCATTGATGTGTTGATGCAATTAGGTTGTCAAATTCAGGAGAAAATATAGAATTAATATTTGTTGGTGATTTTAGTTTGTCAAAATTCAAGAGAAAAGCTAGAAAAAATATGTATTGCCCATGATCGCTTAAGCAATATATAAGCGACTACATATATCGCTTAAGCGACCAAGGGTTTTCTATACAGGATCGCCTAAGCAAGAAAATAAATCGCTTAAGCAATCGTGCATCTAGAAACATCTAGATTCTGCCATGGACGTGATCACTTAAGCGACCAAGAGTAAAAGTGAATAATCGCTTAAGCGAGACAATAAATCACTTAAGCAATCGTGCATCTGGGCAAATCTTGATTATGGATTAGACTTGATCGCTTAAGTAATCCTAAATCGCTTAAGCGACCAAGGGTAAAACTAAAGAATCGTTTAAGCGAGACCACAAATCGCTTAGGCTGTCGTGCATCTAGGCAGATCTTGATTCTACCTTGGACTTGATCGCTTAAGTAATCTAAAATCGCTTAAGTGACCAAGGGTAAAAGTCAAGAATCGATTAAACGAGAGTATAAATCGCTTAAGCAGTCGTGCATCTAAGCAGATATTGATTCTTCCTTGGACTTGATTGCTTAAGCAATCCCAAATCACTTAAGCGACTAAGGGTAAAAGCAAAGAATCGTTTAAGCAAGACCGTAAATCGCTTAAGCGATCATGCATCTGGGCAGATCTTGATTCTGCCTTACACATGATCGCTTAAGCGATCATGGATGCTTAAGTGACCAAGGGTAAAAGTGAATTATCGCTTAAATGATCTTGATTTTGCCTTGGACATGATCGCTTAAGCAACCAAAGGTAAAAGTGAAGCATTGCTTAAGTGATCTTGATTCTAACTTGTATGTGATCGTTTAAGCGACTAAGGCTAAATATACAGGATCACTTAAGCGAGACATGAAATCTCTTAAGCGATCCAGTGTATACGGATTATTTTTATTATGCCTTTCACAAGATCGCTAAAGTGATTTATATTATCGCTTAAGCGATGAAAGCTTATAAACAGTGGATCGCTTAAGCGATGATAAACATCGCTTAAGTGATTCCTTTTTTTTTTTTTTTTTTTTTTTTGGAGTAGGTTGTCAACCCCATTTCAAGTGACGTTAATGTGAACTTCGGACGTTCACAACATCACATGATTATTAACATTAATGTTAAGCGACATCGGTTATTAACACTTATTAAGGCCAATTAAGAAGGATTATTTGCAACCTAATTCCATCAACACATATTAAGGTTACAATCGTATGATATATAGATGAATGTCATAGCGCACTAGCATGACATGCTAGTAGAAACGTACCTCAATTTCATAAATATGGATGATGTATTTGAGAATGATTAGATTGAAATAAGCTTCAATTTTGACTGTATGATTAGTTCAGTGGATCATGATCTGTCTTGTGTCAATTGATTTGATTATTTATATCACTTAATCAATTTTGTTTCAAAATTATGTTTTAATTAAACTAATTTTTTTACATCTGTACATAAACATGGAAAAGAAATATTAAAGTATAGAATGACTCTATATAATAGAAATTTTAATGTTTTTAAAGTACCAAAGTAAATTACCCTTAATCGCTTAAGCAATATATGGTTTCGTTTAAGCGATCATGTCTATTTAGCCTTGGTCACTTAAGCGATATATGGTTTTGCTTAAGCAATCCTGTCTATTTAGCCTTGGTCGCTTAAGCGATAATAAATCGCTTACACGATCTTGTCAAAGGTAGAATAAAGGTCATCCGACTATATTAGATTGCTTAAGTGGTTTTAGGTCTCTCTTAAGCAATCCAATATATTTAGCCTTAGTCGCTTAAGCGGTCATGTACAAGCTAGGATCAAGATCACTTAAGCGATGCTTCACTTTTACCCTTGGTCACTTAAGCAATTATGTCCAAGGCAGAATCAAGTCACCCCAAGTGCACGATCGCTTAAGCGATTCTTCACTTTTACCCTTAGTCGCTTAAGCGATCATGTCCAAGGAAGAATCAAGATCACTTAAGCGATTCTTCACTTTTGGCCTTGGTCGTTTAAGCGATCGTTTAAGCGATTTATGATCGCTTAAGTGACCAAGGCCATTTTGCTTCTTATCTCGTCGATTTTTTCATATTGTGCACATTTGAGTGAGAAATTATATTCCATATTATGGGTGAGCTCCATATTCAATCATAACCATCAATATTTGTGAAATGCGGTACATTTCTACTAACGTGTCACACTTGTCACTAATTCAGTAATTTGATTGATTGATTGACTTGATACGACAATTATGTTGATAATATTGATTTTGTATGTCTTACTTCTTTGGGCAGCAATCAATGCCGTGCAGAGGTAATATGCGAAATTTTACTTACTTAAACCCTTTTTAAAATGGATGAAAATGAAAAATAATTAATTTGATTTAATACGTTATAAAGGATGATTTATTCAATGTAACAATTTAATTTAAAACATAAAAATTGAAAAGAACTCTTCAATGGTTGGCATTGGCAACTCTCTTGATTTCATCATTCTTGTTTATGGCATAGTTGGAAACATAGGGACATAAAATCAGTTTAATGCACCACAAAAGAGAAACATAATAACTTCATCAAATCCTTTAAGCAATCTGCTTGTTAGATCTGCATATAAGAAAAGATCGCTTAAGCGACCTTACGTCGCTTAAGTGATCTAGTAGTCACCATATCTGATTTGAGTAGTAGATCACTTAAGCGATCTAGTGTTCAGATCTAATCTGAGCAACAGATCGTTTAAGCGATCTTAGGTCGCTTAAGCGTTCTGATGTTCAGATTTGCAGATAAGAGAAGATCACTTAAGCGACCAAGGATCGCTTAAGCAATCGGCTATTATCTGCATATTTGAACATCAGATCGCTTAAACGATCTACTCTTCAAATATGCAGATAATTGTCGATCACTTTAACGATCTTATCGCTTAGGCGATCCGATCTTATCTGCAGATTGCTTGCTTTCTTGCTATTGATCAATTCAAACCTAATTTTCTGGATCTGCATGTGATCGATTCTGGCAACTGCTTCTCTTGTGGCCAGGTTGCTTCCAAATTGAGCACTTATTCATCCTTCGGGGAACCTCACAGGCTGATGGAATACGCTTAACTCTTTTACTCCCTTTTTTCTATCTTCTTGAATGGCGAATGGATGATAATGCCACCCAACTTTGGCGGCACCACCCACTACTCTTCTAGAGGAACTAGATATATCGTTTCCGAATAAGCCAGCATGTAGTGATTTGCCATACAGAGAGGGAAGCAAAGCTCCATGTCAATTCTTAAACCAAAATCCGGCTTTCATTGGTGTTTCAATGCTGCTAGTGCATGAGGACAAGGTACATGTTGAATGTCAAGCACTTTACAGCTGCAAGTTTTACTAAGAAGGTTAACTAGGGCATCCAGACCATAGCTGCGCACGGTGAACTCTTGAGCATTAAGAAGATAGGCAAATAGTGTATTTGACAGTTCCATACGCTCTCGCAATAATTTTTCAGCTGATGGAACAAGGGTTATGGTAAAATTATCTGACTCCGTACGACGCTCATGGAACCACCATGACAATGTCTCTAGATTGTGTCAAAAAGGGCAACTATTGGAAACTCTCTTTCTATTAACAACTTCGAATTTATGGACTCGGCTATGTTCGTGGTCATGACTTCAAACCTTCTTCCAGGAAAGTAAGCTCTACTCTATTGCTCGAAACCAACATCATGCTCAAGATACTCAGCAATTCTATCATCCTTGATTCGGATTTGCCAGAAGTGCTCCTCGAACTCATCAACTCATAAGCTTTTGCTGCCATGTAGTATGTTTGAAGAAGGCTAACACACTTAAACTTTTGTTTTATGTTCTCACCAAGGTGCCTCATATAGAATCTGTGATGTGCTTGAGGGTAAATAGTGGCAATCCCCTTCTTTATAGAGTTGTGCCTATTGAATATTATGCACAACTCGTCACTGTTAGGCACTATCGTACGTAATTGCAGAAAAAACCAAGTCCACGACTTGTCATTCTTATAGTCAACCACACACCATGCAATGGGATATGTGTGATTCTCGTTGTCCTGTGCAGTGGCCACCAACAATGTACCTCCATACTTTCCCATCAAAAAGCAACCATCAACAGCCAACACCTTTCTCATGTTTACAAAACCCTTTATAGCAGCACCATAAGCAACAAAAAAATATTTAAACCTCATATTCTTGTCCCACTTCAAAGCCGTCTTGCTACCTTGGTTTGTCAACTCAAGCATATAACGGTACGCTTCTAATGCTGCGTACCCATGCTCCAGCATGCCCCTCACAAAATCTTGTGCATGTTGTCTCCCTTTCCAGCATTTCCAGTAACTAACAACGCATCTCAACTCTATGCGCACAAGTCTTTGAATGTCCTTAGGAGATGGACCTTTCCCTTTAACAAACTGACTTTTGACTAATTGTCCAATAACATTAGCGGAGGCTTGTCGATGCTCACCTGAAATATGTCTCAAACCACATGTGTGCTCACGGGTATATGTGCTAAAAATAAATTTTTTGAACTCCACCAACTTTTTACAATAAACTCACCACTTGCACTTTCGGTCACGACATGCAACTGTCACTGCCGATGAATTAGAATTTTTGGTGATGAACTCAAAATTACCTCTCACGGCAACAAGTTTTAGCTTCATCGCCACTTCCTCTTTCTTGTCAAATAAATACCCTATGCGCAAGTCCGATCCATTAGTAAAAACATGAGTTGATTCACTACTACCTGCAATTGTTGCCTCTGAACCTGCATAAAGGACCATAGTGTTCTCTTCTTCACAAACTACACCTTCTACATAATCTGTATTTAAAGGAATCTCTATATCTGCGGGAACATGTATGGGGTCCTCCTCGTCAACATTTTCATTCCGCGGCACATGACCAACCTCTTCTACAATGTCCTCTTCACCACCCAAATCACCGCCTACTTTTGATTTTTCAACTAAGAAATCAATGTCCTCGTAGTTCAAATTAAAACCAGCATTCTCTCCACCAACTTCCTCAATATCTCCTTCCTTTGAACCAACTTCCAATGGTTTATCTACAAAAGAAACCCTTAAAATCGGCCTCAAACCATTATCACCCACATCAGTCATATATAACTTCACACCTTCATCTGACTTTAATATAGCAGGAGGTACCTTATAAAGTTCAGAAACTCTGCTTAAAATATACTTCACAACTATATCACTACGTGAGCAACTCAAATCATGTCTTCTAATTATTTCATCAATCAACTCATCAAAACTAACCTTTGTGCTCATAGCAATTGGTATAACTTGTTTGCTCTTCCCAATCCACTTCCAACAACTTTTTTCCTCCACCCACTCACCAAAATATTCAACACCCAAAACAACTTGTCTACAGAGTCGCTTGAGCGATCTTGTGTATCGCTTACTGGATCACTTAAGCGATCTAGTATAAATAAGTCTGATCGCTTAAGCGATCTTCTGCCATTTACTTGATCACTTAAGCGATTTTCTGTCATATACCAAACTTATAGAAGATCGCTTAAGCGATCTTCTGCCATTTACCTTATCGCTTAAGCGATCTGCTACCATATACCAAACTTATAGCAAATCACTTAAGCGATCTTATGTCATATACCTGATCGCTTAAGCGATCTGCTGCATTATACCAGACATACCAAATCGCTTAAGCGATACACCAAATCGCTTAAGCGATCCACTATATCCAGAACACATTTTCAGTCATCTCCATCTACAATTGGTGCTACCACCCCTAACTACCCACAATACAAGAAAATAGTCAACAAATTTCACTCATTTCAACTTGCATTACATCAAACACAACCCAACAACCTAAACAACTAAATCAAAATCATAACCCAAACCCAATCCATCATTAAATCTTTGTAAATCGAAATATAAAATAGAAAGGGGACATACACATGCCTGGACGAAATGTCAGAAGGAGGAGGAGGATGATCTATGGCAAAGAAGATGTTAATGGCGAAGGAAGAAGATAGTGTTAATGGCGGGAAGAATAAGATGTACAGGAAGAAGGAAGAAAAAGATGTACAGGAAGAAAAAGATGTAGAGGAAGAAGAAGATGCAAAGGAAAATGACGATGCAAAGGAAGAAGAAGATGTAGATGAAGCTTAGAATAAACAGCAACCAGGGCAGGGATGCGTTAATGGCAGAAGGAAGAAGAAGAAGATGTTATGTTTGGGTTTATTTGCAAGAATTTCAGGTTTTTGGGTACATATTTAATTTTTAAAAGATTACACAATACTTCTTTAATCCTAATTAAGTCATGATTAGTGTTTAACTGTTAGTAGTTTGTCTTAATAAAAAATAACGTCATTTAGTAAAAACTAAAAACTACATAGTCTTTTAATTAAATTCAATGCCAATATGACCTTTTAACCATTTGCCCCCAACTTTTGGTTGAAAGAGTTGCTGCAGTTTTAAATACAAGTGCCCTTGTGCTCATTTATTAATGTACTAAGAGCATCTCCAAATGACTCTTTATATAACACAAACTTTTTATTATAAAGAGTCTATTCATAAAAACAAAAGTCCAACATACTCTTTATCTTTAAAATATAAATTAGAGAGTGAGTTTGGCTCTCCACATTTAGAAAATCAAATTTCACTCTATCCTAATTTTAATTAATAAACTACAAGTTCCTATGCATTTTATTTATTAATTCTCTCTCTTAAAAATAAAAAACATCTTCATTAAATTTAAAGAATCTATTGGATTTAAAAAAAAAATTGTGTTCTTTGTATTTAAAAATTAATGAAGATGCTCTTTATTTATGTGAAAGATGCTCTTCAAAATAAAGAGCACCATTGGAGATGTTCTAATTAAAGACTTTTGCTTATAACAAATAAAAAGCTATTCAACAGTCTCTAGAATATTATCTATCAAGAAACAACAGAATAGTATTACCTATCAAGAAACAAGAAGAATAGAAACCCTAGGTGCAACATATGCACATGCATTGCCGTGTATCTAATCAATATCCAAGTCAACTTTTAGGATGCTTGACCATATAGATGCTCAGGAGATGCTTAAACCCAGAATTAGCAGGACTGGTTAGCTAACCACTAATTGTTGTATTGAATGCTGCAATTTACATTGATGTATTAATACAACGTTATACTGTAACAAAATCCAAAAATCATTCAGCAAACCAAGGCGGCCGGCTGTGATTACCTTTTATGAACTTACATTCGCCCACTGACGCCCGCCATATATTGAAATGCCCTTACTCTTATATTCAATTGATCGTAAAAGAAATAGAGCCATTATGCAAATGCAAAAGAAAGCAAGTTTTGAGCTCAATCTCAAGGGAATTTCTTCAGCCCATCTCAAACTGGGAAATTCAAGCATGTACACACTTTACACCCCGAAAATTATGTCTCAAGAAACTCTGAAACAAGAAACTGACATTACAAAATGGGATCGCCTAGTTAGAAATTCCCACACTTTTAGTTCTGAAACAAGTTGCAGGTTATCAAATAAAACTAATCAGTAATCACTACTACATTAATGTAAAGTTAGGATAAACCATCACATAATAGACCACAACAATACGGAAATGGATGGAGTTGTGGGGCACTTTCCGCAAACAAACACAATTGGATAAAACAAAATCATAAGCATCAACTTTAATCTCTTTCATCAAAAATATCAATTTTGAAAACCCTTCTTGCACTCGCATCAGGCCATGAAAGAAGATCAGTATCGCCTCCTAGGACTCCTTGAGCGATGTGTACGTGCAGATCTGCGAAAGTTTTTGCAGGTAAGAGCAATATTCTAAAAATCGTAATAAAAGTTTTATACAACTAAAACGGTTTATTCCATGGTCATTTAAAGAAGCACTATTTCCTCTTTTAAATCAGTCTACACAAGACCTCTTGATAAAACATAGTTCTGGCCAGCACAACAGTTTTTTATTTAGACATATATTGTCCTCCTACACATGTAATACTAATAGGAGGAGCTTCCCTTAATGTAACTACAAGTAGAGACCTCTTGCCTATGCACACAAAATTATATCTACATTTCACGAAAAGAAGAGAACAGCAACAAACCTCATATTCTTTCTTTTGAAGGGTCCAGTGCTGGGCCCATTGCTGAAGGCCCAATCAACATTAATAGTCTGCGTGAGAAGTTCGGTTCCATTCATAGCCGCTATAGCATTTTGAGCTTCCTCGAAATTCTCATATTCAATCAGTGCATATCCCTACTAAATCAAAGTTTCATGTTAGATTACGTTAAAGAAAAATCATCATAAACCTTCAAAACTGAGAATTAGTTAATGGTATTGTTGAATACTCAACAAAATAACTACAAAACGTAACAAATAAATTATAACTTGATAAAAGATTTATGAAAATAGACATTGGTTTTGAGGTAGCCAGGACTAATCCAAACCCTAATTTCAGCCCATTCCCAATCACAATCAAACTGACCTACATCGCTCACTTTATTGATAATTCTCATATGTTGTATGTCATATGTGGAATGGAGTAAACATAACCAATCACGGCTCCAATTCAACTGGTGTTCCAGATTTAATCCAGCGAAAAAAAACCAGAATCCATATCTTTTACGTCAAATTTACACTGAATATAAATTTTAAAAGCAATGCAAATACACCAGGAGAAACTAGCATTAAAAGCAAACAAACATAACAGAATACAATCAGTATGAACCAAAAAGAACGTAATTTATTGTGGATACATCCAGAAGAAACTAATTATCTTGATAGTAGTACATTAACATCACTTGCAACAACTCTGAGCATAAAGAAGAATGTAATAACTAATGATACTTTTACAATTTTGAGAACCAAGGGGCAAAAGAAAGTACCTTCACAAAACCGGTACGGCGATCAAGATTTAAATGCAAGTTTTTTATCTCCCCAAACTCACCAAAAGCATTTTGCAAATCATCCTCCTGCGCCTCCTCATGTACCCCAGTGGCCAAAATGATCCATCCCTCAATGGCTGCACATAATTTTTTAATGAGAAACATGAAATACCTAGTACAATAAAATAAAAAAATAGGAAGATAATAAACTCCTGTAATTGTTGTACACATTCATTTCCATTAGGAAATGTAAAATACAAGATGCACCTTGAAACTATGCCTAAAAAAGTATGAAAGTTACATTAAACAATAATACCTAGGTGATACCATCTAGAAGCTACATTTAACAAAGTAAAAGTTCATTCTAATTTTCATATAAGGAAATGTTAATAGTTTACACACCTAAAAATTATCCACTAGCTCTCGAACTCCTAGTATACATGATGACACGCATCGAAGTGAAATTCAAAAAGTATGCAATCAGTCAATAACCCACTTAAGCTCAACCCCAACAATCAGTTTCGAATGGTCCATCCATATCTCCTCAACCACCAGTTTCATATGTAAAAATCTAACAGAATAGAGGTTCAACAAAATTTAAACTACGTAGGTTGATGTGATGCTCACCACAACTCTAGAGAAATTCAATGATTTTATCCCCAATTTCTACCATAAACCTCAAAGACAAATAAATCAACAAGGTAAACTAAAACAATCCGTTCTAACAAAACTAAAGTAAGAAGGTACATCACCAAAATTCTAAACCAAGGGACTGAGCGAAATTAACCAAAACTACAAGAGATGTTAAAACCAGATCTACAATTTTAAGTAAAACAAACAAAACCCTAGAATGCGCAAGCGTCTGTAAAACTCACATCGTTGGGGGCCGGGCCCACCATCAGAGCCAAGGGAGTCGAAGTTACGGTCAGCGAGGCGGCTATGGCGTTCGTTGTCGCCTTCTTCACGGAAGCCACGGCCTTTGGTCTTCTTAGGGGCGCCACCCGTGATGGCAGACTTGAGCTTGGGCTGAGGGGCGGCAGCGCGAGGAGAGGAGGAAGCGTCGACGTCGACGGCACCGTCCTCGTCCATCAAGTCGTCGTCTTCGAAGTCCAACGCATCCACTTCCGTGTTCGCCATTTTGTTTTGTCACTTTAGGGATTTTGTGAGTTCTTATTTCTCTCTGTTGAAGACGAGCTGTATTCGCCTTTCGTTTTGTGTTTGGTCAAGAGTTGATAAACTTTGTTTGTGATTAAATGGGCCTCAGAATCAATTTTGGGCTTCTATTATTGGGCCCAATTTCGATGCCGCCCACAATCACTCCTTCATTCCTCGAAACGACGGCGTTTCGTCATGGCTCGTCATCTTGATAGGCTTTGTTAGATATTTTATTCGAAGTTAAATAACAAAAAGTTATTTACCGTTAAGTTTTATATATTAAAATAAATTTATTTACTCACTAGCGGCTTACTACGGTTCATTAACTGGGAAAGAATTTTTGTTATTTTAAAACCCCAAGTGACGACATTTGAGTTGATAAATTATTTTATCGTTAAATTTCAGATCTTAAAAATAAACGATCGAAGAGTAATTATGTAAATATTATCAATTCATAATAATATAATTCCTATAAACTCATTGATGTTTCAACAACGACAAAGGGAATTTTTTTATTTAAGAAATCTTGAGAGAATTTTTGGGTGCGTTTAGCTAAGTATTTTTATTCATATTTTGGACCGGATTCTACAGATAGCGTTTGTTTTATTATTTACATAACACTGTCTTGATAATTCAATCCTGACAACTATCTTGACAAATTTTTTTTTTTACCGTTACAGTTTGCTTTTTCACTTACAGTTTGCTTTTTCACTTTTCTTCACTGCTTCACCATTTCACTTTCTCATTCTCAGTATACTACACTAGCTTCGTGCTTCACTTCTCAGTTTGCATTACTGTTTTCAGTGCTTCACTTTCTTAGTATCCATCACCACCATTTCAGTTTCAGATAATCCATTACCAGGTTCAGTGCTTCACTTCCCAATTTGCATTACCACCATTTCACTTTCTAGTATCTAGTGGCAGCTTCAGTGCTTCACTTCTCACCGTGAACCTACAAATCCCTCTGTCACAAACCCACATCCTAACCCAACGTGAACCCACCGTCAACCCATCACCGTGAACCCACAAATCCCTCTGTCACAAACCCACCGCGAACCCACCTGAGATCCCCAACCGTGAACCCAGAAATAGATCTGTCACAAAAAAACCCACCGTGACAGATCTGCACACACAAACCCACCATGACCGGATCTGTCACACACAAACCCACCGTGACCCGATCTGTCGCAACTCAACCCACCGTGACCCGATCTGTCTCAACCCAACCCACCGTGACCTGATCTTTCGCAACCCAACTCACCGTGACCCGATCTTTCGCAAACCAACCCACCGTCACCGGATCTTTTGCAACCCAACCCACCGTCACCCTATATATCGCAAACCAACCCACCGTGACCCGATCTATCCAAAACCAACCCACCGTGCCCCGATCCTTCGCAACCCAACCCACCGTCACCCGATCTATCACAAACCAACCCACCGTCACCAGATCTTTCGTAACCCAACCCACCGTCACCCTATCTATCACAAACCAACCTACTGTGACCCGATCTATCCAAAACCAATCCACCGTCACCCGATCCTTTGCAACCCAACCTACCGTCACTCGATCTATCGCATACCAACTCACCGTGACCCGATCTTTCGCAACCCAATCCATCGTGACCCGATCTGTCACAAACCCACACCCCCATCTAGATCAAACCCACCTCAGATGTTGTTTTGCATTTTTTATTTGTTTGGCAAGAATTGATTGTGAATGGGTTTTTGCTTGATTTGTGTAGAAGGGGATGCTGTTTTGCGTTAATGGATTGTGAATGGGTTTTTGTTTGATCTGTGTAGAAGAGGATGTTGTTTTGCGTTAATGGATTGTTGAATGGGTTTTTGTTTTATTTGGCATTTGGCACACGCATGTGAATGGGTTTTGCTTTTATTTGGCATTTGGCACACGCATGTGAATGGGTTTTTGTTTAATTTGGCATTTGGCACACGCATGATTGTAATTGGTTGTTTGTTTTGTTTGGCACGGGAATGATTTTTTTTTTTTTTTTTTCGTTTTTGTTTTATTTGGCATAGGCATGAATCCTTTTCAATGCGCTTTTGTTTTGTTTGGCATACGGATGAATTGTTTTAATAAGTTTTTTGTTTTGGTTTTTAATCTCCTGTACACACACCCTTTAATTGTGTTTGATGTTTATCTGTCTCAAAGAAGGGAAAGAGACCCGCGAAGTATCCAAATCTAGTTTGTAAGTTTCTGTTACCTATTTGTTTTCAAGTCACCGAGACGCTATTTTTTTCATTTTTTTTATTGGAAATAATTTGTGTTAATACTGTTTTTTTCTTTTCATTAATCCTTTTAATTTGGACTTTAATAATGCGTTTTGTAATTGGTTGACTCAAATATTTTATTTGGGTTTCACTAATTGATATATTTGTTGTGTAGATTCGACATCGTTCTTTAATCGTAATCAGAAATTATGCTCATATGCACAGATGTCAGCATAATTTGTCTCGACGTCACAGGATTGATTATTACTTACAACAGAGCCGAAAGTTTCGACGTTTTTCCAGACTTGGAGTTTGTCATACACCCTGTTGGTCGACATTGTCTATATCTTCCCCTGCACTGACGTCTTCAAGCAGTGTCGGATCGAACGAGGTATAATTTTATATGTGTTTAGTTGATTACGTTAACATGTGAGTATTATATTTTGTAATGTGATTGGTGATTCGTATGGTGCCCCAATGTTGGTTGTCCCTCACCGTACTGTCCTTAGATGGGTGATTCTGTGGCCTGGTCCGCTGAGATGACCCACAAATTTCTGGTCCTGTTATCTGAGCGGGCCAAAACTTCACACGGTACTACAATAAAAACAGCTGATTACCAAGAAATGTTGGACGACATATCATCACTAGCTGGCAGGAGACTCAACGTGACACAATTAACCTCTAAGTTCTTTCGCCTGCGAAAAATTTATCAAGCATGGCGGAAACTAATGCAACACACGGGGTTCGGGTGAGATCAGGAGTCACAAAGTCCAACGTGTCCCGTTGAGGTTTGGCAAGAATATGTCAAGGTAAATTTTCATATTTTTTAACTATTATTATTCAACGCCACTGTAAATGTACGTATTCTTTTCGGACTGCTAAATATTAATATATTATTCTTTTAACTTACCAGCAAAACCCACTAGCGCAACAATTTTACCACAAGGGACTTCCTCACAAGGAGCTTTATGAAATAATATTTGAGAAGCAAGCTGCCACTGGAAGATATGCGTACACATCTACATCCCAACCGGTGGAGACCTCCAGTTATTCCAATCCTGGCGCGGTTCACATGGATGATAGCGACTTTGAACCTGATCTTGATCGTTTGACAAGGGAAAAACGGCCAAACACATTTGGCCATGGAAGAGCGAGAAATAGGAGGCATAGAAGGGGGCCGGGACATTCAATTGCGGATGCCATTTTTAGCTTGACAGATGAGCTTGAGGAGAAGCGGACAATGGGATCGAGGGCTTCCAATCGCAGTGCAGATGAGAGGGAAGAAGAGAACACCAGTGCTCCGTCTGATCCTTTCTCCATGAGCAATTGTATTGACATCATGACGGCCATGCAAGTACCGACACGGTTTTATTTGTCGGCTGTCACATACTTATATGAAAATCTAGGGTGGCGAGAGATATTTATGAAACTCCCACCGGAGGAAAAGGCTAACTGGATTCATAACAAATTTTCCAATAATTAATAGATGACACTATATTTCATAATTGTTTGGCAACAATTTTGTATGCGTCAGTGGGCAGTTGTCATTACAATTACAATTTATAACGCTACTGTATGAACTTATTTATGTGATATTGTAATGTGTAAACACTGTTTTCGATTGTCATTATAATTAAATATTGACTATTATATTTTGCTAAGTAGTACAACAACTGTTAATTGTTGATAATTGTTGATAAATGTTTTGCAAATGTGTAGGTTTAAATGGCGTTGTCTAGCCGTACAGGAAGAAGACGACGTGCTACAAATGAGAGGGACGAAGAAGAAATACTGACAAATATAGTCGTTGCACTCTACGGTGTTGCCGCGTTAGAAGCAAGTGGGCGTGAACCACGACTTACATCCGTATTAACTGATCATCAGTACATGTTGAAAATACTCAACGGTCATCCTGACAGGTTCTATGACAAGTGCCGCATGGACAAAGACTGTTTTACATTGTTATGTGAATTTTTGTCCGATCAAGGCAAATTGCAACCAACCAGGAGGACGAGTTTGGAAGAGCAAGTTATGATATTTCTAACAATCGTTGGAAAAAACGAGACAATCAGAACAATGATGGAGGATTTCCAACATTCGGGTGAGACGATCTCTAGAAATGTTACCGCAGTTTGTGGCGTTATATGTGAGTTGAAAACAGAGTTTATCAGACCACCTAACTTCAATGATGTTCCATGGGAAATATCAGTCAACGAAAAATATTATTCTTTCTTTAAGGTACTGGTTCATTATGTTTGCTAAGTAGATAGTTAAGTTCATTGTGTTATTAATTTGTTTAGTAGGTTAATATTAGTAAAATGCCCCATTTTCATGATAGGACTGTATTGGAGCCATGGATGGCACACATGTATATACTTCGGTTCCACGTGAATTTGCCGATAGGTACCGGAATCGCAAAGGATTGATGTCACAGAATGTAATGGTTGTATGCAACTTTAACATGATGTTCACTTATGTCGTTACTAGATGGGAAGGATCTGCGCATGATTCAAGAGTTTTAAATTCAATTATCGATGATCTTAATTCTGGATTCCCACATCCTCCACCAGGTATAAGTATTTTCTTGACATATTATAGCGTATTACCTCCACTGTTGTGGCCCTGTAATTCAAATAAAATGTCTGATATTATTACAGGGAAATACTATTTGGTTGATGCGGGTTATCCAAATAGAGATGGGTTCCTCGCCCCTCATAGGCTAGTGGTTTACCATATTTCTTATTATCTCCGTAACCTAAGTGGGCCACAAGAGTTGTTTAACTACAGACATGCTTCACTCCGCAATGTTATCGAGAGAACCTTTGGTATTTTGAAAAGACGGTTTCGTATTCTAAATGGAATGAACAATTACCCGTTGGACAAACAAGGGAAGATTGTTATGGCATGTTGTGTACTTCATAATTTTATCAGAATGTACAATATGGACGACTGTATCTTCGAACAAACCAATAATAGTACGGGTAATGAGCAAGTAAATTGTGATCGTCAAAATGGGGCAAAATATGGCCGAAATGGAGAAGGACCGAGTCAACCGCAACAAGGTATTATAGACAACATAACGACTATACGGGATAACATAACGAATGCACTGTGCGTGGCACAGTGGACCATGTCATAGTTGTTAATGGAGTATACGTGTAATGATGATTGTAAAGGTTGATAATTAGTACTTTTGTTATATATGTATTAATGTGATGGTTTTAAACAGTTGGATTAGTATTCGAAATTAATATGAGTTTTTGTTTTTTAATATCTATGGGTGACAAAATTACCAATAAAATATTTAGTATTATTAAAATGTAATTTGATAAGTTATATATATATATAATAATACATTATTTTAACAAAATGTAACAAAATATTATATTAATAAATCATTTATAAAAAAATATATTAATAAAATATTCAACACAAATATCAAGGTTAAAATACTCTACCAAATACATATCTTGCAAATCCTATTCTCGTAATTATAACCCTATCCAACTATCCAATACTATCCCCAAAATTCTATCCAAAATAATAAACCAAACGCACCCTTTGTATTTGTTCATACGCTAGATGACTTTTTAACCCTTTTATTTGTGAAAAATGGGCCTATGGGCATTAATTTTGGACTTTAATTAATGGGCCCGGACCAAGTTGAATGCGGCCCATTTGTCACTCCATTTACTTGATTACTTCTTCCTCTTCTTCTTGTTTTGGTAAAAGAAAATGAAACTGATATCCATCTCCAAACCGACGCCGTATTCAGGCTGGTTCTTCATCGTGATTGGCTCCGTTTCCTTTCTGGGCTTCCTCTTTGCCGCAATCATATCCAAACTTCTTCCACCCTTCGACAATCCCATTCTATCAGCCATCCAAAACGACAGGTAATCATCGTCGTTTCAAAATGGTTGAGTTTTTTTTCTAGAATTCTAGCAATTGAAACTCCAAATTGCTTTATGTTGTTCAGTATTACTAAAACCCTAAACCCTTGCTTGTTTGTTGTGGTGTTATTAGAAGCAAAATGTGAGAATTGTGAAGAGTTTGATATGTTTTGCAACAGAAATGTGAATTCTAATTTTAATCATTACAAACCAGAAGTGAGAAGATGCATATTTCATATGATTTCTTGTTTCTATTGGCAAGAGATAATAGATTATAAGGTTGTTGAGAAACATAATAATGTGAAGTGTTATGGGGGAAGGTGGTGGGTTTTGGTGAGATGTTTTGTGTGTTTCATGGCGTCGGGCGTGTATGTATGTAAATCATTGTAGCGAAGAGTGGGGGTTTTGATCCTTGAAAGGTGCTTTGGGATTTATTGGATTATTGAAGAAACTGTTTTGTTTATTCGCTGCTGCTGAATGGTTGCTTTGTGTTAATTTGATATTTTAGGCTTAGCCTTCTCAGAAGGACGTCTTGTCCGGTTTAGATGGGAAAATTTGAATTGGTGAAAGCTTCTAACAACATGCTCTGAGAGTGATCTACGACTTAGAAATTATAATCTGGCTGTTTCAACGTTGATTAAGAAAATTTTGAAAAAAATTATCAAATGTGTAGCATGTGGTCTTCATTTCCTTTTCTGTTCTGTACGTGCCTTTGTGGATGTACTAAAAGGACTTGGATAGGGATTCCTTCTATGACTAGAAAGCTTTCAAGGAACTTCAACATAGATCGTGTGTGTGTGTCTTGTACTTCTATTTTATATAGTATAATTCTGAAGAATACAATAGTGAAGTTAGGATGAAAAGGATGAAATGTTTGTGGAAGGGAAGAAAACAGTAAGTCATAACTCTCCACAGGCAATGCTCAATGCTTTTCCTTAAAATGCTTGTGTTACTATCTGTTTGGAATTTTTTTTTTTGAAAGTAATTATGCTTATTTAAACGTTATATTTACTTGTGATCAATGTAGTGCCTAGAAAATAAGAAAAAAGAACCATTCCGAACTAGTTCAGGATGAGATATTGTTTTCAAGTTAGCAAATGTGCTTGCTGTCATTGTGCTATATAATTTCTAAGTTCATTTGTTGGGTTTGTGATTAACTCTGAGTGAACTATTACAAAGTTATCCCCTACCACTAATCTGTTTTGTTGGTTTTCAACATTTTAAGTTTTGACCGTGGAATTTAAAGATCTTCTATTTTGTTGGATATCTGCAATTAACTATAATGACATTTTGAAGGTCTGATAGAACCACCTGCAAATCAATTCAACACATAGCCAAAAATACAAGAATAGAGGCTGAAACTAACAATTCTGAATAATCCTCACTTTGTATATTAATCAAGCAGACTGGAAATCACAGTTGGAAGAAAATGAAATAAGAACATAGCCGGATAATCCTAGCATTTCGAGGAGCTAGGAACCTCCATTGTTTACTCTTAAAAGAATGATTAACCCCCTCTTGCTAAATCTCAACAATATATACTAAGTTTTCCCGCAACTACCCCTCAATCACACAATTCTCACACCCACATCACACACACAGCCACGTGGAGCATAACCCCTTAACAAACTATCCTCAATGCCTATTACATCCCTTAAGTGTGTACACCTTATGCACAGCAGGCCTATCAAGGTCCAGTTGCTTCTATTCCCCTGTTTCTCTGTTTTCTTTAGTCTGATTTCTATCACATAACTTTCCTCTCCTGTAACAGGTATTACTGCTTCTTGGTGCCCTTGACACTTCCTATGATTGTAGTAGCTGTATATTTCCATTGGCTTAGCATGAAATTGTTCAAACATGCTTGATAAACTTAGCAAGCATCTAACATCAACAGATGAAGCTGAGAATTAGAGGAAAACCAGTCATGTTCCTGTCAATTGGTAAATTTTGAACATTATTAGTCGAAATTGTTGTAAATACAACTTACAGGTACTAGAGTTGGAATAGTTATAAGAATTTTGTCCCTGAATATTATTTTCTACTTTTGAGTATGCTTAAAACTTATGTTTTTGACAGACTAGTCATTCCAGATGACAGATGTAAAATCCAAATCTTTTGAGATAAAGCTTTCTTATTTTTAGGAGAATATACTATTGAATGCTGTAAATTAAATGATCTCTGTTCACTTCAATTTTCAACTTCCCATTGGATTTGAAGTAATTAATTACTTATTACCCAAATCCTTTTTACTCTATCGATCTGCCCCCTAGTTGAAATAATCTAGTTCCTTTCATACCATACGTCAAATTTTCTTTAAATTTGTACTCGTCTTCATGATGAATGTGGAGAAATTTGTATCATTTCATCAAAAAAACCTGCTAATTCAGACAAAACTTGTGGACCTTACATTTTGTTCTCTCTGGTGTTCTCTCTCTGTCTTCCAGCCTTCCAGGCCATCTGAAATCCCCACATCTACTTGAGAGCATGCACACATTTTTTGGGTCTTTTTGGGTAATGAAAGAATCATTATGAACACGCACTTTAGAGTAAACCTCGAATATGTGCAATCACTTACAGGTCAGGTATACCCAGTAGGTGTGAGAATGATTACACGTTGCATATTTCACAATCAAATGTTTGAATTTACAGTTCACTCTAGATTCTTTCTATATTGCTGTACTTTTTGGCTAATCTTCGTGAGAGTCTGCACACATTTTTCATTTCTTTTTTGGTTTATGAATGAAATCACTATAAACCGCCAGGTACAAAGTAGAGTAAACCTCAAATATGTGCAGTAAACCTTGAATATGTGTAAGTCGTGTATAGTATACCCAGTAGGTCTGATAATGTTTACACATTGCATGTTTCGAACTGAAATGTTTGAATTTAAAGTTCACTCTAGATTCTTTCTATATTTCTTTACTTTTTGCTTAATCTAAATGAGAACGTACATACATTTTCCATTTCTTTTGGTTAATGAATGAAATCTCTATATACTACTCTCAAATCAGGAACAACAGATAAGATTAAACCTCAATTATGTGCAATCGCCTATAAGTCTTGTACACTTAGTTGGTCTGAGAATGTTTACCGGTTGCATGTTTTGAACCGAAATGTTTGAATTTACAGTTCACTCTAGATTCTTTCAATATTACTTTGCCCCCAAAGCACACATCTTTTGTACATGGTGACAATTTCCAGCTACTATGACTATTGAATAAAGGTTTTGCATGCTTATAGACTTTTCTGCACATCTTTTCTACTTTGTGATATTAGCTACTGTGCCTAAAGTAATGGAACTATAGCTATTCATATTTTATTTCATGCTTTTGATTTTTACTTGCTCCTAGAGAAAGACTTATTGGTGGTATCTAATTGTAGCCATAGGATCCAATAAATTATAAATCTATTGAAAAGATATGTTAGTCAAATTTAGCAGGAACCTCTCTTTGTCAGTTCCAATCATAGGATGCTTTTACTATTTCTTTATTCTATTTGGTGCATCTGTTATGATGCTAGTTGTTCATTAATCATGTAGGGGGTTGATTTTAAGGTGTATGTTTGGAGGGTCTCAATGCTTGTCAAGTTTTTGATGATATTTCATTCCTGGGTTCTTATTGATAACCCCATAATGCTAGTTGATGGGTTTTTTTTTTTTTTTTTTTTTTTTTTTTTTAATAACCAAGGTGTCCATTTTAGCTTGTGTGTATCTCAACTAATCTTCGGGGTCTATTAATACCCTACAAGTCCAAGTTTCAAGTAAGTCATAATGTGGTAGGTCCCTAGGTGATTAAAATCGATGAAGTTAATGAAATGAGCAAACTTTTTTTTTCGTCAGGCCAACCCCTTAGGGTTTCAGGTTGATTTTGTTCACACTTACTATTTCAGGAAGTATCAAAAACCCCCTTTAAATTTTTAAAAAGCCTTACAAGATTATTAATAATTTCTTGTAAAAATATCAAAAATCTACACTACTCTCTATGTAATACTTTTTAATAAGAGTGAATGACAATTTCCCACCGAAGGTTTGTCGTAATTAAATTTTTCCACCCATAAACTTTGAAAAAAAAAATTCCCACCCATCGTCAAGCTCTGTCAATGGATTTTGTTACCCGATAGGGGTAAAGCTATGAAAAGATTATAATACCTTTTATTATTTGATTTTATAATTTTTTACTGGAACTGAAAAACATTTTTCCACCTAGACTTTATTAAATATATTTTCACCCTCTAGTTTGGTTTATATTAATTTTAGGGTTAATAAATTTAAAAAATAATAATACTAAAGTCAGTTATTAAAATTTGAAAAAAAAAAGTAATAAAAATTTAAAGAAAAAAAAAAGTTGGCTAGAATCGTATCGAGTATGCAATTTTTAATAATCTCTAGTAAAATTATCAAAAATCCACACTAATAGAGGTATATAATACTTTTTTAATAATCGTGAATGCTTTTTAAATTAATCAATCACACAAAGATACATCTAATAACCCTTAAATTATGTTAAATTTGAGCAATGCCTTTTTCTTAAAAAGGATTTGAATTCATAGAATTTTGACACTATAAAAAGTGTTAACTTTGTTTCAAAATAAAATAAAATAAAATAAAATCTTTCAAAAAAATATATATTTTTTTTTATTTGAAACACACCAAGGCTTTTAAAATGTGTCACATCATGAACTAATAAAAGAGTCCTTGTTTCCACGTTAACTTTTCATTTTGAAGATTGAATATGTAAATTCAATGTATTTATAGAGGGCCACATACTTTGAATACCATATGTTACAATTAATTTCACTATTTATATTCCCACCGGAGAAAATGTACAAAATATAATGTAACAAGAATTAATGAATACATATATTGTATATGTCTATGGTTGAGGGGTCATAATAAAAATATTTCTTATCATAAAGGACAGACAAAATAAATATTGGGTCACTTCAATAGTTAACGACAAATCGTTGCTCTCGATTTTGTTATTTTATAAAGTTATGTTCCATATGATAAAGACTTCAAGACGTTTATATTAGAGATTTAACTATATATATATATATATCATATACAGTCATTTGTAAGTTTTACAAAATGCTGTCTTAAAAAGTTTTAATACTTTTCATGAACAATTTTATTCAAACTTGGTTTGTGGCTGAATAACAAAACTTTAGTCATCTTGGTGAATTATTTAGAGGTCTTGTGTTCAAGTCCTACAAAGTGATCATCTATCACATTTATGATTTATTTGACTTATTGGATTTGTAGGGTATTCAATAAAACCCCGAGAAATAGTCAAACACTCCGAGTTATATATAGCCCTAATGTCCAAAATTAGAACCAAAATTAATTTTCAAAATTAGGTTAACTTGGACAAGCAAATTACATTGAGTCTAAAGTCAAGCCACCCTATAGGTCATTGGGCCCAAGCAAGGCCTATGGGCTATGGGTACCTCTAACATGAGCACAACTTGTAGAAGTGACTTTCCAATAGAAATAAAAGATTACAAAATAAAGACATAAAGATATTGAGAGACAAAAAATAATTGTCATTGTCAAAAAAGGGGGGAATTCAGAGATAGCCACTTGATGGGATCTTCTAGGTCAATTTGGGTATTTAACTAATGCCCATTTGTCAATTTTTAGTAAAAGATATTGAGTGAAATTAAACCCAACATATATATGGGTTTGAATTATTATTTTTATTTTTTTGGTTTAAAACAACTAAAAAAAAAGTTTAGGAAAATTAGAATTTAGAAAAAATTTCAAAAAAAAATCTATTTTCCAATTTTTGAGACAAACTTAGACTTATTAACTTGAAGAAATACTTGTTATATGGGATAGTTTCACTATTTTCATTTTGTTGAGATAGTGGTAGTTTTTTTTTTTTTTTTTTTTAATAAAACAGATATTTGCTTTTAAATCGTCCATCATAATGGTATTTATAATGAATAATAAATTATGATTATCGTCGAACGGTTTATTCAAAAATAAAATCTAGCAAATACGAGATAAAATGTGGTGTTTTTATTGTATAGTTTCAACATATCAGCAGAGTGGCATAACAAAATTATTTATATTATTAGATTTATAATAATAAAAAAAAAAAGTAAATAAAAAGAACTTTCAAATATTCAAAAAGAAAACATCATTTTTTTTTTAATTCTATATAATAAGAATACTATTGAGCTTCTTTCCAAACAATTTTTGTTTCCAATGGTGTCACAATCTTGGTAATAGTAATATTAATAATGCTCTCGTTATTATAATATTCTTTCCTCTTTATTGCCAACCATCTTGTCATTCTCAATTTGCTGATTCTCACTATAATTTTTTTAGTAAACGACCTTTTTCCCACTCAAGGTTTGCATCAATATATTTCCCACACAAAAAGTTTCAAAATATCATTTTTCCGACCAAAGTTTATATTTCGTTTACTACTCATAATAAATTTTTCGATTCGATGACTAACAGAGAGCAAACTCGGTTCAAACTGTTGGGAATTTTGAAAAGGGCATGTTGGTGAGTCTTTTGGTTGTGACAAGTTGGATTTTGATGGTCGGAATTGGTCAGAACTGACTTAAGAGGGGGCGACTATGCGTTGCACAAATTGCTCGATTGCTGGCAATTGGCGGGGTAGGTGGGAGAAATGTTTGAGGGGTTTAGATGAGTGATGATTGAGAAAGAGAATGATGGTGGTTTGGGGTCGTAAAAATATCAGAATCAGTCGGCGATTGATTGGAATATAAACTTTGGGTGGGAAAGTGGCATTGTGAAAACTTTTTGGATGAAAAACCATTAAGGCAAACCTTAGGTGGGAAAAAGTCGTTTACTCTAATTTTTTTTTTTTTTTTCTCAAGAACATCTTGGTCTTTGCTTCACTCTCTCATATTAATTATTATAATAAATATTATAGTTTTTGATGAAGCAAAGTTTATGAGATAATTAATATATTATTATTTCTTTATAATATTATATAAATACTTTATATTAAATAAATTATGGTGGAATGAAGTGTGCATGGGAGTAAATTAATTTAATTTATCTAGTTCTTCGTGCATATTAATGATGCATTTNTAAAAATATTTCTTATCATAAAGGACAGACAAAATAAATATTGGGTCACTTCAATAGTTAACGACAAATCGTTGCTCTCGATTTTGTTATTTTATAAAGTTATGTTCCATATGATAAAGACTTCAAGACGTTTATATTAGAGATTTAACTATATATATATATATATCATATACAGTCATTTGTAAGTTTTACAAAATACTATCTTAAAAAGTTTTAGTACTTTTCATGAACAATTTTATTCAAACTTGGCTTATGGCTGGATAACAAAACTTTAGTCATCTTGGTGAATTATTTAGAGGTCTTGTGTTCAAGTCCTACAAAGTGATCATCTATCACATTTATGATTTATTTGACTTATTGGATTTGTAGGGTATTCAATAAAACCCCGAGAAATAGTCAAACACTCCGAGTTATATATAGTCCTAATGTCCAAAATTAGAACCAAAATTAATTTTCAAAATTAGGTTAACTTGGACAAGCAAATTACATTGAGTCTAAAGTCAAGCCACCCTATAGGTCATTGGGCCCAAGCAAGGCCTATGGGCTATGGGTACCTCTAACATGAGCACAACTTGTAGAAGTCACTTTCCAATAGAAATAAAAGATTACAAAATAAAGACATAAAGATATTGAGAGACAAAAAATAATTGTCATTGTCAAAAAAGGGGGGAATTCAGAGATAGCCACTTGATGGGATCTTCTAGGTCAATTTGGGTATTTAACTAATGCCCATTTGTCAATTTTTAGTGAAAGATATTGAGTGAAATTAAACCCAACATATATATGGGTTTGAATTATTATTTTTATTTTTTTGGTTTAAAACAACTAAAAAAAAAGTTTAGGAAAATTAGAATTTAGAAAAAATTTCAAAAAAAAATCTATTTTCCAATTTTTGAGACAAACTTAGACTTATTAACTTGAAGAAATACTTGTTATATGGGATAGTTTCACTATTTTCATTTTGTTGAGATAGTGGTAGTTTTTTTTTTTTTTTTTTTTAATAAAACAGATATTTGCTTTTAAATCGTCCATCATAATGGTATTTATAATGAATAATAAATTATGATTATCGTTGAACGGTTTATTCAAAAATAAAATCTAGCAAATACAAGACAAAATGTGGTATTATTTTTATTCGTATAGTTTCAACATATCAACAAAGTGGCATAACGAAATTATTTATATTATTAGATTTATAATAATAATAATAATAAAAGTAAATAAGAAGAACTTTCAAATATTCAAAATGAAAACATCATTTTTTTTTTTTAAATTCTATATAATAAGAATACTATTGAGCTTCTTTCAAATACTCTTATTATTATAATCTTCTTTCCTCTTTATTGCCAACTATCTTGGCATTATCAATTTGCTCATTCTCACTATGATTTTTTTAGTAAACCACTTTTTCCCACTCAAGGTTTGCCACAATATATTCCCACACAAAAAGTTTCAAAATATCACTTTCCCACCCAAAGTTTATATTCCGTTTACTACTCATAATAGATTTTCCTATTCGACGGCTAACAGAGAGCAAACTCGGTCCAAGCTATTAGGGATTTTGAAGAGGGGATGTCGGTGAGTCTTTTGGTGATGACAAGTTGGATTTTGGTGGGCGGGATTGGTCGGAACTAACTTAGGAAGAGGCTACTGTACATTTCACAAATCGCTCGATTGTTGGCAATTGGCAGGGTAGGTGGGAGAAATGTTTGAGTGGTTTAGATGAGTGATTATTGAGAAAGAGAATGGTGGTGGTTTGGGGTCGCAAAGATGTCGGAATCGGTTGGCGATTGGTTGGAATATAAACTCTGGGTGGGAAAGTGGTATTTTGAAACTTTTTGGGTGGAAAATTAAGGCAAACCTTGGGTGGGAACATCTTGGTCTTTGCTTCACTCTCTCATTTTGATTATTATAATAAACATTATAGTTTTTGATGAAGCAAAGTTTATGAGATAATTAATATATTATTATTTCTTTATAATAAATACTTTATATTAAATAAATTATGGTGGAATGAAGTGTGCATGGGTGTAAATTAATTTAATTTATCTAGTTCTTCGTGCATATTAATGATGCATTTGATTTATTAAAAGTTTTAAAATAATTAAAATTTAAGTTTTTAATTAATAGCAATTTTGACTATTGACCCATCTATTAATTTCTCTTGAAAATATATTATAATGTATAATTCCTAATTTCACCAACATTAATTAATCATCAATTCGACAATTGATTTGCTATTTTCCTTTTCAATATTCAAAATTGTATATTTTTATATATTAAAATTATTGTTTTTTCTGAAAAATTTGGATATATAGTGTAAAAATAATAAATTATAGTCTCAAAAATAATATAATTTTGTAATTGAATTGGACCTAATACAGTTGACGATCCAAGCCCGGCCCATTTAGGAAATGGGTTGGTTTGCTTTCAGTAAATCAGGCTAGTAGGACACATATTAAAGATATGGGGCCTCACTTGACAATGACAACCCATACTTGATAATTTCCCCGAAGCTCTCACATGGAATATTTGAAATTACCAATCTGTCCCTGACAATGATACCATTGAAGACAAGTTGGTCCTTGACCTACCCAACATGTCTCTTAACGTGGTACTGGTTTGATAATATTATCGTCTTTTAATTTTTATCTCGATAATTGGGATCGGAATTTATATAAATGGTATAAGAATTTTAAAATTTCGTATATAAATACAATAATATTATTTTTCTAAGTGAAATCTCAAATTTCTCACGTTAGGTGATGCCTTATCCGATGTAAGATTGATATATTATTTATCACTTCAACTCTTCATTAACATGTGAACGTTGTATAAGATGACACATCAATTCTCACTCATGAATAGTAAAATGTTCAATGGATCTCGGGATCAGACCCAATTATCAAACAAAAATAGTAGAATTTCGGGTAAATATGTTCATTTGATCCTTCAAATTTCATTTTGGTCCCTTTGTTCATTAAAATTTACATTCTTACCCCCTCAAATGCAATTTTTTTTTTTAAACAATACTTCATACTTCAACCCGAAATACAATTTTCTAATTCCTCCATTCACTAGATTCATAGTCTAAGTATTAATTAGACTATGGGTCCAATGATCAACGTAAGAGTATCCACGATGGCATAACAAAAACTCAAGTTAAATACATTTTGGTTCCTAAGGTTTAGTCTAAATAACCTAGCCCAGTATGATCTAAAAGTATGAGTTAGATTTTTACCAGTTAACGGTTGTTTAATTGTTTTTTGTAAAAACCTAAAGTACCTTTTATTTCAACTGATAATTATGTTAGTTATAAGAAAATAAAAATGAACATATTAAGGATATTTTAGACTTTTAAAAAAAATTCTTCAAACAGATACTAACCGATAAGAACCTAAGTGTTACTTTCGAATTCTATTAAATCATCATTAAAGTAGGTCAAACCCTAAGGACCACAATGTCATTAACTCACTAATTAAGGGATGGAAGTGACAGTATGCATGAAGGTTGATGCACGTGAGGAGCAGCAGAAAATAAACTTTAATGCAGAAATGAATCTAATTTAAATTACTGAGTGGTAGGGGAGAAGAAGTTTGTCAGACTGAAAAGCAAGTGAATGAACGTGCGCTATTTTGACACTATTTGGAAAGGAACTTCCCACGCTCACATATAGCGCGTGTATTACAATTTCCAAATATATATATATATATATGTATTTTTTTTTTTTTATTTGAGTCACAATTCTATGTTAATACTCAAATAATTATTTTCTAAAACAATATAAGTAATGTTACATATAATAAACGAAAACTCAAAATTATTTTATTTTGATTGAAGTGTCATATTATGTAACAATAATGTATCACATATTCCTGTCGGAGGGCAAGATTGTATGTTATTGTCTTGTATTCGAGCTACACAAAATAGACACTTACCATATTTGTGATTTATTTGATTTATTGGACTCGTAAATATTTAATAGATTCTAAAGATTAGTTGAGATATAAATAAATTAGTCCAAACATCTTGGTTACCGAAAATATGTATGTCATATATATGCATCTACTTATGATACTGTTGACGTGATACAACGGTGTTATACGAAATTTTATTAAATGTATATACTTTTGCAAGGATAGTAACTAAAGTCATAAAGTTGAGTGGTGGAATTAGTATTTTCTCTTTAAGTGTTAAAAGTAGATCTGAATCTACTCCACCACGTACCTTGTTTTTTTGTCTATTTCTTTCAAGACAACAGACACAAAACCCTATAAAATACATACCCCCCAGTCATCAAAAGTTAAATACATTTTGGTCCCTACGGTTTAATTTAAGTATATTAAATCTATAAAAGCCAAAAATATTTGGAGTATTTTTCTTAAAATAGTTTTTGACTTATAAGGACCTAAGTGTTACTTTTGTATTTATATGACGCCTTTCAGTATAGATATTGGTATTATTTGTGTAACACATTTTTCTTATTTTCTAAAAGAATTTTCTAAAAGGGTATTTTCGTCATTCTAATATAATTTTTTTAAGTCAAATTAGCAGTCAACCAATATGATAACTAGATTACTAGAAGTCTAGAATGACCAAAGTACTAATATTTGAAATGACTGATCTTAAAAAGTAGTTGAACGAAACATAGGGATGAACATGTAATTTTCTCATCATGTTCGAAAACATTATACGCCAAAATTTTTATACTAAAGTGGAACTGCTACTACTACTCTCTTCTTAAGCTCAACTCACATTTCATTATTACCTTTTTCTTACTCTCCTCCTCCTTTCTTCTTATCTTTCTATCCCAAACGCTCAAAGTAGTGAAGTTTTCTTTTCTCTTTTTTTATTTTCTTTTTCCCTTTATTTTTTCTTCTATTTTTTTCTCCCTTTCCTCCATGGATTCATATGAAGCTACAAGAATGGTGTTCTCTAGGATCCAAAACTTGGACCCTGAAAATGCCTCCAAAATCATGGGTTATCTCCTCATTCAAGACCATGGCGAGAAGGAGATGATTCGTTTAGCTTTTGGACCTGAAACTCTCATTCATAATCTCATCATCAAAGCCAAATCTCACTTGGGTATTCTCAACTTTCAAAATAATGCGATTACACCCCCTTCTTCTTCCTCTCCCTCTACTCCCTCTTCCCTTTTCAACCCCATTTCCAGGCCCAACCCTCTCTCCATTTCTTCCTCATCTCCTTCCTCAACTCCCTGGCCTCTCTCTGGACTCTCCAGCCCTCACAGTCCAAGCGTCAATGGCTTCAGCTCCTCTCTTTCTTATGCAAATATCGTAAATGGAAGCTCCAATGCTGCAAATTCTGAATCTTTGTACAATAATGGTGACGTTATTGATGAGTTTCAGCTTCAAGATCACCTCTCTTTTCTCAACGAGTCTAAGGGTGAAGACTTGTTTGACCCAAGACTCGAACTTGGTTATTCTCCCGCGTCTTCTCAGTTACACCGGAGGAGTTTTTCCGTTCCTGGGGCGACTTGTTTCGGTTCCGAAGATGCAAATTCTCCGTTCGGTTGGAAGCAATGCTTGTATTTCGCTAAAGGGTTTTGTAAGAACGGAGGTAGCTGTAAGTTTCTTCACGGTGACTCAGTTTCTGCTGTGGCCGATGCTGTTGCTTCTTCTGCCGCCGTTAATATTGGCTCACCGAACAAGCTCAATGAGTTCGAAAAGCAAAGAAAACTCGCCGCTGTCTCCTCTCAGTTCATGGGCGCGGTTTCTTTTCCTTATAACAAGTGCATGAACCTCCTTTTGCAGCAACAAAATGAAACACAAAGGCACAAAACTTTTGCTTGTTTTCTTTGTTTTTGTTTGTTTTCGGGCATTTCTTATTCTGATTTTTGCTTTGTTGCAGATCAGCTGCATTGATGGTGGGCGATGAGTTGCATAAATTTGGTCGTTGCAGGCCTGAGAGAGCTTCTGAATTTTCAGCAATGGGGTTGGGAGGATCTGCGAATCCGGGTTCAAGACAGATTTATTTGACATTTCCAGCTGATAGTACATTCAGAGAAGAAGATGTTTCTAATTACTTCAGGTAATTTTGTTCATAGTGAAGAGCTAGAAGCTTGAATTAATGTAGACTCTTGCTTAAAAAAGTTCCATTTTTTATGGTTTTTTTGCAGCAATTATGGGCCGGTGCAGGATGTGAGGATTCCTTATCAGCAGAAGAGAATGTTTGGCTTTGTAACTTTTGTGTATCCTGAGACAGTGAAGTTCATTCTGGCCAAAGGGAATCCCCATTTCGTTTGCGATTCTCGCGTGCTCGTGAAGCCTTACAAGGAGAAAGGAAAAGTCCCGGAAAAGTATGTTGAATCTTTGTAGTTGTTTGGTTTTTCTTTGTTGTGTGTTTTGCTTGCAACTCTTTGTCATGTTTTCGCCGCAAACTTTTATGGTTTCAGGAAGCAACAACAGATCGAGAGGAGCGAATATTCGGCTTGTTCAAGCCCCTCTGGGCTTGATTCTCGAGAGCCATTTGATTTTCAACTCGGTAAGTTTATGTGCTAAATATCAATATAGGATTATTGTCAAATTCTAAATCTTTTTCATTTAATTGAAACTCTTTTGTGTAAACTTAGGAGCAAGAATGTTTTACAATACACAAGAGATGTTACTGAGAAGGAAACTAGAGGAACAAGCTGATTTGCAGCAAGCCATTGAGCTACATGGGAGAAGGCTAATGAATTTGCAACTTCTAGACTTGAAAAACAATCACCATCATCATCATCACAATCACCATCAGTTTCACCGTGGTTTGCCAAATGGGTCACCAATTCCTTCACCAACTCTACCTCAAACTCCTCACAATCAGGCTCTCATTTTCCCAATAGATGGCCCTGAAGAAGAACTCCAACAAGGTCAGTGTTCAATTGGGTAATGCTCACATTTTCAAAAAATAATAATAGAAGTCTTTTAAGTTATTGCATTAATTTGTTTGGTTCAGAGATATGTGGCAGCCCAGCTGAAGATTCTCAAAATGCTGCAGATCCAGATGGTGATCAGGAAGTGAATAATCCAATTTATGATCACAATAATGGCAATGCCAATAGTAGTAGTAGTAGTAGTAGTAGTAGTAGTAGTAGCTGTACTAACAACAAGGAGAAGTCTAGTAGTAACAACAACACTGAAGAAAGTGATCTCCATGAAAGGTAAAAGGGCTTCAATTTCAAGATGTAAACAAAACTTTACCCACAATAGCAATCACTATAATACGTTTATTTTTTGTGACCCCTTTTTCAGTTTAGAGCACATTCTCCCTGATAACCTTTTTGCATCTCCAAAGAAATCAACTGTTGATGAACTCAGTGTGTTCTCCTCCGAAGCTGATGACAAACTCTCAGCTTCAAGTACTACAATCACATCCACAATCAACATGGCTTCTCTTAAATCATGTTTCCTACAAATGCCTAGGTATTGCACAGCTAGAAACTAGGCAAACTTTGATCATTTTTTTTTCCCCATTTTGGGTTGGATTTGACTTAATGATTAATGGCTTTTTTGAATTTCAAACAGGTTTTCGTCTGGGCATGGAACAATTGGCTTGTAGCATCAATAATGGGCAACAATGGGGGGATTGATTTTGCTAGGTATGAGATTTTTTATCTAATTTTTAATGCATACAGAACAACGTCTGGTATTGAATGCGATGTATATATATGCACATGCATACATTTCTGGAATGGATTTTCAAGTCAAATGGTAGGATTTCTTTTGTGATGTTGGGTTTGTTTATGTTCAATCTTTGCAGAAACTTTGGAAGCATCATATAAAAAGAAGAAAAAGAATCCTCTAGTTGTATAGCCAAAACCACACCACCCACAAGAAAAAAAAAAAAAGCAAATCCCCCAAAACAAAAAAAAAAAAAAAAAAAAAGATCTGAAAGACAAGATCTCAGCAAGATCACCATCATCATCAATACATACTTACAATGAATACATAATTGCTTAGGTAAAAGGACAGATGAACTGATTTATGAAGTGGGGTCTCTTTCTCTTTCTCTCTTTCCCTACTGTGGATATCTGTAGGTGAATGTGCTTGGTTGGACCACCACACAGAAGCAGAAGCAGAAGCAGGAAGCAGATTAAAAAAAAACAAAAGGCAGGCTAGTAGTAATGTAATTTACTGTCTTCTTTTCATAATGTAATTTACCTTTTTTTTTTTTTTTTTTTTACCCCCCATTTGAGGGGGTGAAAAGGACGACTACATAAAGAAATGAAATCATGTATCATCATCATCAAGAAGAAAATATTATATATATCTTTGTGACTGTATGTGTACAGAACTACACCCATCAAGCTTTGAAAAGCGCTTCTTATAACAGCAGAACTGTAACTACTGTACTGATTCAGTGATTTGGAGACTCCAAAATTAAAATCAGTGCTGGCAATAAATACAGTTGAGGTTAAAAGTTAAGGTTTTAGAGAAAATATGTCAAATTTTAAGGGCGGTTCAAAATTTACACTCCATGTACGGGTCACCATTAGGTCCACTAGAATCATAAAGTAACACTTTGATCCCGATTCAACCGTCCAAGGGCCTTTAGTGTTCATTTTTACTTCTTAGTTTTTAGGGATCAAAGTGTTACTTCTGATTCAAAGAGATCGAAGTGTTTGTTAACCTAAATTGCAAGGGACTATATAATTAAACTAGAATCAGAAATTGACAATTTGATCCTATCCGAGGGTCGTAGATGTGTTACTTTCTAATTTTACATGGACTAAAGTGTTGAGTGGAACTAAACTTAACCTAAAACCTTATAGACCTAAATTGATTATCCCATTAGATTGGGTAAGTGATTTACATTCACTAGAATACCCCCTAAGGTTTAGTCTAGTAAAAGGGAGCTCATTCAGTCTTAGTAATGTCTTAGATTCGAGTCTCCACCATGAAACTTTGATCCTTACAGAATTAGAAAACTTACATTCACTAGAATCGGAAAGTAATACTTTGATCTTTGTTTGAGAGACCTTAAAGTGTTCGTGTATAGGGATCAAAGTGTTAACTTTCTAAATTGAATGAATCCAAGTGTTACTTAAGCTAAACCTTATGGACCTAAAAGAAATAATCCCATTTAGATTGGCAAAAGAGGAAAAAAAGTAGTAAAAAACAAGGGGGGAAAAAAGAAAGTTGTAAAGAAAAGGTTGTTGTTTCATGTGATTAAAGGTTACTTTAGAGGGAGTGTTTTGTCTCATTTTGTGGTTTCTTTTAGGTGGACTTGAATGGGTAAGGGCCACATTGTCACATGGGTTCTGACATTTTATATCAATGGTATCTGGGCACCACTCACTCCTTTCTCTTTCAATCTTTTAACCTCATTCATTCAAATTTTTTTTTATTATTATTATTATTATTTAAATTTTGATTTTATGGGTTTTGGTGCCCTTGGGTCTACATGTGCTGCTATATTTTTGTTATTTTGCTTGCCCTCCAACTACATTTAAAATTTCTTGACCCCTCATTACCTGAAGAAACTTTTGTGGGAGTTGAAGGCTGCAAAAATGTTGAGCCATTGTTAGTGGTGGTTGGGAGATTTTTTGAGCCTTATTTAGCTTCATTTGCAACATGTTGGCTTCATGATTTTGCCATTCTCTATTTTCTTTGATCCTTGTTTGTTTTTTGTTATTTAGGTTTTGCTTGTTTTATCACTTAAAAAACGCTTAATTTGGTTTGTGATCCGAAAATAATTTTTTTTTTTAAATAATTCAAATTAAAAACTATAGAAGATTGTGAAAATGGTTTTCACCCGTTTTTATACTAGATTTTAATATTGTATTCTAAAAATATTTCGATTCGTTTTTACCAAACATATTTTTATATGATTTTTTTATATCTTTCTTTTTAGAAACAAAAGTAGCGTATTTAAATTTTATATCAAATAGGAATAATTTTTTAATATTTCAGATTACAAGATCAACAGAATGGGAAGACTTTGAACTACAGTCTTGTTAATGCTTGTCCAATAATAGAGATTTAATGAGATTCCTATGAGGAAAACATCCCTAGGTCTTGGCTCATTAAGCTTGTAAAACGTTTAATAGATTTCAAAAATTAGTTGAGGTGTGTACAAATTGGTCCGAATACTTCGGTTATAAAAAAAAAAAAAAAAAAAAATTCCCTAGGTTTCAAACATTTCATTAATTATTGATATAGATTGTTATGAAAAACGACTTATAAGATTTAATAATAAACTTATAGCGTGTAACTATAACCTCGTAATATCGAACAACGAATTCATTACAAAGTGACGTGTAAGTTAAAACGTCATATTTACAGATAACGTTAAAATAACTATTTCAATTTCGATATTACAAATCTTATATTGAGGCGATAATTACACTCATTAGTCTTATAATATAATCCTTGAATAAGTTGCAATGTCAACATCTTGAAACCTCATTGTCAAGCTAAATAGCTGGCCACAACCTCAATCAAGTAAAAAGCCCTTCACATTGGTATCTATATTGCTTAACAATTTTCCATTTGGGCAAAGAAAGCAACATTGTTGTTTGTCATATTTCCCAATCACAAGGATTGGCCCAAGTTAATTATCTTTTAAAGACTTGTTTTTTGGGGTAATTAGGGGCTACTAGCACCCATCATTTTCGCATAATCTATTGGATTTTTGTGTTAATTGATTTGTCTTCCTTGTTGATTTTGATGGCCATTACTTTGGTCTTTGCCTCTTTTAAGTAGATAATGTAATTGGGTCTAATAATTGAAGACTTAGTATTAATTTGTTTCCTTCTTGCCCTTGAGGTTTGGCTGAATAACACAATCTGAAATAACAATTTACCCCCTCACGTTAATATTCCATTAGGGTTTCTGTCATCTTACAAATGCATATTACTCTTTATTCGTTAAATTAAACACTAAAACTCAAACAAAATAGTAACAATAGGAGGTAAATTATTAGTTTAGATATTGAGGAAAACTTTATTTATCCAAACATTTTCAAGTACTGAGGCAAGTGATGCTTCAAATCACTCATCTATGGGTAGTCTAGATGATTATGACGAATTAGAGATAAAGTGGATATGTGCACAATCTCGGGTTCGATTCCTCATTTGAACATCCAAGATTTAAGTAAAGGCTATGACGGTAGTAGGTTACTATGCTAGTCTTCCTCGAGGATTAATCAAAGTGTATTTAAGTTGGCTCAGACATCATTTAACTCAAAAGTAACCGAGTTTTATATTATAATTGATATTGTTATAATTTTGTGTTAAGTATTACAAGTCTATCGTTATTATAATATTATCGAGAGATAAAAATATTCAAAAAAATCTTGACGTCACCAATGGTGAAACTAGTTGTGAGATAAAAGTTAGGATTAAAGAGGATTTACCTATCATGTAAAAATGGAGATTGAAAACAATGTTGCTTTGCAAAGTCACCAAGATGATTGTTAGCACTAAATTAATAGTAATGCAATTGAATATATATACAAAAGAAAAAAAAAATATCATATACTTAACTTTAATTAGAATTATAATGGGTATTATTATTTAGAGGATATTTTATTTTCATTTTTTAAATAAAATATATTATACATTGGGCTTTAATAATAATAAATAAATAAATAAATAAATAAATATTATGAGTATTATCATTTAGATGTCGCTTCTTTTTTCAATTAAAAACAGAGAGAGAGAAAAAAAGATACAAGTTGCAGATTTATCAATAAATGACAATTTATATATATTTTTAAAAAGTATCCGTTTATTGATAATTAATAAATATGCAACTTGTATATTTATTTTTTGTTTTTGTTTTTAATAATAATAATAAGAAGATTATTAATGAAGCCATGATTTGCACTTATTTATAAGGGGGACCCAATTCAGTTATGATTCTAAAGGGAAAGTGTGAGTGTATGAGATGAGCTAATGCTTAAGAAATTAATCATGATTAATCTAAAGGACAATAATATTCAATTAAAAGGAAACCTTTCATAATCATGTAAAGGGAGATAAAAAATTAATTAATTAATTAGAATAAAATTTCTATGCAATAATTGTTTCCCCGCTGAATGTGCTCATAGATTATTTTCACCATTCAAGCAAAAGAATTTTGTTATATTATAATTTAATAATTTAATTTTAATGTTGTTTACGAGGAAGTTTAAAAAGGGTAAGATTTAAGACTAAAATAGACAATATTTATTCGGTTGGACTTAAATGGTTATGCACTAATAACCTTAAAGACTGGGGTTTATTCTAGGAGACTCACTAAACACCCTACAAGCTCAGATGGTTATGCACTAATAACCTTAAATATTAGGTTTATTCTGGGGGACTCACTGAATACCTTACAAGCCCAAATAGTTATGCATCAGTAACCTTAAAGATTGGAGTTTATTCCGGAGGATCCACTGAATACCCTACAAACTCAATGAATTATGTAAGTCACAGATGTGGTAGGTGGCCACTGTGGAGACTTGAATACAAACTCAATGAATTATGTAAGTCACAGATGTGGTAGGTGGCCACTGTGGAGACTTGAATATAGTACCTCTAGATAATCCACCCAAATGGCTAAAGTCTTGTCATCTAGCTACAAGCCTAGTAGTTAGTTTTGACTTTGAAAAATAGTATCAACAATTATTTTTCTGATTTTTCTGATTTTTATTTTTATTTTTAATTTTTCCAAATAATTTCTTTTCATAAATAATTTTTGAAGTTCATCTTGGTAGAAGCACAAAAAAATTTGCCAAATTTTTTCGAAGTTTTTAACTCAGAACACATGTAATGTCATGGTTAGCAGATTGGGCCTCGACTGGGCAACTCGATAGATCCCACCAAGCCTAACCCAGTAAAAATAGATTATTAGGCCCAGAATATTTTACCCTGGATTGGACTATGATTGCTGGCCCAATAAAGCTTTCAGCTAGCTAGACCAAATCTCTTTTGAGCCCCAATTTTAATTTTTCCATATAAAATCGTTAATATTAATTGAAAATTAATAAAAGAGATATAAAAATAAAAAAAATTTGAAGATACTAACAATAAATTTTCTTCATGAGTTTTAGTTTTTAAATTTTTCGGTTCATCCATGAATCAGTTTTCAATTCCTGTATAGAATTTTTTTTTTTTTTTGTTTTATCGGAGTATTCGGCCAGCTTGCATGCACCTCAACTAATCTTCAGAGTCCATCAGTTTTCAATTCCTATATAGATTTTTTTTTTTTTTGTGTTTTTTTTTTTTTTTTTTTTGTAACTGGAGTGTCCAACTAGCTTGTACGTACCTTAACAAGTAAGTAATAATGTTATTGTGATAGACGACCCTAAGGTTTGAATCTAAACACTCAAGGAAGAGACCAAACCTTATTGATCGCCAAACCAATCCCTTGGGGTTATGTACATAATTTTTACATTAATAAATTTAGACCGGGCACAATTAGGGATGAATCAGCTTAATTCCATTGATTTTGGAACAATTATTCTAATCTATTGGCTAAAGAAGTGGAATAAAAAGTGAGAAAAAGTATGTATTTAATACGACTTATTAAACTCAACAACTCTTTATCAATTTGTGAATTAATTAAAATTTTGGGTTTTAATATAAAGAAAAAAAAAAAAAAAAAGAAAGAAAGAAAGGAGGCTTTAATAAAGATTATAATACACATTTAGAAACTTTACTCTATAAATTATAAGGCAAAACCCCACTTGGGTTGATGCCATTAAACTTTATTTGTAGGGTCCTCTTACCTTACCCTCGTTATTTGGTGCCGTCATTGTAGAGTTTCTAACCTTTGGATCATGGTACGAGAAATTATGATTTATCATAACCCTAACAACGTTATCACGTCGATACCAAAGAGTGTCTCAACTTTCTTATTCTCTTCGTCCAATAATGTTTCGGAGGATTGACAACCATTAGACCAAAAAGGGAGAACGACATTTTCCCACCCAAGGTTTGGCGAAACGACACTTACCCACCCGTCAAGTTTTAAAATGACACTTTCTCATCCTTTGTCAGGTTCTATTAATGTTTTTAGTTAATATTTGACTGAAAAGACGAAAATACCCTCAAATAGTTTATTACAAATTAAATTTCGTTAAATCAAAGTCTTTACTCTCGATTATTTATTAGTTTAAGTGTAAATATATCTTTTTTCTTTTGTTTATTTAATTAATTAAGAATATTGATTTTATGTGTTAATCAGTAAAAATGAAAAACATTATAAATTTAGTAGGTTATTAAATAATAGTGATGAGATATTAATGACATTATAAATAAATAAATATTAAGGTCTTTTAACTTTAAACAATCTTATAGCATTACTCCTAACTTTTTAGGTAGGGTTAACTATTATTATTTTTTACTTTTTAATATTTGACTTTTTGGCTAATTAAAATAATAAAAAATTTATGAAGTCAAATATTTAAAGGTATTTTTGTATTTTCAGTAAAATATTAACGGAAAACATAACAGAACCTAACAAAGGGTGGGAAAGTGTCATTTTGAAACTTGAAGGGTGGAAAAGTATCGTTTCGTCATACCTTGGGTGGGAAAATGTCGTTCTCCCAACCGAAAACTCAAATATTTTACAATATGATGACTATAAAACTCTCTTAATTATTCTTACAGTTTTGTAATTGGTTCGATAACGTTATCATATCCACATGAAATCTTACCCAACTCATTAAAGAGATGGGAAGCACTAACATTTGAAAGGGACCTCAAAAGTTATAAAAATAAAACGTGTAATGATGAGTATGAGAGTTTAAATGTGATTGAATAAGGATGCAGTTTGTGTTTCCATTATTGAATTTTTAATACATGATGTTTAATGCCCTCTCACCTCTCACCAACATTGCCACAATTATACCATCAATCTAAATTTTTGTACCACATTACCTCACACAATATACAACAACTTGGTCAAAATTGGTCATATTATATATTACCAATTAGTAACGATATCATAACGATATTTTAGTATATAATATTTGACGTTGATAGACAATATATTAAATTTTAATATGATACTTATTGGTACAAAATTTTGTACCAACTAGCGAGATCCGATTAACCTTGTCGGGATTAGAACCGATGTGTGCGTGATTAGTGATAATTAGCGATGAATATGAATAAAATGAACTAAAAACAAAGAGATTTTTAAAGTGGTTCGGTCAGGTTAACAGCCAACATCCACTGTGTTTTTGTATTTGCTGTGAGAGTTTACAATGCAATTCTTATATGAAATTCGTGACCCCTTCCTCATTGTCTGAGGGGGATTTATATACAAGATCTGTACAAAGGAAGTAATGAAATTCAGGGGATTAGAACTGATTTGAATCATAATTCCAATATCCTCGCGATTGGGCGTTGTGATTGCGCAGTGATCACCATTGATCCAGTCATTCCCGCAATATCTGAGATCTGAAGTAATTTGGGGATTGATTGAATGATTCCTTGAATTGTTCCCAACTAGCTTACGTTGGGTCGAACTGTAACGCCCCACTTGAGGTACATAGTTCAATTGTGTTGTATTGCTTGAATGTTTATTGATTTGTTCTCATTTGAGCTTGCATGTTGTTATTTTCCATTGGTTGGCCCTTAGTTGGATTAATGAGTTGATTTGGTTAAGTGTTTGCCCTGATTTTGGTTGAGACTTAGTGAATTTTTGAAATCAGTCTTCGCTGGGGCGAAGAATAGTCTTTGCCGCGGCGACGTTGGCTTGAGAGTTGTGAGTCGTTTCTGTAAGTTTTCGCCGGGGCGACGGGAAGTTCTTCGTTGCGGCGACCGGTCAATTGAAAATTTTAATAAGTTTCTAGAGAATTCTTCCTTTGGGGCACAATGACCATTCTACCCCTAATTAGCTGGAAAAGTGGGGAGTGAAATGCAAGGAAATTACATGAAGAATAGTTTAAATAGGGGTGCATTTGCGAAGAATTAAAAGGGCAAAGGTGAAATTTCTAAGAAAGAGTAAGGGTAAAATGGGAAAGAGTGGAGAAAATATGAGATATTAAGGGTTTAACTTTAGAAACCCTTCATTCTTCTTCTTCCACCGCCATACTCATTCCCCATTTCTCTCTAATTTTCATCCAATCCTTCAAGGATTTTAAAGGGCTTTTGAGTAGTTTTTGGGTAGAGAGATGATTTGAGGCATCCTAAGATAAGGACCTTTATTCTAGATGTGAAATTTAGCTATAAAGGTGTTAAGGTCTTATTATGTTATTGTTTAAAAGTGTAGAGAAAAGACATCTACCAAAGGCAAAGAGAAGTGCTAGTGGAATCACACCATCACAAGGTAAGTAAATCCAACTCAAGCTAAAGTTTAAGAAATCCTTGAGTAGAGATTTCTTTATGCATGTATAAATGATGCTTGTTGAGAAATTGAGTAGAGATATATGTTTGTGTGTTGAGAAATTGAGTTGAGATGAGTATTTATGTTGTGGTGTTGGATATGCTCCCTTAATGGGAAGTGGTAATGTGTGATGAGTTGAGATAAATGTTGGAGGAGATTGAGTAAATATTTGGGAGTGTTCTTTTATGATAGGAGTTATGTCCATAGAAGGGAATTTCTTCCCATTTTGGATGGTTACAAAGAGAAAGAGAATTGTAGTTAGAGAAGAGTTTTTGTATGCACATGAATTATTTGATGCAATGCCTAAGAGAAGTAATAGAATGAGTTATGAACCTTAATTCTTGCAACATTGCATATTGGCATTTCCTAAGTGCATTAATGAGTATGAACCATCCATATGCATTAATTGTGCATTAGGAAGTAGCTTGAGAAAGAGTAGAGAATTTCTACACTATGAGTATTAGCTTGAGAAAAAGATGAGTAGTAGCTTGAGAAAGAGTAGAGACCTTTGTGCTTAAACTACTCTAAGAGCTAAAGAAGAGAATAGAGTAGGTTGTTCGATGGGAAACCCGTGAGTGATGAGTAAAGTCACGAGAGTGGGTGCTTTGTGATCCCCAGCCGTGCCTCCGATCAGATGAGGCCGTGACCGTCACGAAGAGTGGAACATGAGGTTCCAGCCGTGCCTCCGGTAAGAAGGGGCCATGACATTCGAGAGATAGAGAGAAAGAATGTACACTCACATGGCCAAAGGTTCTGAATCCATGCATAACCGAATCCGATCGGTACAAAAATGAGTAGAAGTCACATAGAGTGGGAGAGTTCCTGGCCGTGCCTCCGATAAGATGAGGCCGTGACATTCCCATGATTAGAATGGGAAAACAGAGAAGTAGAAAGAACAGAAAGAGAAAATGAGTAGAGTCACGAAGAGTGGGTTGAGTCCCCAGCCGTGCCTCCGGTAAGATGAGGCCGTGACATACACCAAAGAATATATAGAAAAGAGTATGAGAATAGAAACAGAAAGAGAACAGAAATGAGAAGAGAAGAGAGTAAGAAAAGAATTAAGAGAAAGAGTTACAGGGTTAGACTAGTAGAGGATTTACTTACTGAGCATTAATTGTGCTCACCCCGTTGTTTTTCTATGTTTTTGTAGGGTCTAGATGAGGACGCAGTCGGATGGATGTCAGCGGGCGAGGAGGAGTAGTTACACTATCCATCACACTTTTGTGAACTTTTGTAAATGATACTGACTTTTGTAAAAGAATATGTATATTAAATAAAAGAAAATTTGGGCCCAACTATTTTTATTAATGTACTCGTATTTTATCATACATATTTTTTATGAGTATAGTAGTATCAAGCAGTTATTACACGAGCTATACCTCGATGAGCTTATGTTGGGTCAATCAATCGTAGTTGTCGAGCTCATTCTGGATCAAGCTATATCCTCGAGTTGGCTCGAACTTAACGAAAAAACTACACACAACAATACTATTTACATCTAATTAAATGATATTATCATATTAAACTCACACATAGTAGACAGTTTGGGTTTGCACAAATTTGAGGGGTTCGAGTCTAATATTGTAAGGTTTTATAGGGTTTTAACTTTGAACAAGTCTAATATTGTAAGGTTTATAAAGCTCCAACTTTGAAATATGAAAACCCACTAGGACCTACCATCGTTCCCAAACAAACAAATGTGTGAAAAGCTAGTTCTGGTTAGGGGAATCAAACCTAGAGGTGGGCATTTGGGACTGGGTCCAAAAACCTAGCTAAAAAACCTGGTCCTAGGAGGCTTGGTCCCAAAACGAGACCAGGCCTAAGGAGGAGGGCCCGGTCCCTCCACTGGGCTCTCCTCCAAGGCCCGAGCCTAAATTTTTTTAAACTTTTTCGTTTTAGTCCCTTAAACAATTACTAAAGCCCCTATAAATTTTGAAATAAACATAAATTGTAGGGGTTAAAAGGAAATTTTACAAAATTAAAATTTTTTTTTTTTTTTTTACTTTCTTTATAACTGTTGGCAACAGCAAACGATCATTTGGGGGGGGGGGGGGGGGGGGAGTTGAACTTTTTTTTCATTCCCCCCCCCCCCCCCCCCCCCCCGCCAATCACATAAATAACCCTAAAATCTTTCATTTTTCCACACCACTCATCTCTCATTTCTCATTCTCTCAATCCTCTACTCCAAATCTCAATCAAATTCTCATTCAATTTAATTTATATTATAATTTATCATATTATTTATTTATTTTTTCTATTTTTCAATATCATCTCTTATTCATATTATTATTTTTTTCATTTTAATTATTATTATTTTATCATAAATTCATGATGGATTCCCGAAATGATGCATTCGGAGGATCATCCTAAAATGAGTTTACGTTCCATCACCGAAGAAATGGAAGAGTTAATCCATTTCACAATTTCCTCCAGGGCGCACTGCAATTCCACAACCACATTCGATCGGGACGAGGTATAGCCAACACATGCGAGCTCGAGTCAATGGGCACGAGCATAGCCCAACCCCCTCGACTGTCAAAGAGGGTCGTGTTCGATGTATGGCGAACTTCACCAAATCAAAATGGCCAAAGACAACTGGGAGGGGGAAGAATCGTGTGAGATATGTAATTTATGTGGAACCATTATTGGCGCTGAGAAGAGGACTTCAACGATGCGACAAACACGTGGAGAAGAAGCACCCCCAAATAATGCAATTGTCTGGTACATCTTCAACCGGATCAGGTAGACAAATTCAAACTCAACTTAATTTTAATCCACAATCCTCAACTCTCTCAACATGACAATACAATGCAGATGTTGACGAGAGGAAATAGTAAGATTCATAGTTGCTACGACTCTCCTATTTGTTTATATGAAAATCCTTATTTTATTCACATGATAAAACTGTATTTTGTTCAGCATATACCTTGTTAGTAGAAGTTAAGTAGAAGAGATATACTACAAAATAAATAATAAACTTAAAAACGAATTTCACAATTTGGAATATATCTATTACACTACATCAGATATATGAGCTTGTAGATCAAAAACCGATTTTTTAACTACACAATACATTTCTTAGATCATAATTGGGGTTTACAACAAAAATTGATGGGTTTTAAACCATTATATGAAAAACATAGTGCTGAAACTATTTATTTTACAATTCTTGAAGTTTTGCAAGAATATTTATTAACTGATAGAGTTGTAGCGCTAACGCTTGATAATGCAGCTGCTAACACCGCGACAATCTTTTTATTTGAAAAGAGATTGGATTCGTATGGTGAAAGCAAATTTTTTTCACCAGAGATGTGCTTACCACATCATCAATTTGATAGTTAAAGCATGTTTAGATGCTATACATTCGAAGACGGAGAGGGTGCGTGCGACTATCAGATTTATCGTCAGCGGTAGCAATAAAAGATGGTAGGAGTACGTCAAATATTGTAAGCAAGAGGACCCACCGGTTTGACCTTTGAAGTTATGTACGGACATGCCTATCCGTTGGAACTCCACCTACTTGATGTTGGGAAAAGCTTTGCCAACCGCAAAACAAATTACAGATTTCGTCAACCGAAAGCACTATCCAGAGGAAGTTGTCAACTGTGATGATTGGGCAGTTTGTGAACTTTTTGAACTTTTTTATTCATTTCTTAAAATTTTTTTTGATTCTACTAATATATTAAGTGGTATTTATTATCCGACTACTAATTTAGTGTTAGATATTTTGCTTCAAATTGCTAAAACTTTTGCTAAATATAGATATAATAACGTTTTAAGGGAAATTGTTTTAAAGATGGAAGAAAAATATGAGATATATTGGTTAGATATTCTATTCTTATATGGACTAGGAGGAAGAAAAATATGAGATATATTGGTTAGATATTCTATTCTTATATGGATTAGGCCTTGTTGTAGATCTTATGTTTAAATTACACGTAGTTAACTATATAATTACTGAGTTAGGCCAGCATTTAGGACATGATTATACGTCTTATTTGACTGACTTTAAACAAAAATTGGATAGCCTTTTTTCTTTATATGAGAACATGTACATTAGAAGTGGAAGTGGAACGTTCAGGAGAGACAATCAGGACCCTAATACAGACCTCCGTCAAGGATCGAGCAAGTGGACGTATATGGAATATGGCGGAAGTAGTAGCTCCAGTTCGTACATACATGGACCAAATGAGCTGAATCGCTACCTACAAGTGGATATGTCCTTTATGACGATTAAGGAGAAACGTGATATGAATATTCTTCAATGGTGGAACTGTTAGAGTCATGAAAATGACTCTATTTTGTTGATAAAAAGATCTTATGTGTAATTAAATTGAAGTTATATTGAGACAATTAAGAGAAATTATGTATAAAAATCATATTTTGAGTTTTTCTTACTAATTTGGCATATTTGAATTGAAATTTGAAATTGTGTAAGTTGATATTAGGATGTGATTTATTTTCTAGGGTTGATGTTGTCTCATTTATGTTGTTAAGGGGTCAAATTGTCATAAAACTTGGGGTTGATTTTATCATTTTCAATATGTAGGGACCAAATAAATATTTGTCGCAATGTATATAAATTGCAGGTGAAAGGTCATGAACCGGGAGCCACGCCAAACCCAAAACCCTAGCCTCTTCGCTGGAGTTTAGCTTTCATCTTCCAGGCTGGTGACCCTTCACCTTCTCACGCCGACCGACCACCCTCCACCGTCATTCAACCCACGCCGGCGACGTATGCCTCCTACCATCACATCTCTTCATTTTCCGGAGACCGTGGAGCTTCTCCGGCGTCGATCCAGCTTCTCCAGGTGCCAGCCACCCTTCCTACGATCAAATCTACCTTCCTCCAAGCTCCATTGCCACCATTCAGTCACCAAATCGCCGCCGTGCCTCTTCACCTTCCAGCCCTGATTTCGCTCACTTTCTGATAACATCTCACTTTCCAACCAGCGGATCTATCATCTCCATAACCTGATCTATCTTCCCGTACCCTTCGATCTTCTCTTCATCGATCGGCGCCGTGAGCCCCTGTGAGCCGCCGTCGGATTCCGGCGAGTTGCGTTTGTTCGTCTTCTAGGAGTTCCCTTGGTCATTTTCATCCCTTCTTCGCATCATCTCGTCGTCGGTTACATCCTCTTCGCCATGACCAGCTCCGTGCCTGACATTTCAGCCTTCGTCGACACCACCATGAGCGAAGAGCTCCTAGTTGCCTGTTACGGTGTAGGGAGATCAAGATCGACACTCATGGATCTTCTCGGCAGTTCTCGACTAGTTGGATGGCTCGAATGTTGGATATTTGGTTAAGTTTCTTATATTTAGATTATATTTGTTTTCGTTTCAGTTTGTTTGCGATGCTTTAATATTATTCTGATGTTCGACATGCTGAATTGATAATGTCCATTGAGAGCGTATGTTGACATATAACTTTTTGCATAATTGAATATCAGTTTGAGATTATTGAATGTTGATTATGACTTTAAATTGCTCCGGTACTGATTGCAATCAAGTTGTATTAACTTTTAATATCATTTCTACTAGGAATGCATTTGTTGTGTAATTAGTTGATTGGATGATACAAGTTGATAGGTTGTACTTGTTAACGTTGTACCAACTAGTGATGTTTAAGGGTTTAGCATTTTTTGGTTAATCGATGATAGTCTTTAACCAATCGATCTGTAACTAAGATGATGAGGAGACAGGATAAATTATACCTAGATTGTTGGGAGATATTTTTATTGATTTGTCTAGCCTTCTAGGTTTAGGAAATTGAAGAGCGAGGAGAGGAATTGTGAGAGTTGGTCTTGAGTCAAACCGAATCCGTAGCGGCAACGCTTTTAATATTGTGTTTTAGTTAGCAATTTATTTGATGTTTTTTAATTTCCTTCAATTAATTAGTTTCCTTAGTTTTAATCAATCAATTTGCCAATTTCTCTTTCGTTAACTCACATATACATTAGGTTATTAGTTTTGCTCTCTATGGATTTGACCCTGTTTATTGCTAACTATGGTATTTAGGTTTAATTTTATGGCCGTGACGACCGGTTTGTCAGGAACCAACATGAAAGTCGATTCCCCATTGTAGCCCAAATGACACGTGACATTTTATCTGTGCCGGTTTCTACAATTGCATCCGAGTTAACATTTTCAACGAGTGGCCGGATTGTTGAAGACAGAAGATGTTCTTTAACTAATGAGATGATTAAAGTGATAACGTGTTTACGAGATTGGACTCATGCAAAAAAAGACTACAACAGCACCCTGAAGATCCCGAACTACTCGAACTCTTTAAGAATACAGATTTAAATGATGTAAATATTGTTGACGATGAAGATGAATAATTTAATAAAAAAAATTATTTAATTATTTATTTGTGAAGCGTGAATGTGTGAAATGTGAATATTACATTTATGTTAAAATTAACTATTAATTTATTTATTATTTTTTAAAATTAATTAAACTTTAAGAAACTTACTAATCTACCCCTAAAAAATACTAAAAACCCCCTACAAAATTTCGTTTCGCCCCTAAAATATAAAAAAAGATCAGGAGGGAAAATAAATTTTCTAGGCCCATAGGACCGGTCCGAGTCCTAAAATTGCTCATGGGTCTGGGATCGGTCCCAAGCCCATGAGCAACTGGTCCCATTTGGGACCAATCGAAAACGGGCCCAGGCCCAAGCCTGCTTGGGACTAGTCCTTGACTAGCTCTAATCAAACCACATATATATAGTATAACAACTATCAAATTAGCGACGTGGGATAAACACAACTTTTAACACAGGAAATTTTTGGATATTATAAAAAAGAAATTGCATGAATTTATAATTTGAACTTTAGGTAAACATCTTTTAGTCAAACACACATAGATAAACACTTAGAAACCGATTCAGACTATCATTTGTCATCGATAAGAGGATTGTGATAGTAAGTAAATATTTTTTATTATAATTAATCTAAAATCACCCATTATATTCATAGTTAAAAATCAATAAAAATAAAAATAATTAATTAATATGGGGTTATATATAAAGTAAGACATACTTTATCTTGATCTAATTTAGGAAATAATATTACCTTGTGCATATGAGTGGAGATGTGTAAGTCTGCCAAAAAAAACCAAAAAAAAAAAAAAAAAAATTAAATAGAAAAATTAATAAAATAAAGTAAATAAAGAAAAGAGAAAATGATAACACACACGCTCTCTTGTTGCAGCCTTCACAGTACTCTTTGTTTTGGATGTTACTTCCATCCATCTGACATCTCTATTTTTTTATTTAAAATTTATTATTATTTTATTTATTTATAATCTTTACACACTTTTCAGTGTCTCGCTTTATTATTTCTCTGTCCCATAATTTTTTTTTTAATACTTTTTCAAAAATAAAAGAGTTAATGACCTAATATTATATTTTTAAGTTTTTGGTGTTAATATAAACAGCTTAAGGGTAATTTAATAATATTTACTAACTTACAACATATTACTTAATGGTTCATTTTTGTTATCTTAGAAACCTTAAAAGAATTTTTGTTATTATATGACATAATAAGGTCTATGTCAACTAAAGAAAATATTTTATCTTTTTTTTTTTAAATTTTATGATAAAATATAGTATTACGTAATTTATACCTAAAAATAACTTTTCTATTACACATTTACAATAAATTTTTTTATTAGGGTTTTATTTTAATTGCGTCACTTTTAATCTTTTATGGTAAATTTTTTCAAATTAAGAACAATAAATTAATTAATTGATTTATATTTTTGAGGTGTCTTCCCTTGCATTGTAATTTGTACACACCTTATTAAAATTTTAGGAATAGTTTTTTTTTTGTCAAATATTCAAAATAAAAATAAAATTAATTTATTTGGATGGAGATTATTCCACCCTAATGCATCCATAACATAATAATTTTCTTTTTAAGAAGAATTTTATTTTCACTTGGTATGTAATTGGTATTTTAAGAAATTATTATATTTTTCTAAAAAAAGGAGAAATACTTAAAACTAAAATGATTACAAAGGCATAAATACCCGTCTCAACACTTGCAAGGCCAATTATTGAAAAAACAAAAATAGCTATAAAATCAAGTGAGTTGACTTTATTGCCCTTAATAAAGATATGAACGATATATTCTCAAGCAAATTCAATACCCTAAATTTATATAATGTTAGCCCATAATATCTGATTATAACATGTTCGATGATGCTAGATATCGTTAAACTGCGTAATCTAGTATTTACGAGAGAGGAAATGTAAATATGTTGTTTTCTTCGTTGGCGTTATTAGTAAGGGCAATAAAGTCAATTCAGATGGTTTTATCCACGGAACTTTCTTTATGTATCTCCTTAAAGAAATAACAATAATACTATGCGTATTCACGGATCTTACTAACCTTCTTACTAACTTTTGTAAATATAAAGTATAGTACGGGTACTATATGTAATTTTAACAAAGGTTAGTAAGATGGTTAGTAAGATCCGTGAGTATGCATAGCATTACTCAAAAAATAATTTTAAAATAAAAACCGATCAAAGGGGTAGTTTTGTTAACTTGTAAAAGTATGTGGATCAAAATGAATTTTACAAAAGAGAGGGAGAGTGAAGTGTTGACTATCAATAACCCCGCTCTTTGTTTCACTTGAAAACCCTACTCTCAATTCCCACAACACTTCAAAAACACTTTTTAATGTTTTTTGACAACAATAAAAATCAAAACAAAACAAAACCCTCAAAGAACTCAACTTTAACCACACTACTACTCCTTTCTCTCTCTCTCTTTACACCTCAAAATAACCAGAAACCACCCAAGAAAGCAAAAGAGCTTGAACGAAAAACAAACAAAAATGGATGAATTTGATGCAACAAGCATTTTGTTCAACAGAATCAGAAGCTTAGACCCAGAAAACGCCTCAAAAATCATAGGTTTTATCCTCATTCATGACGTTAAAGATACAGATTTGTTGCGTTTAGCCGTAGGCCCTGAAACCCTTCTGCAATCTTTGATTATCAAAGCCAAAAATCAGTTGGGACTTTCGGCAAACACTTTTTCTGCACCCACTTCACCTTTACCTAACCCCATTGCTAGACTCGGCAACACGGCAAACAACAATGTTAACAACAACCCATTTGCGAAACTATCTCCTAGAGTTGCCAATGGGATGCGTGAGTTTGCAAAGAACTCATCTTTACCTGACCCAAAGTCAAGTCCTTTCCTTTCATATGAAAACATACGTGCAGGGTCTTGTTTGGTGCCTCCGCATCTAAAAAATGTTGGGGTTGTTGTCGGTGAGAGTGGTAGTGACTTTATGGATGAGCTTCAGTTTAATGATTATCTTTCATTTTTGGATGAGTCCTCAAAAAACGAGGACTTTATTGGTGGAAGAAGTCAACTGGGTTTCGATGGGGATTGGGGTGGGGATGTGAGTAATGTAGATACCCATTTTCATAGAAGAAGTTTCTCAGCTAGTGATGCATGTTTTGGTAGTGAAGATTCAAATTTTAATGTTGGTTATAAGCCTTGTCTTTACTTTGCTAGAGGCTTTTGCAAGAACGGTGACAATTGCAGGTTTGTTCATAGCCATTTTAATGAGAATGATGGAAATGGTTTTCTGGTTGGTTCTCCTAGCAAAATGGAGGGTGTTTATCTGCAACCTGAAGATATGATGAGAATGAAAGGAGCTTTGCAGCAGCAGAGATTGGCTGCTTCACAGTTTGGGGCCGGAGTTTCGCCGCCATCGCCTTATGACTTTCTTTTGCAACAACAAAATGATAACCAGAGGTATGATAGAGCTACCCATTTTGCTTTGTTTCTTTGACTCTTTGACGGTGTTTTGTATAGGTCAACACATCAATTTGTTTTGGTTTTGGATAAAAAAATGACCAGAAAAGGCATATTAGAGATGTCTCATTTAGCCTTTTGCCTTTGTGTTGCCATGTATTTGTATAACTATACTGATAATTTGTTTGAGTTTGTTTTGGTTTTTAGTTTGGGTATGGATTGGTGGTTGGTGTTGTTTTTATGGGATTTGCAGTTTTAAAAGACTGGACAGGCTTTTCATCAACATATCTCTATTTGTGTTAATACAAATGTTTTTGTTTTAAGGTTTAGTAGTGTTTGCTAATTAGTCTTGTTTTCATGGCATTTTGATGTATCATAGAGCGGCCACCGCAGCATTGCTGTTAGGTGATGAACTTTACAAGTTCGGCCATGGCCGAGCTGAAAGGAATGACTTTTTGGCAATGGGATTGGGAGAGAAGGGGAGCTCGGCGAATAGACAGATCTACTTGACATTCCCAGCAGATAGCTCTTTTAAGGATGAAGATGTTTCTAATTACTTCAGGTAACTTACCGCACTTTATCTTTATTTATTCATTTTTGTTTTATGGGGATAACGCTTTGGATCATTGACAACATAAATTACGATGATTTATTGATATAGTGCTGCATTAGAATGATTCAAAATTATCTCTTACTTGGATTGGTGCTGAGAAGTTCCAATATATTTTCTAATTTTTTTTCTCAGTGAAGCATGAATTATCCTTGAGGCTGGAAGCTTTTGTAGTTTGGGACCGAAGCCTGTAATTTCCTGCCATTTCTACTGTGATATTAGTCTGAAACACTTATGTTTCTGATGTTATTTTTTATTTTTCCAAATAATTTATTTTCATAAATAAATTTTGAAGTTCATCTTGGTGGAAGCACAAAAAAAATTTGCTAACATTTTTCGAAGTTTTTAACTCAACACACATGTAATGTCATTGTTAGCAGATTGGGCCTGAACTGGGCAACTCGATAGATCCCCCAAGCCAACCCAGTAAAAATAGATTTTTAGGCCCAGAATATTTTACCCTGGTTGGACTTGATTGCTGGCCCAATAAAGCTTTCAGCTAGCTAGACCAAATCTCTTTTGAGCCCCAATTTTAATTTTTCGATATAAAATCATAATATTAATTGAAAATTAATAAAGAGATATAAAAAATGTATTTTTTTTTTTTTTTGAAGATACTAACATAAAATTTCTTCATGAGTTTTAGTTTAAATTTTTTCATTCAGGTATAGAATTTTTTTTTATTTTTTATAGAGTGTCCGGCCAGCTTGTTCGGACCCAACTAATCTTAGGTCCTTCAGTTTTCAATTCCTGTATAGAATTTCTTTTTTTTTGGTATCGGAATGTCCGACCAGCTTGCACGATCTTAACAGTAATCATAAGTTTATTGATACGATACCCTAAGGTTTGAACCTAAACACTCAAGAAAGGACCAAATTTCTTGATCGTCACATCAATCCATTGGGTTATGTACAAATTTTTACATAATAATTTAGACCGGCCGCAACTATGGATAAGTGAACTTAATCCCATTGATTTTAGAACAATTATTCTAATCTAATGGCTAAGAAGTGGAATAAAAAGTGAGAAAAAAGTATGCTTTAATACGACTATTTAACTCAACACCTCTTTATCAATTTGTGAATTAATTAAAATTTTGGTTTTATATAAAAAAAAAAGAAAGAAAGAAGGTTTTATAAAGATTATAATACACATTTAGAAACTTTACTCTATAAATTCTAAGCCAAACCCCCTTGGGTTGATGCCATTTAACTTTATTTGTAGGGTCCTCTTACCTATCCTCATTATTTGGTATCGTCATTGTTAAGTTTCTAACCTTTGGATCATGTACAGAAATTATGATTTATCATAACCCTAACAACATTATCACGTCGATACCACAAGGGTCTCGACTTCTTATTCTCTTCTTCAATAATGTTTCAGAGGATTGACAACCATTTGACCGAAAACTCAAAATATTTACAATATGATGACTAATAAACTCTCTTAGTTATTCTATAGTTTTGTAATTGGTTCGTAACATTATCATATCACACGAAATCTTACCCACTCATTAAAGATATGGGAAGCACTAATATTTGAAGGAACCCAAAATTATAAAAATAAAGAGTGTAATGATGGTACAGATTTAAATGTGATTGAATAAAGATGAGTTTTGTTTGACCTGTATTGAAATTTTTTAATACATAATGTTTAGGGGTGTTTGTCTAAGCTTATAAGTTTGTCATAGCTTATAAGTTCTAAATTTAAACTACCTGTGTTTTTAGCTTTTTTGATGCTATAAATTGAGTCTTATAAGGCAAAAAAAATAAGTTGGGAAGGAGGTACTTTTTTTTTTGTTCTTATAACCGTGCTTATAAGTTAGTGTTCCAAGTAATTACTACATTATCCTTGTTTAATTTTAAAATTTCATATATACCCTTATTTAAGTTGTACCTTTTAGTCATTTAATAATAAAATGTACTTATAAGCCACATTTTCACAAACACGTCAACTACTTATCAGTCACTTATAGTACTTTAACCAAACAACTAATTGCTTAAAATTTTAAATGCTTATAAGCTAAAATTGACTTAAGTACTTATTGCTTATAAGCTAATTTTCATAAGCTACGACAAACACCCCTTTAATGCCCCTCACCAACATTGCCACAATTATACCATCAATCTAAATGTTTGTAACACATTACCTCACACAATATACAACAACTTGGTCTATATATATTTACCAATTAGTAACGATACTATAACGATTTTTAGTTATAATATTTGACGTTGATAACAATATATTAAATTTTAATATGATACTTGTTGGTACAAAATTTTGCACCAACCAACGAATCTGATCGACCTAGCTGGGATCGGAACCTATGTGTGCGTGATTAGTAATAATCAGCAATAAATTGAATGAATGAACTAAAACAAAGAGATTTTTAAGTGTTTCGGCTAGGTTAACAGCCTACGTCCACTGTGTTTTTGTATTTGCTGTGAGAGCTTACAATACAATCTTAATAGAAATTCAGACCCCCCTCATTGTCTGAGGGGGTTTATATACAAGATTTGTACAAAGGAAGCCCTGAAATTCAGGGATTATAATTGATTTGAATCATAATTCCAATATCCTCGCAATTGAGTGCTGTGATTGTGCAATGATCACCATTGTTCCATCATTCTCGCAATATCTAGGATTTGAAGTAATCTAGGGATTGATTGAATGATTCCTTGAATTGTTCGCGACTAGCTTATGTTGGGTCGATCAATCGTAGTTTGTCGATCTCATTCTGGATAGAGCTATATCCTCAAGTTGGCCCGAGCTTGGCGGAAAAACCACCCATAACATACTATTTACATTCAATTAAATAATATTATCATATTTAAACTCACACATAGTAGACACTGTGGGTTTGCCAATTGAGGGGTTCCAAGTCTAATATTGTAAGGTTTAATAGGGTTTCAACTTTGAACAAGTCTAATATTGTAGGTTTTAAAGCTCCCACTTTGAAATATGAAAACCCACTAGGACCTACCATCCTCCTAACAAACAAACTGCACAGCTAGTTTGGGTAAGGGAATCAAACCATAATATATATAGACATAAACTATCAAATTAGCGATGTGGAATAAATAAACTTTTAACAGGAAATTTTTGGATATTATAAAAGAAATTGATGAATTTATAATTTGACTTTAGGTAAACATCTTTTAGTCAACACACATAGATAAACACTTAGAAACCGATTCGCTATTTGTCATCGATAAAGATGTGATAGTAAGTAAATTTTTTTATTATATTAATCTAAAATCACTTTATATTCATAGTTAAAACTTAAAAATAATATAATAATAAATTAATTATGGGGTTATATAAAAGTAAGATACTTTTTTCTTGATCTATTTGGAAATAGAAAATATTACCTTGTGCTATGAGTGGAGATGTGTAAGTCTGCCAAAAAAAAAACAAAAAAAAAAAAAAAAAAATATAATAAATAAAAAATTAATAAAATAAAGTAAATAAGAAAAGAGAAATGATAACCCACACCTCTCTTGTTGCAGCCTTACAGTACTCTTTGTTTTCCATCTGACATCTCTATTTTTTTATTTAAAATTTATTATTATTTTATTATATTTATATATCTTTCACACTTTTCAGTGTCTCCGTTTTATTTCTCTGTCCCATAATTTTTTTTAATACTTTTTCAAAATAAAGAGTAAGTGACCTAATATTATATTTTTAAGTTTTGTTGTTAATAAAAAAGTTTAAGGGTAATTTAATAATATTTACAATTTAAACATATTACTTAATGGTTCATTTTTGTTATCTTAGAAACCTTAAAAGAATTTTTGTTATATATACATAATAAGGTCTATGTCACCTAAAGAAATATTTTATCTTTTTTTTTTTTAATTTATGATAAAATATAGTATTACTATTTATACCTAAAAATAACTTTTCTATTACACATTACAATAATTTTTTTTATTAGGGTTTTATTTTAATTGCGTCACTTTTATGGTAAATTTTTTCAAATTAAGAACAATAAATTAATTAATTGATTTATATTTTGAGGTGTCTTCCCTTGCATTGTAATTTGTACACACCTATTAAAATTTTAGGAATATTTGTCAAATATTCAAAATAAAATAAAATAATTATTTTGGATGGAGATTATTCCACCCTAATGCATCTTAACATATAATTTTCTTTTAAGAAGAATTTTATTTTCACTTGGTAATTGGTATTTTAAGAAATTATTATATTTTCTAAAAAAAGGAGAAATACTAAAATTAAAATGATTACAAGCATAAATCCCTTCTCAACACTTGCAAGACATTATAAAAAACAAAATAGCATAAAATCAAGTGATTGACTTTATTGCCCTTAATAAGACATGAAAACCGATTTAATATTAGTCTTATAATATAATCCTTGAATAAGTTGCAATGTCAACATCTTGAAACCTCATTGTCAAGCTAAATAGCTGGCCACAACCTCAATCAAGTAAAAAGCCCTTCATATTGGTATCTATATTGCTTAACAATTTTCCAATTGGGCAAAGAAAGCAACATTGTTGTTTGTCATATTTTCTCAATCATAGGGAATGGCCCAAGTTAATTATCTTTTAAAGATTTGTTTATTGGGGTAATTAGGGGCTAATAGCACCCATCATTTTCGCATAATCTATTGGATTTTTGAGTTAATTGATTTGTCTTCCTTGTTGATTTTGATGGCCATTACTTTGGTCTTTGCCTCTTTTTAAGTAGATAATGTAATTGGGTCTAATAATTGAAGACTTGGTATTAATTTGTTTCCTTCTTGCCCTTGAGGTTTGGCTGAATAACACAATCTGAAATAACAATTTACCCCCTCGCGTTAATATTCCATTAGGGTTTTTGTCATCTTACAAATACATATTACTCTTTAATCGTTAAATTAAACACTAAAACTCAAATAGTATAGTAACAATAGGAGGTAAATTATTAGTTTAGATATTGAGGAAAACTTTATTTATCCAAACATTTTCAAGTACTAAGGCAAGTGACGCTTCAAATCACTCATCTGTAGGTAGTACACAATCACGAATTCGATTCCTCATTTGAACATCCAAGATTTAAGTAAAAGGTTGTGACGGTGGTAGGTTACTATGTTAGTCTTTCCCGAGGATTAATCAATTGTGCGTTTAAGTTGGTTCGGACATCATTTAACTAAAAAGTAACTGAGTTTTATATTATAATTGATGTTGTTGTAATTTTATGTTAAATATTACAAGTCTATGTTATTATAATATTGTTGAGAGATAAAAATATTCAAAAAAATCTTGACATCACCAAAGGTGAAACTAGTTGTGAGATAAAAGTTAGGATTAAAGAGGATTTACCTATCATGTAAAAATGGAGATTGAAAACAATGTTGCTTTGCAAAGTTACCAAGATGATTGTTAGCACTAAATTAATAGTAATGCAATTGAATATATAAACAAAAGAAAAAAAAATATATCATATACTTAACTTTAATCAGAATTATAATGGGTATTATTATTTAGAGGATATTTTATTTTTATTTTTTAAATAAAATGGGCTTTAATAATAATAATAAATAAATATTATGAGTATTAATAATAAAATGGCCTACACCACGACTAGAAATGGCCGGTAATTCACCGATCTGGCCGTTAGCGACGGCCAAAGAAATAGTCGTCGTTGACGGTCAACAACGGCCAAATCTTGGCCATCATTGATCGAAAACGACAGCCATTTCTTTGGTCGTTATTGATGGCCAAAGATGGACTTCTTTGACCTTTTCCGGCCGTCGACGGCAACTTTTGGCCGTGGATCTGGCCGGAAAAGGCCATAGAGAGGCGTTACGACACAGATCCAACCGATCTGTGTCGTAATGCAATTTTTCGGCCAGAGTCCGACAGTGTAGATCTGTGTCGTAACGCAATTTTTCGGCCAGAGTCCGACAGTGGTGGTCGGAATCTGGCACTGTGGGTGGTGGGGGTGTTTTTGTAATTTTATACATTGAGGTGTTTAATTAAATTAGCAAACCTAGGGATTTTTTATAAATTTTTAAATTTTACCTCGTAATACTCCCTTATTCAACTACCCAATATTATTCCAAAAATCTTATCCAAAATAATAAATCCAACGCACCCAATAAGATTATTAATGAAGCCATGATTTGCACTTCTTTATAAGGGGACCCAATTTAGTTATGATTCTAAAGGGAAAGTGTGAGTGTATGAGATGAGCTAATGCTTAAGAAGTATTAATCATGATTAATCCAAAGGGCAATAATATTCAATTAAAAGGAGCCTTTCATAATCATGTAAACGGAGATAAAAAATTAATTAATTAATTAATTAGAATAAAATTTCTATGCAATAATTGTTTCCCCGCTTAATGTGCTCATAGACTATTTTCACCATTCAAGCAAAAGAATTTTGTTATATTATAATTTAATAATTTATTTTTAATATTGTTTACAATCAAGTTTAAAAAGGGTAAGATGTAAGACTAAAATAAACAATATTTACTCGGCTAGACTTAGATGGTTATGCAGTAGAAGCCTTGAAGACTGGGGTTTATTCCAGGAGACTCACTGAATACCTTACAAACTCAGATGGTTATGTACTAGTAACCTTAAAGATTGGGTTTATTCCAAGGGACTCACTGAACACTTTACAAGCCAAAATGATTATTCACTAGTAACCTTGAAGATCGAAGTTTATTTCGAGGGATCCACTGAACATTTTATAAGCTTAATGAATCAGGTAAATCATATATGTGGTAGGTGGTTACTGTGGAGACTCAAACACAACACCTCAGGATAACCCACCTAAATAGTTAAAGTCTTGTCATCTGGCCACAAGCCTAGTAGTTAGTTTTGATTTTGAAAAATAGTATCAACAATTATTTTTCTGATGTTTATTTTTTATTTTTCCAAATAATTTATTTTCATAAATAAATTTTGAAGTTCATCTTGGTGGAAGCACAAAAAAAATTTGCTAAAATTTTTCGAAGTTTTTAACTCAAAACACATGTAATGTCATGGTTAGCAGATTGGGCCTGAACTGGGCAACTCGATAGATCCCACCAAGCCCAACCCAGTAAAAATAGATTTTTAGGCCCAGAATATTTTACCCTGGATTGGACTATGATTGCTGGCCCAATAAAGCTTTCAGCTAGCTAGACCAAATCTCTTTTGAGCCCCAATTTTAATTTTTCGATATAAAATCATTAATATTAATTGAAAATTAATAAAAGAGATATAAAAAATGTATATTTTTTTTTTTTTTTGAAGATACTAACAATAAAATTTCTTCATGAGTTTTAGTTTAAAATTTTTTCAATTCATGTATAGAATTTTTTTTTATTTTTTTACTAGAGTGTCCGGCCAGCTTGTTCGGACCTCAACTAATCTTTAGGGTCCTTCAGTTTTCAATTCCTGTATAGAATTTCTTTTTTTTTGGTAATCGGAATGTCCGACCAGCTTGCACGCATCTTAACAAGTAAGTCATAATGTTATTGATACAGATACCCTAAGGTTTGAACCTAAACACTCAAGAAATGGACCAAATTTTCTTGATCGTCAAATCAATCCATTGGGGTTATGTACAAAATTTTTACACTAATAAATTTAGACCGGCCGCAACTATGGATAAGTGAACTTAATCCCATTGATTTTAGAACAAATTATTCTAATCTAATGGCTAAAGAAGTGGAATAAAAAGTGAGAAAAAAGTATGCATTTAATACGACTTATTAAACTCAACAACTCTTTATCAATTTGTGAATTAATTAAAATTTTGGGTTTTAATATAAAGAAAAAGAAAGAAAGAAAGAAGGTTTTAATAAAGATTATAATACACATTTAGAAACTTTACTCTATAAATTCTAAGGCCAAACCCCACTTGGGTTGATGCCATTTAACTTTATTTGTAGGGTCCTCTTACCTTATCCTCATTATTTGGTATCGTCATTGTTAAGTTTCTAACCTTTGGATCATGGTACAAGAAATTATGATTTATCATAACCCTAACAACATTATCACGTCGATACCAACAAGGGTCTCGACTTTCTTATTCTCTTCGTTCAATAATGTTATCAGAGGATTGACAACCATTTGACCGAAAACTCAAATATTTTACAATATGATGACTATAAAACTCTCTTAGTTATTCTTATAGTTTTGTAATTGGTTCGATAACATTATCATATCACACGAAATCTTACCCAACTCATTAAAGATATGGGAAGCACTAATATTTGAAAGGGAACTCAAAAGTTATAAAAATAAAGAGTGTAATGATGGGTACGAGAGTTTAAATGTGATTGAATAAAGATGGAGTTTGTGTTTGACCTGTTATTGAATTTTTAATACATGATGTTTAGGGGGTGTTTGTCTAAGCTTATAAGTTTGTCAAACTAGCTTATAAGTTCTAAAATTAAACTGACCTGTTTGTTTATAGCTTTTTTGAGCTTATAAGTTGAGCTTATAAGGCAAAAAAAATAAGTTGGGAAGGAGGTACTTTTTTTTTTTTGCTTATAAGCACTCTGCTTATAAGTTAGTTTGACCAAGTATATTACTACATTATCCTTGTTTAATTTTAAAATTTCATAATATACCCTTATTTAATGTAGTACCTTTTTTAGTCATTTAATAATAAAATGTACTTATAAGCCACATTTTACCAAACACGTCAACTACTTATCAGTCACTTATAAGTACTTTAACCAAACACATAATTGCTTAAAATTTTAAATGCTTATAAGCTAAAATTGACTTATAAGTACTTATTGCTTATAAGCTAATTTTCATAAGCTCAGACAAACACCCCTTTAATGCCCTCTCACCAACATTGCCACAATTATACCATCAATCTAAATGTTTGTAACACATTACCTCACACAATATACAACAACTTGGTCATATTATATATTACCAATTAGTAACGATACTATAACGATATTTTAGTATATAATATTTGACGTTGATAGACAATATATTAAATTTTAATATGATACTTGTTGGTACAAAATTTTGCACCAACCAACGAGATCTGATCGACCTAGCTGGGATCGGAACCTATGTGTGCGTGATTAGTAATAATCAGCAATGAATATGAATGAAATGAACTAAAAACAAAGAGATTTTTAAAGTGGTTCGGCTAGGTTAACAGCCTACGTCCACTGTGTTTTTGTATTTGCTGTGAGAGCTTACAATACAATTCTTATATGAAATTCATGACCCCCTCCTCATTGTCTGAGGGGGGTTTATATACAAGATTTGTACAAAGGAAGCCCTGAAATTCAGGGGATTATAATTGATTTGAATCATAATTCCAATATCCTCGCAATTGAGTGCTGTGATTGTGCAATGATCACCATTGATCCAATCATTCTCGCAATATCTAGGATTTGAAGTAATCTAGGGATTGATTGAATGATTCCTTGAATTGTTCGCGACTAGCTTATGTTGGGTCGATCAATCGTAGTTGTCGAGCTCATTCTGGATAGAGCTATATCCTCAAGTTGGCCCGAGCTTGGCGGAAAAACCACACATAACAATACTATTTACATTCAATTAAATAATATTATCATATTAAACTCACACATAGTAGACACTGTGGGTTTGCACAAATTTGAGGGGTTCCAAGTCTAATATTGTAAGGTTTAATAGGGTTTCAACTTTGAACAAGTCTAATATTGTAAGGTTTATAAAGCTCCAACTTTGAAATATGAAAACCCACTAGGACCTACCATCCTCCCTAAACAAACAAACATGCCAAAAGCTAGTTTGGGTAAGGGGAATCAAACCATATATATATAGAGCATAATAACTATCAAATTAGCAATGTGGAATAAATATAACTTTTAACATAGGAAATTTTTGGATATTATAAAAAGAAATTGTATGAATTTATAATTTGGACTTTAGGTAAACATCTTTTATTCAAACACACATAGATAAACACTTAGAAACCGATTCAGGCGTTTGTTAACGATAAAAGATGTGATAGTACGTAAATACTTTTTATTATAATTAATCTAAAATCACGTGTTATATTCATAGTTAAAAACTTAAAAATCAATAATAAAAAAGTTATTATGGGGTTATATAAAAGTAAGATATCTTTTTTCTTGATCTATTTCGGAAATAGAAAATATTACCTTGTTCTATGAGTGGAGATGTGTAAGTCTGCCAAAAAAAAAAAACCAAAAAACTTCTTAAAAACAAAAAAAAAATAATTAATTAAATAAAAAAATTAATAAAATAAAGTAAATAAGAAAAGAGAAAGTGATAACCCACACCTCTCTTGTTGCAGCCTTTACAGTACTCTTGTTTCCATCTGACATCTCTATTTTTTTATTTAAAATTTTATTATTATATTATATTAATTATTTATTTATAATCTTTGCACACTTTTCAGTGTCTCACTTTTATTTCTCTGTCCCATAATTATTTTTAATACTTTTTCAAAAATAAAGAGATAAGGACCTAATATTATATTTTTAAGTTTTGGTGTTAATAAAAAAGTTTAAGGGTAATTTAATAATATTACAATTTATAACATATTAATTAATGGTTCATTTTGTTATCTTAGAAACTTAAAAGAATTTTTGTTATATGATATAATAAGGTCTATGTCACTAAAAAATATTTTATCTTTTTTTTTTTTTAATTCTATGATAAAATATATATTATGTATTTATGCCTAAAAATACTTTTCTATTACACATCTACAATAATTTTTTTTATTAGGGTTTTATTTTAATTGCGTCACTTTATGGTAAATTTTTTCAATTAAGAACAATAAATTAATTAATTGATTTATATTTTGGGGTGTCTTCCCTTGCATTGTAATTTGTACACACCTCATTAAATTTTAGGAATAATTTGTCAAATATTCAAAATAAAATAAAATAATTATTTGATGGAGATTATTCCACCCTAATGCATCTTTAACACTATATTTTCATTTAAGAAGAATTTTATTTTCACTTGGTAATTGGTATTTAAGAAATTATTATATTCTTCTAAAAAAAGGAGAAATACTAAAATTAAAATGATTAAAGCATAAAACCCTTCTCAACACTTCAAAGGACAATTATCAAAAAACAAAATAGCGATAAAATCAAGTGTGACTTTATTGCCCTTAATAAGACATGAACGATATATTCTCAAGCAAATTCAATACCCTAAATTTATATGATGTTAGCCCATAATATCTGATTAGAACATGTTAGATGGCTAGATATCGTTAACTGCGTAATCTAGTATTTACGAGAGAGGAAATGTAATATGTTTGTTCTTCGTTGGCGTTATTAGTAAGGGCAATAAAGTCAATTTAGATGGTTTTATGCACGAACTTTCTTTATGTATCTCCTTAAAAAAATAATTTAAAATAAAACCGATCAAAGGGGTTTTTTGTTTAACTTGTAAAAGTATTTGATCAAATGAATTTTACAAAGAGAGGGAGAGTGAAGTGTTGACTATCAATAACCCCGCTCTTTGTTTCGCTTGAAAACCCTACTCTCAATTCCACAAACACTTCAAAAACACTTTTTAATGTTTTTTGACAACAACAAAAATCAAAAACAAAACAAACCCTCAAAGACTCAACTTAACCCACACTACTCCTTTCTTTTCTCTCTTTACACCTCAAAATAGCCAGAAGCCACCCAAGAAAGCAAAAGAGCTTGAACGAAAAACAAACAAAATGATGAATTTGATGCAACAGCATTTTGTTCAACAGAATCAGAAGCTTAGACCCAGAAAACGCTTCAAAAATCAGGTTTTATCCTCATTCGGACGTTAAAGATACAGATTTGTTGCGTTTAGCCGTAGGCCCTGAAACCCTTCTGCATCTTTGATTATCAAAGCCAAAATCAGTTGGGACTTTCGGCAAACACTTTTTCTGCACCCACTTCACCTTTACCTAACCCCATTGTAGACTCGGCAACACGGCAAACAACAATGTTAACACAAACCCATTTGCGAAACTATCTCCTAGAGTTGACAATGGGATGCGTGAGTTCGCAAAGACTCATCTTTACCTGACCCAAAGTCAAGTCCTTTCCTTCATATGAAAACATACGTGCAGGGTCTTGTTTGGTGCCTCCGCATCTAAAAAATGTTGGGGTTGTTGTCGGTGAGAGTGGTAGTGACTTTATGGATGGCTTCGTTTAATGATTATCTTTCATTTTTGGACGAGTCCTCAAAAAACGAGGACTTTATTGGTGGAAAAGTCAACTGGGGTTTCGATGGGGATTGGGTGGGGATGTGATAATGTAGATACCCATTTTCATAGAAGAAGTTTCTCAGCTAGTTGATGCATGTTTTGGTAGTGAAGATTCAAATTTTAATGTGGGTTATAAGCCTTGTCTTTACTTTGCTAGAGCTTTTGCAAGAACGGTGACAATTGCAGGTTTGTTCATAGCCATTTTAATGAGAATGATGGAAATGGTTTTCTGGTTGGTTCTCCTAGCAAAATGGAGGGTGTTTCTGCAACCTGAAGATATGATGAGAATGAAGGAGCTTTGCAGCAGCAGAGATTGGCTGCTCACAGTTTGGGCCGGAGTTTCGCCGCCATCGCCTTATGACTTTCTTTTGCAACAACAAATGTAACCAGAGGTATGATAGACTACCCATTTTGCTTTGTTTCTTTGACTCTTTGACGTTGTTTTGTATAGGTCAACACATCAATTTGTTTTGGTTTTGGATAAAAAAAATGACCAAAAAGCATATGAGATGTCTCATTTAGCCTTTGCCTTTGTGTGCCATGTATTTGTTATACTATACTGATAATTGTTTGAGTTTGTTTTGGTTTTTAGTTTGGGTATGGATTGTGGTTGGTGTTGTTTTTATGGGATTTGCAGTTTTAAAAGACTGGACAGCTTTTCATCAACATATCTCTATTTGTGTAATACAAATGTTTTGTTTTAAGGTTTAGTAGTGTTTGCTATTAGTCTTGTTTCATGGCATTTTGATTTATCAAGAGTGGCCGCCGCAGCATTGCTGTTAGGTGATGAACTTTACAAGTTCGGCCATGGCCGAGCAGAAAGGAATGACTTTTTGGCAATGGGATTGGAGAGAAGGGGAGCTCGGCGAATAGACAGATCTACTTGACATTCCCAGCAGATAGCACATTTAAGGATGAAGATGTTTCTAATTACTTCAGGTAACTTACCGCACTTTATCTTTATTTATTCATTTTTGTTTTATGGGGATAACGCTTTGGATCATTGAACATATATTATGATGATGTATTGATATAGTGCTGCATTAGAATGATTCAAAATTATCTCTACTTGGATTGGTGCTGAGAAGTTCCAATATTTTTCAAATTTTTTTCTCAGTGAACATGAATTATCCTTGAGGCTGGAAGCTTATGTAGTTTGGGACTGAAGCCTGTAATTTCCTGCCATTTCTACTGTGATTTAGTCTGAAACTCTTTCAGTTTAGATCATGGCCTGTAATTTTCCACTATTACTATTCTGATATTAGTCTTGATATTGAAGATCAATTCTTAACTTAACACTTCCCAATTCTTGGCTAGGATGGAACTCTTGGTGGAGCATGAGATACACTTAATAATTTTATTTTATTTATTTTATTTTTTTTATTTTATTTTTTTTTTACATTTTGTGAATTTACTTTGCAACCTATCTTTCCGGTGCAATTAAATATTTATTCACTTCATTTCACCTTTTTAATATAGCTAGCATAGTAATACTATTAGGTTTGTACCTATTATTAATTAAGAAAATGCTATTCTTACAAAGACCTATACAAAAGAGGCTACAAAGTGACATCATCCAGAAGAAAAAACAAAGAAAAAACGGAAAAAAGAGAGGAGAGAGAAATCAAGAAAATCAAGGGTGGGGATTGTCTTTGTATGCCCCCTTTGTATGTGTTTTTGTAAAACTAGCATTGCTCTTTAATTAAGGGATGCCAATCCTCTCTGTGGTGCTGTTGATTACATTTGGCCTTCATTTTGCTGCTTTTTTGTCATTTACAGTCTTTGCAAATAGCTTATTTGCCACGATTCATTTTTATTTTAGTTTGAAGGCTGCTACCCTTTTTTTTGCTGTTCACTATGATGGCAATATACCTGTCTGCCTCAGTTGGCTGAGAACAACATTTCCGATGTGAATTTATAATAATTCTAACTAAGAGAATCTACTGTTGATTTATTGGACATCAAGAACTGGCATTATGTTATCTATCAGATTATTTGAAAAATGCATTTTATCATTAATCAATCAAAAACACAGGTTGAATGATCTTTGTACGTACTTGTTATCTAGCTACAATCTCTTGCTTTCTCCAAAATTTATTTAAGATGAATTTTCTTCTTGGCTAAATTTAAAGTCACTGCTATATACTATTATAGTGCTGCACTTTGAAGGTCACAGTTTATTGTGCTGCTAGACTTGATTATATGCCACAAAATATGGATTGGATTTTGAATAAAAGCACCCTTGTAAGCATGCTCATGTAAGCTGTGCCTTCCACTTGAGGGGTGTTCTCTGTGTTTTAGTTTGTTCTTTACAATGTATAGACAAATATGGTGATGATTATTTTGGCTGCTCCGTTAATTGGACCCTTTTCTTTCACTGTTCTTCAAAAACTCCATGTCATTGAGAATATGGTTACTTCATAGGCTTGAAATTTAGAAATTTTACCGAAATTTTTTTTCCTTTTTTTTTTGTTTTTTTTTTTTTTTTTTTTTTTTTAAGCACTTTTGGACTAGTGCAAGATGTGAGGATCCCATACCAGCCGAAGCGAATGTTTGGGTTTGTCACTTTTGTCTACGCAGAGACTGTGAGACGCATTTTGGCCAGAGGGAATCCTCATTTTATATGTGATTCACGTGTGCTTGTCAAGCCCTACAAGGAAAAAGGAAAAGTTGCCGAGAAGTATGTCATTTTATGTCTCCTTTGTTATTTCATTCTGTCTTGTCATCATCTGCATTGGAAGCTTAAATTGTTGATGGAATTATTTCAGGAGGCAACAGCAGTTTGACAGGGGGAATTTGTCACCATGTTCAAGCCCTTCTGGGGTTGATTCCAGAGATCCATATGACCCTCTTGGTAAGTAAAGAAGAAAGCATGCATTTTCCCCAGCAGTTACCCTCTTAGTGGCTTATTGGCTTCCGGAAAGAATAATAGAAAGGAGAATGCATAAAATAACTCTCTGTTATAATATCTTGGCATTTCATTTCATATCCTTGTTCCCTTTACTTTCTTAAATAATTAGTTAATATAATTTGATATTCATTTTATCTCCATTTACAGGAGCAAAGATGTTCTACCAAACACAGGACATGATGTTGAGAAGAAAATTTGATGAGCAACTTGAGCTGCAGCAAGCGATTGAATTCCAAAGGAAAAGGCTTATGAATCTACAACAGCCGAATTTGAAGAATCAGCCTATTAACCATCACCAGCGTAGTCTATCAGTTGGCAATCCTGTCACCTTACCTACTCAAAATGATATCAACCAGAATCTTGTTCTTCCATCTGGTGTTATCAATCAAGAAGTGTCGGAAGGTATTTCGATTTGATGTTAGTTATTTAATACCATTTGGTCAATTATGAATAGTTGGGGAAACATGCATTGGCTAATTTTAATTTTGTGGCTGTCATAGGTGGTAGCTCAATTGCCAATGTTCCCTTAACCATCGCTGCTGATATGGAGCTACATACTCAGCCAGAACTGAAGCAAGCTCATCTTGAGAAGGATGGTTGTGGCGATACGAAGGAGGAAAGCTCCAACCCAGTAGGGTGTGATCTCCATGAACGGTTTGAATTTGACCATAGTTTTTGGTTTTCATTCAAGTCCTATTGTATACTGCTTTATGTCTTCAGGGTTGCTGGTTTTTGCTTCTCTTGATTTCAACTTCGTTCTCATGTTATTTTCAATTTTTTTCCCTTTCAGAAGTCATGGTAGCAGCATCGAGCTCACTCTCCCTGATAACCTCTTTGCTTCTACAAAAAAGCCAGCCGAGGGTAGCACACCCGACTTATCCACTGCAGCAGCAGTCAATGAAAGCACTGGAATCTCAGCCTCACCCTCTTCTGAAAGTAACCTAGAAATGCCCTCTACTTCTGTGACTGACATGGCTTCACGTTAATATTTTTCTTTTTCAATGCCAAGGTTCTCTTACTTCTCTCAATCTTTATAATTTCTCTCCTAGTATAAAAACAATAATAGAACGTAGTTCATTGTAATTTAGACACACTTTTAACTTTTTCCTCAGGTTTTATGATGGGCATGAAGCTATCCAAATGTAGGTAATAAAGGTGAGCATTGCTGATCCAGATACCTGCTATTATAACTTAGCATCTTTAAAACCATTTTCAGATATAATCGTTAACACCATTTTTTTGTTCATGCAGAAAAGTAGAAAAGCATATACAAGAAGAAGAATCCTCTAAGATGTATAGCCAAATTATACCTGCACTGAAGAGTAGATCAGTAGAAGCATCAATACAAATACTACTAACAGCAAACGCATATTGGATACATAAACGGTAGACGAACTGATTCGTGATAGTAGGGCTTTTTCTCTTTTCTACTTTCTAGTTGTGTTCTTCATCATACAGACTATAAGCCTGAACTACAAGGGATTAAAACTCTTATTGCACAGTTATAAATACATAGTTTTCCCCCTTTTACCATCCTTCTCTTATCTCTTGTAAAGTTGGCCCAAAAAAGGACTGACTAAAAAAGAACTTGTCTGAGTAGAAGCAAACCTAGGGAGTCTCAATGAGCTGAAATAGGTAGTTTTGACACACCACTGGAAAATCAATCTCTCCTGACGAGAACTCTCGACTTGGAGCAAGAATGCCAGAATATTAACTGATTTCTGACTCTGCGTTGGAACTGAATCAACAATGTCCCGATATAGCCACCATTGGAACATTGTCCATACACCCATGCAAGCCAATGTTGGTGTATGGTTAATCATATTCCAGCACATTGTTGTGTTGGTGTACTGGAATTCAGTTCCGACAATGTTGTGCGTCGGAACATGTCTCATACAATCAATTTAATGAATGTGTTTTGGCCATTAAACTCTGCGTTGGTGCCAATGATCTGTGCACCAATGCTACGGCTTTTGTTTGGGATCACTGTCCGCAAAATCAACCGGGATGCAGGATTTTCATCTGTAGAGACATATTCTGCATTAGAGAAGGGCAATTCTTCCTGTGGTGATAGTAATTTTTCAAAGGGATTATTGTGTCACTTTTCTGGGTATTTTATGCTGTGGTTGATGGGAAATCATGGAAAGGAAAACAGTTTTTTAGATGAATAAAAAGTAGGAGAAATAAAGAAAGTGTTTTTTATGTTTTCAAAAGGGAGACTAATTTGTCTCATTTTATTTTTATCAGAGGGCCACATGTGGGATAAAGGCTACCAACATCACATGGGGCTGACAATAAAAAAAAAAAAAAATGGTAGCACAGAAAGAGAAGCAAACTTGTTTTTGTGAAATGTTTTTGAAATCTTTGTTTTATTAGTGATTTGAGTCCTCATGCTCTGACATTTGATTAGATTATTTTGTACCTTCTCATGTGCTTTACAGTCACATAAAAATTGCCCCCCCACCAAACATTTTTATGGATTTTGGAATTGAGTCTCATTCTAATGGTAATGGCCCTAATGGGGCCTTTATTGGTTTGGTTTGAATCTAATGGTTACAGAATTTTCAATCTCATTTCAATATGAAAAAATTGAACAAAATTACAAGTGGGATACAAAGATAAAATGAATTCAACCCAATATCAAAGATTTTGGAATTCAATTGAAATAGTTATCTACTTCGTAGGTTCTTTTTTTTTTTTTTTTTTTTTTTTTTTTTTCTATCAGGGGTATTTGGGTCAGCTCACGCGTAATTTCTTTGGGATCTTGAAGTTAATGATCAAGTAAACTTTCATTGACCATCTCTAATAGGGGTTGAGGTGAATTGAATTTAAGATCTTTTAAGTAATACACCCAAAAATCTTAGTTGATCATCGACTACCTAGTGTTGGTTATCTACTTCATAGGGTTGATTTCTTCTAAAGATCATTAAGTTTCGAAGTGTTTTAACGATTTTTGGAAATGATTAAATATATATTTTTTTAATTATTGAAAAACTCAAATGGAAAACTATATATAAAAATACGTTGCAAATAATTTTCGTAAATCGTTGAAGACGAAAAAGAAGTTAAAAGGGTATTTTATTTTTTAATACCTGAGGTGTCTATGTTAGTTTACGTGTACTTATTTTTTTTCTCAGTGAAGCATGAATTATCCTTGAGGCTGGAAGCTTATGTAGTTTGGGACTGAAGCCTGTAATTTCCTGCCATTTCTACTGTGATATTAGTCTGAAACTCTTTCAGTTTAGATCATGGCCTGTAATTTTCCACTATTACTATTCTGATATTAGTCTTGATACTGGAACATCAATTCTTAACTTAACACTTCCCAATTCTTGGCTAGGCTGGGAACTCTTGGTGGAGCATGAGATACACTTAATAATTTTATTTTATTTTATTTTATTTTATTTTATTTTATTTTTTTTTACATTTTGTGAATTTACTTTGCTACCTATCATTTCCGGTGGCAATTAAATATTTATTCACTTCATTTCACCTTTTTAATATAGCTAGCAATAGTAATAACTATTTAGGTTTGTACCTATTATATTAATTAAGAAAAATGCTATTCTTACAAAGACCTATACAAAGAGGGCTACAAAGTGACATCATCCAGAAGAAAAAAACAAAGAAAAAACGGAAAAAGAGAGAGAGAGAGAGAAATCAAGAAAATCAAGGGTGGGGATTGTCTTTGTATGCCCCCTTTGTATGTGTTTTTGTAAAACTAGCATTGCTCTTTAATTAATATGGATGCCAATCCTTCTCTGTGGTGCTGTTGATTACATTTGGCCTTCATTTTGCTGCTTTTTTGTCATTTACAGTCTTTGCAAATAGCTTATTTGCCACGATTCATTTTTATTTTAGTTTGAAGGCTGCTGTACCCTTTTTTTTGCTGTTTCACTATGATGGCAATATACCTGTCTGCCTCAGTTGGCTGAGAACAACATTTCCGATGTGAATTTATTCAATATAATTCTAACAAGAGAATCTACTGTTGATTTATTGGACATCAAGAACTGGCATTATGTTATCTATCAGAGATTATTTGAAAAATGCAAATTTTTATCATTAATCAATCAAAAACACAGGTTGAATGATCTTTGTATGGTACTTGTTATCTAGCTACAATCTCTTGCTTTCTCCAAAAATTTATTTAAGATGAATTTTCTTCTTGGCTAAATTTAAAGTCACTGCATATATACTATTATAGTGCTGCACTTTGAAGGTCACAGTTTATTGTGCTGCTAAGACTTTGATTATATGCCACAAAATATGGAGTGTGATTTTGAATAAAAGCACCCTTGTATGCATGCTCATGTAAGCTGTGCCTTCCACTTGAGGGAGTGTTCTCTGTGTTTTAGTTGTTCTTTACAATGTATAGACAAAATATGGTGATGATTATTTTGGCTGCTCCGTTAATTGGACCCTTTTCTTTCACTGTTCTTCAAAAACTCCATGGTCATTGAGAATATGGTTTACATTTCATGAGCTTGAAATATTAAATTTTACTGAGATTTTTTTCCTTTTTTTTTTTGTTTTTTTTTGTTTTTTTAAGCACTTTTGGACTAGTGCAAGATGTGAGGATCCCATACCAGCCGAAGCGAATGTTTGGGTTTGTCACTTTTGTCTACGCAGAGACTGTGAGACGCATTTTGGCCAGAGGGAATCCTCATTTTATATGTGATTCACGTGTGCTTGTCAAGCCCTACAAGGAAAAAGGAAAAGTTGCCGAGAAGTATGTCATTTTATGTCTCCTTTGTTATTTCATTCTGTCTTGTCATCATCTGCATTGGAAGCTTAAATTGTTGATGGAATTATTTCAGGAGGCAACAGCAGTTTGACAGGGGGAATTTGTCACCATGTTCAAGCCCTTCTGGGGTTGATTCCAGAGATCCATATGACCCTCTTGGTAAGTAAAGAAGAAAGCATGCATTTTCCCCAGCAGTTACCCTCTTAGTGGCTTATTGGCTTCCGGAAAGAATAATAGAAAGGAGAATGCATAAAATAACTCTCTGTTATAATATCTTGGCATTTCATTTCATATCCTTGTTCCCTTTACTTTCTTAAATAATTAGTTAATATAATTTGATATTCATTTTATCTCCATTTACAGGAGCAAAGATGTTCTACCAAACACAGGACATGATGTTGAGAAGAAAATTTGATGAGCAACTTGAGCTGCAGCAAGCGATTGAATTCCAAAGGAAAAGGCTTATGAATCTACAACAGCCGAATTTGAAGAATCAGCCTATTAACCATCACCAGCGTAGTCTATCAGTTGGCAATCCTGTCACCTTACCTACTCAAAATGATATCAACCAGAATCTTGTTCTTCCATCTGGTGTTATCAATCAAGAAGTGTCGGAAGGTATTTCGATTTGATGTTAGTTATTTAATACCATTTGGTCAATTATGAATAGTTGGGGAAACATGCATTGGCTAATTTTAATTTTGTGGCTGTCATAGGTGGTAGCTCAATTGCCAATGTTCCCTTAACCATCGCTGCTGATATGGAGCTACATACTCAGCCAGAACTGAAGCAAGCTCATCTTGAGAAGGATGGTTGTGGCGATACGAAGGAGGAAAGCTCCAACCCAGTAGGGTGTGATCTCCATGAACGGTTTGAATTTGACCATAGTTTTTGGTTTTCATTCAAGTCCTATTGTATACTGCTTTATGTCTTCAGGGTTGCTGGTTTTTGCTTCTCTTGATTTCAACTTCGTTCTCATGTTATTTTCAATTTTTTTCCCTTTCAGAAGTCATGGTAGCAGCATCGAGCTCACTCTCCCTGATAACCTCTTTGCTTCTACAAAAAAGCCAGCCGAGGGTAGCACACCCGACTTATCCACTGCAGCAGCAGTCAATGAAAGCACTGGAATCTCAGCCTCACCCTCTTCTGAAAGTAACCTAGAAATGCCCTCTACTTCTGTGACTGACATGGCTTCACGTTAATATTTTTCTTTTTCAATGCCAAGGTTCTCTTACTTCTCTCAATCTTTATAATTTCTCTCCTAGTATAAAAACAATAATAGAACGTAGTTCATTGTAATTTAGACACACTTTTAACTTTTTCCTCAGGTTTTATGATGGGCATGAAGCTATCCAAATGTAGGTAATAAAGGTGAGCATTGCTGATCCAGATACCTGCTATTATAACTTAGCATCTTTAAAACCATTTTCAGATATAATCGTTAACACCATTTTTTTGTTCATGCAGAAAAGTAGAAAAGCATATACAAGAAGAAGAATCCTCTAAGATGTATAGCCAAATTATACCTGCACTGAAGAGTAGATCAGTAGAAGCATCAATACAAATACTACTAACAGCAAACGCATATTGGATACATAAACGGTAGACGAACTGATTCGTGATAGTAGGGCTTTTTCTCTTTTCTACTTTCTAGTTGTGTTCTTCATCATACAGACTATAAGCCTGAACTACAAGGGATTAAAACTCTTATTGCACAGTTATAAATACATAGTTTTCCCCCTTTTACCATCCTTCTCTTATCTCTTGTAAAGTTGGCCCAAAAAAGGACTGACTAAAAAAGAACTTGTCTGAGTAGAAGCAAACCTAGGGAGTCTCAATGAGCTGAAATAGGTAGTTTTGACACACCACTGGAAAATCAATCTCTCCTGACGAGAACTCTCGACTTGGAGCAAGAATGCCAGAATATTAACTGATTTCTGACTCTGCGTTGGAACTGAATCAACAATGTCCCGATATAGCCACCATTGGAACATTGTCCATACACCCATGCAAGCCAATGTTGGTGTATGGTTAATCATATTCCAGCACATTGTTGTGTTGGTGTACTGGAATTCAGTTCCGACACTGTTGTGCATCGGAACATGTCTCATACAATCAATTTAATGAATGTGTTTTGGCCATTAAACTCTGCGTTGGTGCCAATGATCTGTGCACCGATGCTACGGCTTTTGTTGGGGATCACTGTCCGCAAAATCAACCGGGATGCAGGATTTTCATCTGTAGAAACATATTCTGCATTAGAGAAGGGCAATTCTTCCTGTGGTGATAGTAATTTTTCAAAGGGATTATTGTCACTTTTCTGGGTATTTTATACTGTGGTTGATGGGAAATCATGCAAAGGAAAACAGTTTTTCAGATGAATAAAAAGTAGGAGAAATAAAGAAAGTGTTTTTTATGTTTTCAAAAGGGAGACTAATTTGTCTCATTTTATTTTTATCAACAGGGCACAATGTGGGATAAAGGCTACCAACATCACATGGGGCTGACAATAAAAAAAAAAAAAAAAAATGGTAGCAGAGAAAAGAAAGCAAACTTGTTTTTGTGAAATGTTTATGAAACTTTGTTTTATTGTGATTTGAGTCCTCATGCTCTGACATTTGATTAGATTTATTTGTACCTTGTCATGTGCTTTACAGTCACTAAAAATTGACCCCACCCCCCCCCCCCCCCCCCCCCCCCCCCCCCCCCCCCCCACAAACATTTTGTGGATTTTGGAATTGAGTCTCATTCTATAATGGTAATGGGGCCTTTATTGGTTTGGTTTGAATCTAATGGTTACAGAATTTTCAATCTAATTTCAATATGAAAAAACTGAACAAAATTACAAGTGGGATACAAAGATAAAATAATTCACCCATATCAAAGATTTTGGAATTCAATTGAAATAGTTATTACTTCTTAGGTTTTTTATTTTTTTAGTGTTTTTTGGGTTAGTTTATGCGTATTTACTTACTCTGAGATCTTGAAGTAATGATCAGGTAAACTTTCATTGACCATCTCTAATAGGAGGTCGAGGTGAATTGAATTTAAGTCTTTTAAGTAATACACTCAAAGTCTTGTTTATCATCGACTACCTAGTGTTGGTTATCTACTTCATAGGTTTGATTTCTTCTAAAGATCATTAAGTTTCGAATTGTTTTAACGATTTTTGGAAATGATTAAATATATATTTTTTTAATTATTGAAAAACTCAAATGAAAAACTATATATAAAAAGACGTTGCAAATAAATCGTTGAAGACGAAAAAGAAGTTAAAAGGGTATTTTATTTTTTAATACCTGAGGTGTCTATGTTAGTTTACGTGTACTTAACTAATTTTTAGGAGAAGTTATTCTACAACAACTAGCTGCCATTACTCCCTAAGTAAATCATGAACAAATGTATTTATTTTTTCCATCAATTAAACAACATCTAAACTATTAGATTATAATATAGATTTGTATGAATTAATAAACAAATTTAATTCCTTCTCAATAATGAAGACCTTTTCCAATATCTCATTTTCCTCTTAAGTAGGAAAGTGATATGGATAATTATTGTATTTCACTGTAAATTAAATTAGATTTTCGGGAGAAGATGCAGGAGCAGGACCAGCATTGCTGACTTTATTCATGGGATTTTAGGTTGCATTAAATGACTCTTTGATTGTTATATAGAAAATTGATATAATTACACACCCATGGCCCATGGGTAGCTTGTGTTAAGGGCGAACACACAAGGGCGAACTGAGGTGCTGTGCATGACTTCAATTAATGGTCTCAAGATCGTTCAGCCTATAATCTCAAGTTTGGTTCTTTATTGGGCACAAATATGCAAGTTGATGTGGGCACAATTAGTCGAAGTGCGTATAAACTAGTTCGAACACCTCAATTAACAGAAAAATAATATAATTTAAATATAAAAATTATTTATATTTGTAGTTGTATGATATTTAAAGGAAAATAATATTGAAAAATTATAAAGAAACAAGTACAGTTAGCACTGGGCAAATGGCAATGATGGGTCTGTATATATACACAATATATATTCACTGCATGCTAATAGTTTCTTACTAGACTTGTATACAGCCCTTTTAACCTTTACGAAATCTTAAAGCAAGGGATTTGTTTTCTTTTCATATTGATAATCTTACGTTCAACTTCAATCATCAAGTAGTTTGATTTGAGGATTTTTATAAGAAAAGGACATAAATTTTAGATATATTTAAAAATTTTAAATACCCTTTTTGTGCTTTTTAATTTGAACCCATTTATCACTTTAGTGTAGGCGAAAGAACTTTAGTTTTAATTGTTTGAAACAATGTTGATATAACAGTGTATTGTATCATCTGTACGGCAAGTCAGTTATTTCTTAGTAGATTATGTTCTCTTTTTATCTATTCCAATTAGTAGTTAGTTTGAATGGAAGATTTGTCTTAGAAAAGTGCACAAATTCTCATATATGTTCAAAAATTCAAATGCCTTTTTTCTTTGTACTTTTAATTTGGACCCATTTGTTACTTTAGTATAAACAAAAACTTTAGGCTTAATTATTTGAAATAGTTTTAATTTGGAGCCATTTATCACTTTAGTATAAATAAAAACTCTAATCTTAATTATTCAAAAATAAGAAATCTTAATATACCAGTATATTGTATCATCTATGTCAAATCAATCATGTCATATAAATGTTATATTCCTCTTTTATCTATTCTAGTTGGTGATTAATTAACAATCACATTGATAATTTTCTAAAATAAGTAAAAATATATATTAATATTGTTTTGACTCTTTGTGATACTTGAGAGAGGTCTCAATTAATTAAGAATATGTGGTATTATTTTCTAATTTTAATCACTAAAAGTGTGGAAATTAAGTAGAGAGAGGAAAAGGGGTTTGGGTAAGTGGGATAGAAAACAAGCAAAAGAAAGAACTAAAAAGGAGAGTTTTTGAGTATACTTTTTGAAATCTATTAATTTAATCCTTTCCTAATTGTATTGAAAAGTGTAAGAAATTTTAAGCCATGATGAAGATCAACACAAAGCTAATGTTATGCCATCATGAATTTACGAGGATTTGAAGTATATAATATGATTACCCTCTTAGTCTTCAAGAAATGAATATGATCATAGTAATAATAATATAACATTATATAGAATTAATTAAACATTATAATGTTGTAAGTGTGTTCAAGATTAAATTAATGTTTAAAATTATTTCTTTGAAATGGGTATTGTTTTACACAAGCATAAGGCAATGAGTATCATTAATTCTTATTTGTTTTGACCACATTATTTAATTATTTATCAATTAATGAATCTTTGAGAGTTCCAATAAATAAATAAAGATAAGCTAGTTGACCATAAATTAAAATAATACAAGTTATAATAGAAGAAAAATCTATCTAGGTCATGTTGAATTTGGGCTCTTTGCTCTATGCATATGAATTTTGGAATGTTACATAAAGTCACACACAATTAAGGCATTTTTAAGATATGAATATAAGCTTAATTAATTAAGGCTCATAGGTTTATGATTAGTCAAATTGAATTGGTCTAAAGATATAAGGTCTAATACATGTAGATCCACTTGAATTATTACAAGAAAATCAAATTGATTTAAGGTCTAATATCATTTAAGAATTTAAGTTTTAAAATCTATAAAACATGGTCACAGAACATAATCTTCATCGTTAAAGATAAAAGAATTTTGTATAAAAACTTAAGTACCCGCTAACTTAAAAAAACTATAAAATAAAAAGTTAAACTGGGTTATGATTCTCTAATATATATATATATATATATATTTTTTTTTTATATCTTTTAACGATTATGGTCGGTTATGTGATAATTTTAGTGTCGATTTTTGAAAGAAATGATGAATACAATATGTATAAATTCATGTATTAAAACCTTCTTAACATTAATATGTTGTTTCTTTCTCATACCATGTGTTAATCTTTGTTTTTATTTTATCTTATTAATCCACAAAAATAGTGTTTTGGGTTTGAGCAATCCTCTAAATGAATATATTTGAAAGAAATTATCACTATGCATGCCTTCATGTGAATAGTCATAATTAATGCTTGTAATTAATATAATTAATTAATTTAAGCTTGTTTAATTTATTTCTTTTGTATGAAGCATGTTTTTGAAAGGAAAAAAAAATTAGCTAAATACATACTACATGCATCATTCCCAATTAAGCTTTAGTCATTGATAATTTATTGTGATTCTAGAAATCTTTCAAAACCTACCATAGTCAACATTGCTTATTTATTTATTTTTTAACATCCGTAGGTAATTCGGATGATTAAGACAAACTAAAAGTAGTGTGGATAAATGTTTGGTCTCAGGTTCAGATTCTTCATCTAAGTTTCTGCGATTTAAGTGGAGAGCTGTGGCGATAGATACGTAAGTTGATTCGGACACCTTAATTACAAATTTTTTTTTCATTAATTTAACAACTAACAAAATTAATAAATTTTAAAATTAAATCCACATAATTTTCTTACATATTTTAGAATGTTTATTCAATTTCTATTTTCTAACCCTTGACTTGAGGATATTATTTATTTATTTATTTATTTTTGCTAGATATTGAGATTGTCTTTTTTATTCTATTTTATCTTATTTTATTCTTGTGAGTTGTGACCATTCAAAAAATGCATTTAATGCATATTTATAACTGCAAGCGATTTGGTTTACTGGGACCAACAAAAAGATTAAAGAGTAAAAATTACCGAAAAACCCCAAATCTTTAGGTCAAAAATTCAACCCCCTACTGGTTTTAAAAACTATCAAAAATGGTCCAAAAACTTAAAGGTGTTTGACTGTTTGTACAATCCTGTGTTGGGTCAAACCCCACAGCTCAAACACTCAAAGACAGTCTTCATGGTACAAACCATGAACTTCAGAATGCAGTTTGTTCAGGTCAAAGAAAGCTTAGTCAACCCCAAAGTTCGAAGATTTGATCAGAATAATTATATATTTGACTCACATTTTACTTTCTTTTCATTTTAACCCCTTATTTTTTGTTTGATCAAACTCATATCAATTTAAATTCTTAATTTAAAATGTTGATATAACTTTTTCGACCTCTGATCTATTGTAATCCAATAGTTGTCAAGGAGTTAGGGCAAAAAATATTTATAAGATCATCTCTTGTGTTAAAATTTATTTACTGTTTTTGTATGGATCCATTCTCTTTCCTTTTATTTTTGTCATTATTCTTCAATAATTCAAGTACTTCAAATTTGCCATACTTCTACAATAATTCCTGGTATCTCCCTCTGTCATTTATACTTAAAAATAGTAAAAGGCTGATTCCAAAAATCTTTCACATCAGAGATAAGGTCCATAATTGTTCATATAGCATATGGGCTTAAGCAAAAATCCAAATTAGAAGGACAACACCATGTGACGGATAATTATTGATTCGATAATATTACCATATTGATAACGTTGTTATCAATCGACATTTAGTATAACATTATGTTTAGAAATCTATTAGTAACATTAACATTAACATTAACATTAACAATTTTCAAGATCTGATTATAGCATTACCAGACTAAGGACAACGGCATCATACATTTACTAGAACGGTCCTTGTGTTGAAAATTGTGGTGTTGTCTGTCTCACTCTCAAATGGAGTAGCCATAGCTACCTTTCTTCTGAAATTTGCAGAAGTATAGGGATGGGAGGACCTGAAAAACTTTCACATCAAAGGCCAAAGAAATCTCTGTGGCAGAATGCGTACCTTCGATTTTGTTTCCCTTCAAGGAAAATTTAAAATACTTTACATTTCCCCTTTATAACTTTTACTCCCCCAGTTAATTAAATTAACCCTACCAACAATTCTTTCTTGAAAGGTCATGTGCCATGCGCGCACACGCTTCCATGATTATATATATTTCCCTTAGTCAAAAACCCTAATCTGCATCATCATCAAAAACACATTTTCATTTTCATTTTCAGAGTGAAGAAGTTTCTTGGTCTTGGACATATAACACAGTGTTCGAAGCTTGTGAAGGCAGGTTGGTTTTTCACCTACTTGATTTTATTGAAGATTTTTTTTTTTTTAACAATATTTTCCTTATGATAAAACTCTTAAACATTGCATTTCAGTCCCATCCATGTTTAAAACATGTCATTGTGTGTGGTTTGTAAATTATTTTTTCTGTTTTTGTTTTGTATATTCTGGAAATTAATTAAGTAAAAGTAAGTAAGTAAGTATTCTCTAAATGGATGTCTCTTAGATGACATCCATGCAGGTTTGATATATGTGTCTCTTGAGTGTCTCCAGGTTGACACTTTGCTATATAAATATATGCCACCTCTTCTCTTAACCCTTTGAAAACCCTTCCCCTAATTTTTCCTCTAATTCTCCTCCAAACCCCCACTTTTCATTTTTCAATTCTCTTAGCTCTCTCTTCATCTCATCTTCTTCATTAATGAAAAGGTATTTCTACTTCCATTTCCATTATCTTTTTATCTTTTTTGTTTCCTTCAACACTCTCGTCCTACCAGTATTGATAACTGTTGGATTGATACTGTTTAGTATGCTATGTTCTGTGTGATTATCTGTAGTGTTATATGTTTGTGGTACTATAAAAGAGTTTTGGTTGGAAGTTGAGGGTTTTTAGAGATTTCTTTCCTGCCAACTCTGTCAAGAACTGGGTTTAGTTTCAGACTCACGTGACCCAAACCCAAACCCATACCCATACCCAATCCACTTCTTGATTCTTTCTTTTAAAAGTGGCTGGTCTTTTTAGGTATAAAATTTTTATTTCCCCTAATTACAAATTTGAGGTCCAGGCCACTTATTCAATTCAATAAACTTGTTTTAAAAAATCATATTATTACCCTAATTCTTATTTTATTTATAGGGATGGCAACGGTTCTGGTTCACGATGGGTATGTACATACGTACCCACACTTGTATCCGATCTCATACTCATGAGGATTTTCGGATCTTTTCCGATTACTTCAAAGTCCAAACCCAACCCACACTCATATAAATCTGTCCATTTTTAAAGGCCATGTTACTGTTTTATAATAAATCTCATTTTTTTTAAAAATATAAATAATAATACTACTTTAATTCTTAGTTCTTGCATTAATTTAAGTATAAACTTTTTGGGGGTCTTTGGTTGTGGGTTAGATAAATGGGGGTCAAAATTGTCTTTTCACAAAGAACTATATTATAATATTAGTATATACAGATTTCATTAAGAAAACAACTAAATCCATGATTGGCATGAAGTTGTTTTGTCGTATACATGATCAAATCTGTGGCTTAAAATCCATTGATTTTATGGTCAAAAACAACTTTCTGTCTCCAAGATGTTCTAGAGTCTTGAGTTTCAGATCAAAAATCAATGATCATCTCATTGAAAAATCAAACAGAAAAGCTTCTGAGATTTCAATTCTGAAGACTTCTAAAGCCATCATGCCCACCTTTAACAACGAGATCTCCTTTTTGATAGCATTTGACTTGACTTCACATTTATTCATAATAGAAATCTTCATCTATTCCTAGATGTAATTGGGTTTGCTTTAGCACTCTTGATACATGAGTAGTCTCTCCAAGAAAATGAATTCGTGAAATAAAACAAAAGCATTTATCTGAACTGTTTCTGTTGTTTTAATTTTCTTTTCTCTTCCTCTTCAGGAATTTATAAAGTCATGGATGATTACGGTATTGGTTGTTCAAACAATTCAGGTACTTCAATTTTCTTGCTTTAATTTCATTACATATTTTTCTATTTTATCTCATTTTCTGGGGGTGGTTTTATTTATTTATTTATTAAATGATCAATTATTTTGGTTTCTAATTATGAAAATATAGAACTAGTTATCACAGAAACACATTGACTTAGAAAAATTTGATTACAATTTTTCATGTTTTATTGTATAGAACACATTTTGGGAGAAATTAGTGTAAGTGGCATTTTACTTGTTTTACAACATTTTAGCATACACGATTTTACTATTCAAATATTAATGTATTATTTTTTATTTTTTATTTTCAATTATTATTATTATTATTGTATTTAATTATATTAATGGTCCTTGTGACAATATGCATTAGGGTTCATTTTTGCAAAATTCTATACATAGAGAATTTTCGAAGAAGATAAAAAAAAATTTGCTAAACTCAATGGGCATGAGAGTGAACTCTATATTATGTAATTGTTTTTTCTTGACTTTCTGGCTGAAGATGGAAGTGAATTGGAGACATTGCAAAGGCTGCACCAGGAGAAGGTAACGAGGATACATGAACTGAAGAGGCAAATCGAATCGGTGAAGCTTCGACTCGAGGAGAAGAAGAAGAAGAAGAAGGAGATTCCGGACGATCGAAAACAAGCTTTCAAGAATTTGAGTGAGAAATATAATAGCTTGAGGGAGGAATACAAAGCTTTACTTGCAGAAAGGTCAAGGGGAAAGTAGAAAAAAAGAAGAAGAAAAAAACAGAAAAAAAAAATTTAATGCATGCATGAAGTGAAGAAGAAGAAGAAGAAGAAGTGAAGAACTCAATATATTAAATATTGTGAAGAGCCTAAACTAAATGTGTTATTATAGTTAGCATCATCATCATCAAACTCTTTACTTAATTAAAACTTTTAGTGGTATTATGCTTTTGTCATGAAGTTTTTAAAAGTTGATATATTAATTAATTTTGTGTAAATTTATGATCTATCAACATATTATATCTTTCTTTGTAATAGCTAAAGTTTGATCAAATATGTAGTGGGCATTAGAGAAATTAATTTTTAACTATGACCTCGGATTAACTGCTTAATTATATCTATTTTCTTCTGCAATTTTTAATTGCATTTAGATTTATTTGTACATTTATAAGTCTCGAGCTAGTCAGATTGGTGGTTCGCTACTATTTTACCAGTTCGACCACTGGTCAATTTGAGTTAACTACTTAGACTAGGTTTATACTCAATTCGGGCCAAATTTTAAAACAGTGGTAATATTTACAAGTTTGAGGGTTAGTTTAAATTAATTTGGATAACGGAGATATTATTATTATTATTATTATTTAATTTGAGACTATTCCAACTTCTAAAAGCATTTTAAATGATTTTCAAGTCTATTACATTTGAAAAATCGTGAATTTTTTTTCAAGATTTTAATAGTGATAATTTTAATCAAAATAATTTCATTAACTTCTAACATAAACTAAAAATTTTCAGGAGTATCAAGGCCAGAATTAATTCATTAAAAAAAAATATATAAAATTGAATATTTGACATGCACTTTTTCATGAAATTATTTTTAATTTAAATGATCCTTTAGATGACTTGAGTCTAACGGAAAAGTATAGACTTCAGAATCAACATTTAAAAATATACAATCTTTGACCCATGTAAAACTCTAGAATAATATTCAACTTTTTCTGATATTTGGTATTTTTTAATTTTGAAAATCAGATTTACTTTTAAGATCACTCAAAAGTTCTCTTACAATTTTTAAAAGAGGTAAAATTCATATATACATATATATATTGATTCTCTCCAGCCAAATTATAGAAACTTTGACGTTCGATTCTATATATACTTATCACCTTACTATAAATGTTTCCTGTAAATGTTTTATTTTATTTTTCAGATAATTTTATAATATATTTTAATTAGATTATAAAATTATTTAAAGAAAATATTTTATTCAATATTTAGTATATTAGTACATCTTTCTGTTATTTTCAAATAAATCTATTTTTCTTTCATATATTGTTTTCGGAAAATGATGTTGCACACATTCACAAATCTCAAAAATACAATTAGATGAAGGTTCTTGGAAATTTAAGGGTTGAATGGAATTAAGTTAGTTTGCAGATTTGCAGTACGATCATGATTGCCACACTATCTCTTCAAATATTAATTCTAGCCAGCTATGTTTTTGATACAACCAATAAAAGCTACTGACATTTCTTGATTTAAACAAGTTACGAATATTCTTTGAATATATTTCATTCATTTTCTGATCTTATATTTAATAAACATGATCAAACATTGCATTTCATTTTCTTTCAAAATAAACAAAATCATAGATTATGTATTAGATGTGTGTTTCTTTTCTTATGCATTTCTTGATCACGAACTTGAAACTCAAGTGCATGCTTAAATAAACATGTGTTCATTGAAATGGGATTCCTCGAGTTAACTTGTGTTCTTAGAATTTATACGTGTTATCGTGTTTTATTTTAAATGAATCTGACTTGATCTGGTAACTATAGTTTACCGTTTAAAGTTGAATAAAAATAATTTACATTCTTTGACAATTTACAAGAATTATTCTTTTAACACGTGTGCTTGGTTAGGATACGCATTATTGTGTTACATATTCCTCAAATCTGAAATGATTTAATTTATATGTATCTTTAGAACACACACTAACTACAAGAACAAGATCTTACCATCTAAATATGAATAAAAATAATTTATATTCTTTGACATGTTATCTGTAAGAACTATTTTTAACATATGTATTTAGAATACGCATTAATGTGTTACATGTTAACTAGATCTAAGCTCATTTGATGAGAAATATTAACCCTACATTATATATATAGAGGTATAAAAACTCAAAACCTAAGTGCATATTTACATAAACACATTCATTGAAACGAAGCTTATTTACATGTGCCTTTAGAATATATATGCGTAAACTATTGTTTTCAACACATAAGTGGCAAGAACCAGGGATGGAGCCAAGAAACTTATTCTAGAGGGTCGAAATGTAATAGTTAATGAATGAGGGGGTTAGAGTTAGGAAGTTACATTTATGGGTGATATGGTTTGAGTTCAAAACCTGAGGTGGCCCAAAGGATAGTTGAATTTATGAGGACTAAATTAATAGTTTACTATGTAAATTTATGAAATATTTTGTAGTCCTCACTGGGCATGGGGTCATGGCCACCCAAAGGAAAACTATCTACCTAGGAATAATACTATACCAATAACCTTCTCCCATAAACTTTCTCTCACAATCTTGATGTGACAACTCATAATTGATTAATTTACAATGGGTCCCACATAGGTCCCACTACACATCTAGGTTGTGAGAGAAAGTTTGTGAGAAAAGATTGTTGGTGTAGTATTACTCATCTACCTAGTATAAGCCTCTTTGGAGTCCTTGTAATAACAATATCAATCAAGTTCTTATACAATAAGAACTTGCATTATCAACCTTGGTTATAGTACCTCGATCAATCCGCCAACCGGTCTCCAATACAATGATCGATCTCTAGATTGGACGCACTAGCTTTATCAAGAGCAGGGACGGAGACACCAAGGGCTCAGTGGGGGCTCATAGAAAATGTTGTTAATATCCTTCTAATTGTATTCTTAAGAATAAAAACCTTTTATTTTATTTCATGAAGTAGTCTCAATTCATATAACCACTACTTCTCTTTTTCTCTCATACCTTCACAATATTTTAAACTTTTTTATTTTCATTTTTACTTGTGATTGCATATAGATTATAGAGTATATAAGCAAAATAACCAATAGAGTTAGTAGATGTTAAGAGTTAAAAGTTGGATGACAATTGATTTATATTATTTTCAACACGTAAGAGGCAAGAACCAGGGGTGGAGTCAAGCAACTTATTCTGGGGATTCAAAGAATGAGGAGGTTAGAGAATTAGGAAGTTAAATTAATGGATATAAATTTTGAAATATTTATAACCCTGGAAAAATCTGTCAGCAGCTACTATTCCTTAAAATAAATAATAATAAAATCAAATTTAATGTAGCATCGCAAACAAATAACAAGTATATATCTAGCGTGGCTAGGCCTCTTTGGAGTCCTTGTAATAACAATATTAATCAAGTCCTGTACAATAAGAACTTGCCTTATTAACCTTTTGTTGAAGTGAAGACTGAAACAGTGTCACTTTGGGGATTAATGGAACGCTATCGTTTTGAGCTAATTTGTGTTGGATCCGAGTTGCTGATCCAATGGCTGAAGTCCTTCAATTTGGTCAACGGTATATAAGCGCTTGAACAATCATATTTTGGTGCTCTGCGATTATTGTCTCTATTGAATAGAAATTGCTCTCTATTAGGGTTTATTTGTGTGTGAGAAATCTTTGTAACTTGGGTTGTTTGAGTGATTAGGATAGTCATTCTGGGAGAGTATTCTTGCTCTCATTCTTAGGGTTTTCGGGTGAGATGCCTTAGGGTTAAGTTGCTGAGAAGATTTCTTGTAAACTGTAGAGAGTGTGATCTTCAGTTGTAATTGATCTTGTTGGATCTTAATCTCAATAAATAGTGCAGCGGGCTTACCCATTTCCAGAGCTCAACGTGGATGTAGCTTATCCAATTTGGATAAGTAAACTACGGTAATTTTGGTGTTGTGATTGTTCTTAATTTGTTGTGTGTTTGTCTTTGATTAATTCCATTGAGGTATAACAGTGGTATCAGAGCCTAAAGGCGTTAGGATTGATTGATTTGTTGAATCGTAGATTGATCTAGGGTTTTTTGGAAATTCTAGGGTTTGTCAAAATTTGGGACTTTTCAAATTGAGTCATTCCTTAGTGATCTAGGGTTCCCAGATTAAAGATTCAAGGTGTTAAATCATCGATTTGAGAGGTTCCTTGAAGATTTGGGGTTTTTTTGTAAACTCATAGGAATCTTTTCATCGCTATTGTCTAGGGTTTCAATTAGGGTTTCTTGAAACAAAGACAATTCCTAAACACAACACAAATGCTTACACCATGACCACCACTCGATTGGAAATCATGCAATACGACGGAAAGATAGATTTCGGTAGTTGGAAAAAGAAGATGAATGCTCTTCGCTCCCACAACAAGGTGGGGATTACACTAGAAAAGGACGCGATGAAGTCGCTAGAGGAGAAATTGAAGAAGAAGGATGAGATTAACGAGGAGGCATACAATCAGCACCAAATCTTGTATGCATGAATGGTAAACTCGAAACCTTGTATGCATTACAATCAGCACCAAATCTTGCATTCTTGAATGGTGCCTTATTTTCTTACAAAATGGGTAGTGTTAGGTCTATTGAGGATAACTCAGACGAATTTTTAAAGATGACCTTGATCCTTAAAGGAACTGACCGAGAACTATAGGACACTAGTTTAGCAATGATCTTACTAAATTTTGTAACTGATGAATATCTAGTAGTAAAGAATGCCCTTCAGTATTCTAGAACTGTACCTAGCATGGACTTAATAATAGCAGGACTTAAAGCTAGAGAACTAGAATTGAAAGTCCAAAAGAGGCTAGGTAGCAATCTGTTTATAAGAAGTAGGCATGAATCTAGCCAAACAGGAAAGAGTAACCAGTATCATCAGGGGTCTAGGAACAAGAAGAAGGGGAAGAGTAATAACAAACCTAAAACAGAGACAAGAAAATGTTTTTTTTTTTTTTTTTTTTTTTGTAATAGAATCGGGCACATAAAGAAAAATTGTTTTGAATGGATAAAGAAANATTCACATTAATTGAAAAAGTCTAGCCCACATTTCAGTTAAGCCTAAACACTGAAGATATATAGTAGGTTGTTGGGGTCGCTTGTCAAAAAATAACCAGATTCCAATCCAAATTCAACCACCCCACTTGGAAAAAAGAGGCATTGACTTTGAGAAATTCTCCAATTCATATCTAATATCAAGAAAATGTTTTTTTTTTTTTTTTTCCCTTTTTGTTTGTAATAGAATCGGGCACATAAAGAAAAATTGTTTTGAATGGATAAAGAAACAAAAACAAGGAAACACTGAGAGCAACCTAGCCTCTATTAAGAACCAATTGGATGAGCCTAAAGTCCTTACAATGTCAACATCTGACAGTGCTAAGGAATGGGTCCTGGACTTAGGCTGCTCTTTCCATATGAGCCTAAATAAGAACTGGTTTCAGGAGCTAGAAACACATGAAAATGAGACTGTTTTTATGGGAAACAACCAGGCTTGTAGTGTTAAGGGAATAGGCAATGTGACTGACAGCGTGTCGTCAACACTACAAAATTAATAAACCTTACTTCTAATTATTAATCAGTAGATAGCGTAAGTAAATGTTGATCCCACAGGAAAGTAGTTGAATCTAAATTCCAATTGTTTAAAAATAAATCCTAGATAACTAAATTGACCTAAATAACAAAAATATAAGCTGAGGGTTTGTAAAATCAAGGAAACTAATTAATTACCAAAAAAAATTATGATTGAAAATCAATATAAAAACAACTTAAGTTCTTGATTCAATCTCATCCTCACAATCAATGTATATCCTCAATTGCAACACAATCCTACCCTTTCATGGAAGTATCAACCCTAGGCAGTAACAAGCTCTACTACCTGGAATTCCCCTTAATTATGACTAATGAAACATGCTCTTCAACAGTATTTAACCATTAGACAACGTAGAACAAGCTCTCTAGATTTAATGTAATGGTTGCTTTAAGTTCCAATGAAATAGGTTAATCTAAGCAACAATCTCACAAGCTCAGATTATCTAACTTATGTTTTTTTATTCAAGTAATAAAATAGAAAGTTTGTCCACAATCTTTTATTACTAATTGCTATTGTGTTATTCGGAATAGATCGATTACGTAATACAATCCCTAATTCTAGCAATCAATATCAATTCAATCAATCTACCAAACCTGAAGTAAATTAAACGAATCAAATATCATATTCTATTAAAACAGAATAACATAAATCAAATCCATAGAAAGGTAAGAAATAACATTACTTTGTCCATTAGACCATCGACATGTGTTAGGAGTTGAAATCCCCTTGAACTGAATTGAAAGAGTTTAGCCAAACATCGTAAATTCAGAATAACAAGTGTTTTTGAATAAATCCCCTTGTGTGTGTGTTCCTTCTCTCATAAAAACCTAATGTTATATTTATAGCCCCTTCAAATAACCCTAAAAACATGTGTACAACCTCCCTAAAAGGTTTACAACTCAAATTCCTAAATTGTAGACATTGAGTTCTACTCAAAATAGGATGACTAGTTTTCTACTGGAAATTGTGAGCTGATTTCGTGTTAGAAAAAAACTGAATTTGGGCCTGGGCTCTTCATGAAAGTTATAGCCCTAGTTATGAGCTTTCCAATGCATCTTAAGCATCTCAATTGGACTTCTATAACTCAAGTTATAGCCCAATTACTTACCAGTGCCAAAGCTATAACGAGATTGGATCTTCTAACTTCAATGTAAACTTTGAATACCCAAATCTACTTGGATTAAAACACGTAAGCCCAATTTAGAAAGCTCAGGATGTCTACCTAAATATAAAGAAGACCTCTTTCTTATTTGGAACTCTAAGATTGTCAAAGTCTCCACTGAACCTTCAGAGGTCGAATCTGTCAATGTCTAAAAACTGCACATTATGCTCTACTTTCATTAGCATGCCTCCAACTTCAGAAAATATATTAATAAGCTCAATTAATCAGAAAATATATTGCAAAGATTAATATAAAGGAACTGAAAATATCAATTATTGAACACTTATTAGTGACTCTAAAACTAAGTGATGGAAAACTTATAAAACTGACCAAGGTTAGGTATATCCCTGATCTAAAGAGGAACCTCATATCTTTAGGGACCCTGGATGAGGCTGGATGTTCCTATAGGGCTAGTAATGGTTGCTTGAATGTGCATAGAAATCAAAATCTTATTCTTAAAGGGGAAAAAAGAAATGGTCTTTATATCCTATGTGGAGATTTTTATCCTGGATGTTTCAATATTGTATTGCTTTCAACTAATCTATCTATGACTGAAAAATGGCACCTGAGGATGGGACACATGAGTCAAAAAGGTATGAACATACTTAATAGCCAGGGGATGTTTGGTAGGGATACTGTCTCTAACTCAGAATTCTGTGAAAACCTTGTGTTAGGGAAACAACATAGGCTGAGTTTCTCAAAGGGAACTTACCTAGCCACAAACTGCCTAGAATACCTACATTCTGGTCTTTGGGAACCTGAAAGAATTTGATGAGAATCCAAGCCCATTGTGTTCTTTAAACATGCAAGATTTTACATTGAGATTCAAGCAACCCAAGCCTTACAAGGAGGACAACATTCGACCCAAGCGTTTAAGGAAGCTCACAAACTTGTCCAAGATGTGTTAAGGGTCCAAGACATGGCATAAGCCCTTTTTTGTAGCCAAGCCATGGAGATCAAGTGGAGAGAAGCTTAATTGGTCCAAGCCCAATGTGTGGATGCTATTTGATTCAATTTGGTGAAGGAAAATAAAGTAAATTGCAATTAGGGACATAGATTATTAATTTAAGGAGTGGTTGTCCTTTGCATTAAATGGGTGTGGTTTGCATTTTGTAATTGAATGGTGGAGAATTAACCCTTGATATTTTGTGTAAGATTTTGTAATATTTGTTCGGGGCAATTCTCATGTTTTGTAAAGCCTATTTAAAGGCCACTCTTTCATAATATGAACTAGACAATGAATATTGCATGAATAATGTTTTCCATGGAGAATTGTTTTTTCTCTTTGAATTCCTTTACCAAAGTTTCGGCCAAGCTTGGTGGTGGATTGATTTTTCAAGCTAGTGGAGTTCCTTTAGGCTTGAATGATCTTTGGCCATCTATCTTGTAAGTTATTTTCCCATTTGGTTACCATTCATCTCAATTTCAGGTTTGGTTTCTTTTGTTTGTGTTCCAATTTGTGTTGTGTATTTCCATTGGAATGAGTTAGTGTTGATTGAGAATAGATAAAATGTGTTGTTATAAAGTTGTCATAAGGGTTGTGTGTGCTTGTGGAGTGTTGGCCGGATTTGTGTTAGGGTGTTGCAAGTGAATCCTAGCTTAGGTTGAGTTGAAATTGGTTGAAATAAGGTGATATATGAATTGAGGTTGCATGAATTCATATTAGAATTAGGTCCCATGGTGGAAACAGTTACTTCTTGTCAATGGTTGATGACTACAATAGGAAAGTTTGGATTTATCTCCTAGAAACCAAAGACCAAGCCTTAGCCAAGTTTAGAGAGTGGAAACTATTAGTGAAAAACCAGTTAGATAGGAAGGTGAAGGCCTTAAGAACAGATAATAGGCTAGAGTTTTACATTGAGTTTGACACATTTTGTAGAGAATAAGGTATCTTGAGGCATAGGATTGTTGCTAGGACCCCTTAGCAGAATGGGATGGCTGAGAGAATGAATGAAACCTTATTGGAAAAGGTTAGGTGCCTATTGTTCACCTCAGGGCTTCTAAACACTTTTTGGGGGAAAGCATTAGCCACAACAACCTACTTAGTAAATAGAAGTCCATCAACTGGCATAAATGGTAAATGTCTTGAAGAAGTTTGGTCTGGGAGGAAGCTTGACTTAAGCCACCTAAGATTGGGTGTGTTGCCTAGGTCCACTAAATGCATATTCCTAGGATACCAAGAAGGCACAAAAGGATACAGGCTATGGGATAGGGAAACTCCATGGATAAAAATCATACTAAGCCAAGATGTGGTGTTTAATAAAAGGGTATTCCCCTGTAAAGTTACTGCCATTGATCAAAGACCCCTTAGTAACCCTGAAACATTTCCTAATCCTATTGATTGTACACAAATTGAGGTGGAGCCTATGACATAACAACCAAATTCTCCCCAGCTAGAGTTAAAGCCACCACCAGAAGCTGGAATAGAACAATTTGGCCCTGACCAACCAAAAGAAGAAGTAGTAAAAGAAACCATAGAACCCCAACCTGTTGACCTACAACAGTACCAAGGTTCAAGGGACAGAACCAGGAGAGAGGTAAGGCCACCAACTCGATATTCATATGCAGATCTGATATTTACTGCTTTGCTTACAAGTACAAAAGTACAAAGGTCAGAACCTGACGCATATGAAGAGGCCATGAAGTCTAAAGAAAGAGACAAGTGGAAAGCAACAATGAAAGAGAAGATGCACTCCTTAGAGGTAAACAAAACCTGGTCTTTGGTGCCTAAACCAAAAGACCACAAACTGATACAATGTAAGTGGTTATTCAAACTCAAAGATGACATTTCAGCCTCTGATTCCCCTTGGTATAAAGCCAGGCTAGTAGCCAAAGGCTATACCCAAAGAGAGGGAATATACTTCAATGAAGTCTTTTCCTCGGTAGTGAAATATAAAACTATTAGACTAATGCTTTCCATTGCTGCACACCAAACTTAGAATTAGAACAGTTGGATGTAGCCACTGCATTTTTACATGGCAATTAAGATGAGGAAATTTATATGTGCCAGCCTATAGGTTTTATAGATTACAGGGTACCAAATCATGTATGCCTATTACACAAATCATTATATGGCCTTAAATAGGCCCCTAGGCAATGGTACAAGAGATTTGATACATTTATTGTGGGCTTGGGGTTTACAAAAAGCAGATATGATAGCTGCTTCTATTTTGATTTAGATGAGGACATGCCTATATACCTACTGTTGTATGTTGATGATATGTTGCTAATCAGTAGATCCAAGTCTAAAATACAAGAATTAAAGAAGAAATTAAGTTCTGAATTTGATATGAAGGACTTAGGAAATGCCAACAAAATTTTAGGCATGGTTATAACTAGAGATAGGAGAAACTACGAGTTAAAAATTGATCAGAAATCATATCTCAAAAAATTGATAACCAAGTTTGGAATGACTGAGTCAAAACCTGTCTCTATGCCTTTAGCAAACCATTTTATGCTTAGTAAAACCTAGTGTCCTAAAACTGAAGCTGAAATGATAAAGATGGATACTGTCCCATATGCAAATGTAATTGGTTCTATAATATATGCAGTGATAAGCACTAGGCCTGACCTGTCATTTGCCATCTCTATGCTTAGTAGATTCATGTCCAACTCTAGCAGTGAACATTGGATTGCCTTGAAATGGGTTCTTAGATATATTAACAGTTCTTTAAGTGTCGGATTAAAATACTATAAAAGAGCTGCCATTTTTAGCTAATTTGTGTTGGATCCTTTTCGTTGATCCAACGACTGAAGTCCTTCAATTATGTCAATGGTATATAAGTGCTTGAACAGTCAGATTTTGGTGCTCTGCAATTATTGTCTCTATTGATAGAAATTGCTCTCTGTTAGGGTTTATTCGTGTGTGAGAAATCTTTGTAACTTGGGTTGCTTGAGTGATTAGGATAGTTACTCTGGGAGGGTATTCTTGCTCTCATTCTTAGGGTTTCTTGGTGAGATTCTGTAGGGTTAAATTGTTGAGAAGATTTCTTGTAAACTGTAGAGAGTGTGATCTTCGGTTGTAATTGATTTTGTTGGTTCTTGATCTCAATAAGTAGTACAATGGCCTCTCCCATTTCCGGAGCTCAACGTGGATGTAGCTTATCCAATTTGGATAAGTGAACCACGATAATTTTGGTGTTGTGATTGTTCTTGATTTGTTGTGTGTTTGTGTTTGATTAATTTGATTGAGGTATAACACCTTTGTTATAGTACCCCCCATCAATATATCGACTAGTCTCCGATACAATGATGCTTTTTCAAAAGCATATAGTATATATATACTTGTGTCAATTTTTTTTTTTTTTTCATTCAAATTGATTAGACCAAGATTACTATTTTATGTTGGGTGAAGATCGGGGACTTGCTTGATAGATAATGTTGTACAGCCCTTGTCGGCACATCTAAATAGATATTGTCTATTTTGTACCTAACTTATAAGGATTTTCTTCTATGCTTCACGCAATTATTTTTCACCTTATTTAAAGAGACACAAAACTTATAAATTGACTCATCTCTTATTTGGCTAAAGATGTAGGATGTGACAATTATTAAGTAATAGCTTTATTTATCATATGAAATAATGAAAAGCCTTGAGTACATTACAAAATGGGAGCACAAGACACCCTTATTTAAACTTAAAGCCCATCAGAAACTTGTAGCAACTCTTTCAGGCAAAAGTTAGTTGATACTTCTGCGCTTTACTTGGCGAGAAGACACCAAAATGCTGCTCAGTCCCTGCAGCTTTCAGGTTCTCATCAAACAGGGCAAACAAATATGTTTCAATAGCCTTTCCAGGCTTCCTGGGAGTCCCTGTGTTTCCATTTACATGACCAATCAAATTCCTGTAGTAAGTTCCTGCATTTTCCACAGTGGCTGCAGGATCTCCTTCTGATGGCCACCCACTTTCTGATATAACAATCTCCAAATTGGGGGCACCAGCCTTTTCCAAAGCGGCATAGTGAGCATCTGTTATCGCATCGAACAGGTTCTTGTATTGATATTGATTATCTGTTACTACAATTCCTGGAGCCGTAAACAACGCGTAAGGCAGGCTGATTTGCGCGGTGTTACCGATGTAGGCAAAATAAGGGTACACTTTGACAAGGAGTGGAGCTCCATTTTGTGCCAGGAATTGAATTATGGGGGTGATGTAGGAGCTCGCTTCAGTACTGAAAGTTCCCGCGGACGGAGGCGAGGAATTGACTACCAAAGTAGTGTCGATTGAGGTTGAAACCTTGATCTGGCCTTGTAAATTTGCTGCAGCTATTGCATTGTGAACGTTCTGCATTGCAGGAAGAACATATTTAGCTTCTGCATCAGCAGGGTGGATTTCTTTTCCGACTGCAATGTATCGGAATTTGACATCAGCAGAGTAGGCCAGGACGTTTGTCTGGACCCAATCTCCAGCTTTTGCAGAATCTGTGAGGTCCTGCAATTTGTCTTTCGGGACGTCGAGGATGAGTTGAATGTTGGATCCCTTCAGGGCCTGGAGGGTTGCTTGATCCGGATCGTAAATTCGCATTTGCCCAATGTTATTTGCTTTGTAGAGGCTCACAACGTCAGCTTGTGATGGCAAATTGTTACCATTTCTTCCATAGCATACCCCTATGGCGCCTGCAAAAAAATTTAGAAGTACTTTTGAAATTGTAGTGCTTTATATGTAAAATCTCGAAGTGCTTTTGAACATGAAGAAAACAATTGAGAGCCTTAACCTGTTAGTAAAAACTACTAAACTAAATAAACAGAAATAATACTACATATATAGATTCCGAGTACAGATGCTTATGCACAAATTCTAAAGACATCATATTGCCTTTATCTTTTGAAATCTCATAGTATTAACTAATTAATTAAATAATCAAGAATAATGCTACACGTATAAATTTAGTATACAAACTCTTTAATGTATAAACTAACGTAACGCAAAACAACCTGTTAAATAAATATGTTAAAAGAGGAAATTTTTGGTGTCAGACTTTAATAAATGGTGTAGTAATTTAGTTTTTAAGACATCAAATACAATTAGTCAAATCTTTTGAAAAGTCTCAGTATTAACTATTGACAGTCTTTCTTAACATGTATCCTTGAAACACGACGTTAAAAAATCTCCAACGATTAAATTAGATAAAGTGCTATAGTATAATTTGTGTGTGTGTGTGTGAGAGAGAGAGAGAGAGAGAGAGAGAGAGAGAGAGACCTGATGCTCCTATATAGGACATCAACAACCCGAGGAGCAAGAACATTGTAACCCTGAAAGGTTTTTCACTTGCGGAATAAGAGGAGAAAGCCATGGATCAGAAAAATAAAATAAAAACCAAAGTTAATTCTTCTCTGGGGCACAATCTTTTAGCTAAGCATCCACCTCTATATATAGAGATGGAGGCAACAAGTCCTTCCACTGGAAGAGATCCAATATTTTAAACCTCAGTCTTGACTAATCAGTTCCAGATCTTTTGTCAATTACTCCATGGAATTTTATGACACCAAGACTTTTCAAATGATATATTAAGATAAATAAAGACTAGTCAAATTCAGTGAATCACATAATCTGCCATAATTGGTGGCAAAGTTCTTTACAATTCTCCTTTTGCATTTCTAGACCCTGAAGAAGAGTCTTTGGCCGCCTGGTGGCTAACCTTCAAAATTAAGCATGAGCCAAACCTGAAAAACAGGGACCAGAAGTTACAGGTTAAGGGTCCAGTTAAGTGCCAATCAGGTTTCTCAGAAGTGTCCGAGATTGCCACAAGGTCAAGCCCATATCTAGTGTGAAAAATTTTCATTTGTCACTTTCCTTGTTTCACTCATTTATTGGATGTATATTCTTACTTGGAAAATTCTTCTATCAGTTTTCTTCGATGAAGATTTTTGCAAGTAAGAGTTCACATTAAGTAAATTATGTTAAGGAAATTATGCAAGGTGTTATATATATATTTTCATATTTTCTCGATCGAGTAGCATGTGTTATATATATATATACATCGTTAGAGAGTGAAAACTTTGATCGGTTTACAAACCATGGGTCCTCATAATTAAGTCATGTTTTAAATGAAATATGTTTGCTTAATTAAAGAAAATCAATTAAGGTGGAATCCAAATCAGATAATATTTTCATATTTTCTCGATCATTTTCATATTTCTCGATCGAGTAGCATGTGTTATATATATATATAACACATGCTACTCGATCGAGAAAATATGAAAATGATCGAGAAAATATGAAAATATTATCTGATTTGGATTCCACCTTAATTGATTTTCTTTAATTAAGCAAACATATTTCATTTAAAACATGACTTAATTATATATATAACACATGCTACTCGATCGAGAAAATATGAAAATGATCGAGAAAATATGAAAATATTATCTGATTTGGATTCCACCTTAATTGATTTTCTTTAATTAAGCAAACATATTTCATTTAAAACATGACTTAATTATATATATAACACATGCTACTCGATCGAGAAAATATGAAAATGATCGAGAAAATATGAAAATATTATCTGATTTGGATTCCACCTTAATTGATTTTCTTTAATTAAGCAAACATATTTCATTTAAAACATGACTTAATTATATATATAACACATGCTACTCGATCGAGAAAATATGAAAATGATCGAGAAAATATGAAAATATTATCTGATTTGGATTCCACCTTAATTGATTTTCTTTAATTAAGCAAACATATTTCATTTAAAACATGACTTAATTATATATATAACACATGCTACTCGATCGAGAAAATATGAAAATGATCGAGAAAATATGAAAATATTATCTGATTTGGATTCCACCTTAATTGATTTTCTTTAATTAAGCAAACATATTTCATTTAAAACATGACTTAATTATATATATAACACATGCTACTCGATCGAGAAAATATGAAAATGATCGAGAAAATATGAAAATATTATCTGATTTGGATTCCACCTTAATTGATTTTCTTTAATTAAGCAAACATATTTCATTTAAAACATGACTTAATTATGAGGACCCACGGTTTGTAAACCGATCAAAGTTTTCACTCTCTAACGATGTGATGTGACAGGGATTCTCCTCTCAGGAGTCACAGTTCCGTGACAACTTTTGGCACCCTTTGGTTATGCAAAATGCTGTTATTTTTAGCCATCTTCTTTGCCTGTTCATCAAGGAAAAAAAACCGATACTGGACAACATATATTTTGGCTTATTGCTACCAAGAAACCCATAAAATAAGGCATCTGCTTGACTAAATCTTAACTTGCTTCCACTCAACAATACTTATGTGGCGAAATGAGCGTAGTAGAATAGTAGTCTTTGATGATGATAGATCATCACAGTCCAAGGAGAATAATTGGTTTTGAAAATTTTATTTATTTAACTCTTTTTTACAGATATTTTTGACATTGTATACAAGATTTTCTTGGAAGTAATTGACTAATAGGCTCATAAGAGCAATAAATCAAACCAGAAAACTGTTGAGACTTGATTTTGACACCAACAACTCCATACATTTAAAGTGTTAAGAAAATATACGTGACATGATTATGATGCAATGGCGATATATGTTTAAAGAAACATAAATAAAAGATTGACACGAGAAATTTTTATAGTGGCTCGGATGGTTGAAGCAAATCTTACGTCCATTGCTTTTTTATTATTTTCTGATTATTTTTCTGGTATCGCTTGTAAGATGTACAAAGGTGGAATAATGCTTTTTTTTTTTTTTTTTTTTTTTTTTTTTTTTTTTTTTGAGAAAAAAAAATTGTCTGTAGAACGCTTTCGTAGCACATAGGATTAACTATATGCATTTTTATAGAGAAAAATAATGGTTGAAGCTCGAATGTATTCCCAGCTCTCATATGCTACACCTCCTCTTTTATGAAGAGAGCTGTCCATTTATACCTTTGAGCTCAATGTAATGAGTGTTTTTGCAAGTTATTTTGACTCTCATTCATTCTAATCCTTGATTTTTATAAAATTGGGACAGGTGTTATGTAATATCTTTTTGAGACGATTTGAGTTTTGACAATTACTATGATTTTGTCTTTGGTGGCTTGCTAAACTTTGATTGATGGGACTGATAGCTCATTCTGATTGATGGTTCTGATGTCAGTATTTTATCCATAACAAATACGTTATCAATATTGCATTTCGAGGATGGTTTTGATGGTTTTGATGTCAGTGTTTTTGTAAAACCGCTTCCTAACCGGGTATTTCCTAAGTATCCCTTGGCCATTGAGAACCTAGAAAACGCACGCCTAGGAAAGAAGATTATTTTAAAATCCTATTTAAAGAATAAACCTGTAGTTTAAAAATATATATATTTTTATTTTAATTTAATTTTTAAACTATAATAAGTTCATTGTACAAGTCAAAAACTATAGTTTCCTTTTTTGGAGTAAATTATGAAATCCATAGTAGTACTTACTAGAACATACACACTTTTACAAAATTTACTAGCAATTTGATTTCCTTTATTAACACAAACATATATACTCTATAATAACATGGACATATTTACTGAATTATGAGATATAAACATAATTACTATACTAAATACTAGCAAAACCATTCAATAGTTATAATTAAAACATCCCTTTATGCTCATAGCGTCCCTCAGAATCCTCTCCAGCTTCATGCCTTAATCCTTACTTGCAAAACATTTTAAAACATTTCGCGGGGTGAGCGTTAATCGCTCAATAAGGGAAAATGGCCATTTATAAAATATTAAGGTTCATTATACAAGTATATTACCTAGGACCTTACCTACCTACAAAACATGACCTTCATTCTTTGACAAAACAAGTTCATAAAACATATCATACACTTTGGACTTTTATCATAAACATAAGTCATAACATAACCATACATAATATAACATAGAACATATATGACTTATGAAATATTCATATACATGGCATGCTTATTTCTTTTGTCTTTATACTTGATGTTTTCATTAATCTTTGTTATCCGATTGGATTCATTTGAACCATTACCGTGTTCTTGGTCATCACCTCAAAGGACTCATGGTTTCCATAAGAATTCCATTCCTTTGATCTTGGTTTATACCTCAAGAGACTCATGGAATTCATTCTTTAACATTTCATAAATTTTTTCATAAGTCAACTAAATAAGCTATATGCATGACCATTATGAATGCAAACATATGGAATAACATCTCCCATGCTCAATCATACTATTCATTCATTGAACATGTACCCTTGGCCAATTGCACAACTCATCAATTAATTTAGCAAAACTCTATGACATGAATATTCTCCTACTAAACCTTAACTTAATTCATTCAATTTCTCATATAATACAAGGAATTTTAATAGTAAGATTATTCAGGGATTTATTATAATTAAAAACAAATGGGAATTTCCATTAAGAAGGTGGATGCTATATAGTTCGTCACTTTTCAAGCAATTTTTCCCTTATCTTCCAATTCGAATTGATTTTTAACTAAAACATAAAAGTTTTAGGTCTGTTTCTCAAATTTTTAACACTTCAAGAATCAACTCAATCGGACTTCTATAACTTCAGTTATGACTGATTCAGTGAAGCATGTACAGTATAAGTCTCAAAAAGCCAAATCCGAATTCTATTCATTTTAACCATGTCACCTTCATTTGCACATTCACATCATTTGCCATGTCATTCTAAGTATAAAAGGCCATAAAAACCTCCCTTTTTACAGAACCAAAAAGTGCCAAAACATCGTCCAACTACAAATCTCTTAATTGGCATAATCATCCTCCATATGCACACATACACCAATCAACACACCCATTTAAACAATCCATAACCAAAACATAGCATCACACTCATATTAACATAAATAAATGTAAGTTCCATAAACCCTAGGTGTTATCAATTGTAGTCATAAGGGAGATTTTTTTCCTTACCTTAGTATTCAAAGCACAAAGACACTCCTCCTTAGCTCCAAAGGTTCACCCTTTCTACCTTATACACATAACCACTTATGAATTTCCCTTTTAACTAAAAGATCAGAACAACTAGGGTTTTGAAACTCACCTTAAACCCTGAAATTGAAGTTCTTTAAGTGTGGATGGTGATCTCCTTTGAAAATCAACTTGAAATCCTATGAAAATTTGAGAATAAAATGCTTGGATTAGTGGCTTTTATGGTGGATTTGAGAGATGAAGAAGAAGATGATGCATTTGGGGTGTACAAGGCCGACTGCTCTCTCTTAAAACCTTGTAAATATTTATTCCATTGGTACTTTATTATGATTGGTCAATAAAAGTTAGATGTAAGGGTTATTTGGCATAAATTTTTCATATAAGGGCGTTTTGGTCATTTTTACCACAACATAATGATTAGCACTCATTTAATGCCATTTGACTTCTTCAAAATACTTAACAATTAAGCAATCCCATTAGGTAAATGACTAATTTACCCTTGGTGCACTTTTATGGATACTTAAATCATATGAATTTTTATAAAAAGACCATTATACCTTTGGTTACCGTTTACGCCATTTAACCATATCAATCAACTTTATGACCATTCTACCCTCATTTCTCTTCAATGACATCACCCTTTACACTTTATAATGGCCACATCTCAAAATACATGTAAATTGACAATTTTACCCTTCCATTAAAAAAAAAAAAGAAAATTACTTGAAAAGGTAAATTTCATACATTAGGGCATCGGAATAATAACGCAGGGTTTACAATCATCCCCCCTTATAAGAATTTTGTCCTCGAAATTCAGTTGAAGACTTCTGCATATCTTTCCTTCATATCTTGCTCAACCTCCCATGTCACTTCTTCTACATTATGATTTCTCCACAATATTTTAACAAGCGGTACTTTCTTATTTCGGAGCTCTTTCTACTTGGAACTCTATATCCATTCTTTTCGGGTCTGCATAACTCTTCTGTCTGTCTTGGGCTTGCTTCATTCTCTCTCGGATTAACTTTACATCTTCTATCATTTTTTTGTGTCATTTTTGGACCAAGAGCTTCAGCTAATGCATTCTTTTCTCCTATTTCGTCCCAATGTAACGGAGATCCACATTTCGTTCCATACAAAGCTTCATATGGTGCCATTTTAATGGTTGCTTGATAACTATTGTTATAAGCGAATTCAACTAGAGGGAGAATGTCACACCAATTCAACTTGTGATCAATACAACATGCCCGTAACATATCCTCCAATATTTGATTCGTTCTTTCTGTCTGTCCATCCGTCTGAGGATGATAGGCTATGCTGAAATTAAGCCTAGTACCCAATGCCTTTTGCATGCTACTCCAAAATACTGACATAAATTTCACATCCTTGTCTGAGACAATACTACTAGGTACTCCATGTAATCTTACTATTTCTTTGACATATAATCGACCTAGTTGATCAGAGGAGATCTTGTCTGTAACTGGAATGCAATGAGCAGATTTAGTCAATCTATCTACAATCACCCAAATGGCATTATAACCCCTTTGCATTCTAGGAAGACCTAAAATGAAATCCATAGAAATATCTTCCCATTTCCAGGAAGGAATACTAAGGGGCTGCAACAATCCTGAAGGGCACTGATGTTCTGCTTTAACCTGCTGGCACACCAAGCATCTGGTAACATACTCAGTTACATCTTTCTTTAACCCTGGCCACCAATAGCTCTTCCTCAGATCCTGATACATATTTACACTCACTGGATGAGCAGTGTAAAGAGTACTGTGTGCTTTCTCTAAAATCTTCTTTCTTAATTCAATATCCTGAGGAACATACACTCTATCTTTAAATTTCAGGATTCCATTCACGCAATTGAATTCAGATTCTCTGCCATCTTTCAATTGCTGCTCAATTCCTTTAATAAACCCATCATCTGCTTGTTTTTCTCAAATTTCCTCCAACAATTTAGATCGAACCTCAATTTTGGAAAATTTCCCAATCTTCAACTCTATCCCCTCCTTCATTATCTCTTGTTGTAGGTGCTTCTGAAAAGTTAGCTGAGCTAAAGAGACTTTCCTGCTGAGGGCATCTGCAACTACATTAGCTTTCCCTGGCTGATACATAATATCACATTCATAGTCCTTCACTAGCTCAAGCCATCTTCTCTGCCTCATATTCAATTCTTTCTAGGTGAAAAAGTATTTTAGACTTTTGTGATCTGTGTAAATATTACATTTTACCCCAAAGAGATAATGTCTCCAAATCTTCAAAGCAAAAACGACAGCTGCTAATTCAAGATCATGAGTGGGATACCTCTTTTCATAGTCTTTCAGCTGACGGGAGGCATAAGCAACCACCTTGCCTTTTTGCATCAATAACGTCCCCAAACCATTATGAGAAGCATCAGTATAAATATCATAATCTACTCCATCCTCTGGAAGGGTTAAAACAGGAGCAGTAGTTAATCTTCTTTTCAATTCTTCTCACAAGTTTCAATCCATCTGAACGGGGCTTCTTTTTTTGTCAGAGATGTTAGTGTATGCCTTAGGAACAAATCGTGTTGTCAGTTCCAAGGCATTATGTTTTGTACATATATGTTAATGTATATATTTTGTATATACATTTTATCTTATCAATAGAAGAAAATGTTCTTATTTCACATGTGGTTTATTGCTTCATTTATATATATGTATTGCATGTGAAATGTTCGGATGATACAAATCTTTAGAAGATCAAAATCATCAAAGTATTCCCTACATAGGTAATATTAATTGGGCAATAATATTACATAGTAGGCATGTTGAATGCCTCCGTAGAATATCATATGATGGTATTAGTGTGGGTGATTATAAAAGTTATATCACTAGGGCATTAGCATGGATACGCGGTTAGTGAACTGTTTATCGAATATGGCCATTTATGATGAATCACATGGACATTTAAAATGTAGTCAATGATTTATCATAAGATCGTACTAGGGTATTATTAATCTTAGACCTGAGATATCACGGTTGGATTCTGCATAAACGCATATGGTTCTATGGTGTAAAACACGAGGCTAATCATATCCATGTGTAATAAGCCGATTGGCCATGTGTTGTTTATGTCTGAGGACAAGTGATAGTCAAGATGGGATCCGTTGACTTGGTACAGATTGATATCAAGTTCCTGAACAAATGTCAAGATACATTGGAAAATGGAAATCTTCGGCCGGGTATATAAAATGTTATATGAAAGGTGTTTTAGTAACACGTTCCATATGTATGAATTAAAATAAGATAAGGATTTTGAAATACCATGAATCCATTCTTAATTGGGATTAGATAACGAAAAGATTTGATATACAACGTGTATGATTGTAAAAGGTTCGTGGAGTAATCTTCATTGTGACTTAGGTTATGGAGCATTGCTAGATGCCTACCATAATCAGTGGGAGTTTTGTTCATAAAGAGTTAGACAAAACATATCGAAATAGTCTGTGATATTGGGCCCATGGCTAGGCCACAGTGAACCTAGAGGTCAACATAAAACTAAGGAGAATGGATAAATAGCCAAAGAGAATGATTATCCAAGGTTGGCTAGCACCTACCTAGGGTAATGAAGTTATTTATATAATCATTTTCTTTATATTAAATTGGATTTTATAAGGGTGTTGTAATTGTATATATAAACAATTTAAAGGTTAAATTGTTATGTAAACAATTTAAGAGTTAAATTGTTAATTATAATAAGTAATCAATGTTATAATTTAAAGAAGTTTAACAACTTCATAACAATTATGGAATTGTTTAAGGAAGTCCAAAACAATTATTGAATTGTTTACAAGGATCTATATAAAGAAAGATATTATCAATTTTTGTGTAGAGATCAAATCTCTAAGAACCCTAAATCTCTCTCTTGGCCAAATTTATTCTTCCCTTGGTGTGGAACTCTTTTGCTTAATTTCTCTTGAAATTAAGAGTCTCTAAGGTTGCTAGGGCTTAAGGTAACATGTTCTACCTTACTTATTTCAATTTGATTGAATTTTTTAAAACTAATGACTATACTTGTTAGTATGATATGCTTGATTCTCCATGCATCATCTTTCAAGAGATGTGAGTGGAGAAGCTAATTTAGCAAAGCCTTCCAAAATTTCCTGTAATAACCTGCTAAACCAAGAAAACTTCTAACTTCTTTTACAGTCTTTGGTATTGGCCATTCAATCACTGCTTCAATTTACTAGGGTCCATGGAAATACCCTTTTGAAACAACATGTCCCAAGAATGCTACTTGATCCCACCAAAACTCACATTTGGAGAACTTAGCATATAATTTTTCTCCCTTAGCATTTGTAACACAAATTTCAAATGCTTCATGATCTTCCTTTGTTTTGGAATAGACCCGGATATCATTATAAAAATTACTAGAAATTTATCCAAACAATCATGGAAAATCCTATTCATCAAATCCATGAAACCGCTGGTGCATTAGTCAATCCAAATGGCATCACTATAAATTCATAATGCTATCTGGTTCGGAATGAGTCTTGGGAATATCCTTGTCAGCGACCCTTACTTGATGGAGCCTGACCGAAGATCACTTGGAAAATATAAAGCTCCCTTAACTGATCAAACAAGTCATCAATTCTTGGCAATGGATACTTGTTTTTCCATCACCTTATTGAGCTCCCTGTAATCAATACACATTTCATCGAACATCTTTTTTCTTACAAAAAAATAGGAGTCCCCATGGAGAATAATTGGGTCGAATGAAACCTTTATCTAACAACTCTGAAGCTGCTTCTTTAACTCTTGAACTGCTGGAGCATTCTATACGGGGCTTTAGATATTGGTGTTACACGGAGCTAATTCTATACAAACTCACTTCCTTTCTGAGGAAGTCCTGGCAAATCTTCTGGAAAAATTCTTCGAATTCTTGTACTAGGGTACATCCCGAACACTGAAATTGGAAACTTTCTTATTCACCAATTAGCTATGTACCTGTACAACCCTTCCCATCATTTCATTGCCTTCACTGCACTTATCATCAGGCTGTGTAGATGACATTCCCCAAAGGTGAAACCGTCTCACATCTAAGTTAAACCGACTTCTTCTTCCGACAACTATCAATACTCATATTTGCTCAGGAAGTCCATTCCAAAATCATATCAAATCAGCATACAAAAACAATCAAATTAACATTAACTCATGCCATCAATACTATAGTTTCCCCTATCAACAACTTATCAGCAAAATAATTCTCCCCATTAGGCATCTCTATTTTAACACATGTTCCACTTTAAAGGCTCTAAACCTAATCTTTTTATAATTCATATGAGATAAAAGAATGGGTAGCCCAGAATCAATCAGTACATATAAAAAGGTAGAGTGGAATTGTAACTGGCAGTAACTACAGATGGATGGCTTTCGCTTCTTTTTGAGCCACTGATAAACTCTGGCAGTCAACCTCCAACAGTCTGAAGGGAAAGTATCCTGAGTAACTTTACAGTCCTTTGCCATGTGTCCCGGTTGTTTACATTTGAAACACACATTGGTCCCTAATAGACAATTCCCTTTATGCTGCCTCCCACATTTTTGACAATGGGGAAGATTATTCCTTCTCTGTTGTTGCTGTGGAGTCCTCTTATTCTTGCCACCCTTCTTTTGAAATCCTTGCTGAAACTTTCTTTTAACTTTGTCCTCTGAGGCCTGAGTGGAATTCCCCACTTCAACTTTCTGAACTGCTGTCTGGCCCGAACTAGAACTACCAATCACCAACTTGGGGTTCTCCATCCGCCTCTCCTTATTCACATAAATATATGCTCTTAATGCCCGTTCCAGGGCCTCACTATAAGTCTGGGGAGGCTGCCCACCCACTATAACAATCTGGGCAATCTTTGGGTGCAATCCATTAACAAATCTCTCTAACCGGCACTGTTGAGTACTCACCATAGTAGGAGCAAAACGGGCTAAGGAGTTGAACATTGTAGCATACTCTCTAACAGTCATATTACCTTATTTCAATTCCGTGAACTCTTGAGTCTTTACGGATAACATATCGTCGTACGCTCCACGGACCTAAACCATTCCTCTGCCACTAAAGGGTATGTTGTACCTTTAAACTCTGATGGCTGATGTTGGCTTGGAAGCCCATAAATTGGCTCAATCTGATTCTGTACTGGTGGAGGTACCGGCCTTTCTCTTTCTACACTCGTGGTCGGTACTTGTACGGGGGTCTCAACTCTTCCCTAACTTTCTACTAAAACTTGTTGTATAAGACCTCGAATTCGGGCTTCATCAAGGGGAGGGGCGTAGGTTCTGGCGGGTTAGAAGGTTACCCCGTGCCCACTGTCCTTCTACTACTAGCTCGGGTTCTACGCCTCATCTACAAGACAACCATACTTACATCAACTTAAATAACAGTGTAAGTAAGGAAAGAATTAACTTACAGTGGTCGGCTACGGAACGTTGTGGCGGGGAGAAGAGCACACTGTCAAATCCCAAAATCTTTGCTTTGATACCATAAATGTAATGACTTCTTTCTACTAATATGCTCATAAAATATACTTAATAAAAAATACATGTATAATTAATAGGAAGTAGTTGGGCCCAAATTTTTCTTTACTTAATATATACATTCTTTATATAGTACAAAATAACATGTATAAAAAACTATCAAAATGGTGGACAGTGTAGCCGTTTCTCTCCGCTACCGACGTCCATCCGACCGCATCCTCACCTAGTTCCTGCAAAAACATAGAAAACAACGGGGTGAGCACAAAAATGCTCAGTAAGTAAATCCTCTACACCGCTATCCCCATGTATCACTCTTTAATTCTTTCCTTACTCTTCCCCTTTTTTTCTTTCTTTCTTTCTTGTTCTTCCTCTTTTATTCTTTTTTTATGTTCTTTCTTTGTTTCTGCTTCTCTCTTTCTTTCTGTTTCTTTGACAAAACATGATAGAAACTATGATAACAATGCATGAATGAAATGTACATGCAGTAATGCATAGGAATGCATTCTCTTTCTTCTCTTCTGTTTTCTATTTTTATGCATTTCTTTTCTTTCTAGTCTTTTCTTTCTTTTCATTCCCGTGTTTTCTTATTCTTATTCTTTCTTATTCTATGTCGATCGGACTCGGTTGATGCATGGATTTGGAACCCTTGGCCATGTGAGTGTATTTTCTCTCTCGGGTATAGCCCTCATCCGCGTGCACTCTCACGGGTTATACCACTTCTTTCTTCTCTTTCTCAGGCTGCTCACTGAAGGTGGCGTACATGCAGGAATATTCTGCTCATCACTCACGGGTTCCCCATCGCACAACCTATTCTTTTCTCGTCTTTAGCACTTTCCTTTCTTTTAGTCTCTAGTGCTTATTTTTCTTTCTCTTTATTCTTAGAGTGTCTTCTTCTTAGAATTCTTTAATCTTTCTTAAGTAGTCCACATATATAACTATATGCATATGGATGGCTCATGCTTAGAATTCTTTCTTAAATGTACTCATGAAATGCAAATATGCAATGTTGCATAAATTAAGGTTCTCTACTTATACTCATGCTTCTTTTAGGCATTTCATCAAACAACTAATGTGCATACATAAACTCTACTTTAACTATAATTCTACTTGTCTCTTAGACCATCCAAAATGGGAGTAAAACTCTCTTGTATCATCACAATCCCTATCAAGGAAAAATACTCCCAAAAGTTTTCTCAAACTCTTCCAATTTCAACCAAACTTCAATCCATCATCATACAATCAAAACACTTCTCATAACCCAAATATATTCAACAACAAGCATAAATAAACACCAATCTCATCCCAATTTCTCAACAATCATAGCACATACATCATAAAGAAATCTCTACTCAATTGATTTCTTAAACCTTAACTTGGGTTGGATTTACTTACCTTATACTTGTGTAATTTTCACTAAGGCTCTCTACTCTTATTGGACTCAAACTTTCTCTTATTTCCTAAGCATAAACTTAATAAAAATTCAACTCTTGCACAAATAAAACTCATAACTAGAGCAAGGATTCTTACCTCTTGTTGCTTAGGATCAATTCCTTGTCAAAACCACTCAAAAGCCCTAAAAAATCCTTGGAAAATTGAGTGAAGGATTGAGAGAAAATGAAGGATGGCAATGGCGGGGGAAGAAGAGAAATGAGGAGGTTTATAAGACTAAACCCTTAATATCTCATATTATCAAGCATCCTTTCCCATTTTGCCCTTACACTTTCTTCAAAATTCCATCTTTGCCCTGTAATTCTTTGCAATCACAACCCCAACTCTTATGTATTCTCCATGAAATTTTCTTACATTTCACTCCCCACTTTTCCTGCTAATTAGGGGTAGAATAGTTACTTTGCCCCTAAGGAAAAATTCTCTAGAAACTTCATCAAGAAGTTCAGTTGGCTCTTCGCTACGGCAAAGACTTTTTCTTCGCCCCGGCGAAAAATTACAGAACCTCGTCGCCGCGGCGAAGATTCTTCTTCGCCCCAGCAAAGTCTATAACTCCAAGATTTTGCCTAGTCTTCATCAAATTCAGGGCAACCACTTAACCAAAATAACATATCAATTAAATTAGAAGCCAACCAAGCAATAGCAACAACATACAAGTTTAATTAAGGGAAAAATGAACATACATTAGCTACGTACCTCAAGTGGGCGTTACAATGAAGGTCTAACCCTCCCGGTGGGAGATACCTGTGCTGGGTTGAACCCAGCTTGCCCTTAAGCAGAGTCGGGTGGGTCCCGGGTTAAGGCAGGCTGGGTTAAGGTTGACCCGCCTAACCTGGCCCCTTTTTTCCACCTCTAATTATAGCTGTCTTTAAAACTTTCTCTTTGATAAGTTTTAATAAATAGATTTTAAAGATTGTCATCAAAGAATATCTAACTGGACAACCCTAAGGGATTGGCCTAACAGTCAAGAAGGTTTACTCACTTTATTGACTTTTTGGGTTCAAACTACCTTGGGGTCACCTACTACATTTATGGATTACTTAGAACTAGGTCATAGAGACTAGTTGAGATGTGAGCAAACTGGCCCGAATACACCAGTCATAAAAAAAAAATATTTAACTTGACATTAATATTTTAACACTATTTCAGTTCATAAGTATGCAAGAATTTTGGTTAAATATATTTTTGTCTAATATATGAGCAATGCAAACTACATTATCTTTATACATAACTCAAAAGTCTCTAAGATTATGTATAGCGTGCATATCTTTTTTATGTAATTAATTATGATATATCTTAATCGCACATATTTTAAATTGATTTCACGAAGTGTAAGAATCTCAAAATTATTAGAAATAACAATCACTATTTGTTTTAACTCGCAATTGGTTTATGATAAATTTTTCTTGCTAACCAATTGCGAGCTGTCATGTCAGAGTTGTGAGAGAGAGTTTATAAGATTGAGTTGTAAGCTAATCTTTATTGATATTACGATGGACAAATGTGTTATGAGGATTGATCACTTGTATTTTTTTGTTGCCTATGCATAAATGCATTACCTTATGTAACTTAAGAGAAGGACCATATTATTAGTATCAGAATCTTGGGAGACCCAGGCACATCTCATCTATTAAACATTATAAGGTCATTTTTGTCTTCACATATTACAAACATTATAAAAATAAAATTAACAAAAATAAATAGAAGTTCAAAAAATAATAAAATAAAGACCCTAAAACCCCGTTCTTCCACCGGGTTGTTCCACCGGGTTGTTCCACCCCTTGTGCGCCATCATCAATTGGCAAGCCTCCACTGCCGGTAAACTTCCTCTCAAGTCGATGTTATACACCACTCAACTTCTGTTGAAACCACAGCCAAACACACACAATAAAAGAAAACAGAAAAATAAATAAGACACTTGATTTACCCTGGTTCATTTCGATTAAGGAACTATGTCCAGCATTCAAATAGAAAACTTTGATTAAGCTTCAGATTTCTACAGCAATTACAATGAATAATGACGACAGCTCACTCTCACTCTCTATTTTGATTACTTCAGGTTTCTCACTATTACATAATATATAATAGAAAATTCTACCCTATTCGGGTTTACCCAAATCTAACTTGACCTAGGCCCAAATATTAGTAAATTAATAACAAATCTAATTACTATGCGTCTGCATGCAAATTATGAACCATATCCAACAACTTCATCTGTTTTTCACTCTTTGTGCTTGGCCATTTATGGTGACGGAGAAATGAGAATCGGTGGTTTTGTGAGCATTAGAGGATAAAAGAAAAGATTGTGAAGAATTTGTTCTTTTTCAATATCACACATATGGGGAAAAATGGGGTTTGGTTTTTCCTTTTGGGTTGTTTACATGGGCTTCCACTAGAATTGGTTAATATGAGATAAATTTGGTTTATAAAACATACTGAAGTTTTTAGTTGCAGTGTCTAGACTATTTTTTTAATTTGATTTTTTATTTATTATGATTTATATGTTTTTAATTTAGTGGGTATTGATATGAGGGAAAACGTTTTGCTTTTCTTTTTCTCTTTTTTTTTTTTTTCAGTGTTCGGTGGCTGTGTTTGATTTTTCCGGTGGCTGTATCATGGTCTTTGTTATCGGCGGTGGTGAACTGGGTTCATCTTCATTCTTCTATTTCTAAGACATATAACAAAAGAGTAAAGGACTTTTTCCCACCCAAGGTTTGCCTTATCGACACATATCCACCCAAAAAGTTTTAAAATACCACTTTTTCACCCAAAGTTAATATTCCGTTACTATCCAAAGCAGATTCCAATGGCAAAAATTCTCTTAGTCACCGCCATTTGAACCTTATGTCTCCTTTTGACAAAACCCCTCTCACTTCGACATCTGATTTTTCGTTGATTGTCGGCTATCGCAAGGCTAGGATTTCCTGTTTTTAGCTAATTTCGACAACGAATATTCAATCGGTCACCACCATTTGATTCATCGGTCTCCACTCTATAAACCCCTTACCTTAACTCTTGGTAACTCGTTAAACGTCGGTTAAAAAAGTAAAGTATATTTTAGATATTAACAGAATATAAACTTTAGATAGAAAAATAGTATTTTAAAACTTTTTTAGTAGAATCGTACCATCAACCCAAGCCTTGGGTGGGAAATAGTCGTTTACTGTGTAACAAAATTATAATTAAATATATTTATAGTGTAATAAAATAAAATAAAATAAAAGGGTATTATAGTACAGTCGTTTTATAACAAAGTTGAGATAGCGTGGCGTCCGTCGAATTGACTTATCGGACTCTTCTGGAGCTTAGTTTATGCGCAGTAATGCCCCATTTGCGTTGCGTCAATTTTTGGCTAAAGTTCACATCACAGCCTTTCAAGACAACCTATCAAAAAGTCACATCATGAAAACTAATGCCATACTACCATGGTATCAACAATAAAAAATTATTTATCCTCTCAAGTGGCGGCAGAATATTCACCCATCCTTTACCACTTTTTATGAATCTATGATCAAAGATTCTTAAGAACAATTCTGGTGGACCCAACACCCATTTGTATGTATCTACTAACATTGGTCATGAAATATTCATCCAATTGCAATGGCGTGGTACCAGATTAAAACCTATGAGTGCAGGCTACTATTAAGGAGCATTATTGTACACTTGTGCTCCTTGTCCTCATCGTCTCCAAGTATACAAAAGGGGATTTTTTTTATTGAACAGAAACCTGAGATATGATACTGTCCACCCCTCTTCTAGAAAGAGAACAAGAGCAAGATATTGGTAATGGTAGGCCGTTGCCAATTCATGAAGAAGAGGATGGAATTGCAAAGAACCTTGATGCTGGTGCTCTTTTTGTTCTTAAATCAAAAGGTAAGTGCCATATATAAACACTTAAAGCGCCTTGATAGCTCTTTTCTGCGCATTTTCTTATATAAATCCTCAGCTACGGATACAATCACCATAACTTAGTTTTTATTTTTGTCTGTTACCATGTTTATATAGAAAAAAGGAAAATCCAAACTGGGTTTGAATTGAATGATCAATGAATACAGGATCATGGCTGCACTGTGGTTACCACTGACAACTTCAATGTTGCTCCTTCTCTGCTGAGCCTTCCATATGCCTTTGCTTCTCTTGGATGGATGGCTGGGGTTTCCTGTTTGTCATGAACTCTGGTCACTTTCTACTCCTACACTTGATGTCCATGTTCTTGAACACTATGCTCAATTGGGTCATCGCACATTCGGTTTAGAGACATGGCTGTCATATCTTGGGTAAGAACCTTTTTGGGTCTTTTACATCAAGTTCAGCTTCATAACAGTCTTATGCAATTATAAAACTAAGCTAGATCCTAATTGAACTTTCTCTTATGAAGTTGAAGAAAAATCATGAACCATGCATGTAGAAATGCTGCAAAGGTTGCCAATTTTTTATTCATTGGAATCTTGGCAGGGCCTAAATGGGGTTGGTACTATGTGGCACCAATTCAATTCATAGTCTGCTATGGTGCTGTTATAGGTAATACTCTTCTTGGAGACAATGCATGAAGGTAATGCCCAATCCAAGTTTTTCTATAGTATTTGATTCGTCTCCTTCCAGAACAATTAACCTATCCTTTACTTGTTTCTCTCTTGCAGACAATATACTTGTTGTCAACCACTGATGGAACTATGAAGCTTTATGAGTTCATAATCATATTTGGATGCTTAATGCTGATTTTAGCTCAAATCCCATCTTTTCACTCTTGAGATACATCAATTTGATACTCTGTTTCTATGTCTCCATATAGCGCTTGTGTCACTGCCGGTTCTATTTACCTTGGTAATATTTCTAAAAGAGACCAATTCTGACCAGAATCACTTTTACAGTAAAACCAGGTGATGCTGGTGTTTAATGATATCTTCGAATATGAGATTACTTTACCAGGAAATTCGTCCAAGGCACCAAAGAAGGACATTCACTGAATGGTAACACTGTAAGTCTCATTTTGGATTCTTCAACGCCACCGCCATCATCGCGACAACATGATAATGGAATAATTCAAAAATTCAGGTTAATTTGTGCAATAGTTGGGACAATGCTTTTCCTAAATTTGAGTAACCGTTATGGTTCTTGTTAGAATAAACTAATCTCACACAGTTTTTGCTTGTAGGCCACATTAGCTCCACCAGTGAAGGGTAAAATGTTCAAGGGGCTATGTATGTTATGCGGTAGTTACAGTAACTTTTTTCAGCGTTGCCATCTCTGGCTATTGGGCATTCGGCAACATAGCAGACAGTCTCATCCTAAGCAACTTCTTGGAGGATGATAAACCTTTATTGCCAAAATGGTTTATTCTTATGACCACAATCTTTATTTGTCTCCACTATCAGCTGTTGCGTGGTATGATAACATATTTATCTCCCATTTCACTCCCCAGAAAAATTCTAGGCTCCAATGTTTTACTAGTACTCTGTTTTGTACAGGTCTACTTGCAGCCCACGAATGAAGTGGTGGAGCAAATATTTTCCGATCCAACAAGCATCAGTTCTCTGTTCGCAATGTTATTCCGAGTGATGTTCCGATCAGCACGATGGTCATAGCAACAACTGTAGCAGCTATCTTCCATTCTTTGAGACATCATTCGTTAATTGGAGCGTTGGTTTCAGCCCTGGACTTCGTCCTGCCGATGGTTTCTTCAACGCTACATTTAAACACATCGAAGTTTGGCCCCATTTTCTGTTAAATACATAATTGCAGTAGTTTTCTCAACGTTCGCGGCTATAGCAGCAATTGCAGCTGTTAGACAAATAACATTGATGCCAAAACTTATCAGTTATTCGCTAATTTATAGAATATGATGACAATAACAAAACATAATATTTATTATATTTATTGAATGAATTATTTATATGTTATAAAATTAGACCTCTAGATCATTGTAAGGATCTGATTATCCCCCAACACAGTTTGTAGTCGTTTAATTTTTTATTGGAACGACTGGGTTTTGTAATTGTTTAATTTACGAGTTCCACTATGCTTTATATCTGCCATTCTGCCTTAATATGTGTGATATAAATGGAAAATTCCCATCAAAAAAAATGATGGCATCTTCATTGAGCCGGCCCACGTGCACATTTCTCCCCTCCCATATTATCTTTAAGGTACATTAAACTTTTATAATAGATGTCGGGTTAGTTTTATGCGTACCACAACTAATCTCGAAATATTTGAGATCTCTTGACCACTACAACTACAGTTCTAAAGTAAGTTATAATCATAAATTATATATGACCTCAAGTAATTTAAACTTAAAAGTCATAAAAAGAACAAACCTTTTTTTATTATCAGGTCATCTTTTAGGGTTTTGATACATGTACTTTTTATAAAATTGGATATTTAAATTATTATTTTTATTTATTGACTATATTTTTAGATTTTCAAACTAATTTTGATATAATTGAAAGTTGAAGACGTACACTACCTTACCGCCTTAATGGTAATATATGGATGTCATTGACGTTAATGTTGTGGAGTAAATGACAGCAAGCGGTGAGTCTCAAGCTGACCAAACCTATTGACTTCATCATCCTCTTCCTGTTTTTTTATAATTCAAATGACCATTTCCTCCCCCATTGATTAACGAGTTTATATATATTTGATAATTCTTTTAATTTTTTTATGGTCATGTTCATCCAAATTAATAACTTTTAAAGAGAAAGATAAAATATAAAAACTATACTTGAAAACTATTAATCCTTGGTTGACCTAACGATAAAAATGTTTTTTTTTTTTTTTAGTTCTTTTGAGTCAAATCATCTTGGGGTCACTTACCATAATTTGTGGCTTACTTAAACATTAGACTTGTAGGGTGTTCAATAAGCCTCAGAGATTAGTTGAGGTGCGTACAAGCTGACCTAATACCCCAATCATTAAAAAAAAAAATGCCAAATCTAAAACTATTGTTTTCTTCTTACGGACAGTTAAAGAAAAACATTTTACTAAAATTATGACCTCTCTCATTCCAAGAATTTATTTTTCTTATATACACTTAAAATCAAATTGTAGATAACTAAAAATTCTCAACCGAGCTGTTTTGCTTTCTTGTTTTGCCCGTCCGTTGATTTTGTTTAGGGACGTGTTGCTTGGTTCTCCCCATTTAGGTGTATTTATTTATTCTTTATAAAATTACCGATTACCTAAATATTGTAGGTATTGTCCCTAGTTAGTAAATACGGGTACGGCAAAAAAACGGTACGGGAATTTTACGGGTATAATACGGTAAATGGTGAAAAATACGTTTTAAAAATTCGGTCATAAAATTCGGATACGGAAAAAATATGATCGGGTATACGGGTTTAATACGGTGCATTGTCAATAATACGTTTTGAAAATACGGCAATACATCTTAATTTAATACTTTTATGGATTACCTGGTTAATAAGCTTATTCTTTATGTTAATAACCTTAAATAAGGTTAAATAATATATTATAAAATAACTATATTCAAATTATAGGTTTTAGAACGCAAACCATATTTAGCCAATGATTCTTTACTAATTTAAAACTTGATAAGTTTGATATTAAATGCAACCAATTTTAACTTCCCATTAATCCATTAAATTATATTAAATCAAGAACTAAAATTTTTTATCACAAATCTATATAAAATATTAGTGTTACAATACCCATAATATATGACTTTAATTGTTTATCATTTATTTATTTATTTTGATTCAATAAAAGTTAAGACTACTGGATTACTAGGTTGAATATCAGTTATTCTTTATAATAATTATTATTTAACCTTGTTTAAGGTTATTTAACATAAAGAATAAGATTATTTTAATATCATTAATTCAATCTAAAACCCCTTTTTCAATCTCTTTCCTTACAAAAGAAGACAATATAATTGTATTTTTATAATAATTATTATTAGGAAACCATATATTTTGTGTTGGGTTAATTAGTATTTTATTTGGATTTCATAATCCCATGTTACTATAAGTCAGATATTGCTTTGGGATTATGAATTTGGACAAAATAATTATATTTTGTCCCATTCCACTCTTCTTCTAACGACTATTTAATTTTCACTGGTTTTTGTTTCTTTTTCCCCATCAAAACGACGTCGTTTCAATGAGTTTCATTTTTTTTCAATCATTCGCGAATAATTTGCGTATAATTCGCGAATAATTCGCGAATTATACGGATATCCCAAAAATTTGCGAATAATTCGGCACCCATTTAAAAAGTACGTAAATATGCATTTTATACGTGAATTATACGGCTGGCCGTATAATTCGCATATAAAACGCATATTTACTAACTAGGGTATTGTCTAGCCCTCTCCCGGGTATTCCCTATTCCGTTGGATCCAGACACTCCAAGGGACTCGGGATCCTAAGAGGAGGGTGAATTTTTCAAAAACAGTTTATAAAAATATATTCATAAAACTTTAATAACTATAGTACCACTTAAAATATAATTATGAAAGTGTAAACATTATAAATCAGTTTACATAAAAACATTTGTTATACCTGAAAAGGTAGGGCTGACGTGGAGCCTTATCAGCATAAGGCGGTCAGAACTTGGGAAGGTTCTGTGACCGTTCAGACGTAGTCACGTCGCGTAATGGCGTAAGTGGCACGCCCCTGTCAGTACAGTAGGCGAGTGCTAGGTAAGACTGTGCAAAAAAAATCGATAACCGAACCGAACCGAATCCGAATTTTCGGGTACCCGAAAATTCGGGTCAGTTTCGAGTAGTTTTTAAAAGGTACCCGTATTTTCGGTTCGGGTATCGGTTTTTAATTTTAGAAAACCGGGTACCCGGTACCCCTTTTTTTTTTTTTTTTAAAAAAAAAAACAAATTAACAAAAGAGACAAAGAGTGAAAGACGTCACGAGCCGTCTGTGCAAAAAAAATCCCCAAATGCCAAATCTGAAAATTTCAGATGCCCTAAAACTAAAACCCGTCAGGCCGTCACTCTCCAGTCTCCACTCTCCACTCTCCACTGTGTAAACTTCCAGTCTCACTGTCTCAATCTTCCACTCTTCGTCACTCGTCAGTTGACTCAGTTCGTCTCTTCACTCTCTTCCATTCCAGTACTCAAGTCCTGCAGCTTTGCTTCCCACCAGACTACCATATAGCCGTTTCTTTCACTAATCCGGTCACCGACTGTCGCTGCCAAGTGCTACCAGCAGAGTCTCCTACTTGAAGCTGCTGTCGACCTACAAGTTTCTAACCAGGTAAAATTCTGCATTTTTTTCTCTTTATTATTCATTTCTTTAATATTTTTTCGCTTTTAATTTCATTCATTCAATAACCATCTAGCTACATTTCTTGTCAGGATCTGTCACCGACTACCACCAGTAGCCACCACCAAGCCGAACTTAAAGTTAGAGAGAGAGTAAATTAATTTTTGTTATTGTTAATCTGATGTTATTTTATATTTACAGTAGTTTGTTTTTTTAACTTAACGTAATTTCTTTTAACTTGTGTTATGTTAATTAACTTGGAAGTATCTGAAGTTTAATCCTGAAAACTAGAAACAAATTTGATGGAAAAGATTTCAGCATACAAAGCTGAACAAAATATTATACTGTAGTGTTCTTTTTCTTTTCTCCTTTGTTCATACACAAAAGTGTCCAGAAAATTTTAGCTTTATTAAAGCACTTTCACTCTCTTTTTAGTTCTTCGGCTTAATATATCATATAACTTGAGTCTCTCAAAATTATTGTAGGTATACCTCTTAGTTATGGCAGAATTTTATTCTAGTTTTTATCAAACCCTGTGGGAGAATAACTTTTTTACTGACACTTTCGTAATGACAAGGCTAGCCTTAAAAACAATACGATCACTGAAGTAATGTATGATAATAAGTTGTACATTTCTATATCCTTTGGAATATATTTAACTAATGATACTAAGTTGTGGGGCAGTCACATTTTGACATCAATCAAATTCATAAACCCCATGTAAATATGTTTTTCTCATAAATTAATTACATATTTGAAGCCGAAATTATCAACAACGTTATAAAGAGTTTATTTATTAGTAAGAAAAGCTTATTTAAAGTCATAAACATTAAACACCATTGAATTATTTGGTTGTATTTTAAGAAGGCTTGTAGGATTTTAAATAAATTAATTTACGGCTTTTTTAGATTCTCTCATTAGCTCTTTTGGAGCTTAATTAAATTGTTAAAATTTCAGTCTATTCTTACATGTTAAAACCTTTTTCTTTTTGGTTAATTAATATTTGAAATCTTTTTAAAAATTTTGTAACCAAACAATATAAAAAATTCGGGTACCAAAATCGGATACCCGGTTTTTTACCCGAATTTTCGGGTACCCGCAAAACCGGGTAGTTTAAAACCGGTTCGGTTAGCGGGTATATTTTTGGAGGTATCCAAATTTTCGGGTACCCGGTTTTTGGCTAAATTCGAAGCGGGTATCCGGTTTTGCACAACCCTAGTGCTAGGTTAGCAGATGGTTGGAAATCGTTCACATGTCCAAACCCTACATAAGTCGAGGAAATCATTCGGACAAACCCTACATAAGTCGAGGAAATCATTCGGACAGGTGAGCAATAAATGAAAACTAATGCCATACTGCCATGGAATCAACAATAAAAAATTATTTATCCTCTCAAGTGGCGGGCATAATATTCACCCATACTTTACCACTTTTATGAATCTATGATCAAAGATTCTTAAGAACAACTCTGGTGGACCCAACACCCCTTCAGCTGTTAGTGTTGGAAATTACTATATTATCTGTGCCTATGGTACCTTAACTTATAGATTTCAAGTGTTTGCAGTAATTGATTGGTGTTCAGTAGATATCAAAATCTGACTTTAATCTAAGAACTAAATTTCATTGGTATATGAGTATGAAATATTCATCCAATTGCAATGGAGTGGTACCAGATTAAAACCTATGAGTGCAGGCTATTATTTGTTGATCAAGCTGATATCATGCTGGAAACTGCATGTTGCATGTCAACTTTTTGGAATCTGATGCTGCAAGGTTGGCGGCAAAGGTTAAATGTCTGCTGTAGTTTTTAGGTTCTGCTGTAAATCTTCGAAGCTGAATTTTTTAATTAATGTAATGTTAATTTAGGTGAATTCAACTGTAAATCAGCTGGTTAGGTGTTTTGTAATGTGATGTGTTTGTAGTAGTTAGCAAAGTATGGCTGATTTATTTTGATTGTAAACCTGCTGCAGAGTAGGTGTAACAGCAGTGCAAACCATGTATATTATTTTCATTATTGTTCAATGAAGGGTAACAATTCCCGTATGCAGTTTTTTCAGTGTGTGCCAACCTCATAGCAGTGCTTTTCCTTAGGATTCTCCAACCCAAACAAAACTTTCATTTGGTATCAGAGCCACGTGAGTTTTTAGACCAAAACCTCAACTCTTCAAACACAGCTCAACTCGCTATGAACGCTTGGCTGCCACAAGCCAGTTATCCCTGTGGTAACTTTTCTGACACCTCTAGCTTCAAATTCCGAAAGTCTAAAGGATCGATAGGTCGCGCTTTCACGGTTTGTATTCATACTGAAAATCAAAATCAAACAAGCTTTTACCTTTTTGTTCCACACGAGATTTCTGTTCTTGTTGAGCTCATCTTAAGACACCTGCGTTATGTTTTAATAGATGTGCCGTCCCAGCCAAACTCCCCACCTGACAATGTCTTCCGCCCGGAGCAGCCCGCCGAGACGGGCCTTAGGTCCAAAAAGAGGGGCAGTGCCCCGCCTTCATGGCAACAAATCCAACACCTCTTTCTCCACCTATCTTCAATGGTGAGCAGTACCATATTTGGGCTGTCAAAATGAAGACCTACTTGAGAGCCATTCCTTATGGCAATATGTGGAGGAAGAGAGACAAATCCCTCAACTTGGAGCAAACCCAACACTGAATCAGATTAGGATACATTAAGAGGAGGTAGCAAAGGCTCTAAGAGCACTCTCCTGCATCCATTCTACAGTAACCGACCAGGTCTTCTCCAGGATAGTGGCATGTGATACTTCTAAAGAAGTTTGGGACAAGCTCAATGAGGAGTTTGGGGGAAGTAGCCAAACCAGAAACATGCAGATCCTAAACTTGAGAAGAGAGTTTGAAGTGCTCAAAATGTAAGAAACTGAAAATGTCAAGGAGTATGTGGATAGATAAATGAATGTTGTAAACAAGATTAAGGTACTTGGTGAAGAGCTGACTGATTAGAGGATTGTGGAGAAGGTTTTGGTTAGTTTACCCCAAAGATTTGAAGAAAAAATCTCCTTACTTGAAGACTCTAAAAATCTGTCCCAGATCAGCCTAGTTGAACTTGTGCATTCCCTTTAAGCACAAGAACAGAGGAGGCTACTGAGGCAGGAAGATTTGGATGAAGGAGCTATGTTTGCAAGCCAAAAAAGGAAGGGATTTCAAGGTGAAAGCAGGAGGTATGCTGGAGAGAAGAAGGGAAAAGAAAAGGTGAGTAATCAAGGATGAAAGAATGCGAGTGCAAAAAATTTTGCTCCTTGTCCTCACTACAAGAAAAAGAACTACTCTGAAAACAATTGTTGGTTCAAGCCTAGCATACAATGCAGGTCTTGTAAACAATTTGGACCCATTGAAATGGTGTGTAAGAAAAAAGGGAATCAGTAGGAACAGCAAGCTCAAGCAATGGAAAGTTCCCAGCAGTCCCAACAGACACAAGAGAGTGCAAAGCAGCTATTTGTGGTCTCTGAATGCATGCTTGCAAGCAGCCCTGATGTGTGGTTGATTGACAGTGGCTGCACCAACCATATGACCCTAAATGCTAGCAATTTCGTGAACCTAGATGAGGGTTATCAATCCAAGGTGAAGGTGGGAAATGGTGAGCTGTTGGAGGTGAAAGGCAAAGGTGCTATAGCTATCCAAACCAAAACAGGTACTAAACTCATAGTTAATGTTTTGTTTGTGCCTAAAATCAGTTTAAGCCTACTTAGTATAAGACAAATGTTAGAGAAAAAATATTCTCTGCATTTCAAGGACCTCACTTGTGTTATTTTAGAAAGTGATAGGACTGAATTGATGAAGGTTAGGATGCAGGGAAAAAGCTTTCCTATAGAATGGGGAAAACTTGGTTTTCAAAACCACTCAGCTAGGATAGATGATTCAGAGTTGTGGCATAGGAGATTTGGACACTTTCTTTATCATGCCCTCAAGGAACTCAAACACAAAAACCTTGTCCATAACCTACCCGAAATTGACCAAGGTGAAGGATTGTGCAAAACCTACCAAATTGGCAAACTCAATAGGCCTCCATTCCCTGCAAATAAAGCTAGAGAGCAAGTGAAAAGCTCCAGCTTGTGCACACTGATGTGTGTGGTCCAATGCAGCAAACTTCTCTAAGTGGGAGTAGATACTTCATCCTTTTCATAGACGATTACTCTAGGATGACATGGGTGCATTTCTTGAACTAAAAAAGTGAGGTAGCTGCTGTGTTTGAAAGGTTCAAATTGCTGGTAGAAAACCAAACAGGTTTGACACTCAAGTCATTGAGAAGTAACAATGGTGGTGACTACACTTCCAATGAGTTTGAAGAAGTAAGCAAAGGGGCTGGAATATGGCATCAGTTCAGCAATCCATACACTCCACAACAAAATGGAGTGAGTGAGAGGGAGAATAGAACAATGATGGAGATGGCAAGGTGCATGATGATTGAGAAAAATTTGCCAAAAATTTTCTAGGTAGAAGCTGTCAACACTAGGATCTATCTCCTAAATCGGTTACCAACCAAAGCTCTAGACAACAAGACTCCCTTTGAAGCCTGGTATGGTGTCAAGCCAAATGTGGATCACTTGAAGGTATTTGGAAGTGTGTGTTATGTTTTTGTTCTAGCAAACAAAATGATCAAATTGGATGAGAAGGTTGAAGTAGGCATCATGATTGGATATAGCAGCCAATCTACGGCTTACCGAATTTACAATCCAAGCACCAAAAGGATTGTGATTAGTTGGGATATCAAGGTTGATGAAAGAGCTACTTGGAATTGGGAAAAAAGGCAAGTTGAGAAAAGGACCAGTAGCCAACATGACATAGATCCAGAAAATCAAAATGTAGAATTGAATCCTGAGGAAGTGGATGAAATGCCAGTCCATGAAACCAGGGCTCTTCATGACATATATAAGAGGTGTAATGTGGCTGAATTGGAGCCTACAAGCTATGATGAAGCTGCAAAATCTAAGGCCTTGAAGACTGCAATGCATGAGGAGATGAATGTGATTGAGAGAAATCAAACTTGGGAGTTGGTTGATAGGCCACTTGACAGGAGAGTAATACAAGTTAAATGGATATTCAAAAGGAAGCTGAATCCTGATGGATCAGTGAACAAACTCAAAGCTAGGCTGGTTATTAAACGCTTTTCATAGCAATTTATGGTTGATTTTTCAGAAACCTTTGCACCTGTGGCAAGGCATGACACCATTCAGCTTCTCTTGGCAGTGGCAGCTCAATTCAGTTGGAAAATCTTCCAACTTGATGTAAAGTCTGCATTCCTACATGGATGGCTTGACGAGGAAATCTACATTGAGCAACCGAAGGGGTATGAAGTTAAGGGAAATAAGAAGAAGGTTTATCTCCTTAAGAAGGCCTTGTATGGTCTCAAACAGGCCCCTAGAGCCTGGTATAGCAGAATTAATGACTATTTGTGTAAGCTAGGATATGTTAGAAGTCCAAATGAGCACACCTTTTATGTAAGAGAACAAAGTGGTGAAGTGATGATAGTCTCTCTTTATGTTGATGACCTTCTGGTAACTGGAAGCAAGCTTGATCAATTGGAAGAATTCAAAAGAGTAATAGAGGTGGAGTTTGATATGACTGATTTGGGTGAAATTAGCTACTTTCTTAGCATGGAAATATACCAAAGCTTAAATGGTATATTTGTGTGTCAAAAGAAGTATGCAAATGAAGTGCTGATGAAGTTCAATATGGACAATTGTAGATCAGTTGATATTCCTCTAATTCCTAGCCAAAGGCTGAGTAAAGAAGATGGCACCAAGAGGGTGGATGAATGAGTCTATAGAAGCTTGATAGGATGCTTGCTGTACTTGACAGCAACCAGGCCTGATTTGATGTACACCACCAGCCTCCTGTCCAAATTCATGAGCAAGCCAAGTGAGGTGCATTACAAGGCTGCAAAGAGGGTGCTACAGTACATTAAGGGCATTACTGAGTTAGGAATCTGGTTCAGAAGAGCTGAAAAATTCAGCCTAATTGGGTATTCAGACAGTGACTAGGCAGGTTCTGTTGATGACATGAGAAGCACTTCTGGATATGTTTTCTTTGTTAACCATGGTGCCTTCAGTTGGCTTTCCAAAAAACAAGACACAGTAGCTCAATCTACTGCTAAGGCAAAATACATTTCTGTCATAGCTGCTATAAACCGGGCAGTCTAGTTGAGAAAATTCTGGGAGATTTGAGGTTGAACCAAGGTGAGTCTACTACCATTTATTGTGATAACATGTCAGCTGTTGCAATAGCTAAGAATCCTATTCTCCATGGTCGAACTAAACACATTAAGATCAAATACCATGTTGTGAGAGAGGCAGAACAAAACAGAGAAATCAGTTTGGTTCACTGCTTCGGAGAGAGCCAAGTTGCTGATATTATGACCAAGGGATTGAATAAGTCCAAGTTTGAAGAATTCAGACTCAAACTTGGAGTTTCCAGCATAAATATCAAGGAGGAGTGTTGATCAAGCTGATATCATGCTGGAAATTGCATGTTGCATGTCAACTTTTTGGAATCTGATGCTGCAAGTTTGGCGGCAAAGTTTAAATGTCTGCTGTAGTTTTTAGGTTCTGCTGTAAATCTTTGGAGCTGGATTTTTTAATCAATGTAATGTTAATTTAGATGAATTCAGCTGTAAATCAGCTGGTTAGGTGTTTTTTAATGTGATGTGATTGTAGTAGTTTATTTTGATTGTAAACCTGCTGCAGAGTAGGTGTAACAGCAGTGCAAACCATGTATATTATTTGCATTATTGTTCAATGAAGGGTAACAATTCCCGTATGCAGTTTTTTCAGTGTGTGCCAACCTCTTAGCAGTGCTTTTCCTTAGGATTCTCCAGCCCAAACAAAACCTTCATTATTACGGAGCATTATTGTATTCTTGTGCTCCTTGCCCTCATCGTCTCCAAGTATACAAGAGGGGATTTTTTTTATTGAACAGAAACCTGAGATATGATACTGTCCACCCCTCTTCTAGAAAGAGAACAAGAGCAAGATATTGGTAATGGTAGGCCGTTGCCAATTCATGAAGAAGAGGATGGAATTGCAAAGAACCTTGATGCTGGTGCTCTTTTTGTTCTTAAATCAAAAGGTAAGTGCCATATATAAACACTTAAAGCGCCTTGATAGCTCTTTTCTGCTCATTTTCTTATATAAATCCTCATGCTACGGATACAATCACCATAACTTAGTTTTTATTTTTGTTCTGTTACCATGTTTATATAGAGAAAAAGGAAAATCCAACAACTGGGTTTGAATTGAATGATCAATGAAATACAGGATCATGGCTGCACTGTGGTTACCACTTGACAACTTCAATTGTTGCTCCTTCTCTGCTGAGCCTTCCATATGCCTTTGCTTCTCTTGGATGGATGGCTGGGGTTTCCTGTTTGGTCATTGGAACTCTGGTCACTTTCTACTCCTACAACTTGATGTCCATGGTTCTTGAACACTATGCTCAATTGGGTCATCGCCACCTTCGGTTTAGAGACATGGCTGTGCATATCTTGGGTAAGAAACCTTTTTGAGGTCAATTTTTACATCAAGTTCAGCTTCATAACAGTCTTATTGCAATTCATAAAACTAAGCTAGATCCTAATTGAACTTTCTCTTATGAAGTTGAAAGAAAAATCATGAACCATGCATGTTAGAAATGGCTGCAAAGGTTGCCAATTTTTTATTCATTGGAATCTTGGCAGGGCCTAAATGGGGTTGGTACTATGTGGCACCAATTCAATTCATAGTCTGCTATGGTGCTGTTATAGGTAATACTCTTCTTGGAGGACAATGCATGAAGGTAATGCCCAATCCAAGTTTTCTATAGTATTTTGATTCGTCTCCTTCCAGAACAATTAAACTATCCTTTACTTGTTTCTCTCTTTGCAGACAATATACTTGTTGTCAACCACTGATGGAACTATGAAGCTTTATGAGTTCATAATCATATTTGGATGCTTAATGCTGATTTTAGCTCAAATCCCATCTTTTCACTCATTGAGATACATCAATTTGATATCTCTGTTTCTATGTCTCACATATAGCGCTTGTGTCACTGCCGGTTCTATTTACCTTGGTAATATTTCTAAAAGAGACCACATATCTGACCAGAATCACTTTTACAGTAAATAACCATAGTGATGCTGGTTGTTTAATGATATCTTGCGAATTATGGATTACTTTTACCAGGAAATTCGTCCAAGGCACCAAAGAAGGACTATTCACTGAATGGTAACACTGTAAGTCTCATTTTTGGATTCTTCAACGCCACCGCCATCATCGCGACAACATATGGAAATGGAATAATTCCAGAAATTCAGGTTAATTTGTGCAATAGTTGGGACAATGCTTTTCTACTAAATTTGAGTAACCAGTTATGGTTCTTGTTAGAATATAACTAAATCTCACACAGTTTTTGCTTGTAGGCCACATTAGCTCCACCAGTGAAGGGTAAAATGTTCAAGGGGCTATGTGTATGTTATGCGGTAGTTACAGTAACTTTTTTCAGCGTTGCCATCTCTGGCTATTGGGCATTCGGCAACATAGCAGACAGTCTCATCCTAAGCAACTTCTTGGAGGATGATAAACCTTTATTGCCAAAATGGTTTATTCTTATGACCACAATCTTTATTTGTCTCCAACTATCAGCTGTTGCGTTGGTATGATAACATATTTATCTCCCATTTCACTCCCCAGAAAAATTCTAGGCTCCAATGTTTTACTAGTACTCTGTTTTGTACAGGTCTACTTGCAGCCCACGAATGAAGTGGTGGAGCAAATATTTTCCGATCCAACAAGCAATCAGTTCTCTGTTCGCAATGTTATTCCGAGAGTGATGTTCCGATCAGCAACGATTGTCATAGCAACAACTGTAGCAGCTATGCTTCCATTCTTTGGAGACATCAATTCGTTAATTGGAGCGTTTGGTTTCATGCCTCTGGACTTCGTCCTGCCGATGGTTTTCTTCAACGCTACATTTAAACCATCGAAGTTTGGCCCCATTTTCTGGTTAAATAACATAATTGCAGTAGTTTTCTCAACGTTCGCGGCTATAGCAGCAATTGCAGCTGTTAGACAAATAACCATTGATGCCAAAACTTATCAGTTATTCGCTAATTTATAGAATAACGATGACAAATAACAAAACATAATATTTATATTTATATTTATATGAATGAATTATTTATATGTTATAAAATTAAGACCTCTAGATCATTGTAAGATGATCTGATTATCCTCCAACACAGTTTGTAGTCGTTTAATTTTTTATTGGAACGACTGGGTTTTGTAATTGTTTAATTTACGAGTTCCACATATGCTTTATATCTGCCATTCTGCCTTAATATGTGTGATATAAATGGAAAATTCCCATCAAAAAAATGATGGCATCTTCATTGAGGCCCGGCCCACGTGCACAAATTTCTACTCTCCCATATTATCTTTAAGGTACATTAAACATTTTATAATAGAGTGTTCGGGTTAGTTTATGCGTACCACAACTAATCTCGATTAATATTTGAGATCTCTTGAACACCTTACAAACTTAACGTTCTAAAGTAAGTTATAATCATAAATGTGATAGGTGACCTCAAAGTAATTTAAACTTAAAAAGTCGATAAAAAGAACAAACCTTTTTTATTATCAGGTCAATCTTTTAGGGTTTTGATACGTGTACTTTTTATATAAAATTTGGATTATTTAAAATTATTATTTTTATTTATTGACATATATTTTTAGAATTTTCAAACTAATTTTGATTAAAGAATATTGAAAGTTGAAGACGTACACTACCTTACCGACTTAATNTATATATAAGAAAATGTTTCAAGGTATCATAGAATTCAATTAATTAATGGAGCTTCTAATGCATATATAAGAAAATGTTTCAAGTGCGTTATTTTTTAAAAAGATATTTGTTTTATAATAAATCCAATTGGAATTATATAATTTAAAAATTGAAGTGCTGATTTCATTATTATATATATTTAAAAATTGAGTGCTGATTTCTCTTCTTACTTCAGTAATGTAAATTTCTTCGTTTCAACAATATCAATAACTTATATATAATAGAGGGGAAACGACTTACACCTACCCAAGGTTTGGCGAAATGATGATTAATATCCAAAAGGTTTCAAAACAACAAACAGGTACCTTCCGTTAATGAAAAGACTAGAATGCTCTTTGAGAAATATTAGTCTATTTTTTTAATTATTTTAGACCCCTTAAGTTTATTAATTCCATCAAATACCCTCAGAAAAAAGTTTAAAACTTAACAAAAACACCCCCATCCACCCATACTTGCCAGATTCCGGCGGCCACCACCGGTGGTAGCCTGAATCTATCACAACGGTCTACGCCACCACTAGAAATGGCTGGTAATTCACCGATCTGGCCTTTTTCGGCCAGATCTACGGCCAGATCTGACCGTCGACGGCCGTAACACTCCATCTTTGGTCGTCAGCGACGACTAAAGATGTGGCCGTCGTTGACAGTCAACGATGGCCATTTCTTTGGCCGTCAGTTTCTGGCCAGATCTGGCATTTTCATGTCAGATCTGGACTTTTCCGGCCAGATAGGCCAGATCTGTGAATTACCAGCCATTTACGGTGGTGGCGTAGACCGTTGTGACAGATTCCGGCTACTACTGACGGTGACTGCCGGAATCTAGCAAGTATGGGTGGGTGAGGGTGTTTTTGTTAATTTTTAAACTTTTTTTCTGGGCGTATTTGATGGAATTAATAAACTTAAGGGATCTAAAAGTAATTAAAAAAATAGACTAATATTTCTCAAAGGGCATTCTAGTCTTTTCACTAATGAAAGGTACCTATTTTTCGTTTTGAAACCTTTTAGGTACCAATCGTCGTTCCGCCAAACCTTGGGTAGGTATAAGCCTAGTTAGTAAATACGGGTACGGCAAAAAAAGGGTATGGGAATTTTACAGGTATAATACGACAAACGGTGAAAAATACGTTTATAAAAATTCGGCCATAAAATTCGGGTACGGAAAAAATATGATACGGGTATATACGGGTTTAATACAGTGCATTGTCAATAATACGTTTTGAAAAATACGGCAATATCAATCTTAGTTTTAATACTTTTATGGATTACCTGGTTAAATAAGCTTATTCTTTATGTTAAATAACCTTAAATAAGGTTAAATAATAATTATTATAAAAAATAACTGATATTCAAATTGTAGTTTTCAGACTCAAACACAATATTTAGCCATGATTCTTTACTAATTTAAAACTTGATAAGTTTGATATTAAATGCAACCAATTTTAACTTCCCATTAATCCATTAATATTAAATCAAGAACTAAAATTTTGTCTCACAAATCTATATAAAATATTAGTGTTACAATACCCATAATATATGACTTTAATTGTTTATCATTTATTTATTTATTTTGATTCAATAAAAGTTAAGACTACTGAATTACTAGGTTGAATATCAGTTATTCTTTATAATAATTATTATTTAACCTTATTTAAGGTTATTTAACATAAAGAATAAGATCATTTTAATATCATTAATTCAATCTAAAACCCCTTTTCCAATCTCTTCCCTTACAAAAGAAGACAATATAATTGTATTTTTATAATAATTATTATTGGGAAACCCCAAATATTTTTTGTTGGGTTAATTAGTATTTTATTTCAATTTTATAATCCCATGTTACTATACGTCACAGATTGCTTTGGGATTTTGAAATTGGACAAAATAATTATATCTTGTCCCATTCCACTCTTCTTCTAACGGCTATTTAATTTTCACTGATATTTATTTCTTCTTCCCCATCAAAACGACGTCGTTTCAATCAGCTCCTTTTTTTTTTTTTTCAATCATTCGCGAATAATTCGCGTATAATTCGCGAATTATACGGATATCCAAAAAATTCGCGAATAATTCAGTAGCCATTTAAAAAGTATGTAAATATACGTTTTATATGCGAATTATACGGCTGGCCATATAATTCGCGTATAAAACGCGTATTTACTAACTAGGGGTATAAGTCATTCGGCCTATAATAAATAGCTTTTGTGCTATATATATATATATGAAAGTTGTAAAATTAATGAGCTTTTATAAAGACTGTGATATTAGTTTTATTCAAATAATTAGTGCACATAACATATGAAGCTTACTAAACCAGTATTTAATTACCAAAACAATATTTATTTTATCCTAGTTTTAGTGATTAAATATTGACTAAACTCATCCTAGTCTTGCCATTTTTCACAAAAAATTTGACCTCGGCTGTAGCCCGGGCCATGTAACACTTGCTTCCGCTCCAGAATTAAAATCATTATAAAAAATAATACAGGAGCTCATCCTAAATCAACTAGACCAAAATATATTTTTCCACCCTGATTTTACTGAAATAACATTTGCTTATACTTTGCCACCACAGGTGAATAAAAAATTACAAAATGCCAGCCAAGGTTAGCCTTCGTCTATGGAATATTCTCTTTGAATTGATTTAACGGTTGGAATACCCCCTTTATCAAATAAATTAAGAAATTATTTTACAATCCTTCCTAAGTTAATAAAATTAATGAATAACCACAAATGTTCTCAATTTCAGCACTAAAACCCTCTTCTTCACCACTTACATCTTTACACCACAACACAAAATAAAAAACAAAGCTCCGGCGAAATGAGGTAAGCATACTTTATCTCTCAAAAACAAAGAGAACAAAAGCAGCCTCATCTATCCACAAGGACTTAGCTGGATGGTCAGATTTGTGATTTGTTTCTACAAGGTTTGGGATTTGATCCCCTCATAGAAACCTATATGACAAAAAAACTATATTTAACAGTTTCCTGACGATGACAGGGTTTGGTGGGGGGAAGCTCGCATAGGGATTTCAACAAGCATATAGAAGTGTATTTTTTTCTTTCCCTGTTTTCCTCTGTTTTTCACTCTGCAATTTAGCACTAGAAAAACAGATTAATGGCTACAGATATTCATTCATATTGTGATATGCTTCCATGTCTACCTTTGGCCACATGACGACATTCTTTTAACTCGACATTGCCTTCACCAAGGCTAGACTTAAACTCTCCTTTATTTCAACCCATGTAAACATCCAATACTCTGAAATTCCATAAAATTTAACTTCCCAGTCAAATTTAGTAGATCTCCCATTACCAATTTTGGATCATAAACTCTTGCCTGAAGGTGCTGAGGCAACCATTGATATTTCATTCGCATAAAATCCCATACCTTAAAATCTTTCCTACAAGAAAGATAAAATATATTTTTTATATGATTATATTATTATGGCAACTGAAATCTTTTGAAACTTCAAGTGAAAATGATGGAGAGTTTCTATGCATCACTTCTAATATTTCATGCCAGAAGCATGTACCGAAGAAACTCATTGCTTTCTCATCAGGGTTATATTATACATGTTTGAAGAATGTTGAAATCTATGTAGTTATGAATCAGAAGTTCACTGATCCTAAACTTTTTAAGATTTGGCACGACTATCATGGTCATCCAGGATCTACTATGATCTGTAGGATCATAAAAAACTCACATGGGCACCTATTAAAGAACATGAAGATTTTGTCACCTAATGAGAGTGTTTGTATTGCTTGCTCACAAGGCAAATTGGCTCTTAAGCCATCCATCACTAAAGTTGGTCCAGAATCTTCATCATTTTTACAAAGAATTCAAGGGGACATATATGGACCTATTCAACCACCAAGTGGACTTTTCCTCTATTTTATGGTATTAATTGACGTATCGGCACGATGGTCACATGTTTGTCTGCTATCTACTCGTAATGTTGCCTTTGCTAGATTGCTGGCACAAATTATCAAATTATAGAGACACTTTCCAGATTACCCAATTAAAGCAATCCGTTTAGACAATGCTGATGAGTTCACCTCAAAAATATTTGATGACTATTGTACAACAATGGGAATTGATGTTGAGCACCTAGTACCACATGAACATACCCAAAATGGTATGGCAGAGTCATTTATAAAGTGTATCCAATTAATTGCAAGAACTTTGCTTTTATGTATGCAATTACCGACTTCTGTCTGGGCTCATGCTGTTTTACATGCTACGGCGTTAATTGGCCTAAGACCCACTGCATATCATCAGTGTTCTCCAATACAGCTTGTATTTGGACATTAGCCTAATATATCCCATTTAAGAACTTTTGGTTGTGCTGTGCAAGTTCCAATTGCACCCTGTCAAAGCACCAAAATGGGACCCCAACATCGTTTGGGAATATATGTTGGCTATGACTCACCACCTTCATCATATATCTTAAGCCCTTGATGAGTGATCTATTTATTGCACATTTTGCGGATTGCCATTTTGATGAAACAATATTTCCTCCTTTAGGGGAAAAGGCAAAGCCTCTTGAAGTAAGGCATAAACTTTCTTGGAAAGTGAATTATATGTCTCATTTAGATCTCGCACATCTCAATCTGAAATTGAAATGCAAAGAATAATACATTTGCAAAACATTGCCAACTAAATGCCTGATGCATTTACAGATGCAGCAAAAATAATGAGATCATACATTCTTGCTGTCAATACACCAACAAGGATTGATGTTACCAACGAACAATCCAAGTGAGTAGTAATCAATTCATTTGTTACACGTAAAATCATGGTAGGCTTGTCGGAGCCAAGGATATTGTTCTTAGGAAACAAAAGGCACAAAATCAAATAGGTGCAAATATTGGAATAATTAATTGACAATTCCACATCTTATAAACTAACTCCAGAAGAGTGAACAATCCTTGAAATGGCACAAGCCCCCTAAAGAGAAAGAAATCCCTGAAGGAATACAAGAAAATAGAAATGAAGAAATCTCTATGAACTATGCTCATAGTAAAGAAATGTGGAATCGTGAGACAACGATTGTCAATAACATATTCTCATACACAGTAGCTACTGAAATTATGAATGGTGAGTTTAAACCATGGTTAATTGATGAACGTCGAAAGAGACATGATTGGCCAAAATGGGAAAAGGCAATTCAAGCAGAATTAACCTCCCTAACAAAACGTAATATATTTGGACCTGTAGTCCAAATGCCTCAAAAAGTGAAACTTGTAGGGTACAAGTGGGTATTCACAAGAAAACGGAATGAGAAAAATGAGATTGCTAGATATAAGGCCAGACTAGTGGCTCAAGGTTTCTTGCAGAGACCTAGGATTGACTTTGATGAGATGTATTCACCACTGATAAAGGTGATCACATTTGGATACTTGATTAATTTATCAGTCTTAGAAGGACTTGATATGCGTCTATGGACGTTGTCACTACGTATTTGTATGGTACACTAGATACTGATATCTATATGAAAATCCTTGAAAGATTCAAAGTGCCAAAAGCAAATAAAAGAAACATGTATTCAATAAAATTGCAAAGATTGTTATATGGGTTGAAACAGTCAGGATGAATGTGGTATAATCATCTTAATGAATATTTGATGAAGGATACATCAATAATCCTATCACTACAAGAAAAATGCTTTTCAGCGTCTAGCAAAATTAGACGCAGAAAGTAAAATTTAGACGCTAAACCATATTTTGCGTCTAAATTCTGTAGTCGCTACGTAGTTGTAGAATTGTTGTCGTAGATTGTTTGCGTGTCTAAATTTTTGTTTAGACGCAGAAAGTTTTTTTGTTTAGATGCAGAATTTTTTTTTTTTTAGCAACTAGCAAATTAGTCGCTAATTGCTGGTCAAAATAGTCCCCCTGCTTAGACGCTAATAGTTCAAGAGTAATTTGGTAAAATGGTATAGCGACTAATCAATTAGTTGCAAAATGTACCTTTTAGTGTCTAATAATTTGTTGCGAATGCCACAAAAATTAGATGCTAAAGGTGTAAGGGTAATTTCGTAAAAGGTTTTCGCAACTATTTTATTAGTCGACGAATGTATCTTTTGGTGACCAAAATTTAGTGGTTAATTGTAATACTTTTAGACGCTGAATGTAGAATCCAAAAGGTTTTCGCGACTATTTTATTAGTGGCCGAATATATCTTTTGGTGACCAAAATTTAGTGGTTAATTATAACCATTTTAGATGCTGAATGTAGAATCCAATAGGTTTTCGCGACTATTTTATTAGTGGCCGAATGTATCTTTTGGTGACCAAAATTTAGTGGTTAATTCTAATCATTTTAGATGCTAAATGTGAAATCCAAAAGGTTTTCGCGACTATTTTATTAGTGGACGAATGTATCTTTTGGTAACCAAAATTTGATGGTTAATTCTAATCACTTTAGACACTGAATGTGGAAGCAATTATACTATATTACTTTTTGCTACTAAAACATTAGTTGCAGAATGTGTTTTTTTAGAGCATTTCGTATTGACCTTCAGCGAAATGCAATTATGCTAAATTATTTTTTGCTAGTTTTTTTTAGAGCATTTCGTATTGACCTAGTTTATACATTCAACATCAACAAAATAATTGACACAATATAAAAATCTGATCGCTAACATCAAATATCATATTTTCATACATATATATATTTATATATATAGTCCATACATGGATTTTTATGCATGATGAGCAATAAAAATCCAAAATGCACTATCACATGTGCATAACCGAAAAGAAAAAAAGCATGCACCCACATTTTCCCCACTAGCTATCTATCTGTGCATAACTAACAAAAAAATGCCCACCCCATGTACACCATCTAACATATATATGCAAACAATCCTAAAAAGATGGTTATACCCCATGTCAAAATATCTACTGCCCATACAACAAAAAAGTAACCATCAATACAGTTAGCATGTCAAGTGTCATCAGTTGCGGTTTTTGAAATAGCTGTAGCTGATGAGGACGAGTCTTCATCAGTTGAGATGGCAACGACTGTCGAGTTGGAGTTTTATCAGATTGCTGTAGTTCAAGGGCTATAGTTAGCTGCTTCATCATCTCCAATAGGACAAATTGTTATTGTTCAAGGCTTTATATTTTCTCTTTTTGTTGATCAAATAAGATGAGCTGCTCCTCCAACTGTTCAATCTTATTTTCTTGTTGTTGCACAATGCACCTTAACTCTGCTTCTGCTGCAGTGGAATGATGCTCAGTTTGTGAAAATGCAAAATTTTGGTTAAATCCGGAAGTTTTACCCAGAACTTCCTCACATATTTCAGCTTTTGTTTTTTCACTTTCCCCTGCTTGTGTTTCATCTTGCAGCTCTATTATTTTTTCCTATCATCAATTCAATGCATAATCAATAAGTTAACCAAGAAACTAAATAGCAACATAAAAGAATACTTCAGCACCAAACAAAAATAAAATTGATGGAGTAGAGAAGCAAGTATCTCAAACATTATCAATCTAAACTTCAATTCCCTAGTTTTAATTTTTAAAGTTACATATTTACTAATCAATTAACAACATGCTAACATAAATAAAATCAATCCATGAAAATAAAAATGCTCTTAAAGGCTCCTAAAATTGCACTTTTAGTTATAGCATGTCCCTAGGATGGATGACAACTGACGCAAAAATGCTTAGAAGAAAGTTTGATATATCTACATAAACCATGAAACAGGTTTTTCCTTCTAGAAGAAACTCCAACTTTCTGCTTTAAAAAATACAAACTGTAAAGTTCAATCAAGAGAAACAGTATAACACAAGTTAAATTTGAGCCTTATCCTGCAATGTTTGTAACATATCAATAGCAAACCACAGCATACTTATAAAAGTTTGGTAACACTCAGGAAAACCAAATGCCAATATCAAACAAATGCACAAGCACCAACATAATTACAGGTCAAAAGATGACAGAGAAATGCAATGAGACTCAAATTAAAACAATAAAAGCATGGCAGTATGGAACAGTTATGGAAAAACAATACATTTATACCCAATTGAATGGTAAGACATTTCATTAAATTTTTTATTTAAAGAACATAAGACCATGACCAGTCAACTAATATTTAAAGAACATAAGAGTTACGAAAAACCTACTCCTTTTCACTACTCCTGATCACAACACATAACATTAAAAAAATAAGTTCAATAATGATATTCGGTTGGCTCACATGACACAGCATACAACAGAAATGATATTTTTATGCACTGATAAAGGTGACCTGCAACTTGAATCATTTCCAATGCTATATACATCATTTCCTCTATCACAACACTTTTAAAAGATATCCAAAAATAACAACATTTTAATTTATACACTGCATTATATATAACAATATAATAATTTATCCTCAGTCAATCATGCAACTAGCACTAAACTTGCTATAACTTTAACTATTCTAATTAAACAAAAACATTTCAGTTAATGCTAATAAGATTAGCTAATAACAATAGTAATAATAAAAAGCAAAAATCTATGCTAATTAGTAGTTACATAATGTCTCACCCTTGTCTTCAATATCTTTTTGAGCTGGTTATTGCAAGATTCACAGNCTATTTTTCACTCTTTGTGCTTGGCCATTTATGGTGACGGAGAACTGAGAATAGGTGGTTTTGTGAGCATTGGAGGATAAAAGAAAAGATTGTGAAGAATTTGTTCTTTTTCAATATCACACATATGGGGAAAAATGGGGTTTGGTTTTTCGTTTTGGGTTGTTTACATGGGCTTCCACTAGAATTGGTTAATATGAGATAAATTTGGTTTATAAAAGATACTGAAGTTTTAGTTGCAGTGTCTAGACTATTTTTTTAAATTGATTTTTTATTTATTATGATTTATATGTTTTTGATTTAGTGGATATTGATACGAGGGAAAACGTTTTTCTTTTCTTTTTCTCTTTTTTTTTTTTTTTTTCGGTGTTCGGTGGCTGTGCTTGATTTTTCCGGTGGCTGTATCATGGTCATTGTTATCGGCAGTGGTGAACTGGGTTTATCTTCATTCTTCTATTTCTAAGACATATAGCAAAAGAGTAAACGAACTTTTTCCCACCCAAGGCTTGTCTTAATGACACATATCCATCCAAAAGATTTTAAAATACCACTTTTTCATCCAAAGTTAATATTCCCTTACTATCCAAAGCAGATTCTAATCGCAAAAATTCTTTTGGTCACCACCATTTGAACATTCAATCTCCTCTCGACAAAACCCCTCTCACTTCGACACCTGAGTTTTTGTTAATTGTCGGCTATCGCAAGGCTAAGATTTCCTGTTTTTTAGCTAATTTCGACAATGAATATTCAATCGGTCACCACCATTCAATTCATCGGCCTTCACTCTACAAACCCCTTACCTTAACTCTTAGTAACTAGTTGAACGTCGGCTAAGAAAGTGAAATATATTTTAGGTAGGGGTGTTCAAAAGCGGTTAACCGTTTTTCTAAACCGAACCGGATTTTCGGTTCGGGAAAATTCCCGAACAGAAACCGAACTGGTTTTAGGGAAAACCGGTTTTTCGGTTAACCGAAAAACCGGTTAACCGTTTTAAAAAAAGCGGTTAACCGATTTTGAACCGGTTTTCCCTTTTTTTTTATAAAATTTTTTTTTGTTTTTGTCCTAAATTAAATTGCAAATATAGACAATACATTGGAAACTAAGAAAAAAAATTTGGGTTGGGATTTTAGATTGAATGAATTAGGGATTTATTTTATATATATATATATTTGAAAAACCGGTTTTCGGTTAACCGTTTCTAATTTTTCCCAAATCGGTAACTGAACCGAAAATTCGGTTTTTTGAATTTTTCGAACCGTAACCAAACCGTTTTTTCGGTTAACCGGTTTTTCAGTTCGGTTAGCGGTTTGGTTCGGTTTTTATATTTTTTTGAACACCCCTAATTTTAGGTATTAACGGAATATAAACTTTAAATGGAAAAATAGTATTTGGAAACTTTTTGAGTAGAAAGGTGTCATCAACCCAAACTTTGGGTGGGAAATAGTCGTTTACTGTATAACAAAATTATAATTAAATATATTTATAGTGCAATAAAATAAAATAAAAGGGTATTATAGTATAGTCGTTTTATAACAAAGTTGAGATAGCGTGGCGTCCGTCGAATTGACTTACGGACTCTTTTGGAGCTTAGTTTATGCGCAGTAATGCCCCCGTTTGCGTTGCGTCAATTTATATCTAAAGTTCACATCACAGCCTTTCAAGACAACCTATCAAAAAGTCACATCATGAAAACTAATGCCAGACTACCATGGAATCAACAATAAAAAATTATTTATCATCTCAAGTGGCGGCAGAATATTCACCCATACTTTACCACTTTTATGAATCTATGATCAAAGATTCTTAAGAACAACTCTGGTGGACCCAACACCCCTTCAGCTTTTAGTATTGGAAATTACCATATGATTTGTGTCTATGGTACCTTAAGTTATAGATTCCAAGTGTTTGCAGTAACTGATTGGTGTTCAGTAGATATCAAAATCTGACTGTAATCTAAGAACTAAATTTCATTGGTATATGAGTATGAAATATTCATCCGATTGCAATGGAGTGGTACAAGATTAAAACCTATGAGTGCAGGCTATTATTAAGGAGCATTATTGTATTCTTGTGCTCCTTGTCCTCATCGTCTCCAAGTATACAAGAGGGGATTTTTCTTATTGAACAGAAACCTCAGATATGATACTGTCCACTCCTCTTCTAGAAAGAGAACAAGAGCAAGATATTGGTAATGGTAGGCCGTTGCCAATTCATGAAGAAGAGGATGGAATTGCAAAGAACCTTGATGCTGGTGCTCTTTTTGTTCTTAAATCCAAAGGTAAGTGCTATATGTAAACACTTGAAGCGCCTTGATAGCTCTTTTCTGCTCACTTTCTTATATAAATCCTCATGCTCAGGATACAATCACCATAACTTAGTTTTTATTTTTGTTCTGTTATCATGTTTATATAGAGAAAAAGGAAAATCGAACAATTGGGTTTGAATTGAATGATCAATGAAATACAGGATCATGGCTGCACTGTGGTTACCACTTGACAACTTCAATTGTTGCTCCTTCTCTGCTGAGCCTTCCATATGCCTTTGCTTCTCTTGGATGGATAGCTGGGGTTTCCTGTTTGGTCATTGGAGCTCTGGTCACTTTCTACTCCTACAACTTGATGTCCATGGTTCTTGAACACTATGCTCAATTGGGTCATCGCCACCTTCGGTTTAGAGACATGGCTGTGCATATCTTGGGTAAGAAACCTTTTTGAGGTCAATTTTTACATCAAGTTCAGCATCATAATAGTCTTATTGCATTTCATAAAACTAAGCTAGATCCTAATTGAACTTTCTCTTATGAAGTTGAAAGAAAAATCATGAACCATGCATGTTAGAAATGGCTGCAAAGGTTGCCAATTTTTGATTCATTGGAATCTTGGCAGGGCCTAAATGGGGTTGGTACTATGTAGCACCAATTCAATTCATAGTCTGCTATGGTTCTGTTATAGGTAATACTCTTCTTGGTGGACAATGCATGAAGGTAATGCCCAATTCAAGTTTTCTATAGTATTTTGATTCGTCTCCTTCCAGAACAATTAAACTATCCTTTACTTGTTTCTCTCTTTGCAGACAATATACTTGTTGTCAACCACTGATGGAACTATGAAGCTTTATGAGTTCATAATCATATTTGGATGCTTAATGCTGATTTTAGCTCAAATCCCATCTTTTCACTCACTGAGATACATCAATTTGATATCTCTGTTTCTATGTCTCACATATAGCGCTTGTGTCACTGCCGGTTCTATTTACCTTGGTAATATTTCTGAAAGAGACCACATATCTGACCAGAATCACTTTTACAGTAAATAACCATAGTGATGCTGGTTGTTTAATGATATCTTGCGAATTTTGGATTACTTTTCCCAGGAAATTCGTCCAAGGCACCAAAGAAGGATTATTCACTGAATGGTAACACTGTAAGTCTCATTTTTGGATTCTTCAACGCCACCGCCATCATCGCGACAACATATGGAAATGGAATAATTCCAGAAATTCAGGTTAATTCGTGCAATAGTTGGGACAATGCTTTTCTACTAAATTTGAGTAATCAGTTATGGTTCTTGTTAGAATATAACTAAATCTCACACAGTTTTTGCTTATAGGCCACATTAGCTCCACCAGTGAAGGGTAAAATGTTCAAGGGGCTATGTGTATGTTATGCGGTAGTTACAGTAACTTTTTTCAGCGTTGCCATCTCTGGCTATTGGGCATTCGGCAACATAGCAGACAGTCTCATCCTAAGCAACTTCTTGGAGGATGATAAACCTTTATTGCCAAAATGGTTTATTCTTATGACCACAATCTTTATTTGTCTCCAACTATCAGCTGTTGCGTTGGTATGATAACATATTTATCCCCCACTTCACTCCCCAGAAAAATTCCAGGCTCCAATGTTTTACTAGTACTCTGTTTTGTACAGGTCTACTTGCAGCCGACGAATGAAGTGGTGGAGCAAATATTTTCCGATCCAACAAGCAATCAGTTCTCTGTTCGCAATGTTATTCCGAGAGTGATGTTCCGATCAGCAACGATTGTCATAGCAACAACTGTAGCAGCTATGCTTCCATTCTTTGGAGACATCAATTCGTTAATTGGAGCTTTTGGTTTCATGCCTCTGGACTTCGTCCTGCCGATGCTTTTCTTCAACGCTACATTTAAACCATCGAAGTTTGGCCCCATTTTCTGGTTAAATAACATAATTGCAGTAGTTTTCTCAACGTTCGCGGCTATAGCAGCAATTGCAGCTGTTAGACAAATAACCATTGATGCCAAAACTTATCAGTTATTTGCTAATTTATAGAATAATGATGACAAATAACATAATATTTATATGAATGAATTATTTATATGTTATAAAATTAAGACCTGGAGATCATTGTAAGATGATCTGATTATCCTCCAACACAGTTTGTAGTCGTTTAATTTTTTATTGGAATGACTGGGGTTTGTAATTGTTTAATTTACAAGTTCCACATATGCTTTATATCTGCCATTCTGCCTTAATATGTGTGATATAAATGGAAAATTCCCCATCAAATAAATGATGGCATCTTCATTGAGGCCCGGCCCGCGTGCAAAATTTTATACTCTCCCATATTTCAATCAGGTAACATAATCTTTACGGTACATTAAACACTTTATAATAGAGTGTTCAGACTAGTTTATGAATATCTCAATTAATCTTTGAGATCTCTTGAACACCTTACAAACTTAACGTTATAAAGTAAGTTATAATCATAAATGTAATAGATGACCTCAAAGTGATTTAAACTTAAAAAATTGATAAAAAGAACAAACTTTTTTTATTGTCAGGTCAATCCTTTAGGGTTTTGATACATGTACTTTTTATATAAAATTTGGATTATTTAAAATTATTATTTTTATTTATTAACCTATATTTTTAGAATTTTCAAACTAATTTTGATTAAAGAATATTGAAAGTTGAAGATGTACCCTACCTTACCGACTTAATGATTGTGGAGTAATAGACAGCAAGCGGTGAGTCTCAAGCTGACCAATCCTATTGACTTCAATTATCCTCTTCCTGTTTTTTTGTAATTCAAATGACCATTTCCTCCCCCATTGATTAAACGAGTTTATATATAATTTGATAATTCTTTTAATTTTTTTATGATCATGTTCATCCAAATTAATAACTTTTAAAGAGATAAGATAAAAATATAAAAACTAATACTTGAAAACTATTAATCCCCAAGAATTGACCTGACGATCAAGAATGTTTATTTTTTTAAATGTCTTTTTGAGTTCAAATCACCTTAAGGTCACTTATCATAATTTGTGGCTTACCTTAGAACATTAAACTTATAGGCTGTTCAATAGGTCTCAGTGATTAATTGAAGTGCGTACCTGGCCCAATACCCCAATCATTATTAAAAAAAAAAAAAAAAAAAATTGCCAAATCTAAAACTATTGTTTTCTACTTAGAGAAAGTTAAAAAGAAAAACATTTTACTAAAATTTATGACCTCTCTCATTCCAAGAATTTATTTTTCTTATATACACCTAAAATCAAATTGTAGATATACCAAAAAATTGTACATCCTGGGCTGTTTTTGCTCTTTTTGTTTTGCGCCGTCCGTTGATTTTGTTTAGGGATGTGTTGCTTCGGGTTCTCCCCATTTATTTGTATTTATTTATTCTTTATAAAATTACCGATTACCTAAAATATTGTAGGTATTGTCTAGCCCTCTCCCGAGTATTCTCTATTCCGTCGGATCCGGGCGCTCCGAGGGACTCAGGATCCTAAGAGGAGGATGAATTTTTCAAAAACAGTTTATAAAAATCTATTCATAAAACTTTAATAACTGTAGTGCAACTTAAAATATAATTATGAAAGTGTAAACATTAGAAATCAGTTTATATAAAAACATTGTATCAAAGTGTTCTAATATGTGCAAACATCATGTCGATGAACATGCATCTGTGGCCAACCAAAAGCGTGTAGCATGCGTCTCAAGTGAATATGTGTTTGTGGCCAATTGAAAGCGTGTATCACGTACCCTGTATGCAAACCGGAGAGGATTAAACGATTGTGAAGTAATAGATAGCAAACGGTGAGTCTCAAGCTAACCAATCCTATTGACTTCAATCATCCTCTTCCATTTTTTTCTAATTCAAATGATCATTTCCTCCCCCATTGATAATTTTTTTTATGATTATTGTAGATGCAAAAAATCTACCGTCATGAAAATAAGGTCTGATCCCGTGAGGTTGAGGCCACTGACAATCTGTTAGACCAGCACACATGAAAGGGCAAGCGTGAAGCTTCTGGAAAACACCGGGGTGGTGTTTGCCGTAGGCACTCTGACGTTCAAGTCAAAGAGGCTAAAAGAGATTATTTGATAAGAATTAAGGAGATGAAGAATTATCAGGAGTCTTGTCGGAGGCTAGAATTGCGGCGGAGGCGTCGGGTTCTTGGGAGCAAGAACTTTAGGAGCAAATAGATGGTTTTGAGTAGTGTAGATTGACTATAAGAGATTGCCTCTCTAATGAGAGGGCAAACCTCTGTTTTTATAATGAACTCAAGGGGTTAGAATCTTAGTAGGACATTGAGTCCTCTTTTTTGGGAGATAATCCCTATCAAGAAAGAAATATGATTTCTTGACCTTATCAGATTAAGTTTAATAGTTTAAATAAGATTTGGAATCTTATTAGGACACTAAGTCCTATTTTGGGAGATAATCCCTATCATGAAAGAGATATGATTTCTTAACCTTATCAGATTAAGTTTAATAGTTTGAGTAAGATTTGAAATCTTAGTATAAGAGGAAATAGAATGTGATTCTGATTTCCTATTTATAGACCGTTGCAGGCTAATGGGCTGAAACCCAGTTTAGCTTAACTTATAAGATAGCCCAACTCATAGAGTGGGTAGGTCGCAAGGTGATTTTAAGCGTAGGCCCAATCGGGATTGGGTTGAGGTCTTGGGCCGTGACATGTTTATTTTGTTATTGGGCCTCTTCAAGCCCAAGACAATTTTTGGCCCTAACAGTTAGCCCCCCACTCTCTAAGTTAAAGAGTATTTAGCTTAGAGGGTAGATTTAATCGAATGAGTGCAGACTGAGTGAATTAGTGATAGCAGCTCGTTAGGTCGGATGGATCGTTATGTGGATTAGGTCGATGACTTGTCGATTTGAGGTGCAAGAACCCTTCAACCGGTCTGGCCGACTGAATGTGTAGCTTTATGGACCGGGCAAGGCCGATCGAAGGTGTAAATCCATGGATCGAGCAGGGTTGATCCAAAGGTGAAAATCCGTGGATCGGTAGGGCTGATCCGATGGTGTAAATTCATGGATCGAGTAGGGTCGATCCAAAGGTGTAGATCTGTGGATTGAGCAGGGTCAATCCGAAGGTATAAATCCGTGAATCGAGCAGGGTCGATCCAAAGGTGTAAATACATGGATCAGGCAAGGCCGATCCGAAGGTGTAGATCCGTGGATCGAGCAAGGTAAATCCGAAGGTTTAAATCCGTGGATCAAGCAGGGTCGATCCGAAGGTGTAAATCCGTGGATCGGGTAGGGCCGATCCGAATGTGTAGATCCGTGGATTGAGTAGGGTCAATCCGAAGGTGTAAATCCATGGATCGAGCAGGGTGGATCCGAAGGTGTAAATCCGTAGATTGAGAGCAGGGTCAATCCGAAGGTGTAAATCTGTGGATCAAGCAGGGTCGATCCGAAGGTATAAATCCGTAGATTAAGTAGGGTCAATCCAAAGGTGTAAATCCTTGGATCGCAAAGATGTAAATCCGTGGATTGGGCAAGGCTGATCCGAAGGTGTAGATCCGTGGATTGAGTAGGATCAATCCGAAGGTGTAAATCCGTGGATCGAGCAGGGTTGATCTGAATGTGTAAATCTATGGATCAGGCAGGGTCGATCCGAAGGTGTAGATCTGTTGATTGAGTAGGGTCAATCCGAAGGTGTACATCCATGGATCGAGCAGGGTCGATCCGAAGGTGTAAATCCATGGATGGAGTAGGGCCGATCCGAAGGTGTAGATCCGTGGATTGAGCAGGGTCAATCCAAAGGTGTAAATCTCAAGCAGGGTCGATCCGAAGGTGTAAATCTATGGATAAAGCAGGGTCGATCCGAAGGTGTAAATCCAAGGATTGAGCAGGGTCGATCCGAAGGTGTAAATCCGTGGATCGAGCAAGATCGATCCGAAGGTGTAAATCCGTGGATGGAGCAAGATCGATCCGAAGGTGTAAATCCGTGGATCGGGCAAGGCCGATCCGAAGGTGTAGATTTGTGGATTGAGTAGGGTCCATCCGAAGGTGTAAATCCGTGGATCGAGCAAGGTTGATCCGAATGTGTAAATTTGTGGATCGGGCAGGGTCGACAGAAGGTGTAGATTCATGGATCGAGTAGGGTCGATCCGAAGGTGTAAATCCATGGATCGAGCAAGGCCGATCTGAAGGTGTAAATCCGTGGATCGAGCAGGGTCGATCCGAAGGTGTAAATCATGGATCGGGCAGGGGCAATCCGAAAGTGTAAATCTGTGGATCTTGCAAGGCCGATCTGATGGAGTAAATCCGTGAATCGGGCAGGGCCGATCTGATGGTGTATGCCAAGTGGAGCTTGTATGGAGCTTGCAGTCGAGTCGGCATGATCGACTTGTAGTTGAAACATTTGAGGGCTATGTGGCCCAGTCGGCGTGACCGACTTTGTAGTTGAAAACATTCTATTGAAGTTGGAGCAGTGACATACATGTTTTAAGCAAATAGTCGAATTGAGAGTTAATATGCATGATGTGCATGGGTTATGGACTGAATAAAGAGTGAGCTAAATGGAAAAATAGGCTACATGTATTTAAGTAATGGGCCAAATAGAGAAAGATTTAACCAAATAGAGTGGTAGTTAAAGGAGACAATGACACATACCTTTCCCCTTCAAGTGCTACCACCCATGCTTGCTGGACCGAGTGGAGAGAGGGGTGTTACTTTCTATGTCGGAGCTGAACCAGTTAAAGTTGAGTGGGCACGTGATTCACTTTTGGGTTGATCTGAATGGGCACGTTGGTATTGTATATGCAAACCCAAATATCATTGAGTGGACTACTCGTGTTGTTTAGTGGTGCTGAGTTGTAGTGAGGAGTGGAAAGTTTGCAAATAGCAGGGATGTGAGGGCTTTTGTGACAGGTGTGCTGGAGATTGTGATGTGAAAGTGGTTTGAGTTGATATGTACTGTTTGGGAAGGGGCGATGGTTCGAGTTTGGGTTACCTTCTATTGGAGAGGAGGTCTTGGAGATGCTGGCGTATTGCGGCATCTTCTTGAATGAACAAATTGATTGGTTTTGCGGCAGGTAATGCATTGCAAAGCTTTGATGACGTTGACGGACCACCTGGTGGTTTGATGATTGAAGTGAAAAGGCACGTGCAGAGAGGTTAGAGACAGAAGCTATTGCCTTATCTGAACAGAGGATTAGAGAAGAGAGATTATTGAAGCAAAGTCAATGAATCAAGTGGTTTAGGAACACCACTTTAAACTATGACACATTATTATTCTATTATTAATTTAGAACAATAATATGGAGCTATTATTAATTTAGAACAATAATATGAGCTTCAAGGTCTTATACTACCCGCTGAATGGATATAATATGAAATAAATTACGATATGCCGAATAGATATAATATGACATGTGAATGGATAAAACAAATGAAGAAAAATAAAGAAAAAAAAATCTTATTGTGATGAGATTTTCTGATTAACATTGTTAGTCAAAAGGAGTTTCGTATCACCTCCCATGTTGTAAGTCGTCATTGGCAGATGACTGTCAGGGCCCCACGGTGGGCGTCAAACTGTAGATGCAAAAAATCTACCATCATGAAAATAGGGTCTGATCCCGTGAGGTTGAGGCCACTGACAATCCGTTAGACCAGTACACATGAAAGGGCAAGCGTGAAGCTTCTGGAAAACACCGAGGTGGTGTTTGCTGTAGGCACTCCGACGCTCAAGTCAACGAGGCTGAAAGAGATTATTTGATAAGAATTAAGGAGATGAAGAATTACCAGGAGTCTTGTCGGAGGCTAGAATTACGGCGGCGTCGGGTTCTTGGGAGCAAGAACTTTAGGAGCAAATAGATGGTTTTGAGTAGTGTAGATTGACTATAAGAGATTGCCTCCCTAATGAGAGGACAAGCCTCTGTTTTTATAGTGAACCCAAAGGGTTAGAATCTTAGTAGGACATTGAGTCCTCTTTTTTTGGAGATAATCCCTATCAAGAAAGAAATATGATTTCTTGACCTTATCAGATTAAGTTTAATAGTTTAAATAAGATTTGAAATCTTAGTAGGACACTAAGTCCTATTTTGGGAGATAATCCCTATAATGAAAGAGATATGATTTCTTGACCTTATTAGATTAAGTTTAATAGTTTGAGTAAGATTTGAAATCTTAGTATAAGAGGAAATAGAATGTGATTCTAATTTCCTATTTATAGACTGTTGCAGGCTAATGGGCTGAAACCCAGTTTAGCTTAACTTATAGGATAGCCCAACTCATAGAGTGGGTAGGTCGCAAGGTGATTTTAAGTGTAGGTCCAATCGGGATTGAGTTGAGGTCTTGAGCCGTGACATGTATATTTCATTATTGGGCCTCATCAAGCCCAAGACGATTTTTGGCCCTAACAATTATGTTCTTCAAAATTAGTAACTTTTAAAGAGATAGGATAAAAATATAAAAACTAATACTTAAAAACTATTAACCCCAAAGGGTTGATTTGACTGTCAAAAATGTTTGTTTTCTTCATTGTCTTCTTGAGTTCGAACGACCTTGTGGTTACCTACCACAATTTGTGACTTACTTTGAAGCATTGAGCTCGTAGGATGTTTAATTGGTTTCGAAAATTAGTTGAGGTGTGCGCAAAAAAAAAAAAAAAAAAAATATATATATATATATATATATTAAAACTATGTTTTCTACTTACTGACAGTTAAAAGAAAAACCTTTTACTAAAATTTATGACCTCTCTCATTTCAAGAATTTATTTTTCATATATACTTAAAATCAAATTGTAGGTATATTCTCATTCTTCCTATCCTATAAAGTTGTATAAATGACATTTTTTTTCATGTCCAATAAAGAGTGAAAGAGTAAGAATAGAGAAAGTGCATAACACATAATATTGCTTACATATACCACAAAGAACGATGCACGTAGATCACATGGTTATTAATTTTCATTAATAACTAACAATCATGTTTAATATAAAGATAAATGAGAAAGAAATAATGTGATTAAAGCAAGGATAATGCAGTGCTTCCGTAGAAGAGAGTGAAGGTTAAATAGAAGGGTTTGTAGTTTCTCATAAGGTATCTAACTTCACTTTCTATTTTGAGGTATTAAAACTCTTGAGAGTTGATTATAAATAACCATTAATGACTAAATCAGTATTGTAAACCCTATCAAAACTATCAATTAACACAACATATCTTTTCATTAAATAAATCAGTCGACCTAACCCAAAATAAATGCATATAATTAAGGGCATTGTTGTCCATTCAAATCAACCTTTATCTTTCCGAGCATATAGCTTAAAATACGTAATATACTAATTAAATAACATTTGAAACATTGAATGTTAAGTATAGCTTCATAATTTTCAGGAAAAATAGTCAAAGATACGGTTGCTGGTCACAATATTGAACTATCAATTAACACAACTTGACAAAATTTTTATATAAATATATACAATCTTCTCCATCACAATATTGAAGTATTGAGAGAGATGGGTACAGTTCGTCCAAGCTCCATCCCTGAAGCTTCAAAGATTTCTCAAGAAGCTCACAACGACGGCCATAACCAGAAGGAGCTTGATGCCGGTGCTCTCTTCGTTCTTAAATCCAAAGGTATAATTAAAATAGCTCTTTTTTACTTTTTTTCTTTTTTCCCCTTCCCTCTTTATGCATAGTCGTGATGATCTTTATATTAGATTTTATTCATCAACTTCGATCATTTATATATTCTCCTTTATTTCTTCTTAAACTTGAACACTTTATTAATGAAGAAACTGAACTTCCAAAATGACGATCATCACCATTTCATCCTTTTTTCTTTTTTTCTTCTCATTGACGTGATCATCCTTTGCTTCTTTTGTTTTCTTCTGTGACTCTACCGTCATCTCCATCAACTGTTTTCTTTTTCTTTTTCTTTTTTCTTCTTTACCTGTATTTTCTCCTTGTTTAAGCTTTTACGTAATCAAACAATTTTTTTTTTTTTAAACTATAAAATCTTAATTTGTTTACTTGATTCCGTGAAAAATGTTTCACGGAATCAAGAATCCCGAGATTCAGTTTAGCAGAGTCAAATTATGCAACGTCTATAATTTAGATTATACCTTACAGCTTATCAGGAATTGTCGCACATGCTGATAGCTGTTGGCTTCGGATTAATTTTTTTTTAATACATTAATATTTATTTTAATGAAAAGTTACACCAAATCGTTAACCAGTGATGGGCTGACCAGTGACCACAGTATCTCCCAAATACTAATATTTTATTATTACTTTTTAAAATTTTTATTTTGTAATGGGAGATTGATAAAGATTTGTCCAGGTGTTAAAGACTGTTAAACTCTATTTAAAATTTTAATTACTATATTTTATATTTGAATATTGGATTTTATCACAGTTATTTTGTCTAGATTAATTAAGAAAAAAAAAAAGGTTTTAAAATACGAATTTTGGATGACAAAGATGAATTGGTGTGGAGAGTATTGTTAAGGAAGTTATAAATAACTTACTTGTATTTCAATATATTTAAAATTTTGAAGCATAACTATCTCTAGGTGACTGAGTGGTTCGATAGAGATTTTTAGGTATATTATTTAAAAGGTTCTGGGTTCGAGTCCCTTTTTTATTGCTAATAGAGATAACAATTAGAGTTCTTACCTGATCGATAGTTCAAAGATCTTAGGAGATTAGTTAAGGTACACGTAAGTTGACCTGAACACTCTCAATCATTAAAAAAATTGAAGCATGTATCTTTGATGTAATATTCACTTATTTTCTAAATTAAGAAGTATACAAATGAAAATAATACTAAAGCTGACAAAAAATAGATCTCCTTTATATTCAAAAACCAAAACTAGTATTTAAATTTTATATCTCGTAAGTTAAAAGACTTTCCTTTGTTTGCATACTAAAACTTTAAAACTCCAAAAGCATTAAAATTATATATTTTTAAAAAATAATTTAATAACTATTCAAAATAAAGTTATTTATTAAAACAAAACAACATGCATAATATTTTATTTTTCCTTTAAATTAAATATTTTTTATGCCATCAACCATTAATTTCTGTCACGCATACATCATCACAAACCCTTGGCAATAAATTTTTTTTGTTTTTTTGTTAACATATATAGTTTTTTTAACTCTATAATGGGTAGATAAGATCATATATCACTTTCATTGTCATATATACTGTATATAGGGTCCCATTTCCGTCTATATTAATTGTGATTCTGATTCATGTATATTTATTATTCAATGTTTCTGGATATACATATTGTGGATATCACTTTGATTATTTTTTTTTTTTTAATGTTTTTATGAGTGAAAAAAATATAATAATATCGTGTATACAGGCTCATGGATACACTGTGGATATCACTTGACGACTTCAATTGTGGCTCCAGCTCTCCTTAGTCTGCCGTATGCCTTTACTTTTCTTGGTTGGACAGCTGGAACTTTATGCTTGGTGATTGGAGCTCTCGTCACCTTCTATTCCTACAACTTGATTTCTCTTGTTCTTGAACATCATGCTCATTTGGGTCATCGCCATCTCAGGTTCAGAGACATGGCTTATGATATCTTAGGTAACATATATGTCTTCTACTTTCTACATGTTATATGTCAATAGCGTATTATAGCCTCACATCACACATGATCATTTACTAATATAATTTCAACCTACTCATTAACCAGTTAGACGTAACATTCTACATTCTCTCCTCTACAATTACGTGATGCCCTTGTCACATCCAACACTGTCGTTGACTCACCTTTGGTTGGTTTTTTAATAAGCCCCTCTCAATTACATGATGCTTTCATCACGTCTAACATTATCATTAATCGGTCCGACTTATCTCTGGCCGGTTTTTTAATAGACCCCTCTGCATTACATGATACCCTCATAACATCAGTATCACTGACCAACTGAACTCATCTTTGGTTGGTTTTTTTGGAGGTCCACTTCTTTGGGAAGCCCACATAACAAATGGGAGCTTGAGCTTGCCCTAATACCACCCGCTAACTCTTGGTCGATTTTTAAGAGGCCCATTTATGGGCTTGTTTTGATACGCTTGAAACTTGTCAATTACTTAAAATATTAGGCCAATTATTTAAAAGATTAGCATATTAGATAATGTTGTCTACTCATCATTTTAAACCAAAGATCCGATCCACATAACAAATGAGAACTTGGGTCTGCTTTGATACCATTGGACTCACCATGAGTCAATTTTGTAAAGGGGTCAGTTCCAGGCTTGCTTTGATACTAGTTGTATCCAGTCAGATGCTTACCAATTATCCAAAAGATTAACTTATTAGGTAATATTGTTTACCCGCCCTTCTAAACCCAAAATTCAACCCACGTATATCCTATGTCGGACATAACAATACAAAAGAGTTATCTTACTTAAGTAAATATGTTTCTTTTCTTTTTTATAAAAAAACGTATGTTTAGATCTTATATGGTGAGGAGTAATATGAATTTTATTTTTTAAAATAATAATTTTTGAAAATGAAACTAAGCACTAAGATGCGATAAGTGTGAATTGAATGCTAGGGTTGTACACCTACAAAAGCACTTAAAGATGTATAAATGTGGGTCATACGAAAATGTAAGCAAGTCAAAGAAAATAGGATTGAAAATCCACTCTTTATAGTTTATTGCATACTGCAAATTTGCAAGGCTTGTCACAGTCACAGACTCACAGTCATCTACGTAGTACCCATTCTTGTTAAAATTGAGGCACAGATTTTGTCTCCCAACAACAAGCAACTGTTCATACAACTTCATCTCTCTTCGTGCTGCCCATTTACAAGTTAAACCTGATTGCTATCTTTTCCGACGACAGCTTATATCAATTTTGATGCAGGAGCATCTGAGTTAAATTAGGATTTTAATTAAATTAAGAAAGGATATCAGTTTTAGTTAAACTAGGAAAGAATTTCAGTTATTTCCTTAGTTCTTTTTTTTTTTTTTTTATTTAGGATTCCTATTTAATAAGAAATTGAGAATAGTTTTCAGTCTAGAAATCGGATTTGTCCTAACTAGTATAAATAGGATAACATAGTTAATTTATTGTATCTTTTCTTTAGTTCAGAATTTTAATTCAAAAGTTTTCTTTAAACCTAGTTAATTTTTATTGCTCTAACCACAATCACTTTATTCTAACCCTAATTGTTGAAGATCTAATTGTCCTCAAATTTGAAGCCAAATAATTGGAAAATGACAAACGAGAAATTTGAGTAGACCCATTTATTTGGTTAAATTTTGCAGTGGTAATGAGGGAATCGGACACCACCATCAACACAATTGATAATTCAGTTGTCATAATTAAGAAATTGAAGGCCCTTTTCTATTGTGGCTTCAACTGTTGAACATTATTTACTAGATACCAACTTGACAGTACTACGAAAATCAAATCGTGATAATTGTTGAATTGACAATTTACAAGGGCTTCAGCCTTTTTTTGTAGGGAGAACGACTTATACATACCCAATATTTTTCGAAACAATAAGTTGATATCCAAAAAGTTTTGAAACGACAAATGGATATCTTCCGTCATGTTCTGTTAGTGATTTTGGTTAGATAATAGTGAAAAGACTAAAATACCCTTGAAAGTTTAATTTTTAGTTTTTTATAAATTTAAAAACTTCTAAAAAACCCCCTAGGTTTGCTAATTTGACTAAACAGCCCAATATATAAAAATTTTATAAAATAACAAAAACACCCCCGCCACCCCCGCAGTGCCAGATTCCGGCCACCACCGCCGGAATCTGGCCGAAAAATTGTGTTACGACACAGACCCGTCGGATCTGTGTCGTAACACACCGATCTGGCCTTTTTCGGCCTCGACGGCCAGATCTGGCCTTTTCCGGCCAGATCATCCACGGATCTGGCCGGAAAACGCTAGATCGACGTGTTACGACACAGATCCGATGGGTATGTGTCGTAACACAATTTTCTGGCAAGTTTTCGGTCTCGACGGCCAGATCTGGCCGTAGATCTGGTCTTTTCCGGCCAGATCAACCACGAATCTTGCCGGAAAATGAAAGATCTACGCGTTACGACATAGATCCGATGGGTCTGTGTCGTAATGCAATTTTCCGGCCAGATTCCGGCGGTGGTGGCCGGAATCTGGCACTGCGGGGGTGGCGGGGGTGTTTTTGTTATTTTATAAAATTTTTATATATTAGGCTGTTTAGTTAAATTAGCAAACCTAGGGGGTTTTTTAGAAGTTTTTAAATTTATAAAAAACTAAAAATTAAACTTTCAAAGGTATTTTAGTCTTTTCACTATTATCTAACCAAAATCACTAACAGAACATGACGGAAGGTATCCATTTGTCGTTTCAAAACTTTTTGGGTATCAACTTGTCGTTTCAACAAACCTTGGGTATGCATAAGTTGTTCAGCCTTTTTTTTATTTTTTATGATCGGGTGTTCACAGGGGCTTCAGCTTCTTTTATTTTTATTATAATTGAGATATTTGGATTAGTTTGCACGCATTTTAAATTAATCCTTTGAGATTCTGAAGTTAACGACCGAGTAAGTCTCTAATGGTCACCCCTATTAGCAATCAAGATAGATCGAACTCAAAACTTTTTGAGTAATATATCTATAAGTCTTAGTTGATCGTTCAACCATCTAGTAGTGGTTAAGGTTTCACCTCCATACATACCCCTATGCCTATAAAAAAAAATAATAATAAAGATTGAGAATTTTATTTTTTATGTTAAAATTGTTACGTACTTCTTTTGAAAGTGTTTTAGAAGTCAAAAACATCAGCCTTTTGATAAATGAACAGATTAAGCTACACATTATTAATATTCAAAGTGAGATTAGTTTTCAAAGATGTTTTTGGCCACTACATGTTCATATAGTTGTCAGCTAAATCTAAACTATCCAATTAGGTCAAAAGTTTTGTCTTTGACTATCTTGTTTCAATTTTCTCACCTCCTTCTAATCAATATGTTATAAATAAATAAATAAATAATTGGCTGTTTAAGGGGTGTTGTTGGGTGTGTAAAGGGTATACTTTTCCGGCTTCCATTGCTCTTTTTTGATAGGCGGTGTCTCTTGCCTGTTTAGGGTCATGCTTGTTTTCAGGGTTGTCCCGTTTAGACTGTAATTCTTTATTCTTTATATAATTACCATTTACCTCAAAAAAAATTATAAATAATTGTATTAAAGTGTAAATAATCCAAATGGGCACTTTTTTTTTCTGATTTTTGAGAAATTATATTATATAACCCAAAAACTATTTGTGTTTCCAAACTCTCTCTCAACAGTTATTCCTCTCTATACTTTTTAAAGATAACCACTATATTTCAACCAATCAAGCCAATAGTTCAAATGAACAATATATACAATCCCACAAACACTTATCCAAACATATTATTTTTATTCAAAACAATTTAATTTATCATTCATACTGAAACATGACTTGATACAGAAGCATCCTTGTTTTACTATTCAACAAATCCAAAATGTTACCCAACTTGAATACACAAACTGGATTTTTGCAGGGCCAAATTGGGGTCGATATTTTGTTGGTCCAATTCAGTTCATGGTGTGCTATGGTGCTGTTGTAGCATGCACTCTTCTGGGAGGACAATGCATCAAGGTTAAGTTTCATTATCATTATAATTAACATTCAATTTCTACCCATTTACTGTTTAATCAGATTTATACTATGCTTTTTAAACTTGTTCTTCCTTTTTTGGCAGGCCATTTACTTACTGGTAGAACCAAATGGCACCATCAAGCTATATGAATTCGTGATCATATTTGGATGTCTTATGCTTATTTTAGCTCAAATCCCATCCTTCCACTCTCTTAGGCACATCAACTTGATATCTTTAGCTCTATGCCTCGCATATAGCGCCTGTGCTACAGCCGGCTCTATTTATATCGGTAAGAACAATGGCAGATTATAAACTTATTTCATCAGTTACCAAATGTGTATACTATATTCAGTTATAAATGAACCATTGTTTATTTTTGTCAGGAAGTTCCTCCAAAGGGCCAAGTAAAGACTATTCCGTTACTGGAGATAGTCAGAGTCGAGTTTTTGGGATGTTCAATGCTATCGCCATCATTGCCACAACATTTGGCAATGGTATCATTCCTGAAATTCAGGTCTGAAAATTGAATCTTATCAATTTTTGATGCAAAATTATTTGCACAATCGTTTTGTAGTTGTGGTGTTGTTTGAATGTAATGGGCACTTATAAATTCTACTTGCAGGCGACGATTGCACCACCGGTAAAGGGGAAGATGTTCAAGGGATTATGTGTTTGTTATGCAGTAGTTACTGTAACTTTCTTCAGTGTTGCCATATCTGGCTATTGGGCATTTGGCAACCAATCTGAAGGCCTCATTCTTAGCAACTTCTTGGATGATGGGAAACCTTTGGTCCCAAAGTGGTTTATTTTCATGACCAATATGTTCACCATTCTGCAACTATCAGCTGTTGGTGTGGTAAGAACATTTCTCTATATACAACTTCCTCAGCTCTCTCTGAAAGTTGGAATGTTCATGAAAGCATATTGGTTTTACAGGTTTATTTGCAGCCAACAAATGAAGTGCTTGAGCAAACCTTTGCAGATCCAATAAGCAAAGAGTTCTCTCCTCGCAATGTTATCCCCAGGGTCATTGCTCGTTCATTATCTGTTATTATATCAACAACCATAGCAGCAATGCTTCCATTCTTTGGAGACATCAATTCGGTCATTGGAGCTTTTGGTTTCATGCCTCTCGACTTTGTCTTACCAGTGGTTTTCTTTAACTTGACATTCAAGCCATCAAAGCGTAGCTCCATATTTTGGTTAAATGTCACTATCGCCGTGGTTTTCTCAACACTAGGACTTGTAGCAGCCATTGCAGCAGTTCGACAAATAGGCCTTGATGCCAAAACTTTTAAATTATTTGCTAATGTATAATCACGCCAATCTGGCTATTTGTTAAGACTTTAGGAGCCAGACATATTTTTGTCTCCCCACAACAAGCAACTGTTCATACAACTTCATCTCTCTTCGTGCTGCCCATTTACAAGTTAAACCTGATTGCTATCTTTTCCGACGACAGCTTATATCAATTTGATGCAGGAGCATCTGAGTTAAATTAGGATTTAATTAAATTAAGAAAGGATATCAGTTTTAGTTTAAACTAGAAAGAATTTCAGTTATTTCCTTAGTTCTTTTTTTTTTTTTTTTTTAGGATTCCTATTAATAAGAAATTGAGAATAGTTTTCAGTCTAGAAATCGGATTTGTCCTAACTAGTTAAATAGATAACATAGTAATTTATTGTATCTTTTCTTTAGTTCAATTTTAATTCAAAAGTTTCTTTAAACCTAGTTAATTTTTATTGCTCTAACCACAATCACTTTTTCTAACCCTAATTGTTGAAGATCAATTGTCCTCAAATTTGAAGCCAAATAATTGGAAAATGACACACGAGAAATTTGAGTAGACCCATTTATTTGGTTAAATTTTGCAGTGGTAATGAGGGAATCGGACACCACCATCAACACAATTGATAATTCAGTTTCATAATTAAGAAATTGAAGCCCCTTTTCTATTGTGGCTTCAACTGTTGAACATTATTTACTAGATACCAACTTGACAGTACTACGAAATCAAATCGTGATAATGTTGAATTGACAATTTACAAGGCTTCAGCCTTTTTTTGTAGGAGAACCTTATACATACCAATATTTTTCGAAACAATAAGTTGATATCCAAAAGTTTTGAAACGACAATGGATATCTTCCGTCATGTTCTGTTAGTGTTTTTTGGTTAGATAATAGTGAAAAGACTAAAATACCCTTGAAAGTTTAATTTTAGTTTTTTATAAATTTAAAACTTCTAAAAAACCTCCTAGGTTTGCTAATTTGACTAAACAGCCCAATATATAAAAATTTTATAAAATACAAAACACCCCCGCCACCCCCGCAGTGCCAGATTCCGCCCCACCACCGCCGGAATCTGGCCGAAAAATTGTGTTACGACACAGACCCGTCGGATCTTGTCTAACACCGATCTGGCCTTTTTCGGCCTCGCGCCAATCTGGCCTTTTCCCGGCCAGATCATCCACGGATCTGGCCGGAAAACGCTAGATCGACTGTTACGACACAGATCCATGGTATGTGTCGTAACACAATTTTCTGGCAAGTTTTCGGTCTCGACCCAGATCTGGCCGTAGATCTGGTCTTTTCCGGCCAGATCAACCACGAATCTTGCCGAAAATGAAAGATCTACCGTTACGACATAGATCATGGGTCTGTGTCGTAATGCAATTTTCCGGCCAATTCCGCGGTGTGTGGCCGGAATCGGCCTGCGGGGGTGGCGGGGGTGTTTTTGTTATTTTATAAAATTTTTATATTAGGCTGTTTAGTAATTAGCAAACCTAGGGGGTTTTTTAGAAGTTTTTAAATTTAAAAAAACAAAATTAAACTTTCAAGTTTTTTAGTCTTTTCACTATTATCTAACCAAAATCACTAACAGAACATGACGGAAGGTATCCATTTGTCGTTTCAAAACTTTTTGGGGTATCAACTTGTCGTTTCAACAAACCTTGGTATGCATAAGTTGTTCAGCCTTTTTTTTATTTTTTATGATCGGGTGTTCCACAGGGGCTTCAGCTTCTTTTTTTTATTATAATTGAGATATTTGGATTAGTTTGCATTTATTATTACTTTTTAAAATTTTTATTTTGTAAAGGGGGATTGATAAAGATTTGTCCAGGTGTTAAAGACTGTTAAACTCTATTTAAAATTTTAATTACTATATTTTATATTTGAACATTGGATTTTATCACAGTTATTTTGTCTAGATTAATTAAGAAAAAAAAAAAGGTTTTAAAATACGAATTTTGGATGACAAAGATGAATTGGTGTGGAGAGTATTGTTAAGGAAGTTATAAATAACTTACTTGTATTTCAATATATTTAAAATTTTGAAGCATAACTATCTCTAGGTGACTGAGTGGTTCGATAGAGATTTTTAGGTATATTATTTAAAAGGTTCTGGGTTCGAGTCCCTTTTTTATTGCTAATAGAGATAACAATTAGAGTTCTTACCTGATCGATAGTTCAAAGATCTTAGGAGATTAGTTAAGGTACACGTAAGTTGACCTGAACACTCTCAATCATTAAAAAAATTGAAGCATGTATCTTTGATGTAATATTCACTTATTTTCTAAATTAAGAAGTATACAAATGAAAATAATACTAAAGCTGACAAAAAATAGATCTCCTTTATATTCAAAAACCAAAACTAGTATTTAAATTTTATATCTCGTAAGTTAAAAGACTTTCCTTTGTTTGCATACTAAAACTTTAAAACTCCAAAAGCATTAAAATTATATATTTTTAAAAAATAATTTAATAACTATTCAAAATAAAGTTATTTATTAAAACAAAACAACATGCATAATATTTTATTTTTCCTTTAAATTAAATATTTTTTATGCCATCAACCATTAATTTCTGTCACGCATACATCATCACAAACCCTTGGCAATAAATTTTTTTTGTTTTTTTGTTAACATATATAGTTTTTTTAACTCTATAATGGGTAGATAAGATCATATATCACTTTCATTGTCATATATACTGTATATAGGGTCCCATTTCCGTCTATATTAATTGTGATTCTGATTCATGTATATTTATTATTCAATGTTTCTGGATATACATATTGTGGATATCACTTTGATTATTTTTTTTTTTTTAATGTTTTTATGAGTGAAAAAAATATAATAATATCGTGTATACAGGCTCATGGATACACTGTGGATATCACTTGACGACTTCAATTGTGGCTCCAGCTCTCCTTAGTCTGCCGTATGCCTTTACTTTTCTTGGTTGGACAGCTGGAACTTTATGCTTGGTGATTGGAGCTCTCGTCACCTTCTATTCCTACAACTTGATTTCTCTTGTTCTTGAACATCATGCTCATTTGGGTCATCGCCATCTCAGGTTCAGAGACATGGCTTATGATATCTTAGGTAACATATATGTCTTCTACTTTCTACATGTTATATGTCAATAGCGTATTATAGCCTCACATCACACATGATCATTTACTAATATAATTTCAACCTACTCATTAACCAGTTAGACGTAACATTCTACATTCTCTCCTCTACAATTACGTGATGCCCTTGTCACATCCAACACTGTCGTTGACTCACCTTTGGTTGGTTTTTTAATAAGCCCCTCTCAATTACATGATGCTTTCATCACGTCTAACATTATCATTAATCGGTCCGACTTATCTCTGGCCGGTTTTTTAATAGACCCCTCTGCATTACATGATACCCTCATAACATCAGTATCACTGACCAACTGAACTCATCTTTGGTTGGTTTTTTTGGAGGTCCACTTCTTTGGGAAGCCCACATAACAAATGGGAACTTGAACTTGCCCTAATACCACCCGCTAACTCTTGGTCGATTTTTAAGAGGCCCATTTATGGGCTTGTTTTGATACGCTTGAAACTTGTCAATTACTTAAAATATTAGGCCAATTATTTAAAAGATTAGCATATTAGATAATGTTGTCTACTCATCATTTTAAACCAAAGATCCGATCCACACTCCACATAACAAATGAGAACTTGGGTCTGCTTTGATACCATTGGACTCACCATGAGTCAATTTTGTAAAGGGGTCAGTTCCAGGCTTGCTTTGATACTAGTTGTATCCAGTCAGATGCTTACCAATTATCCAAAAGATTAACTTATTAGGTAATATTGTTTACCCGCCCTTCTAAACCCAAAATTCAACCCACGTATATCCTATGTCGGACATAACAATACAAAAGAGTTATCTTACTTAAGTAAATATGTTTCTTTTCTTTTTTATAAAAAAACGTATGTTTAGATCTTATATGGTGAGGAGTAATATGAATTTTATTTTTTAAAATAATAATTTTTGAAAATGAAACTAAGCACTAAGATGCGATAAGTGTGAATTGAATGCTAGGGTTGTACACCTACAAAAGCACTTAAAGATGTATAAATGTGGGTCATACGAAAATGTAAGCAAGTCAAAGAAAATAGGATTGAAAATCCACTCTTTATAGTTTATTGCATACTGCAAATTTGCAAGGCTTGTCACAGTCACAGACTCACAGTCATCTACGTAGTACCCATTCTTATTAAAATTGAGGCACAGATTTTGTCTCCCGTGCACTAAATACCCAACAACAAGCTACTGTTTATACAACTTCATCTCTCTTCGTGCTGCCCATTTACTAGTTAAACCTGATTGCTATCTTTTCTGAGGACAGCTTATATCAATTTTGATGCAGAGCATCTAAGTTAAATTAGGATTTTAATTAAATTAATAAACGGTATCAGTTTTAGTTAAACTAAGAAAGAATTTCAGTTATTTTTTTAGTTTTCCCTTTTATTTAGGATTTCTATTTAATAAGAAATTGGGAATAGTTTTCAACCTAGAATTATGATTTGTTCTAATTAATAAAAATAGGATAACATAGTCAATTTATTGTATCTTTTCTTTAATTCAAAATTTTAATTCAAAGGTTTTCTTTAAACTTAATTAATTTTTATTGTTCCAACCACAATCACCATATTCTAACCCTAATTATTGAAGATCTAATTGCCCTACAATTCTTCCGCTATGTCAAGTGGTATCAGAGCACACAAGATCCTAATCTAGGGCTGTAAACGAGCCGAGCCGAGCTTTGGGCTTATCGAGCCCGGCTCGTTTACAACAGTGTCGAGTTCGAGTTCGAGCTCGAGCCTGTCGAGCCTCAGAATTGAGACTCGAACTCGAGCTCGGTCGAGTTTGAGTCGAGCTCGCGAGCTTGATTTCCAGCTCGAGCTCGATACGGCTGACGAACTCGATTTCGAGCTCGAGCTCGATAAGGCTCAGTCAGGTTTATGAGAAATTATTCTGGTAAGTTTTGTTTAAAACTACAGCAGGTTTATGAGAAATTCAGGTTAACTTTAAAGAAATTATGGTAACTCAGTCTGTGGATTAGCATAGCCCACTTGCCAAACGGAGCGTCATGAAGCAACAGAGNGGCTTATCTTAGAACATTAGACTTGTAGGGTGTTCAATAAGCCTCAGAGATTAGTTGAGGTGCGTACAAGCTGACCTAATACCCCAATCATTAAAAAAAAAAAAATGCCAAATCTAAAACTATTGTTTTCTACTTAGAGAAAGTTAAAAAGAAAAACATTTTACTAAAATTTATGACCTCTCTCATTCCAAGAATTTATTTTTCTTATATGCACTTAAAATCGAATTGTAGATATACTAAAAAATTATACATCCTAGGCTGTTTTTGCTCTTCTTGTTTTGCGCCGTCCGTTGATTTTGTTTAGGGACGTGTTGCTTGGGGTTCTCCCCATTTAGGTGTATTTATTTATTCTTTATAAAATTACCAATTACCTAAAATATTATAGGTATTGTCTAGCCCTCTCTCGGGTATTCCCTATTCCGTCGGATCTGGGTGTTCCAAGGGACTCAGGATCCTAAGAGAAGGGTGAATTTTTCAAAAACAATTTATAAAAATCTATTCATAAAACTTTAATAACTGTAGTACAACTTACAATATAATTATGAAAGTGTAAACATTAGAAATCAGTTTACATAAAAACATTGTATCACAGTGTTCTAATATGTGTAAACACCATGTCGATGAACATGCGTATGTGGCCAACCAAAAGCGTGTAGCATGTGTCTCACTTGAATACGTGTTTGTGGCCAACCGAAAACGTGTAGCATGCGCCTCACGTACCCTGTATGCAAACCTGAGAGGATTAAACGATTGTGAAGTAATAGATAGCAAGCGGTGAGTCTCAAGCTAACCAATCCTATTGACTTCAATCATCCTCTTCCATTTTTTTCTAATTCAAATGATCATTTCCTCCCCCATTGATTAAACGAGTTTATATATAATTCATTAATTTGAATTTTTTTTTTTTATGATTATGTTCTTCAAAATTAGTAGCTTTTAAAGAGATAAGATAAAAATATAAAAACTAATACTTGAAAACTATTAACCCCAAGGGGTTGGTTTGACGGTAAAAAATATGGTTTGTTTTCATTATCTTCTTGAGTTCGAACCACCTTGTGGTCACCTACCATAATTTGTGGCTTACTTTAGAACATTGAGTTTGTAGGGTATTTAATTAGTCTTGGATATTAGTTGAGGTGTGCGAAAAAAAAAAAATTATATATATATTGTCAAATCTAAAACTATGTTTTCTACTTACTGACACTTAAAAGAAAAACATTTTACTAAAAAATATGACCTCTCTCATTTCAAGAATTTATTTTACATATATACTTAAAATCAAATTGTAGGTATATTCTCATTCTTCCTATCCTATAAAGTTGTATAAATGACATATTTTTTTTCATGTCAAATAAAGACTGAAAGAGTAAGAAAAGAGAAAGTGCATAACACATAATATTGCTTACATATACCACGAAGAACGATGCATGTAGATCACATAGTAATTAATTTTCTTTAATAACTAACAATCATGTTTAATATAAAGATAAATNACTTTAAAGAAATTATGGTAACTCAGTCTGTGGATTAGCATAGCCCACTTGCCAAACGGAGCGTCATGAAGCAACAGAGCTCGATAAGGCTCAGTCAGGTTTATGAGAAATTATTCTGGTAAGTTTTGTTTAAAACTACAGCAGGTTTATGAGAAATTCAGGTTAACTTTAAAGAAATTATGGTAACTCAGTCTGTGGATTAGCATAGCCCACTTGCCAAACGGAGCGTCATGAAGCAACAGAGCTCGATAAGGCTCAGTCAGGTTTATGAGAAATTATTCTGGTAAGTTTTGTTTAAAACTACAGCAGGTTTATGAGAAATTCAGGTTAACTTTAAAGAAATTATGGTAACTCAGTCTGTGGATTAGCATAGCCCACTTGCCAAACGGAGCGTCATGAAGCAACAGAGCTCGATAAGGCTCAGTCAGGTTTATGAGAAATTATTCTGGTAAGTTTTGTTTAAAACTACAGCAGGTTTATGAGAAATTCAGGTTAACTTTAAAGAAATTATGGTAACTCAGTCTGTGGATTAGCATAGCCCACTTGCCAAACGGAGCGTCATGAAGCAACAGAGCTCGATAAGGCTCAGTCAGGTTTATGAGAAATTATTCTGGTAAGTTTTGTTTAAAACTACAGCAGGTTTATGAGAAATTCAGGTTAACTTTAAAGAAATTATGGTAACTCAGTCTGTGGATTAGCATAGCCCACTTGCCAAACGGAGCGTCATGAAGCAACAGAGATACAAAGCGTTTACTCTTACTCAAACAGCTGCCATCACTATCTGACTTTTCCTTTCTTTCTTTATTAATCAATCAATCAATTAATTTATTATTTACATTCAAACAAAACAAGAAACAAGAGGAAGCAACAAAGAAAAGGAAGATGAGATTGAGATAGAGATAGAGAAAGTCGCAGCTGCTCCTCCTAGTCTGGCAAAAATGGCAAAACAAAACCCAAATCAAACAATCTACTCATCACCCAACTCCAACTCCAACAGTTAGACGATCCACTCACAAACAAACAACTAACTATCACACACAGGCACAGCAAACTAATCTGGAAGTTTCAGAGTGTCTGCGCTGCGATTTCGGGCCTCCTTTTTCGGTTGCCGAGATCAGAGATGGCGACGGAGATTATCGATTTCAGAGTGTTGGTTCGCGATTTGGGATTTGAGGGTCTTTGATTGTGATTTGGGATTTAGGGCAACTGGGATGGGGAACTGAAATTGATGCTCTGTTTTGGTGTTTCGTGTTATTTCAAATTTGCACTTTGGGGGGAAACTGTCATTTTTTAAAACTTTTTTCACTGAAAAATATCAGTTTAATACTAATAGTTTAAAAAATCACCAAAACACCCTGCGTAAGTGTACAGTGCTTAATCGAGCCAGATCAGGCTCGCGAGCCCATGAGTCGAGCTTCACTGTATTCGAACTGAACTCGGTTAACGAATCGAGTTCGAGTCGAGTCGAACCGAGCCTTACCGAACTGAGCTCTAAACGAGCTTTTATCGAGCCGAGCCGAGCCGGCTTACAGTCCTATCCTAATCTAGGATTTTTTTTTTGTTTCCAAACTATGGTTGGTCGAGACAGAGGTCGAGGTAGAGACAATAAGCCCCAACAAACTAAGTTGGTTGAGATGCGAAGATGATTGATGACTTGACTTGGGCTGTACAAGCCTTGCAGCGTCAGGAACTTGTGGAAATCCAAATGGAGAATTCAGAAGGCGACCACAAACAGCTTAAGAGTCAAGAAGATCTTGAGACTGAAGAGGAAATTGAGGACGTGAACCCTTTTCATGAAGATGGACCCGCAAATCGAGCGGCACGAAGTGGACTAGAAGAGAGGTTATTACACGCTCTTGATTTGAATGGTGGAGGAGTAAAGATTGAAGTAGCTGATTTTCATGGGAAGTTACATACGGAGGATTATTTGGATTTTGAAGCTAGTTTGGAGAATTACTTTGAATGGAAACCCATGGTTGAAAATCGAAAGGTGCTAATTGTAAAGCTTAAGTTGAAGGATACTGCACTTCAACGGTGCAAGAGAGTTGAAGAGCAACATGCATGACAATGCAAGCTTAAAATCAGCACTTGGGAGCACATGAAAACTAAGCTACGGAAGCAATTTTTACCTGCTGATTATACAATGGAATTGTATGAGAGGCTCCATTGTTTGAAGCAAAACAACATGTCGGTTAAGGAGTACACTGCAGAGTTTAATAACTTATCAATTCGAGTTGGCTTATCTGAAAGTAATGACAAATTACTTCTCGCTACCTTACTGGTTTGAATCAATCTATTAGAGACGAGATGGGAGTAGTTCGTTTATACAATATTGAGGATGCTCGACAATACACTTTAGCAGCTGAAAAGCGAATTTCCCGTTATGGTGTGAGAAAACCCATAGATAGAACCAATTGGAAAAACAATTTGGGACCTAGACGTGGGTATCAAACAGGCCAACGGGAGTGGAAAGAGACCACTACAACTAATAAAACCAACAGAGGTGCAACCAATGTTGAAAGGAGTGATAAAGGGAAAAGTATCGTATCTTATGGGGGACAAAATAATTCTAGTTCATCTGTAGCTAAAGGAGGCAGCAATTCTCAGGTCCGATGTTTTTCACTTGTGGAGAGAAGGGACATACTTCATTCGCTCGCCCACAAAGGAGGGTGAATTTAGCTGGGTGTTGAGGAAGAGTTAGACCCAGTTTTTGATGAATATGATGAGGAGATAGAGGAAATTGATGTTCATGTGGCTGAAAGTGAGTCTTTGGTGGTACGAAAGGTAATGATAACAACAATAAAAGATGAAGAGGAATACTGGAGGAGGTGTAGCATTTTCCGTACACGTGTTGTTTGTGGAGGTAAGGTTTGTGATCTTGTCATTGATGGAGGAAGCACGGGTTGTGGACAAATTAAAGCTTCCTACAATAACACATCCTCATCCATACAAAGTGGGTTGGTTCAAAAAGGGACACAAGATACTGATAACTTCTCAATGTTTGGTGAAATTTACCATGGGAGGTAACTTGGAAGATGAAGCTTTATGTGTCATTGTACCAATGGATGTGGGGCACATTCTTGTTGGAAGACCTTGGTTGTTTGATCATGATATGGATCATAAGACAAAGCCTAATACTTACTCCTTTTACAAGGATAACAAGAGGTACACTTTGTATCCTCTCAAAGAAAAGGCAAAGCAATTGGCAACTAAGAGTTCTACAACCAGCAAAACAACTGGGTATTTGAATGTCGAAAAGTTTAATGCTGAGCATGGTGAGATGGGGATCATGTATGCTTTAATAAACAAAATTGTGGAGAGTGACCAGGTTGGAAAATCACCCCAATATCCCATTGAAATCTGACAGTTATTGAAGGAATACGAAGAGCTAGTTAGTGACGATGTGCCAAAAAGCTTACCACCTTTAAGAAGCATCCAACATGCTATTGATTTTTTTTTTTTTTTTTTTTTAATTTTTTAGTGACAGGGTGTTCACAAGCGCTTCAGGTGTTTTTTTTTTTTTTTTTTTTTAATTATCATCGAATTGTTTAAATCAATTTATACGTATTTTAAAAAAAATTTAGGATTCTAAAGTTCACGATCGGGTAAGTCTCAATGGTCACCCCTATTAACTGTCAAGAGGATCGAACTCAAAACTTCTTGAGTAATACACCCACGAGTCTTAGTTGACCGTTCAACCATCAATAGTAGTTTAAGACTTCACTTTCATACATGTCTATACCTATAAAAAATAAATAAATAAATAAGTGAGAATTTATTTTTTATGTTAAATTGTTGCGTACTTCTTTTGAAAGTGTTTTAGAAGTCAAAAACATCAGCCTTAGATAAATCAAAAGATTAAGCTACACATTATTATATTCAAAGTGAGATTAGTTTTCAAAGATGTTTTTGGACTACTACATGTTCATTAGTTGTCAACTAAATCTAAACTATCCTTAGGTCAAAAGTTTGGTCTTTGACTATCTTGTTTCAATTTTCTCACCTCCTTCTATCATATATTATAATAAATAATAATTGGCTGTTAAGGGGTGTTTGGGTGTGTAAAGGGTATATTTTCCGGCTTCCTTTGCTCTTTTTGTTAGGCGGTGTCCTTGTCTATTTAGGGTCGCTTGTTTCGGGTGTCATCCTTTTAGATGTAATTCTTTATTCTTATCCCAAAAAAAAAATTATAATAATAATTGTATTAAAGTATAAATAATCCAAATGGGCACTTTTTTTCTGATTTTGAGAAATGATATTATATACCCAAAACTATTGTGTTTCCAAACTCTCTCTCAACATTATTCCTCTCTATATTTTTAATATAACCACTAATTTCAACCAATCAAGCCATAGTTCAACTGAACAATATATACAATCCCACAAACACTTATCCAAACATATTATTTTTATTCAAACAATTTAATTTATCATTCATACTGAAACATGACTTATACAGAAGCATCCTTGTTTTACTATTCAACAAACCAAAATGTTACCCACTTGAATACACAAACTGGATTTTGCAGGGCCAAATTGGGGTCGATATTTTGTTGGTCCAATTCAGTTCGGTGTGCTATGGTGCTGTTGTAGCATGCACTCTTCTGGGGACAACTCTCAGGTTAAGTTTCATTATCATTATAAGTAACATTCAATTTCTACCCATTTACTGTTTAATCAGATTTTACTATGCTTTTTAAACTTGTTCTTCCTTTTTGGCAGGCCATTTACTTACTGGTAGAACCAATGGCACCATCAAGCTATATGAATTCGTGATCATATTTGGATGTCTTATGCTTATTTAGCTCAAATCCCATCTCCACTTCTCTGAGCACATCACTTGATCTTTAGCTCTATGCCTCGCATATAGCGCCTGTGCTACAGCCGGCTCTATTTATTCGGTAAGAACAATGGCAGATTATAAACTTATTTCACAGTTACAAATGTGTATACTATATCAGTTATAATGAACCATTGTTATTTTTCAGGAATTCCTCCAAAGGGCCAAGTAAAGACTATTCCGTTACTGGAGATAGTCAGAGTCGAGTTTTTGGGATGTTCAATGCTATCGCCTCATTGCCACAACATTTGGCAATGGTATCATTCCTGAAATTCAGGTCTGAAATTGAATGTTATAATTTTTGATGCAAAATTATTTGCACAATCGTTTTGTAGTTGTGGTGTTGTTTGAATGTAATGGGCACTTATAAATTCTACATGCAGCCACGATTGCACCTCCGGTTAAAGGGGAAGATGTTCAAGGGATTATGTGTTTGTTATGCAGTAGTTACTGTAACTTTCTTCAGTGTTGCCATATCTGGCTATTGGGCATTTGGCAACCAATCTGAAGGCCTCATTCTTAGCAACTTCTTGGATGATGGGAAACCTTTGGTCCCAAAGTGGTTTATTTTCATGACCAATATGTTCACCATTCTGCAACTATCAGCTGTTGGTGTGGTAAGAACATTTCTCTAAATACAACTTCCTCAGCTCTCTCTGAAAGTTGGAATGTTCATGAAAGCATATTGGTTTTACAGGTTTATTTGCAGCCAACAAATGAAGTGCTTGAGCAAACCTTTGCAGATCCAATAAGCAAAGAGTTCTCTCCTCGCAATGTTATCCCCAGGGTCATTGCTCGTTCATTATCTGTTATTATATCAACAACCATAGCAGCAATGCTTCCATTCTTTGGAGACATCAATTCGGTCATTGGAGCTTTTGGTTTCATGCCTCTCGACTTTGTCTTACCAGTGGTTTTCTTTAACTTGACATTCAAGCCATCAAAGCGGAGCCCCATATTTTGGTTAAATGTCACTATCGCCGTGGTTTTCTCAACACTAGGACTTATAGCAGCCATTGCAGCAGTTCGACAAATAAGCCTTGATGCCAAAACTTATAAATTATTTGCTAATGTATAATCACGCCAATCTGGCTATTTGTTAAGACTTTAGGAGCCAGTCATTCTATTGATACTTAACACTATATAACATGGTTGTTAAATCTAGTATTCTATCGTATATCGAAAACTTAATTTTTTGAATCATGTATTACGTATTGTATCGTATTACAGGATACGCTATTTTCAAAAAAATTAATATCATCCCCATGATTAATTAACAAATTTTGTGGTATTATTGGCTTTAAATTATGGTATTACATAATCAAAATTAATCACAAAATTAAGAATCTATATCATTTCATCTGAACCATTCATATCATTTCTAAGATTAATGTGAATATCTATAACTCTACTTGTGTTATTATTATCATGTAAAATAGGCAACATATCTTCCTTTTTCATTTTCTCCATGCAAAATAGGTAAATATGGGCAGGTTTTAGTGAATCGGGTTAGGTGACCTGGATTTGACCTGAAAAATTTTTTGGACCTTTGACTCAAATTAATAAAATCGTATCGATTTGTATCAATATTTTTAAGGATACAAATGGATACGTATCGTATCGAAGGATATATATCAAGGTATCGAAAGGTTTATGATACACTCTCACACTCTCTAATACATATCGTTGACAACCCATATTGAATAGTATCATAGGATACGTATCGCACATCGTAGGATACTAACAACCATGCTATATAATATAAAATTTCCTCAATAGCAACCCCTTCCTGGTTACCGTGAGTTTAGTAGCCATTCTCATTTTACCAATGACAGAGCAATCTTCCCTGGTTACCGTGAGTTTAGTAGCCATTCTCATTTTACCAATGACAGAGCAATCTTCCAACAGGCTGATAGGAAATTCAATATTTTTTCTTCTGAGTCTTCGAGAAATGAGTCAAAAGAAACCAGAAATCCTATCAAGCATGTTTGCTCAGTGCCTGATCCAATAAATTGTTAACCAAGTAAAGCTTGAGGGATATATCAGAAAAGTTAAACTAAATCTAAAAACTTGAGGTCAAGATTATGGGGCACAACCTCATTTTCGTGAAAATGGATATCTGAAATTGCGTGGAATTTTTAGGGGGTGGAAGTGTATTGACGATAGAGAAACATACAAAGATTTCTCATGGTAAATAGAATGAATCATTGAAATACAAATACGGAAACAATAATACTAAGGAATTCATTTTATTAGCAATAAAAGTCATTGGTGAAATCTACAACCCTCAGATGCAAACCGCATATGCCGTTCCTACTTCAGTAATCAGTTTCCACAAGTCTATAATAAATTTTAATCAGTATTAATGTGGATAACAAAAATAATTTGTAGTTTGCACTAGATGGAGAGAGGAAGAAAGACAACTTTACTTGTCAAGGATACTCTAATTGATTTCTGGAGATAATATTTGGTCGAATATGGGCTGCCACATCCGCAACATATTCTTACCAACACCACCATTATGTGGAGAAGCAGGAGTTGAGTTTTGGTCTTCCAAATAGTTAGGGTCCGAAGACTGCTGAACCAGCAAGGTGTTATCACCAACATTGTGTGGAGAAATTGGACTCAAATTTTGGTTTTCAACAATGTTAGTAATTGGGGATGTCTTTTGATATGATATGGACTGCTGAAACTGCAAGGCATTCTCACCAACATTTTGCAGAGAAGGACTCATGTTTTGGTTATCAGCAGTAGTCATTTCTGGCAATGTCTCTTGGTCTGACAAAGTTTGCGAAATCTGCAAGTGATTCTCACCGACAGTGTGTGGAGAAGCAGGATTTGAGACTGGATTTTCAACGACACTAACGGGAGATGTCACTTTGTCTGACATGGGCTGCAAAACTTGCAATGCATTCTCACTAACATTGTGCCTTGAAGTAGAACTTGAGTTTTGGTTTTCTGCAGTAGTCGTATATGGAGATATCTCTTGATCTGGTATGGGTTGCAAATTGTGCAAGGCATTCTCACTATCACTCTGTGGAGAAGCAGGACTTGAGATTTGCTTTTCAGCAGTGAAACCATCTGAAGATGTCCCTTTTTCTGATACAACCAGCAAAACCTCCAAGGGATTCTTGCAAACATTGTGCTGAGAAGTAGGTCTCAAGTTTTGGTTTTCAGTGATAATCGTGTTTGTAGATGTCTCCTGGTCTGATATGGGCCGCAAAGCAATATTGTGTGGAGAAGCAGGACTTGATATTTGGTTTTCAACAGTGACACTGTCAGGAGATGTCCCCCTCTCTGATATGGGCTGCAAATCCTGCAAGGCGTTCTCACTAATATTGTGCAGAGAAGTGGGACTCTGAATTTTGTTTTCAGCAATAGTCATATCTTGAGATGTCTCTTGATCTGATATCTGTTGCAAATCCTGCAATGCATTCTCATTAATATTGTGCAAAGAAGCTGGACTTGAGGTTTGGTTTTCAACAATAATACTATCTGGAGATGTCCCTTTGTCTGATACAGGCTGTAAAACATTGTCACCAACATTCTGTACATAAACAAGACTAAAATCCTGATTTTTAGCAATGAAAATATCTAGACATGTCTTTTAATTTTATATGGGCTGTCAAACCTGCAAGGCATTCTCATCCACAATTTGGGGAGAAGCAGGACTTGAGTGATGGTTTTCAGCAATTACAGTATCTACTCCTTTATGGGCTAATTCCAAGAGTGTAGTTGTTTGTGTACTGGGGTTCTCGTCGTCATCTGTCATCCTAGCATTATTTATGGGAATTCCTGCCATCTTTGAATCTCCAAGCCTACTGGCAGCGGTGGAAGAGTCAGAAGAATACCTTCTTTTAATTTCCTTAGCTATGTTTTTCTTGAAAGTGGCAACAATAAGCTGATAATCACAAGGAATCCAAAATGAGTCTGTCAGTTAAGGTCAAGAGTCATTTAAGTTAATTTGTAAACAGACAAACCTTAATATTTATAAGAATGATATATACTAGTTTCTGTCCTCAAGCAATAACTTTTTCTGCATTTTGCTATAAACAGGGCCACCATCCAATTATAAAACAAGCATCTTCCATTAAATAAATACATGTTAAATGCGGACAAGAATTTTGACCTTTTCATTTCAGTTTAAGATCTCTTAGAGATGCAACATTTTAAAGGGTATTAGGTAGAAGAACTTGAGTTTGAAAAACACAATAAGAGCAAGACGTACTTGGATAGGGCCACCTGCAATTAGAGAACCATTAACAACACCACCAAAAACTTGCCCATTGGGTTTAGCCAAAGAAATGGTTAACATGCCCTTCGCTAGACGATTGCCGCCCGCTTGACCATAACTAAATGATCCAGATAGAGATAGAATTTCAAAGCAACCCTGTATTAAGAAGGAAATGTTCAAGAATTAAATGCTTACCATTAAACACCAACAGCTAAATCTGAATCAATTTCAACATTGTGGTGGTGAATAGCCACTGAGGGCCTAATGGCAGCACTAGCTGCAATCCCAATGTCTTAGAAGCATACTGGGAAATCTGATGCATAAGTTCTGGAATACTATACATATAAGCTTGAAATTCATATGGAAGTATTAACTTGCTGTGTATACCACGAAATTAAGCTTGGTAATTTATGCAGATGTCTTTTCGTCTAGGAAATATCCACACTTAACAGACTCTGGAATTTCACAAGGAGTCCCCTGCCCCTGGAGAACTCTTTGATTCAAGTGCAACACTCTGACACCTTCCCCACCCACCCCCCACCCGAAACCAAAAAGATATCCAAAAATAGGGAAATTATATCAATGATAAGCATAGTATTCAACAAAAAAGCCTTCAAAGGTTGCAATGAAATAAGAAAATCAAGAAAACAGATAGAAAAGAAGTACGTTGCTAGTCAAAATCATACCTCAAAATTCAATACACCATTAGGAGAACCAGGTTGACTTATAACACCTCTAGAGACCATGCCAGCGGCAGAAAGAATGCAAAGTGCAGCTCGAGGAGACCTTTGTAAAAGCGACATCACCTTACCAGCAATATCCTGCAGGTCAAACGACTCATAGAATCACTTCAAGTACGCCAATTGGTATCGAAAAATAGAATACAAAAAGACCAGGCAAAATCCTTCTACCTCCCCTGTGTTTACAGTCAGAACATAAGGGGAGAAGTTTCCTCCAGCCGTTTCTGCAAAGTAACCTCCTGCAAAAGTTGAAGTTTCCGACATAAGAATGAGAAATCCGCTCCAATAAGCTCAAACTTCACATACTAAATTGAAAAAATTGCATCAGATGAAACAAGTAATTAGTCAAGTTTTCTCTCAAGTGCATTATGTTTATCATAAATCTGCTCAATTTAACTCATCTTCTAACCGAAACACAAAAGGGAAGTAATTCACCACCTGGGTTCAACTCTTTTCATAATCAAAACCCAAGTACTTGAAAATTTAAGGCACAAATTAAAACACAAATCAGAAGTACTTAATAGATTATTTCACAAGTAATGCTATCAAACGTTCAAGTGACATTCTATCATCAAAATTTTTTTATAAAATTAAACCAAACAGATATTTTGAAGAGCAAAAACTCACCAAGGGAAGCCAAAACCTGTAACTTTCCAGAGCCTTTGGGCCGGCCTCTTCGCCGTTTAGCTGCAAAATCAACCGAAAAGTTAGAAGACACAAGAGCCAGAGGCTGTGATTCCATGTCTGCATGCTCATGTTTTCTCGGTCTGCCCCTCTTTCTTTTCATTCTAGCTTCAGTATCATCACTAGCAGCTGACCCTTCGCCACAACTTAATCTTAAAGCACTTCCACAGTTCACAGCCGGAGACTCATCAGAAACTGTGGCAGTAGTTTTATTATTGTCCTCCATGATGATTACCCTTCTCAAAGAGATAATAAAAGAGAAGAGTTTGTGTTTAAAAGAGAAGTTGATGAAGAGTTGTGTAACAAACAGTGATTCACAAAAGGCGCCTGAAAGGAAAATTTGTATGGTGCTGATACTGTTCATTCATCTGCATGAAATGTAATAAACGGTAAATCAATTTAATTCCTTTTATTTCTACATTATTAATGTTTTACTGATTATGTTAGATCTTGTAACTTATGATATGAGTGGTAATTAAATTTAACTACCACTAATAAAATGAAAAGATTTGCTCTATGATATGAAAACATTTTTTAAACCTCTAATCCAAGGATTTGACTTGGTATTATTTATTTATTTAATATCTAAATTTATCTTCCTTTATATTTAAAAAGAAGTTGACTTTGTCCGTTTTAGAATTTTATTCAAAAACTGATTCTCAAACTATTTTTTTATTAAATACAAAATTTAATTAAAATGGGTAAAATTTTCAAAATAAATGTTGGAGGAATCACAGTGGCATAATTAAGAAGGGAATTTTATATATTGCTTTAAAAGAGAGATTTTATTTAAGTATATAGTTAATAGTAATTAATGTTATAAATTTGTAACGTTGATTTTAAAACTTAAAGGAATTTCAATGTAATATTGGGAAACAAACTTATAGTTTAACTGTGACAATCATATAATATATTAGATATTTTTATTAGAGTAAACGACTTTTTCCCACCCAAGGTTTACCTTAATACCACTTTCCCACCCAAACCGTTTCAAAATACCACTTTCCCACCTAAAGCTAATATTCTGTTACTACCCAAAGCCGATTCCGGCCATGAAAACTCTTTCTGTCACTATCATTTGAACCTCTGATCTCCTTTCTACAAAACCCCTCTCACTCTGGCACTTGATTTCTCAATTATGTTGGCCACCGCAAAGTTAGGGTTTCCTATTCTTAGCTAATTTTCGACTAATTGCGACGGCGAATATTCAATCGGTTACCATCATTCGATCCACCAGCCTCCTTAACCTGGCTCCTGGTCACTAGCTGAACACCGACTAAGAAAGTGAAGTGTATTTTGAGTATTAACAAAATATAAACTTTTGGTAGGAAAATGGTATTTTGAATCTTTTGGGGTGAAAAGTATCATTAAGGCAAACCTCGGGTGGGAAAAAGTCATTTACTCTATTTTATTATAAGTTAATTATAGAAAGTAATTTAAATATGGAGAAAATAAAATCCTAAATTAAATTGTCTCTTTAATAAATTTATATACTGCAAAATTTGAAGCATCTTGAATACGAACCTCGGTAAAATAAATGAATTAGATATTGTTATTTAAAAAGACGTGAAGTTGATAACTCTTCCTTTTTTTTAATTTCATAAGTGAAGAAAACGTGAAGTTGATAAATATAAAAGATATGATTTTTCATACTTATCCTAATTATTCACCATATTTTATTGATTCTTTCATAGATCATAATAAACACTTCAAATTGCAAGAGGTTATGCTAAACACTATTTACATAATAATTATTTTAAATAATTTTTTATCCCTTCATTTAACTCACCTTTCCAACAATTTTAAGAGGTGTGCTTTACCTGTTTCTCATATAACATAATTTTCCCAACACAATTTATCTTCCATAAAATTTGCTGTCAAAAACAAAAAATCAAATCTTGCATACCACAATTTAACTCATACATATTTATTTCTTCTTAACCAAAATTGAAGTCACATATTTTAGGTTCATATATGAAAATTTCCATGNTCGTTTACTCTATTTTATTATAAGTTAATTATAGAAGGAGAAAATAAAATCCTAAATTAAATGGTCTTTCTAATAATTTTTATATACTGCAAAATTTGAAGCATCTTGAATACGAACGTCAGTAAAAGAAATGAATTAGATATTGTTATTTAAAAAGACGTGAAGTTGATAACCCTTCCTTTTTTTAATTTCATAAGTGAAGAAAACGTGAAGTTGATAAATATAAAAGATATGATTTTTCATACTTATCCTAATTATTCACCATATTTTATTGATTCTTTCATAGATTATAATAAACAATTCAAATTCCAAGAGGTTATGCTAAACACTATTTACATAATAATTATTTTAAATAATTTTTTATCCCTTCATTTAACTCACCTTTCCAACAATTTTAAGAGGTGTGCTTTCCCTGTTTCTCATATAACATCATTTTCCCAACACAATTTATCCTCCATAAAATTTGCTGTCAAAAACAAAAATCAAATCTTGCATACCACAATTTAACTCATACATATTTATTTCTTCTTAACCAAAATTGAAGTCACATATTTTAGGTTCATATATGAAAATTTCCATGTCTATATACAAGAGTTAACGGCTTTTTTCCACTCAAATAATGGTCTAATGACACTTTTCTACATATAGACTTTTAAACTACTATTTTATCATCCAAATTTATATTCCAACAGCAAACAAAGAGCGAACTCGGTCCAAGCTATTGAGGTTTTTGAAGAAAGGAACCCGATGAGTCTTTTGGTAGTGAAAGATCGGATTTTAGTGGTTAGGATTGATCAGAATTTGACTTTAAAGGGGTGGCTACGCAAAGCCTAATCGCTCAATTACCGACGATTGGTGAGGTTGGCGGGAGTACGGTTTAAAGGGTTTTTGTGAGTGATGATCATGGAAGAGAATGGTGGTAGTGTGGGTCACAACGATGCTAAAATTGAAAACTGAATATAAATTTGAGTAATAAAGTGATATTTTAAAAGTCTGTGAATAAAAAAATGTTATTATAAAAAAATGTTATTAAACCATTATTTAGATAGGAAAAAATTGTTTACTTGTATTTAGTATTTACAATATAACATTGGATTAATAACAATAATAACCCTTTTAAGTATAATTAAATAATAAAATTTTCAATAGCCATAGTAATAATTGAAATCTTTTTATTGATAAGTTTTTGATGTTGAAATAAATGGCAGAAAGATAATTAGGTACATTACGCCTCACTAACAACAGGAGAATTTACGTTATTTTTAAAATCTCATAAAGAATTTTGTTATTTGATTAAACTTGAGGCCAACAAAAACCCTATAATTTCTTACAAACAGTTGGATAAAGCTAAAAAGTCAGTATTAAAGATAATATAGTTCCTATATCCAATGGGGGGTGCAATGGTTTTCCTGGTTACCGGACCAAAAGGAAACCCATTACCAAAAGGAAACCCATATCATCACCCAGACACAGGATATTATCGAATGAACTTCAATGGAAACCTGGCATTTAGAGTTTAACACATATGAAGATGATAAAAGGAACATTTAAAACTTTATTTGTAGTTTGGTTTTCTGCAACATTGATGAATCACAACACTCTTAAAGGTCTGATAAACATTGTCATCCGCATCTTCTTTGAATTAGAACCAGCAGTACAAAATCTGGAGAATAATGATTATAAAAGCTCATCATTCATCTAAATGTCCAAACAGACTTTTCCAGTGAGATGTGGCTTCTTCCGGCGTCCGAAATGTCCAGATGTGGGCCTTCTCCTTCTCCTTCTCACGAGCTTCCAGAATGTTCTGCAACCAGAGGCTCTGTTTTTGTTACTTGCAGCCTTGCAGGGTACAGACAAAAAACAACAACTACCCAAACGCATAATTGAAAGTCATAATTTGAGTAAAAGATATTTGTTAATGGTAAAATGGAACTAAAGCAGCTTGATTTGAAGATAGATTTTTGTAGAGGCAAACACAAAGTGAAAAACATGAATAATAGCAGGATTTTATCCTGGAAGGATTGAACTTCACGATTTCCCATCCTGAAGAGGGTTGTGATTCCCTCAAACACCACAATTCATCAACAATATTCAAGCATCAATATCAACATTCATAAACTGCTAAAAAATAAATCAAACCAACTATATAAACAACATCTACAATAAAGTTGAAATATTCAGTATCAACAAAAAGGAGATAGATTTACTAAGTTAAAAGTCTCCTAACAATCCACCAACACAACATCGAAAATGCAAAATCTTTTTCTCACAATAAAACATTGAAAATGCAAAATCTTTTACTCACAATAATACACCAATAAAGATGGATTTCAAAAATTGTTAATTGATTACCTCAACTTGAGAAGAGGGTTTGGTTTTGAGAGATAAACAATCGACAAGAGCAGCCCATTTATTGACACAGTTATCAAAAGTTCCCAGGCGATAATACTGCTGCATCTGATGAACAGGTGAATAGCAGAACCAAAGAGCGTCGAAACACTTGATGCACGACAACCGTGGCCGAGGAGAAACAGATTCTGATTCTGATTCTGAACTCATATTGCCCAATCACAACAATCAATTTCTGATTGGATTCAGTGATTCAAAGGTGGAACGAAAGAGGAAAAAGGGTGGAGTTAGGGTTCGGGCAATGAGAAAAAAATAAAAAAAGTTAAACCATTTTTTTTTTTTAAACCAATTTACCCTTTTTATATCATTATTTGTCTATCAATACATTTTTGTGATTTGTTTCTTTAAACAAAATTTATTCTAAATTACAATTTCATATAAATTGAAGTGGGTCTTTTATTGTGTAAGTAGCAACTTAATCCAACTAAAACATCAAATCCTTGTTCAACTTGTAAATTTAATTGAAATCATTTATTTAGAAATCACAACTCTATCTTTTGGATGCCTTTTCAGCTTCTCTAATTTGAAATCTTACAAATTTTCTATGGCCAATCTTGAACGATCACATCAAATTTGTAAAATAAAATTGTAAATATAATATAGTCCTTCTCAAATTAATGTCTTGGCAATTGAGCTGGTTAAACAATTGAAATGATACAGTAATACTTGCTATAAGTAAAACACTAATACTTATATTACAATAGTTGAGACCAGAAAATGCTATAAATTCTCTATTCATTCATATAATAGTCATGACATAATTAAATCTTCAACGGTTCTACCTCCCCAACTTCAACACATTATAGTGCTTCTCACAAAATATCCAACTAATTCTACGCTTTGAGATAAGGTGATGATTGGTGAATAAGGCTAAGCCCCCTTGGGACCTAAAAATGTATATGCTAAGTACTGTACATCAAAATTTACAGCGTTTCCAACAACGGAATCTCACCCAATCAGCCTACCCCTTCAACAGCCCTAAATTTTAATTTAATTATCATGAATCAACCAGAAAAAAACTGCTTAGCCTCCAATCTTGCCTTCATTAGGACTAAGGCGTGTTTGCTGGATAAAAGAGGACAAGCGGCTAACAAGAGTGACCAACCCATGACAAGTGATCTGAACAAAAATTCTCCATATTTGAGGACGTTTAAGTAAAAAGCATCTTTAGTTCCTGAATGCGAGCACTTTTAACTTCTTGATCTGACAAGGCACCCGCAATCATCCGCTGCTTACGTGCTTGCACTGCTTCCATTCTCTCTTCAACCGTTCCCTATTATCAAGAATTTTTAAACAAGCATGCAAGGATTGGGAAAAAATATCATTTGCAGCAGACAACTGCATTTCCATTTATGGTTGAACAAATTTTAAACCATATTAACGACTCCTAGTTTACAAAAACATAAACAAAAAGTGCAGCTTCATCAGCAAAAGTGACTTTAGTTACTGGGGAACATGTACCTTCACAATGAACCGTTTAATCATCACTCTCTTGGTTTGTCCAATACGATGAATGCGCATGACAGCTTGCTCCTCCACAGCTGGATTCCACCATGGATCCTGCAGAAACATGAATGTTGGTTCATCAACCATGTTGACCAATTCAAGAATTTAAGAAACATTTTGAATAGGCAGAATTGTTGTACTTCCAACTTAAGGGGCCAGTAAAGGCCTCACAAACGCTTGAGCCTCAAACTATCCCAGGCTTTGAACATGATAATATATAACAATACATAAACAAGTCAAGGGGTATTATCATTGAAGGGTCAATTGTTTAAAAAACTTACGAGAAAACAGATCCCAAGTTCTCAAACTCATAAAAAAAGGTCATTTAACAGACCACGACTATTGAAGATTTTATTCATTTGGTGCAAATATTAAAGTACCCTGATACTTAATTAAAGTGAGCTAGGTTATTTAAAAGATGATAATTTCCTTAAAATATTATGAAAGCCTGATATTGCCCTTCAACAAAAAATTGAAATATATCCGTAAGCATGGTCTCAACCTAAAGCTTATCTTTTTTTATTTGTTCTCACATCACATAAGTTGATTAAATAACCCTCCATAAGCATCACCTTATTTCCCTGGAAACAAAACCCCTATAAAATAATATCTAGCCAAAATCCACTTACAGCAATCAAAGCCCAAAAGTAAAATTTCCTGCTATCAAATAAAATCACAAAGTGTCAAAGCTTTACCGGTACTAGACACAAGTCAAACAATTCAAAAATGGAAAGTTGTTCTGTGCGTACCAAGACAAAAGCATTGGAAGCTGCTGTCAGATTTATTCCAACCCCACCCGCCTTTAGTGACATTAGCAACACCTGAAACAACCACCATATCAAAGTGATTGACTAGGCCATCTACAAGAAGAGTTAACACCCCCAACCTTCAAAAGAGGGAGAGAATCGCAGACCAGGACATTGGTATCTTCTGAAAACTGTTTTAACACTTTTTCACGCCGCTGCTGAGTAAGAGTTCCATCCAAGCGAAGAAATGTAATATTGTTCCTGTAAAGAAAACAAGAAATAGATTAATATAATTCCAGGTGTGCAAGATTTCCAGACATAAAACTTCACAACACTGTTACATTTAATGCAGCAGTATAAACATTCATTACCATTTAACGCAGCAGTAAATAAATATTCATTACCAAATAGCATTACTGAGACTTCCATGATAAAGTATAACAAAGCCAAGACATTCAGCCAGAACATTACAGGAAAACACTCGTATAAAAGCATTCTAAAAGATCTCTGACAATTTCATATCCTAAACAACCATCATGTCCGATATCAACTTCATGAAGATTTAACAAGATAACGAATCACATATTGAAATGCATCTGACAAATCATTTGCTTAAGAGTATCCAGTGATGAGAAATTAATAAATGGATAGCCAGATTGTTCTCTAAATAGTGAATGAGCCAAATTGTGTGAAAGAGGTTCTAATCAGGGGCTAAGTTTGCCATGCTCACACAACTGATATACTCTGAAAATTTTAGGCAGCTAAATGTATTACCGAGAAAGAGGAATCTGCAAGAGGTCCAGAAAGGCAGTCCACTGGCTAAATATAATGCTCTTGGAGCCTGATTTGCGAAGATTTTCAAGTTCTTGCAAAAGAACAACGATTTTAGATGATTCCACCCAATCTTTCTCAACATCAACCGTGAAACGACTATCAGTCGGGGCTGTAATAAGGTCTTGCCTATTGATGGCTTTCCTGCAATAAGGTGAAAACATATTATCTGAGAATGTATGACCAGAAAAATTCATAATGAAAATGCTCCAACGAGTACAAAACAAAAGGAATAGGGGAAAGGAATGAAAAGACAACATGATAAAAGTTGAAGTACTTGAAGCTACTAGACTTTACCTGCAAACAGGACATAACCCAGAAGTAGGAGTTCTCCAACTTGCCAGGAGACACTCACGGCATAAACGGTGAGCACACGGTGTCAATACAGCATCTTCAAATACTTCCAGACATATTGGACATTCTCCCTGTTCCCCCTTGCGTAGCTCCTCCACAACCTCCTGTACGTATGCCCGTGAAGGCATATCTTTGGCTTCACCTTCTAGTTCATTATGGCTGCCTTTCAGGAAACGCTTAGCTAGCTTATTCAGATCTGCATATTCTTGGGTATCACCTCGGCTGGATGCATTTAATTCACCCATTATAAACGAAAGTTATTCTTACCTTCTTTTAAGAAAGATTCAAGAGAAGTACATCAAAGTACCCTAGATCATGAAGTTTAATTATGAGAGGAAAAAAGTAGAAAGAAGAAAAAGGGTCACTCTCTATTCTCTCAGCACTTATTTCTACGGCCAGTCTGAAATTTGGAAAATAAACAGTCCAAGGAACTATCAATTTTCCAAAGGATTGTTTGAATGATGGTGACAATGATTACACTAAATATAGCAGTGACAAAAGCAGGTATATCACTTTAAAAAACAACAAAATCAAACCGACTAAAGGGAAAAAATAGAAAACGCAAATGCAACTGGTTTCCATAAGAAAACAGGAATCATGAAAAAAATTGTAAAACTTTTGTGAATTTTATGCTCAGATTCGTGTGAAAAATTTAAGCGTTCTCTAAGCAGAATTCCTGTGCAGTTTTGGCACACTGTAATCACTCAGTTGGCACTCCAATTTGCTGAAAAGAATTTTGAGGTCATCATTGATTTTATCTTTGATTCAGCGCTATACTGATAAGAGAGGAGATTATAGTAGGGGATCACAACCTCTTGAAAAAAAACCCACTGTATACATTTCCGACTCAAAGAATTGATCTATGAATGCATCTAAACTTTGCAAGTTCAGGAATCCCTTCTGGATTACTTAATTAATTAAACTACCAGGTAGGTTAAGATCTACACCTCATCACAAGATATGGATGATCACAACATTGGCGAAGACGCAAAAGTAACTCCAATATCGAAGCATAATTGTGAAGAACCCGTCCTTGCTCAACAAATTTATCAAACTTCACCTGAAAAATCCCCATGAAAAGTTATGTATAAAACAACATAGATGTAACTTAATTAAATATTACTATATAAATGCAATCATGAATAGAACATACCTTGGATCTTTTAAAAAGGGCCTCATAAAAGTCTTTCTCAACATCTGTGAGTTCACAGTAAATCACCTGAATATCAGCAGGAGGGAGAACTAGAATAGGCCTGTAACAATAAAAAACTTTAGGCACACACTATACAAAAAGCTAAGATGGGATAACTTATGGTGTGCGTAGCCGTTGCACACACCTTCCTTCTCTATCAGTGCTAGACTTTGTTCTCCTTAACATGATTGGCTTTAGAATGGATTGAACCAACTTTAGCCCTCTCTCATCGCCTTCCTCAAATGGTTTTTGGACAAGTTTGTTCCACCTATATTATAAAAATAGCATGAAAATATCTTAGCCATGCAAATCAACTCAATCATATAATATCTTAGAAAAACAAAAAGTAAAATCTGCTAAACCTAGAATGCACACATAGGTCACAGTGCAATATAAATAGATGTGTTATGCCGTCCGGTTTTAAGACCTCATCACCTGCCTTTATATGATATGTATGAAAGAAATAGCATTTAGAATTAATGGTTAATTTTGTGTATTTTTTATTTCTCTAATATTATCCAAACATGCACATCCTCCTTGAGTTTGCATAATAGGAAATTCCCTGTCTTTTGGCAGCAAAATTCCGCATGCATCCAAAAGAAAATATAGTTCTGTATAACAATATTTTGTTCTTTTCCTTTGCAGGAATCTACATGCTCTAGATTCAAATCGTAGCATGCAGAGAAATCAAAATTCAAAAGTCAAACAAGAATTCCTCATTGAAAACTTTCCATAAATATATGTCCGCCAATCTTAGTTTCCTTTGCCTCTCTACAAATTTTGTAAATGAATACCTTTTCTTTATCATCTACTAAAAGGTTTCCTTCACAAATCTAATTGTTTTGGAAGCCAGCAACAATGAAATAAATTGAACATGGCACAGAAATGTATATAATGGGTTCTCTAAATTAATAAGCGACCAATATCCTAAGCTAATTTATATCAACTGAATATAAAATCCTAGGTGATTGAAGTCTTAATGATTTCAAGCCAAGAAACTCATCTGATAACTATCTTTCAGAAACCAGTAAAATAAATGTTGTAGTTTCTGCAAGCCAATACCGTGAAACCCAGAGATAACAAGAAATATGTTTCACAAGAAAGGGAATTAAAACTTACCATGCCCAAGTTCCCCATGGTTCCACCCTCAAAAACCGAAGAAGACTATATATGTCCCCAAGGTTGTTCTGCGACAGTAATATTAGAAATAAGCAACAATACAAAAAAGCATGAAGTCAAGCAAATATGAGATGCAACTAATGTAATCACTATCTACAAAATAGCCACACTCTGTCAATACTGAAATGACTTCTGGAGTAATGACTTGACTTCTTATCAAAATCAATACAAAGACTTGATGACAAGCTTATTAATCTAAAAGTTCCAAAGCCAACTTGACTACAGAGCACATGCATATAATAAACAGAAATAATAACAAAATAATCATAGTACTTTTCAGTTATGCATAGGATTACCATCTATAAAAACCCAAGGTTCATGAACCCATGGCCCATGGAAAAAAAGTACATCCCTAGAATTAGTTAAATCTTTATAATAGCCAACTCATTCTACAAAAAAACTTACCTATGGTGCCAATAATCTTAAGAGCATCTATAAGGGTACGGCAGATATTACATAATGCACAAGAAAAATGTAAAGATGCTTCAAACAAGAGACAGAAAGAAATACAATATTAATCAAAATTACAGATGGATATGCAGTTAAACTCAGAGATCCAATCCAAAAAATGGAAGTAAAGCATGGACTTATCAGGTAAACATCTATTTATGTGTCTAATCAAACAATGCTGAATCCTGCAACATAATACAACCTATCAGATTATAGATGAACCAAAGGAATGTTGACTGATTCATACCAGCTACCTAACCTTAAATAGAAGATAAACGGGTTAGCAGAGTATTCACTTAGCAGTTTCATAAAGTCTGTGCGTCAAAACCCAGGACATGAAATAGACTTCAGAAATAGGAGCATAAACTTTCATTGAATAATCAAACAATCCTTTTCCCTGTTTTAAGATATATTAAGTAAACACTAGACAAACTCACCATTTGTTTGCTAACTATCTAATTAACCAATAGAAAAAAAAAATGTCCATAGAGAAGTAACAGAACAACAATCTTCAACTAAACAAGATGGATGAATTTTGAAATCAAAATTGACACCTGGATAGGAGTGCCCGTGAGACACCAGCGGCAATCAGCAACAAGAGCAGCAGCAGCGATGGAAATTTGGCTTTTATATGATTTAATGATATGTGCCTCATCAAGAACAACTCTTAACCACTGAACAGAGTGAACTCCTCCATTGTTTTCAGAATTCTGTAATGTAAACTAGAAAAGAAAATTAAGCATTGATTTTTTCTTGTTTTGAGAACTATGATAAAATGTTCTGAGAAAACTCCCCTAATGTGAAAACCAGAGTTCTTTAACCTACCTCTGATGAAAAGTCAGAGGTAAGTACTCCATAGGTAGTAATTACAACGTCACTCTCAGCTAAAATATTTGCATCCTTATGTCTACCTGGTCCATAATGAACATACAAAGACAGAGACCCCGGTTTTGCATGAGTTTCAATCTCCGCCTGGTAATACAGAGAATATTCAGATTCCAACCAAATAAAGAACATATCTATGCAGTAGTAGAAAGGTTGAAAGGTTGACAATTTTTGATAATCACGCATGTATCAACTACCAAGCATGAAGACGATATAAATATGCAGCAGTAGCAAGTGTATAACCTAAATGGAAACACAGGTACCTTCCACTGGCCTAAAAGAGTCATAGGACATATAATCAGAGTGCCACCTAGAGGAAGTGTAGGATTTTTCGTCACCACCTTATCCAAGACCGAAAATTTTGGTGCTTTCTTTGGGAGATTCGGTGATTGATCTGAAAAATCAACGCCTTCAATAGCCTCACCAGAATGCTGACTTTGGGACTGACTACCTGATGGTGTACCTCTTTCTGAATGAGTGAGGAGGAGGGCTAAGGTCATAATGGTCTTGCCAAGGCCCATAGCATCTGCCAGAATCTTCAAGTGCATAATCAAGTCAATAGAATGTAGCTTATTGCAATAATAAATAAATATTTAATTTTCAATTAGGGCTCCATTTAAAAGCATACTCCTCCTCTGGACACTTCAAGTGTGCTTGGAAATTCTGTGGTAGCATCACCAGAAAATGAATTCAAATAGACCACGGGCTCCCTCCTATCAACATAAAAACCCAATAAAAATCCAATCTCATAATAGGTACTAGAAATTATCAAATCAAAAGATATTATACATACTCATCTGCTAGACGATATGCCTCCCAACATGGGTGAAGGATTCTTGCTGCCTCATCCATTGATTGCCCCTTCTCCCGGTGTGTCATCCAATGAAGGGCCTGCTTCTGGTAGGGGCGAAGTTCACACTGAAGAGTACTAGGGGGGTCCATCTCCTACATCAGAAAATATTCCAAGTGATTATGCCTGTCATAAGCATTTGCAAGTCAAGTAACATAGCATTCTTGGACATGATAATACCTCTAACTCAGAGCTGTTTCCAACACCAACAATGTTGTCAAGATCAGCATCTGAAATAAGCTCCTCATTTTCAACTTTGCTTTCATTTCGAGACTGATTCTTAAACTTGTTGGCTTGTAATAATGAGGGAGAAATACCAGAAAGGACCTGTCAAGGCCAAATCAATCTTTAACAGCATAAAAGAAACATAATTATATGAGGGAAGGGATGTTTTATTTACCTTTGATTCCAAAGGTCTCTTTCTTGTGTACAAATCACTGGGAGTAAATTCTGCCTAAAAAGAAAGAATGATGAACAAACAATTCATTACAAAGTTCTAAACAATTAAAACACAGTTAGAAACTTCAAGTTGCAACAAAAGAGGCCAGTGGCAATAGGATTCATAAATTAGATATGACCTATAAGGGTACTGCAAAGCAAATCAAACAAATAAACTCAGGCAAAAGGATCAGAAATCAGAATTGCAAATCTTCACCTTCATAAAAGGAGTCATGCCAAGCAACCGGAACAAATTTGGAATAGGATGAAAAACTGAATCCTCACCATAACTGCTTCCAGCATCGAGTGAGGCCTGGTGGTGCTTACGAAACATGGAATTGTTGATATACACTCTGAAGAAAGTCAAAGTTTAAATTCAAAACATATGCTACTTGGATAATCATATATCAAGAGAACACAAAAAAATATCAAACACACCAAAGAGTTTGCTTACTTTATCAATTCTGTGACAAGAAAACTACTAACCCAAAAAAAACTGGTATTATAAAAACTGTAATTCCCCACAGAGACTTACCTCAATGACAAAACAATTGTATCCATTATGCTCAACACATCAGGAGCATGCTTGCAACAACCTTCGATCATGACCTTCTTATCCCTCACCAGTGGTAACAAACACCGAGTCCACTCACTTGGTATTCGACCAATCTGCCACAAGCCCACACCCTCATAATTTCACAAATTACCCGGTTCATATCCAAAAAATGCTAAAATCACATCATAATTCAGGAAAAAAAAAGAAAAAAAAAAACTAAAGCCAGAAACTTCGACATCAAAGCAGTGAGATAACTAATCCATGGTGTTCACAATCATCCCAGTTCATAAGCACATACACCGAACGTTTTGTTCAAACACCATCAGGAAATTCCTAAATAAGCCAACGTTCAACCAAAATTTTAATTCATTTCACATCAAAAGAAGACGCAAGCTGCCCAATTTGTGATGCAGGACTCGATTTGACACAACCAATTAAAACAAAGCATTCTTTAGATGATAGTACATACAAATACAGAGTCGTTACCACCTAATCCAAAAAAAAATTAAGTTAAATTTATAGGAGCTTAACTTTAACTCAAAACCTTTCACTATATTACCTCTCCACCACTCTTTGTTGAAAACCTCACAATCTCCGAACAAGCTACCATTGATTGCCTCGCCCTCCCAAAACTCTTACTTGGCAAAGATAAATTCTTCAATGGAAAAGAAAACTCCACTTCATCACCACACTTCAACTTCCTCCCCTTACACGTGGACATCCCTGACACGTAACTCCACCCCAGAAACAACCACTCGCTTCCTTTCCAAGTACTCACTTTTCGCTTCTCATCCTCACTCAAATCCGTAACAACACCATCTCCTGCGCCATTCGCCCCACAAACAACACTAACATCTCCGTTTTCACTCAATGGCCTACTCTCCTGTTGTTTGCGGGGGATCACCTTTGGCTTTGCAGTTATCGGCTTGATTTCTGGGGTTTTAAAATTGGGAGTGTCGAAGATAATGTTAATGGCAGCAGTGGGATTGTAATTGGCCATGTGTAGGGCTCTCATTATGTCCATGTCAGAGTATTCCGAACCGACGATCGTTCGGATAGAGGATAAGAGCTCCTCGGAGACCTTGGTTGCCATTCGATAAATAAAACCCTAACCCTAACTTGACAAAAACAGTGAAATTAATCGGTGATTTTGCTTGTTAGAGGATTCTGAAACTCGGTAGTGAGAAAAGAGCCCGGAGAATCAGAGGGGCTTGGCGGGTGCTACCGTCGGCAGCAATGCATTCTCGCGCGGTAATTCTGAAAAGGAATTAACCGGTTCTGGAAATGGCGGGGTAGTTTGGAAATTATATATATAAATAATGGGATGATGCTGTCCAGTAAGTAGTGGCGCGTCTTTTCCCGCCAAATTCCTTTACTTGCCTTCTCTGCCTTTCTTTTACGCCTACCGCTTTACGCCGTTTATGACAGAAGATTATTTATAAAATATTGAAAAATAATACCCATCTTATATTATCTTTTTATCAATCCTTTTTTTTTATTTTGACTATCCATTAATGTATTAAGTATAAATAAGGATTAAACGATTTTTTCCCACCCAAGGTTTGCTTTTTTACCCAAAAAGTTTTAAAATACTTCTTTCCACCCAAAGTTTATATCAATGTTTTGAAAACCGGACCGGTCTGTCCGATCGGACCGGTTCGACAGGCAACGCCGGCAAATCCAGTCTGGTATATATAAAACCCGCTTTGATTTAACCGGATTGGACCGCGGTTGGACCGTCGGAATAGTGCCGAAATCGGTCCAATTGAGCTAAACCCCGCCGGATTTCGGCATCTTTCGAAGGAGAAAACACCCATTCGAAGGACGGCATCTCCACAACCAATGTAACACCCCACTTGAGGTACGTAGCTAATGTTTCTCCTTTGCTCTTATTTAAATTGTTTTATTAGTATTATTGTTTGGTTGACCTTTGATTGAGTGTTAGTTGAACATTTGCCTTGAAATTGGTTAAAATAAAGGAATTTTGTGTTCCAGACTTCGCCGGGCGAAGAAGAATCTTCGTCGCGGCGAAGAGGTGTTGAAGCCACGGGGAAGCTGCTGGATAGTTTCGCCGCAGCAACAGAAGATTCTTCGCGCGGCGACGTGCCGACCAAATTGTTTGTTAAGTTTTATATTTTCTTCCCTAGGGGCAATTGACCATTCTACCTAATTGTAGGAAAAGTGGGGAGTAAATTGAGGATTTTTCATGGAGAATATGTTAGTGTGGGGGTGTGTTTGTAATGAATCAAAGGATATAGATGGAGTTCCTAAGGAAGAGTAGGGCAAAATGGGAAGGCTTGTGCATAAAGTGTGTTAAAATGAATTAAGTCATTGCAAACCTTTATCTTCTTCTCCATCGCACTCTCCCTTCTTACTTCCTCTCAATTTCTCTTTCATTGTTCAAGGTTTTTAAGGGGCTTTTGGAGTGATTTGGGGTAGGAAAGCAATCTAAGGCATCCTAAGTAAGAATTCTTGCTTTGAATGTGAAGTTTTGTGAAATTGAGTGTATTTGAATATTGAGGGCCTTTGGTTGAATTGTTAAGGGTAGAGAAAAAAATCAAGCAAACCAAGAGAAAGGAAGTGCTAGTGAGATCTCTCCATACGAAGGTAAGTAATCCCAACCAAGTGGAGATTTGAGAATTTTCTTGATTAGGGTTTTAATAGCAATTATGTAGATGTTGTACACATGTATATGCTATGTTATTGAGTCTCAAATGAGATTATTATTGCTTTGTGATTGTTCATACTCCCATTTTGGATGGTTAGAGAAAGACATAGATTATTGTTATAATAGAGTTTATTATGAACTTGAGTTGGTTGACGAAATGCCTAATAGAGGTTTGAGTATGAGGTAGTGAACCTTAATTCTTGCAACATTGCAGTTGGCATTTCATAAGTGATTAGTGGAGATGAACCATCATAGACATTAATTGTGCATTGAGAAATGACTTAAGAAAGAGTAGAAAACTTTGTGTAGGCACTTGCTCATGAGTAGAGAACTTTGTGAATGCAACTACTCTAAGGGTAGGAGAATGAGAAGTGCTATGAGAAGAGTATGAGAAACGGGTTGATGTTTGTGATCGTCACCGATAGTTATTAGAAACGGGTTGATGTTTTGTGATCATCACCCGAAAGTCATGAGAAACGGGTAGGTGCTTTGTGATCTCCACCCAACAGTTAGGAAACCGGATAGGTACTTTGTGATCCCCATCGGTAGTCATTAAGAGCGGGTTGGTGCTGTGTGAACTCCCCCCGAATCATGAAGAGTGTGATGGCGCTGTGTGAACGCCATCGGCCGTACCTCCTGTAAGATGAGGCCATGACGTTTAGTAGAAAACAATAGAAAGAAAGTGTGAGGAAATAATTAAGAGAAATACTTACGGGGATAGATAGATAGAGGGTTTACTATGAGCATTATTTTGTGCTCACCCGTTATTTTCCTTTGTGGATGTAGGATCTAGGTGTAAACCCGCGTTAATTCCAATGCTTAAGGTATGAAATTTACTTTCAAGTAATTTTTTTTTTTGAATGGAAGGGTAAAATAGTCAATTTACATGTATTTCGAGATGTGGCCATTATTAAGTGTAAGGGTGATGTCATTGAAGAGAAATGAGGGTAGAATGGTCATAAAGTTGATTGATATGTTAAATGGCGTAAACAGTAACCAAGGGTATAATGGTCTTTTCATACAAAACCATATGATTAAGTGTCCATAAAAGTGCACCAAGGGTAAATTAGTCATCACCTAATGGGATTGCTTAATGGATAAGTGTTTCAAAGAAGTCAATGGCATTAAATGAGTGCTTATCTTTATGTTGTGGTGGAAATGACCAAAACGCCCTTATATGAAAAATTTATGCCAAAGACTTATATCTAACTTTTATGACCAATCACATTAGAGTATCAAGGATGAATATTTACAAGGTTTAAAAAGAGGTAGTCGGCCTTGGAGACCCAAATTATCATCTTCTTCTTCATCTCTCAAATCCACCATAAAAGCCACTAATCCAACTTTTATTCTCAAATTTTCTTAGGATTTCAAGTTGATTTTTAAAGGAGATCACCATCCACCCTTAAAGAACTTCAATTTCAGGGTTAAAGGTGAGTTTCAAAACCTTAGTTTTTCTGAATTTTTTAGTTAAAAGAGAAATTCATAATGGTTATGTGTGTAAGGTAGAAAGGTGAACTTGGAGCCAAGGAGGAGTACCTTTGTGCTTTGAATAAAGGTAAGGAAAAAATCTCCCTTATGACTACAATTGATAACACCTAGGGTTATGAAACTTACATTTTTTATGTTAATATGAGTGTGATGCTAAGTTTTGGTTATGGTTGTTTAATGGGGTTGGTGATTGGGTGTATGTGTGCATATGGAGGTGATTATGCCAATTAAGAGATTTGTAGTTGGACGATGTTTGGCACTTTGGTTCGGTAAAAAGGGAGGTTTTTATGGCCTTTTATATAGAATGATATGGCAAATAATATGAATGTGCAAAAGTTAAGAAACAGACCTAAAAAGTTTATGTTTTAGCCAAAATAAATTCGAATTAGAAGATAATGGAAAAATTGCTTGAAAGTAACGAACTGTATGGCATCCACCTTCTTAATGGAAATTCCCATTTGTTTCTAATTCTAGTAAACCCCTGAAATCTTACTAATGAAATTCTTTGATTGTATGAGAAATTAAATTAATTAAGTTAGAAGTTTAGTAGGAGAATATAGTATGATTGAGCATGGAATATGTTAGTCCATATGTTTGCATTCATAATGGTAATGCAATAGCTTATTAGTTGTCTTATGAAAAATTTATGAAATGTTAAAGAATGAATTCCATGAGTCTCTTGAGGTTAAAACCAAGATCAGAGGAATGGAATTCTATGGAAACCATGAGTCCTTTGAGGTGAGACCAGAACAAGGTAATGGTTTAAATGAATCCGATCGGATAACAAAGACTAATGAAACCACAAGTATAAAGAAAAAGAAATAAGCATGCCATGTACATGAATATTTCATAAGTCATATATGTTCTATGTATATTATGTATGATTATGTTATGACTTATGTTTATGAGAAAAGTCCAAAGTGTATGATATGTTTTATGAACTTGTTATGTTAAAGAATGAAGGTCATTTTTGTAGGTAGGTAAGGTCCTAAGTAATATACTTGTAAAATGATGTATAATGAACCTAATTGTTTATAAATGGCCATATTCCTTACTGAGCGATTAGCGCTCACCCCACGAAATGTTTTAAAATGTTTTGCAGGTACGGATTAAGGCATGAAGCTGGGAGAGAATTCCAAGGGACGCTATGAGCATGAGGGATGCTTTAATGATGACTATTGAATGGTTTTGCTAATATTTAGTTTAGTAATTATGTTCATATCTCATAATAGTAATTATGTCCATGTTCTATAATGGAGTAAATATGTGTATAACAAAGGAAATCAAATGCTAGTAAATTTTATAAAAGTGGTATGTTCTAGAGTATTACTATGGATTTCATAATTTACTCCAAGAAAGGAAATTATATATTGATTATACAAGAACTTATTATAGTTAAGAAAAAAATTAAACACATATATCTATTATATGTTTTAAACTACAAGTTATTCTTTAAATAGGATTTTAAAATAAACTTCTTTCCTAGGCGTGCTTTTTCTAGGTTCTCAATGGCCAAGGGATATTAGGAAATGACCCGGCTAGGGAAGGGTTTTACACTAGGTGATAATGCAGTCGGAGGGGCGTCGGCAAGCGAGGAGCAATAGCTACACTGTTTCCCCTGTTTTTGTATTTTTAAATGGCATTTTGTAAATAATGTTCTTTGTGTATAAAAGACTTAGTACATATAATAAAAAGAAAGTTTTGGGCCCATTTTCTATTATTATTATGCATGCATTGTACTAGTTTACAGCAGTTGTTACAACCAAACCCATCCATTTTCAGTCGTCGTCGTCCAGCCTTCGTCGATCGCCGTCCACCTAAAGTTTACACGACGTCAGATTTCTTTTGTTGATTCTGGCGAGTTCCGAAGCCGATGGAACTCCTTAGCACCACCATTAGAGTCGTCGGCACCTACACATCAAAAGCCCCAATATTCCAGCTTCGATTGGTCGTCGATCGTCGCTGCCGCCACCATTCACCAGAATCTTCGTGCGACAGGGGTGTTTTAGATAGATTTCAAACCTTAAGGGAGTATTATAGAGGTGTTTCTGATGAATTTCAAACCTTTAGGGACTAAAAATAATTTTATAAATTACGGTCCAACCGACCAATCCAACTGGAAACCGGACCCTTGAACAGGTCATTGTCTAGTCTAGTTTTCAAAACATTGGTTTATATTATGTTAATACCCAAAGTCGATTCCGATTGATTCCAACATCAAAAATTCTCTCCATCTTTGCCATTTGAACCTCTGGTCTCTTCTATACAAAACATCTCTCACTCCGGTACCTGATTTCTCACTGATTGTTAGCCACCACAAAGTTTGAATTTCTTGTTTTTAGCTAATTTTTGGTTGATTCTGACAACGAATATTCAATTGATCACCACCATTCAATCCATCGGTCTCCACTCTACAAAACCCCTCTCACCCTAGCTCCTGGTAACTCGTTGAACACTAGCTGAGAAAGTGAAGTGTATTTTGGGTTTTAGCAAAATATAAAGTTTGGGTGGGGAAGTGGCATTTTGAAACTTTTTGGGTGTGAAAGTGATTAAGGCAAACCTTGGGTGGGAAAAATTGTTTACTCAAAATATAAGAATGATTCACTTTTTCTGTCACGCATACTTGTTTCCCATTAATAAATCATCTTGATCTTAATAAATAAGTAATTAATAGCAACAGAATATATTCAACCATTAACTAAAAGTTTATTTTCTCCAGACACATTGAATGTAAAACGTCATATGGTAAGTGGATCAAGTATGTCACAAGGTTAATACATATGCACATTGTCACGTTAGACCGAATTAACATGTCCATTAAATCAAATATTTTACCTAAGAAGTTATAAGGTTGGTCATAATACTCTCATGCATCCTTCCAAAAGTTTTATTTTCACTCTCACCTACAACATTTATAACTTGAGCATCTTCAATGTAAAAAGCACTTTTCATATAAATAAATAGTGTCTTCATTAATTTTTAAATATAAAAAATAAAATTTTTATTCAAATCCAATAGACTCTTTAAATTTAATGAATATGCTTTTTATTTTCAAGAAAAAAACTTAATAGGAGAGAGAATTAATAAAATAAAATACATAAAAATTTGTAATTTATTAATTAAAATTATGATGAAGAGTGAAATTTGACTCTTTAGATATAGAGAGTCAAAATCACTCTTTAATTTATATTTAAAGAATAAAGAGTCGGTTGGACTCTTGTTTTTATGAATAAACTCTTTATAATAAAGAGTTTTGATATATAAAAAATCTTTTGGAGATGCTCTAATCAATATTGTTAACATTATAATATATATATATGAGTTGTCTTAACATCACTAAGATTGTGTGAATGTTTTCAAGCTTACTTAAAGCTAAAATTACTAAAGTTGTGTGATTTATTTAGCGTCGTGAGAATTGGTATTTAGAGTGAGTTTTGGGTTCCTTAGCTTATTCCATAATCACTTTTTGTTGAAACAATCACCCAAAATGTGTTTGGTAGACACATTTCAAAAGTAATTATGGAACAATCTACTTTTTCCATAATCTATTTTTCTAAGGGGTTCTAAAAGTAAAGATTTCTAACTTTCAAATTTCAAAATCACTTTTAGGATAGTCAATTACCGAACTGTCCTAATATTATACATAAATTCTAATTTTTTTTTATTAAATAACTTTTAAAATAGATTAATAAAATAATAAAAAATTTGTTAAAACTAAAATAACAAAACTTTTCCAGCTCACACGCAGCAACACATTAGGACTTTTGACCACACCGTTGACACCATTGCATAAATAGTTGATGGTGTCAACCCACTTGTTGCTGAAAATTTCTTTGACGACGTTGGCTGGCAACCATCAATGGTGGACTGGTGGTTAGTTGGAGGAGTCCGACTGATTTTCAATTTATTTTAGTTTCAAACTTTTTTTTGTATAAAAATTTAAATTTTATATGTTTTAATAATAGAAAAAAAAAAAATTAGTTAAAATATACCTATTTTGGTCTGTTTTACATTTCTAATTTATCTTCTCTTGAAAACAAAGGTGATTTTAGAAGAAAAACAAACACTCTAATAGATTATTTCTAAAGCTGATTGTTTCTAAAGTTGACTCGTAAGTGATTATGTGACAAGCTACAGCAATCCTAGACTAAGCCTTAAGAACTTAAAAGAAAGAATACCATATAGGTTTGGGATTGAAATTGAAAAATAGCACATTTAAAAATGGCATTTTTTTCCATTTCACACAAATTTCATAGACAAAAATACCCCCTGCATAAAGAAAAAAACCTTAACCTCTTCCTCTCCATCTTCAACTCCATTGAACCAAGCCATCTTTGAAAATACAACGTCAATTTTGTGCTGGAATTGAGCGGATTGAACATGATTATTGTTGATTTTGGCAAAGAAAACCATCCACATTCACTTGTTTTCAGATTTAAGGTGTGTAATATGCTTCTTCTCCTAATTTTTTCAATTAACTCATATGAAATTTTGTTGTGTTGCTATGAAATGTTAATGTGTTATTGTCTAAATTTGGGGGGATTGGATGGGAATCCAGTCGTGAAAATGGCAAATGGAACTTGCATTTTTTGTCGAATCTAGACAATCAGCCAAAAATCGTAGATCATTTGGAGAAGAAGAAGAAGTCATGAGTTGGCCGAATAGGGTGTATTCAGCCAGGTTAAGTTTTGCCCAATTAACCGAAAGTGCAAATTGGCCGAATCAACTAAAACCATGTGATTTGGCCAGTTTCGGCCAATTAGGCAAAACCTATCCTAGTGGAATCCAATCAAATACATTGGTGTTGGCCAAAACTTGAGTCTATATATATATTATATATTGGCTGAATCAATTCAAATTCTTTGGATTCGAACGATTTCGGCCACTACTTGACATTGTCTAAATTTTTGGGAAAACTAATCTAAGTGTTTTGTTTTGTTATATTTTAGGAAAATGAGATCCTTAATTCTAATTCTTGTAAAGTATGGAGGACAGTGGGAGTCTTAGAATAATGGTTCATACAAATACTAACATCCAAAACAAAAGCGCTCTAAATATCTTCGCATTTGAACCATTCAGGCCTATTGAAGTTGTTACATGAAGAATTACTTATTGACAACAATCTATATATGTTGAAGCTGATCATGAAGTACGTCACTCACGGATGTGATGAGCTCGTTGAAATCAACAATGACAAAGAGCTTACATTTTTCATTGACACGTAATTGGAAGAGCCCACCAAATACCTTTGTTGGTTGTTACAATGACTTATGTACCCTTTATCTCGATTTCCAGTAGCAACTGCATTTATAATATCAAAGGTAATCCAATCATGAACAAAAGGGTCGATAATGAAGTTATTTATCGGTTTGAGGCAAGAAAGCATGTGGAACATGGTTATGTAGGTGATCCCCATATGGAAAAGTATGATAATGGCCTGAGGTTGGATGATTTGAATATGGGGATGGAAGATATGCACAATAATGAAGGTGTTGGAATCAAGACTCCGATTCAAACAGTCCATATGGTTGATCCAACTAACATTACTCCATCCCTAATGGTCGCACCGAGATGCTCGACATCCAATATGTTTAGATCAACTACTCTTTAATCATAACAATGCTTCTGCTAAAGTAATTGGTTTATATGTACTACCTAAGTTGATAGTTTCTGAATGAACTATGGTGTAGGCCCTATACAAGATGACATACTCGAAGAATTGAAGATAAGTATATCCTACAACAAAGCGTGGCAAGCGAAAGAGTACGCATTGAATTGTTTGAAAGGAACACATGGGGATTTTTTTTGCCATACTACCTTTGTATTGTCATATGCTTGAGTGCACTAACCCTAGGACGGTGACTTATATTGTTGTCGACGGGGACAACCGATTCCAAATGTTTAAATATTTTGAAACCCAGTCTAGCCCGACTCGCATAGTTTGATTGGTCAAACTAGGAACTGGGGCCTCCACTGATCCGGTCGAAGATAAACCCCACTTAAGCAGTTAACTTGAAATGAACCGCTGTCAGACCGATGGAATAGTAGCGAACTACTGGTCTGACTGGCCTATGGCCCAAACCAAGTCACTAAAATTGCAAAACTCGATTTAGGTTTTTCAATCCCTAAATTCTAATTCAGTCATTCTTCCATCTCATCTACTCAATCTTCTACAGTCTTTGTTCTCTCCACCAGGGATGAAAGGAGGAGGGTCAGGGAAGGTCAATTGACCCTCTTTGACTTTTAATTTTATTTATTTATTTATTTTTGCTAAGTATATACAAAATTGCCCTTATATGAAGTTGACCCTCCTTGACTTTTAAATTTTTTTGCTAAGTTTTTACAAAATTGCCCTTGTATGAAATAAAAATACCCAAAAACTTCAATACACCCAATAAATTAAACTCTTTTTTTTTTTTTTTGGGGGGGGCGCGGGCTACAAACTCAAACTAACCAGCTTCTTCTTCAAACGACATCTTTCTCTTTAACAATCTATCAAGCCAAAATTTTTCTTTTATCCACACAAGTGTAGTTTTCTTCCCCTATCAAGCCAACAAGCCCCTTTTTTCTTCAATTTTTTAGGTAATACATTTTATATTTGTATTCTTTTAATTTTGAAAGTTCAAGATTAAATTATAGGATTATGATTCATGAAATTATCATTGGCATTGAGACCACAAATTGCATCAATTTTTATTTATTTGTATTGATATATTGAAATTAGAGGAAGTAAGAAGATAATTTTTAAAGTTATTTTGGACTAAACCTCGGGACCACATTGTTTTACCCATATTGCCCATTTTGTGTTTTTTTTATTTTTTTTTATTTTTTTTATTTTTTTTATTTTTTTGTGGAGAAGATGAGTTATTGAGACCACATTGTTTTATTTTTATCTTTATTATATAAAAGTGTTTGATTTAAATGGATTTTGGAGTTGGCCTTGGGACCACATTGTTTTACCCATATTGGGCTATTTTGTGTTGTTGTTTTTTTTTAGGAGAAGATGGGTTTTTAAGACCACATTGTTTTACCCAATTTTATATTTGTTATAGAAAAACGTTTGATTCAAATGGGAGTTAACTTTAATTGTTTTACAAGTGTTATGAAAAAATTGATTTAATTATACACGTGTTTGATTATTTGAATACATTTTTTTCACACATATCAATTCAATTTTAGCCAATGTGTATAATGTAAGATCTATTAAAAAAATATTACATTAATATCTATTTCAATTCAATTTCTATTACTTTAATTTAATTTTTGTTAAAGTATTTAAAAATTAGAAAAAGAAAGAGATATACTTGTGATGTGTATGTGTTGTTAGAATACTTTAACTTATTAGCTTTATAAATTTTTTTAGTAGTTGTGATTTCACTTATATTAATAACTATTATTGTATACCTAAATTATTGTTATTGTTTGGTTTATATTGAGTACATAGCTTATTTTGTTGCATTTTTCTCTATCAAATCTTAATATGTTGTTGTTTTGAAATAATATGGAGAGATATTTTAAAAGAAAGTTAACAATGATCTCATCATTTGAACAAGAGGAAATTATTGGTGATTCAAGTAAAAGAGTGGATGTTGATTTGCGAGATCTTCCTACGAATCCAGGCTTAAGACCCTGAATTTTAGATTATGATCCTAATATTTAAGATCAAATTCGAAGAATATATTTGGAAAAAGGTCCTTGTCAACCTAAGGGCCGTGAGTTTCCTTCTAGGTATTTTGGTAGATTTTTCAAGACAATTTATTGTTTCTTGGTTTAATTAATTTGAACAATGGTTGGAATATAGTGTAGCGAAAGATATTACGTTTTGTCTTTATTCTATATTTTTAAGCCAGATGATGATAAAATGGGATAGTGATTGCTTTGTTTGTCAAGGGTTTTCAAACTGGAAAAAGAAATAAAAATTGAATGTTCACGTTCGAGGTTCTACTAGTGCTTATAACCAAGCTCGAAGAATGTGTGAATGATTATTGAATCAAGACCAATATATTCAGACATTTTTTTAATCAACATTCTTCTCAAGCACGAACTAAGTATTGAATTCATTTAAATGCTACAGTTGATTGTATTCAATTTCTTCTAAGGCAAAGACTTGCATTTTGTGGTAATGATGAATCCTATGATTCAAGCAACCAAGGGAATTTTCCCAAGCTTATATGGTTTCTTGCTAATCATAATGAAGATTACAATGTTGTTGCTTTCAATAATGTTCATGATAATCTCAAATTAACATCACCTAAGATTCAAAAAGACATTGTAAGTGTTGCTTCAAACAAAACAATAGGTGTTATCATTAGAGATTTAGGGGATTCATTATTCTCTAAAAAGATTGATAAATCTCGTGATATCTCTAGGAAGTAACAAAGGGTTGTTGTCATATGTTATGTTAACAAGAATGGACTTGTTATGGAGCGTTTCTAGGTGTTGAACACGTTACCAATACCACAACTCTCTCACTCAAGGCAACACTTGATAATTTCTTTTCAAGGCATGGATTGAGTTTTTCTAGACTGTGAGGACAAGGTTATGATGAAGCTAGTAATATGCAAGAAGAATTTAATGGTTTGAATACGTTGATTTTGAATTATAATAGATGTGTTTATTATTTTCATTTTTTTGCCCATCAACTCTAGTTGATTCTTGTGGCTTTAGCAAAGAACCATGACGATGTTAATAATCTTTTTAATATCATGGGAGTTGTGGTTAATATTGCCAGTGTTTCATTAAAGCGTTGCGGTATTCTTAGAGTTAAACAAGTTTGTAAAGTTATTGAAGCTCTTTCTAATTGTGAACTTTCAAATGGAAAAAGGTATCAATCAAGAGACTAATTTGAAATGTGTCAGTGATGCGCGTTGAGGCTTGCATTATGGTATGTTAATGAGCCTAACCTTGATGTTTTCATCCATTATCGATATTCATAAAATTGTGGCAAAAGATGGGTCAAACTCTGAGCAAAAATTTTATGCAAAAAACATATTGAAATTGATGCAATCATATGACTTTGTGTTTAGTCTATTTTTTATGAAAGATATACTTGGCTTTACAAATGAATTTTTTCAAGCACTACAAAGAAAAAATCAAGATATTGTAAATGCTATGAATTTGGTTGAAACATGTAACAAACTTTACAATTGATAAGAGATAATGGATGAGAGACTTTATTAAGCAAAGTGTGTTCTTTTTATGCCAATCACTAAATTGATGTTCCTAATATGATGATATTTTTTTTATTCAAGGGCAATTACAACGTAAGGCTCAAGGTATCACAAACGTGCATCATTACTGCATTGAATTATTTTATAATGTCCTAGATATACAGCTTCAAGAGTTGAATAATCATTTCAATAAGGTAAACATTGAATTGCTTATTTGTTTGGCATGTTTATGTCCAAATAAATCATTTGTTGCTTTTGATAAACAAAAATTGATGTGTCTTGCCGAACTTTATCCAAAAGATTTTTCTGACTTAGAATTCATGACACTTGATTCTCAACTTAATGTTTACATTTTGGATATGCACTCTAATGTCAAATTTATGGGATTGAAGATTTTGCAAAAATGATGGTTGAAACTAAGAAGGATAAAGTGTTTCCATTAGTTTATTTGTTTATGAAATTAACATTGATTTTAGCCGTTGCCACCGCTAGTTTATAGAGAGCGTTTTCAACAATGAATTTTGTGAAGATTTGTTTGCAAAATTTAATGAGTGATCAATGGTTGAATGATAGCTAGTTGTGTATATAGAGAAATATGCATTTGATAGTATTGATAGTGAAGTCATCATACAATATTTTCAAAAGATGAAATCTCATAGAGGATAATTATAAATGTACTAGTTAATGAGAATTTTATAAATAAAAACTTGTACTTATTTTAAATTAAAATTATATTATTCTTCCAACTTTGATTGCCTACATTTCATTTTTGGCTACGCCCTTGCCAGAGAAGAGATAAAGACCGAGAATGTCGTCATTTAGGTCTGCACAACATTCTATGTCCGCGAGTGCTTCCTCACAATCTTTTAGAGGAAGGAATTATGTAGCATGGGGACATTTTAGGACATTGATCAAAATGGAGGGAAGATATTAACATGTTTATATTGTGGCAAGGTAACTAAAGGGAGGGGTATCTATCGAATAAAACTACATCTAGCACAAATAAAAGGGGAAGTTGGAAAGTGCGCAAAAGCTCCTTATGATGTTAGAGTCTAGATGCAAGAGGCACTAAAAGAAATTGAGGTAAAGAATAAAGGAAAAATTGAGTTTCGTAAGTATGCAAATCTTTATTGCGCTAGTGTCCATGGATTTGAGGGGATATGTTAGGCGAAGATTGTGAAGAGGTCCCTCTATCAGAAATGACCATGAATTAAGGTGTTACTAGTAGTAAAAAGTAATGTACAAGCACTAAAGGAAATAGACTTGTTGGGATTATAAATTATTTTGCTTTGAGACTACTCCTAAGTCTCAACTCTCAATTAAGAGTGTTTTGGTAGGAAAAAAAGCTACGTGGATTGAAGTCATGGCTTTTGCAAGGTTTTTTTTTATGATGCTTGCATCCCTATTAATGTTATAAATTCAATTTATCATCAGCCTTTTGTGAATGTTATAGCTACAATGGGTCCTAAGTATAAACACCCAACTTATCATGCTATACGTGTTAGTTTATTGACAGATGCTAAGAAGGAAGTGTAGTTACTTGTTGACAGTTATAGGAGCACTTGGGAAGATGTTGGATGGACATTGATGGCTAATGGATGGACTGATAATTCACATAGGTCATTGATTAATTTTCTTGGGTATAGTATCAGTGGATGTTTCAGATGTTGTAAAAGACGCCGAGACACTATTCAAATTGTTTGAGGAAATTGCTTTATGGATTTGACCAAAAAATATTGTCCATGTTGTCACAGACAATGGATCAAAATATAAAGTTGTTGGAAGAAACTATTAATTGATCGTCTTGTGCAACACATTACATAAATTTGATGTTAAAAGATATGGCTAAGATGGATATCATAGTTAGACAAAGTTTTTATTTTTTTTATTTTTTTTATTTTTATGACCAGGAGTGTTCGGAACAGTTCACGCACACCTCAACTAATCCCCGAGACCTTGAAACTACCAGCTAGTTCCAATGACNTGTTGTCACAGACAATGGATCAAAATATAAAGTTGTTGGAAGAAACTATTAATTGATCGTCTTGTGCAACACATTACATAAATTTGATGTTAAAAGATATGGCTAAGATGGATATCATAGTTAGACAAAGTTTTTATTTTTTTTATTTTTTTTATTTTTATGACCAGGAGTGTTCGGAACAGTTCACGCACACCTCAACTAATCCCCGAGACCTTGAAACTACCAGCTAGTTCCAATGACTATCTTCATTAGCAATTGAGGAGGAATTCGAACTCATGACCTCTTAAGTAATACATTCAAAAGTCCTTATCGGACCACTCGGCCTTCCATGTTTTATATGATCAAACCTTGTTATAAAATATTTAATCTATTTTAATTTTATCCTTAGTAAATAAAATATGAGATCTATTAAATGAACAATGTTACACATCCAAATTAAGAGCTTTGGATCCTAACAAAGTTACATTAATTATAAAAAAATAAAATTTTATCACATCAACCTTTAATTAATGTAATACTGACGCAATAGCAGTTACCTTAATTTGGATCAAAATTTATATATAATAATATTGAAATTAGATATAGGGTATCAATAACATTCCTCTTTATTAAATTTCATTTTTTAGTGTTTCATAATGCATGTGATATTATTTACATAAATAGTGTTTTGAAAATGAAAATGGTGAAAAATTGCTTGCATAATTGACTAAAAATGACAAGACTATTCATAAAGTAATTAAATAACTGAGACACAATCGCATAACAATATTACACAAATTTTGTATGACCAAAATTAGAATAAAAGAGAAATTAAATAAAATTAGCTAAATTCTAACCGCCATTTTACGTAATAAAAACAATTTTATGAACGACATATTTTAAAGATCTTGGCGGGTAATGATATCAAAAGTGAAAATTCTTCCCGCCATTTGTTTTATGTCATTTAAATTATGTCAATTGAATAATAATTTCCCAAATTTGCTTCATCTAAGTTATTAACAGAGGCAGCTTATGAAGTCTCTGGATCGGATTTCACTCTGAGTTGACTCGATACTCACTGAGTCACTCGTTCTTTCTTTTTTTATTTGTAAAGCGCCGAAGTTATAATTGTTACTGTTTATTTGGCGGTTTCCGAAGGGAGTGGTAAATCCTGTGAAAGCACATCCATTTTGAATTTTTTCCAATCGATTTGATTTTGGCTGATATTCGCAAGATTTGAGGGGCCTATTTAAATAAATCCTCATCTCTGATCTCTAAAATTTTATCTTGATTTGGAGTTTAAATTAAATATATAATAAGCAGGTAATGAAAAGTTCAAATGAAAATGTAGTATAAATGAAAATGCAGTATATATCCAAAGGGATACTTTAGTTGAATATTTGTATAAGCCATTCTACTTCGATTTCTGAAATTAATAATTTTAATATAAACACAAAAAAAGTCATTGAATTACCCCTAAACTATCATAATATTTGTTCGTTTGATTTGTCATTCAAAAATAATTTTCAAAAATTAAAACTTGATTCAAATTTTTTAAGTTATATTTCAATATTTGAAAATGTGATTGATATAATATTAATTTTTTTCAGATCAGAAACTATAGAATATTTTGAAAACGATTTTTAGTTATTTTACAATTTTATACTAGTTTTTAGGATTTTATTTGAAAATTGTTTTAGAAAACAATTTGACTCATTTTAAATTTTTAATCAAACGCATTTTCATAAGATTTATTATATTTATTATTTTCAAAAGCAAAAAATTGTATTTAAATTATACATCAAAGAGGGTTGACTTAGCATATAATAACTGTTTTTTTTGTATAGTTTTTACAGTTTTTTTTTTTTCGGTAATAACAATTTCATTATTTAAAATATTATTGGTATTGATTTATGATATTAAATGTAAGACTTGTAACATTGAGCATGAAGACAGTAACATGGAACAAAAAAATTATAGCATTTACTATATCACTCTTGATTTACAATAATGCTACACGTATGTAGAGAGCCTACATGAAGATGCCCTCACCAGAGCATTACTATTATTTTTTTTAATTCAAAAATTCTTCCACTCCATAAAAATATTTTCCACAACTCGAACGAGTCAGAACACCGAGTTTACGAGTCAAGAGTCGAAAACTCAAAACTACCACGAGTAGTTTAACTCGGTACATCAAGCATGGAGAGGCTTTCTTTTTAGGGTTTCTCTCCCCTCCACAAACACAAAAACAGAGAGCATAAAAGACATATCTGTAATGGCGGTTATCAAACCCTAACAAGGTAAAACCTCTCTCTGTGTTTCTCTCCAAACAAATAGAAATATAAATCAACGTATACATATAAAAATCGTTCAATCTATCACTCTATTTCTCCACTTACCACTCGATCACTCTCGATTTCGAAAAAAATCGATTCTAATCCCTATCTATCTCTCGGAACACAGAATTTTATGAAATTTGGTTTTCCAGCAGTTAGTTTAACTAACTGTTGATTTATTTGTCTTGATTTGTTTCATAGGATCTGTGAAGATTCTGGATCTCCGAGTTATTGAAACGAAGCATTAATCGTGTCTGCAGCAAATTGTTCGATTTTTTGGAACATAGAGTTATTTATAGTGAATTTAGTTGAATCTAGGGTTTCGATTTGATTTGATTTGTTATCGATCTAATGGAGGTTAAGGTGAGTAGACCTAGGGGTAGACCGAGGAAAAGAAAGAGACCAGAGGATGAAAATGTTGTGGTCACGGATAAGAGACGCGGTTTTGTTGAGGTGAAACCAATTCCGTTAGTTGGTAGATATGTGCTGAAAGAATTTGCGGGAAATGGTATATATTTAGGGAAAATTGTTTATTATGAGAGTGGATTGTATAGAGTGGATTATGAGGATGGTGATTGTGAGGATTTGGATAGCAGTGAGCTACGTCAGTTCCTTGTAGGTGAAAAAGATTTTGATGATGAACTAAGTAGAAGAAGGGTGAAACTAGATGAATGGATCTTGAAAAGGAGTGTCAAGAAGAAGCAGGATGATATAGAGAAGAAAGATAGGGATTTAAAATGTGAGGTGGACAAGGTAGAAGTTTCTGTTCTGAGTGACGTGAGTGGCAGATTGATGGTTGATGACGATGAGGAACTAGTTGAAGGTGATGTGGATTCGTCAAGTGATTCGTGTGAGCATGTGCGTGACATGGATGCCAGTTTGGAGGCTGAAGCCCCACATATTCCTCCTCTTCAACTGCCACCATCTTCGGGGACTATTGGTGTGCCAGAGGAGTATGTTTCACAACTTTTTTCAGTATATGGGTTCTTGAGGTCTTTTGGTATTCGACTGTTTTTGAGCCCATTTGGATTGGATGATTTTGTTGGGTCACTAAATTGTTGTGTTCCAAACACATTGATGGATTCCATTCATGTGGCTTTGATGCGTGTGTTGAAGCGTCATCTTGAAGCACTCTCTTCTGATGGCTCAGAGCTTGTATCAAATTGCTTCAGGTAATATATATATATTTGTTAGTATATCAGCGTGTTAATATGAGTGCACTTATTGGAAATGATGTTTTTCATTAGTGTTTGTAGTTGAGTATAATATATAACTGGTTACTAAAATAGAATGTATGCACTGGTTAGATTTTGAATGTTTTGGATCTTTAGAAAAAAATACTGTAACTCTTACTTGTGCAGATTACTTTGACCGTATGATTGAAGTGCTTTTTGTTTTTCATTCTTAGAACGAGAATGTGTCAGCTTTAAAAAGTTTTTACATAGCATTATTTTTATCCCAATAACATAGATTTGTGTTAGATGCATTTTTTTTTTTTTTTTTAAATGAGGAATCATTCTTTATGCAGGTGCATGGATTGGAGCTTGCTTGATACATTGACTTGGCCTGTTTATGTAGTCCAGTATCTCACCTTAATGGGATACACAAAAGGACCTGAGTGGAAAGGATTCTACAACGATGCTTTAGAGAGGGAGTATTATTCCTTATCTACAGGAAGGAAGTTGATGATTTTACAAATCTTGTGTGACGATGCATTAGATTGTGGAGAAATACGAGCTGAAATTGACATGCGTGAAGAATCAGAAGTTGGGATAGACCCTGATGCAGTTGTAACTAATGCTCCAGAAAATGGACCCAGAAGGGTCCATCCTAGGTATTCCAAAACTTCAGCTTGCAAGGGTAGAGAGGCTGTGGAGATCATTGCAGGAAGCAATGAGACAAAGTCTGCTTGTAAAGCAGGGGACGTCGATGCTCCTGACGATGATGTGGATGGGAATGGTGATGAATGCTGCATTTGTGGCATGGATGGAACTTTGCTTTGCTGTGATGGTTGCCCGTCGGCATACCATACAAGATGTATAGGTGTTGCCAAAATGTATATACCAGAAGGCTCATGGTATTGCCCGGAGTGCACAATAAATAAGACGGGTCTGATTATCACTATGGGAACATCACTTAGAGGAGCAGAAGTTTTTGGCATTGATTCATATGAGCAAGTCTTCTTGGGTACATGCAATCACTTAATGGTGTATGTTTTCTACACCTTTTTACATCCTACCCCTTTTTGTAGACTACATTATTTATTTAATTTGATGGACCTTTATGCTCTCCTTTTCTCTATGAAACATGTATCATTATACTCTATTATTGCTTTTTGCCCTTGACCTGAAATTTATATGCAACTCTGTCTTTATGCATTATTCTGGACTTCATGGTTTTTTATTTATTTTTCCCTGAAACATGTCTAAGTGCCTTGTATGCTGTTTTGCAATTGATAATTGCAGGCTCAGTACATCCAATAACACTGAACCATATTTTAGATACTACAATCCCTTTGACATCCCAATGGTCCTGCAAGTGCTTTTATCATCTGCACAACATATATCATCGTACTCAGGAATATGCAAGGCAATTCTACAGTATTGGGGCATCCCAGAAGGTGTCATTGATCCCATGGGAGTGATAAAGGCAGATGAAAAGTTTTGTAGTCTATCACCTCATCCTCCTGTCAAGGAAAGCTGTGGAGTTACAGATATGGTTGAAGCTGAGAATGCATGTAGTAACAATGGAAGTAATTTAGATAATGTGGCAGTTTCAAGTTTAGGTACTTCTGTGGACACAATGACCCAACCCAACCTTCCTGTTGGTCAGAGCAATAGTTTAACTGTAACAGAAAAAACAAATATGAAGCTACATGGACATATTAAGATGGAGTCTGCCATGTCTACTGGTTCGATCACCCAGCAAGCTGAACCATCTGATCTAACCTACCAAAGCTTGGTCGACAGGTCAAGTGCAATAGACTTTATGACGTGCACCTCACGAATCAGTAATGAGAGTTATAACAGGCATGAAAGCTCATGCTTACCGGCAAATATGTTCTTCCAAAGCAAGGAAGGAAATTATGCAGGTTTTTTAAGAGGTGGAAGAAACTCTGCTGGTAATTGTGCTTACATGGGATCCAATTTCAAACCCCAGGCATATATAAACCAATATATGCATGGAGACTTTGCTGCAGCTGCTGCAGCTAAATTGGCTGTTCTTTCATCTGAGGAAAGCCAGGTTTCAGAGGCACTCAAATCAGGAAATGCCAGAAAAGTTATCTCTGGTAGCATTTTAATGCAAGCAAAAGCATTCTCGTCAACAGCCTCACGCTTTTTCTGGCCATGTCCGGAAAAGAAGCTTTGGGAGGTTCCTAGGGAGAGGTGTAGTTGGTGTTATTCTTGTAAAGCCCCAGCTTCAAGCAGGAGAGGATGCATGTTGAATTCAGCTATCACAATTGCCACTAAAGGTGCTATGAAGTTTTTTAATGGTCTTCATCCCCCGAAGATTGGGGAGGGGAGTCTTCCTACTATTGCAGCATACATATTATACATGGAGGAGAGCTTATGTGGTCTTATGAAGGGCTCCTTTGTGAGTTCAAGTTATAGAAATAGATGGCGTAAACAAGTTCAAGAAGCTTCTACATTCAATTTGTTAAAAGGCCTCTTACTTGAAGTGAGTCTTTCTTCTTTAACCCCCTAATTTCTTGGCATACTTAATTATTAAAACAGGCATTTTGCATGAACTAGTTTAGCTTTTTATTATTGTTTGAGGTTCCTGCTTATTTTATAAGTAGGTGCCTATTTTTATTCAGTTTGATAGAATGTTTTCTTTTTCCAAAGATGAGGCATATATTTTTGGCAACAATCTTCTTGTCCTCAGTCATGTCAAAAGTTTGATCTTTTCCCTTGGAAGGCATATTACATTCTTTATGCATATGCTTTATGTATGTTGCATTTTATGATGTCATGATCTTCATTTGCAGCTTGAGGAAAACATCTGCCTTATCGCTCTTTCTGGGGACTGGATTAAGTTGATGGATGATTGGCTGGTGGACTCTACCATGATTCAAAGTGCTTCATGCAATGTTGGAACAACAAGGAAACGTGGACCCAGTCGGAAGCGAGGTCGGAAACAATCTGGTGTATCAGAAGATACAGCTGATGATTCCAATGACCAAAGTTTCAGCTGGTGGCAAGGGGGGAAGTCAGCAGATGTTATATTCCAGAAAGCAATTTTGCCACGTTCAATGGTTAGAAATGCAGCTCGCCGAGGTAACTTCTGTACTGCACAGAAATGTTGACAAATTTTGTTCCACTATTCATTGCAGGCATCTTTCATCAATAATTTTCATATTTTATATTAAATAGGGAGAAAACTAATACTCATGATTTTTGGCTTATCAGGTGGTGTGAGAAAATTTTCCAATGTTAATTATGGTGATGGTTCTGAGTTTCCTAAAAGAAGCAGGCAGTTGTTTTGGAGAGCTGCAGTGGAAAGGAGTAAGACTGCTTCGCAGCTTGCACTTCAGGTTTGTCATTGTTTATATTATGTGATTTCATTCATTTTATATTCTTCATCCTCAATTTGTTTTAGCGTTGTCACTTTGGTCTGACTACATAATTGATTTCTCTGGTTGTATTTCTGAAATTGAAGGTATTTGGAATTTTTGCATCAGGTTAGATATGTGGACCTTCATGTTAGATGGAGCGATCTTGTCCGTCCCGACCAGAATCTCCAGGATGGAAAGGGTCCAGAGACAGAAGCTTCTGCTTTCCGAAATGCAATTATTTGCGATAAGAAAATTGTGGAAAACAAGATCAGATATGGAGTTGTTTTTGGGAATCAAAAGCATCTTCCTTCACGTGTTATGAAGAATATCATTGAAATAGAGCAAAATCAAAATGGAAAGGAGAAGTATTGGTTTCCTGAAACTCGCATTCCCTTATATCTGATCAAAGAGTATGAAGAAAGCAAGGATAAGGTTATTTTTCCATCAGCAAAGAAGCCGTCAGATGAATTGTCTGAGTTGCAGAAAAAGCAGTTGAAAGCTTCCCGAAAAGACATGTTTTCCTATCTTGTCTGTAAGAGGGATAAGCTGGAGAAGTGTGCTTGTGCTTCATGTCATCTGGATGTTTTACTTGGGTAATTATTTTGTTTTATTTTACATCTTTCACTGTTTTGGTTCTTCCCACCTACTTGCTCTATGCTCATTAGTCTTTCTCTGGTGTAATTTTCAGGAATGCGGTCAAGTGCAGTGCATGCCAAGGTATAATAATTACTAAGCTTCCATTTTTACTTTCAGAATTCTCTTTAGATTCCCAGTTGTTAATCTATGCTTGCTTGTGCGTTTTAATATCCATTTCAAAGAGTGTGCCTATAATGTAAATATCGGAAGTTTTGGAATTTGCCACATGACATCCAATTATTACCCTCCTTTCTTCTACAACTACTTTGATTGACTGTCTAAATTTACCTTCTGTTCTGTCTATCAAGGATTACTAAAGAATAGGGCATGCTTTTCTGAGATATTGTTTTATCTACAAAATGTAAAATTGCTTTTTTTTTTTTTTTAAATGAGGAATCATTCTTTATGCAGGTGCATGGATTGGAGCTTGCTTGATACATTGACTTGGCCTGTTTATGTAGTCCAGTATCTCACCTTAATGGGATACACAAAAGGACCTGAGTGGAAAGGATTCTACAACGATGCTTTAGAGAGGGAGTATTATTCCTTATCTACAGGAAGGAAGTTGATGATTTTACAAATCTTGTGTGATGATGCATTAGATTGTGGAGAAATACGAGCAGAAATTGACATGCGTGAAGAATCAGAAGTTGGGATAGACCCTGATGCAGTTGTAACTAATGCTCCAGAAAATGGACCCAGAAGGGTCCATCCTAGGTATTCCAAAACTTCAGCTTGCAAGGGTAGAGAGGCTGTGGAGATCATTGCAGGAAGCAATGAGACAAAGTCTGCTTGTAAAGCAAGGGATGTCGATGCTCCTGATGATGATGTGGATGGGAATGGTGATGAATGCTGCATTTGTGGCATGGATGGAACCTTGCTTTGCTGTGATGGGTGCCCTTCGGCGTACCATACAAGATGTATAGGTGTTGCCAAAATGTATATACCAGAAGGCTCATGGTATTGCCCGGAGTGCACAATAAATAAGACGGGTCTGATTATCACTATGGGAACATCACTTAGAGGAGCAGAAGTTTTTGGCATTGATTCATATGAGCAAGTCTTCTTGGGTACATGCAATCACTTAATGGTGTATGTTTTCTACACCTTTTTACATCCTACCCCTTTTTGTAGACTACATTATTTATTTAATTTGATGGACCTTTATGCTCTCCTTTTCTCTATGAAACATGTATCATTATACTCTATTATTGCTTTTTGCCCTTGACCTGAAATTTATATGCAACTCTGTCTTTATGCATTATTCTGGACTTCATGGTTTTTTATTTATTTTTCCCTGAAACATGTCTAAGTGCCTTGTATGCTGTTTTGCAATTGATAATTGCAGGCTCAGTACATCCAATAACACTGAACCATATTTTAGATACTACAATCCCGTTGACATCCCAATGGTCCTGCAAGTGCTTTTATCATCTGCACAACATGTATCATCGTACTCAGGAATATGCAAGGCAATTCTACAGTATTGGGGCATCCCAGAAGGTGTCATTGATCCCATGGGAGTGATAAAGGCAGATGAAAAGTTTTGTAGTCTATCACCTCATCCTCCTGTCAAGGAAAGCTGTGGAGTTACAGATATGGTTGAAGCTGAGAATGCATGTAGTAACAATGGAAGTAATTTAGATAATGTGGCAGTTTCAAGTTTAGGTACTTCTGTGGACACAATGACCCAACCCAACCTTCCTGTTGGTCAGAGCAATAGTTTAACTGTAACAGAAAAAACAAATATGAAGCTACATGGACATATTAAGATGGAGTCTGCCATGTCTACTGGTTCGATCACCCAGCAAGCTGAACCATCTGATCTAACCTACCAAAGCTTGGTCGACAGGTCAAGTGCAATAGACTTTATGACGTGCACCTCACGAATCAGTAATGAGAGTTATAACAGGCATGAAAGCTCATGCTTACCGGCAAATATGTTCTTCCAAAGCAAGGAAGGAAATTATGCAGGTTTTTTAAGAGGTGGAAGAAACTCTGCTGGTAATTGTGCTTACATGGGATCCAATTTCAAACCCCAGGCATATATAAACCAATATATGCATGGAGACTTTGCTGCAGCTGCTGCAGCTAAATTGGCTGTTCTTTCATCTGAGGAAAGCCAGGTTTCAGAGGCACTCAAATCAGGAAATGCCAGAAAAGTTATCTCTGGTAGCATTTTAATGCAAGCAAAAGCATTCTCGTCAACAGCCTCACGCTTTTTCTGGCCATGTCCGGAAAAGAAGCTTTGGGAGGTTCCTAGGGAGAGGTGTAGTTGGTGTTATTCTTGTAAAGCCCCAGCTTCAAGCAGGAGAGGATGCATGTTGAATTCAGCTATCACAATTGCCACTAAAGGTGCTATGAAGTTTTTTAATGGTCTTCATCCCCCGAAGATTGGGGAGGGGAGTCTTCCTACTATTGCAGCATACATATTATACATGGAGGAGAGCTTATGTGGTCTTATGAAGGGCTCCTTTGTGAGTTCAAGTTATAGAAATAGATGGCGTAAACAAGTTCAAGAAGCTTCTACATTCAATTTGTTAAAAGGCCTCTTACTTGAAGTGAGTCTTTCTTCTTTAACCCCCTAATTTCTTGGCATACTTAATTATTAAAACAGGCATTTTGCATGAACTAGTTTAGCTTTTTATTATTGTTTGAGGTTCCTGCTTATTTTATAAGTAGGTGCCTATTTTTATTCAGTTTGATAGAATGTTTTCTTTTTCCAAAGATGAGGCATATATTTTTGGCAACAATCTTCTTGTCCTCAGTCATGTCAAAAGTTTGATCTTTTCCCTTGGAAGGCATATTACATTCTTTATGCATATGCTTTATGTATGTTGCATTTTATGATGTCATGATCTTCATTTGCAGCTTGAGGAAAACATCTGCCTTATCGCTCTTTCTGGGGACTGGATTAAGTTGATGGATGATTGGCTGGTGGACTCTACCATGATTCAAAGTGCTTCATGCAATGTTGGAACAACAAGGAAACGTGGACCCAGTCGGAAGCGAGGTCGGAAACAATCTGGTGTATCAGAAGATACAGCTGATGATTCCAATGACCAAAGTTTCAGCTGGTGGCAAGGGGGGAAGTCAGCAGATGTTATATTCCAGAAAGCAATTTTGCCACGTTCAATGGTTAGAAATGCAGCTCGCCGAGGTAACTTCTGTACTGCACAGAAATGTTGACAAATTTTGTTCCACTATTCATTGCAGGCATCTTTCATCAATAATTTTCATATTTTATATTAAATAGGGAGAAAACTAATACTCATGATTTTTGGCTTATCAGGTGGTGTGAGAAAATTTTCCAATGTTAATTATGGTGATGGTTCTGAGTTTCCTAAAAGAAGCAGGCAGTTGTTTTGGAGAGCTGCAGTGGAAAGGAGTAAGACTGCTTCGCAGCTTGCACTTCAGGTTTGTCATTGTTTATATTATGTGATTTCATTCATTTTATATTCTTCATCCTCAATTTGTTTTAGCGTTGTCACTTTGGTCTGACTACATAATTGATTTCTCTGGTTGTATTTCTGAAATTGAAGGTATTTGGAATTTTTGCATCAGGTTAGATATGTGGACCTTCATGTTAGATGGAGCGATCTTGTCCGTCCCGACCAGAATCTCCAGGATGGAAAGGGTCCAGAGACAGAAGCTTCTGCTTTCCGAAATGCAATTATTTGCGATAAGAAAATTGTGGAAAACAAGATCAGATATGGAGTTGTTTTTGGGAATCAAAAGCATCTTCCTTCACGTGTTATGAAGAATATCATTGAAATAGAGCAAAATCAAAATGGAAAGGAGAAGTATTGGTTTCCTGAAACTCGCATTCCCTTATATCTGATCAAAGAGTATGAAGAAAGCAAGGATAAGGTTATTTTTCCATCAGCAAAGAAGCCGTCAGATGAATTGTCTGAGTTGCAGAAAAAGCAGTTGAAAGCTTCCCGAAAAGACATGTTTTCCTATCTTGTCTGTAAGAGGGATAAGCTGGAGAAGTGTGCTTGTGCTTCATGTCATCTGGATGTTTTACTTGGGTAATTATTTTGTTTTATTTTACATCTTTCACTGTTTTGGTTCTTCCCACCTACTTGCTCTATGCTCATTAGTCTTTCTCTGGTGTAATTTTCAGGAATGCGGTCAAGTGCAGTGCATGCCAAGGTATAATAATTACTAAGCTTCCATTTTTACTTTCAGAATTCTCTTTAGATTCCCAGTTGTTAATCTATGCTTGCTTGTGCGTTTTAATATCCATTTCAAAGAGTGTGCCTATAATGTAAATATCGGAAGTTTTGGAATTTGCCACATGACATCCAATTATTACCCTCCTTTCTTCTACAACTACTTTGATTGACTGTCTAAATTTACCTTCTGTTCTGTCTATCAAGGATTACTAAAGAATAGGGCATGCTTTTCTGAGATATTGTTTTATCTACAAAATGTAAAATTTAAAAAAAAAAAAAAAAAAAACTATATCATTAAAAATCTGAAAAGGTTTTAGAAGAAGTTTATTAGTGCCTTTATGTATTGATGGATTATGTTATGAAATGCTGAAATCATCTGGCCTAAAAAAGACAGTTTGTAAAAGACCCTAATGGGGAAACTTTGCTATTTGCTACATTGGCTTTAATTGGAATATAATGGGCCTGTTTAATTTGTGATTTAAAAAAGTAATAAAAAAATTATACAAGACAAAAAGTTGAGTTGTATTTTTAATATTTTTAAAATCTAAAAATACATCTGATATAATATTTATTTATTTTTGGAAATATCATTGGTATAGTATCTTAAAACAGTGAAAATTTGGATATTTATTTGGTTAACATGTTGTTAGAAACACTTTTCTTCCAAATATCTTTTATTAACATAATCATAACATTTAACAAAATGAAATATGATTGGTACATTATACTGAACTGAGCATAGTCATGAGTGTTTTTATAGATTATAATTATGTAATAGTATTTAGACTAAATTTATTATATAGGTTCCACTGTAATTTTATAATATTTGGCTTTTTAATATGTAGGTACTATTGTTATATTATAGTAAAATACAAACATTTACTATATACTTACTTAAATAAATTGTAATTTCCTATGTATTTTTATGATTTAAAATCAATCTAATGAGAATACTGAAGATGAATGAATATTTAAGTGGTGTAATATTAGTCTTTAATATTTAATAAAATGTGAGAGATATAAGAATCAACATAATATTTAGGTGTACATCATATAGAAGTTCTTATTTTGTTTTGTGGACAGGTTATTGTCATGAGGGTTGTACTTTAAGTTCAATGTACATGAATGGTGAAGTGGAGCCCTTGATCACCTGCAACCAGTGTTATCATGTCAAATTTCTTGCCCCGAGTCTAGTTCGCAGTGAGTCTCCAACTAGTCCCTTGCCCTTGCAACGGCAAGAATATCAAACTGCTATGACGGTCACTAAAGCAACACGACCTAATGCTTTTAGCCAACCTTTAGCATGTGTTAAAACTGAGGAGAGTGTTACTGATGTTAAGCAAACTACTTCTAATTCTAATTTGGCAACGAAAACCCGAAGTAGAACATTGTCTTGGGGAATCATATGGAAGAAAAAGAACATTGAAGATAAAGGTGCTGATTTCAGGCGTGCAAACATTCTCCTAAGGGGTAGCTCAGATGTACAAGGTTTAGGGCCTGTTTGTGATCTGTGTCAACTGCCGTACAACTCTGATCTGATGTATATTCACTGTGAAACTTGCGAAAGTAAGTTGCTTTATTCAATAGGTGCAATATGTTTTAAAAGGTGTATACTATCCTTATATTTACATTGGCACATTCGGTCTGTGATTATCTGCAGGGTGGTTTCATGCTGAAGCTGTTGAACTTGAGGAGTCAAAGCTTTCTGATGTAGTAGGTTTCAAGTGTTGCAAATGTCGTAGGATTGGTGGACCTGAGTGTCCCTACATGGATCCTGAACTCAAGGAAAAAAAGCGCAAGAACCGTCGCTTGAGGGCTCAAAAGCAGGGACAAGGCGCTATGAAGATGGAATCTGAGTTTGGCACCCCTTCTGAATCTAAGGAGTGTAAACCCACTACTCCAATGTATCCCATGGAGGAAGTATTTGTACCAAACACTGATCCTCTCCTTTTCTCTCTTTCAAAAGTTGAGCTTATCAAAGAGCCCAATTCAGAAGTGGGTTTTGGATGGAATGCTGCTGGGCCAGGGCCGCAAAAACTTCCAGTCAGAAGGCATGTGAAATGCGAAGAGGATGTTGATGGTAGTTCTATTGGGAATTATCTTTCTCAAGCTGAATTATCTATGCATTTTGAATCAAATAACGTCATGAACCCAGAGGAACCTTCAGTTCCGTGTGTGGGATGGGATACTTCTGCCAATGGCCTTGAAGGAGAGATGCTGTTTGACCTTGGAGGTCTTAGCTATGAAGATATGGAGTTCGAACCCCAAACCTACTTTTCTTTTTCAGAGTTGCTAGCAACAGATGAGGGTGGTACTTTGGATGGAACTGATACCTCTGGGGTTGTGCCTGGAAACCAGGAAGATATTTCTTTTTCAATTTCACAGGATATACTCCCAGAACATGGAATGGGTACATCTAATGATAAACATTCAAATTCAACTGTTGGTACAATGCATTGTCGAATTTGTTCAGATATGACAGAATCCCCTGATCTCTCATGCAAGGTTTGTGGGTTTTTGATACATCGCCGTTGTTCTCCTTGGGATGAGTCCTGTCACACAGAAGGAAGTTGGAGATGTGGGAATTGTCGAGAGTGGCGATAGCTGACTCCTTGTTTTTTAAAGGTTTTGTGGTGTTCTGTTTTTTCACACAGAGGGAGTGTTGTTTGATGACGATATGACGATCTGCAAGAATGTGGTTGAGCTGGCCTTACAAACGGAAATTGTACATCATTCTGAGGAAGAATGATGATCAACAGCTTAAATTATCTTCTCCTTGGGTGTTGAAATGGGAGAAATTTTGAAAACGCCAAGCGGTTTTTGCAGTTATATACATGGCTCCACTTGTCACGGCACTGGATATGAACTTTACTCTGACTGAATCAGTAAGTTCATGGAGATGCATTTTGTCATTTGGTGAAAGAAGTTGGGAGTTTTTACTCCCAATATTGGCCGTGTTAGTGGTGAAAATTATTTGTGGTGGGAAGTGGGAACAGTAGGAGTATTTCACAGGCTTAAAAGGTGATGTAGGTTGGTAAGGTAAGCATGCCTTTTTGTATTGTGCTTATCTGGTTGCATTGCATTGCTTGTACAAAAATTCGAAATTCCGTGGTATTTTTTGTTGAGATGAGATTATCAAAGATTAATAGAGCTACTTAACTATACAATTTAGCTTTCACACATGCCAAAGATCAATTTATATTTTCTACTAGTCTCCAATTGAATTGCTTTACCCTCACGATCAAACAAATCGGTAAATGTAATCCAACCCGAATACAAGGCTATATTAGTATATTTCGCCCCAAAACTTGGTATTGTATCTTGCATTATAGGACATATATAATATTATAAAAGTAAATGATATCAATTTAATTCTTCAAATTATTATCAAAACAATAATCTGGCCTAAAAAAAGACAGTTTGTAAAGGACCCTAATGGGGAAACTTTGCTATTTGCTACATTGGCTTTAATTGGAATATAATGGGCCTGTTTAATTTGTGATTTAAAAAAGTAATAAAAAAATTATACAAGACAAAAAGTTGAGTTGTATTTTTAATATTTTTAATATCTAAAAATACATCTGATATAATATTTATTTATTTTTGGAAATATCATTGGTAAAGTATCTTAAAACAGTGAAAATTTGGATATTTATTTGGTTAACATGTTGTTAGAAACACTTTTCTTCCAAATATCTTTTATTAACATAATCATAACATTTAACAAAATGAAATATGATTGGTACATTATACTGAACTGAGCATAGTCATGAGTGTTTTTATAGATTATAATTATGTAATAGTATTTAGACTAAATTTATTATATAGGTTCCACTGTAATTTTATAATATTTGGCTTTTTAATATGTAGGTACTATTGTTATATTATAGTAAAATACAAACATTTACTATATACTTACTTAAATAAATTGTAATTTCCTATGTATTTTTATGATTTAAAATCAATCTAATGAGAATACTGAAGATGAATGAATATTTAAGTGGTGTAATATTAGTCTTTAATATTTAATAAAATGTGAGAGATATAAGAATCAACATAATATTTAGGTGTACATCATATAGAAGTTCTTATTTTGTTTTGTGGACAGGTTATTGTCATGAGGGTTGTACTTTAAGTTCAATGTACATGAATGGTGAAGTGGAGCCCTTGATCACCTGCAACCAGTGTTATCATGTCAAATTTCTTGCCCCGAGTCTAGTTCGCAGTGAGTCTCCAACTAGTCCCTTGCCCTTGCAACGGCAAGAATATCAAACTGCTATGACGGTCACTAAAGCAACACGACCTAATGCTTTTAGCCAACCTTTAGCATGTGTTAAAACTGAGGAGAGTGTTACTGATGTTAAGCAAACTACTTCTAATTCTAATTTGGCAACGAAAACCCGAAGTAGAACATTGTCTTGGGGAATCATATGGAAGAAAAAGAACATTGAAGATAAAGGTGCTGATTTCAGGCGTGCAAACATTCTCCTAAGGGGTAGCTCAGATGTACAAGGTTTAGGGCCTGTTTGTGATCTGTGTCAACTGCCGTACAACTCTGATCTGATGTATATTCACTGTGAAACTTGCGAAAGTAAGTTGCTTTATTCAATAGGTGCAATATGTTTTAAAAGGTGTATACTATCCTTATATTTACATTGGCACATTCGGTCTGTGATTATCTGCAGGGTGGTTTCATGCTGAAGCTGTTGAACTTGAGGAGTCAAAGCTTTCTGATGTAGTAGGTTTCAAGTGTTGCAAATGTCGTAGGATTGGTGGACCTGAGTGTCCCTACATGGATCCTGAACTCAAGGAAAAAAAGCGCAAGAACCGTCGCTTGAGGGCTCAAAAGCAGGGACAAGGCGCTATGAAGATGGAATCTGAGTTTGGCACCCCTTCTGAATCTAAGGAGTGTAAACCCACTACTCCAATGTATCCCATGGAGGAAGTATTTGTACCAAACACTGATCCTCTCCTTTTCTCTCTTTCAAAAGTTGAGCTTATCAAAGAGCCCAATTCAGAAGTGGGTTTTGGTTGGAATGCTGCTGGGCCAGGGCCGCAAAAACTTCCAGTCAGAAGGCATGTGAAATGCGAAGAGGATGTTGATGGTAGTTCTATTGGGAATAATCTTTCTCAAGCTGAATTATCTATGCATTTTGAATCAAATAACGTCATGAACCCAGAGGAACCTTCAGTTCCGTGTGTGGGATGGGATACTTCTGCCAATGGCCTTGAAGGTGAGATGCTGTTTGACCTTGGAGGTCTTAGCTATGAAGATATGGAGTTCGAACCCCAAACCTACTTCTCTTTTTCAGAGTTGCTAGCAACAGATGAGGGTGGTACTTTGGATGGAACTGATACCTCTGGGGTTGTGCCTGTAAACCAGGAAGATATTTCCTTTTCAATTTCACAGGATATAGTCCCAGACCATGGAATGGGTACATCTAATGATAAACATTCAAATTCAACTGTTGGTACAATGCATTGTCGAATTTGTTCAGATATGACAGAATCCCCTGATCTCTCATGCAAGGTTTGTGGGTTTTTGACACACCGCCGTTGTTCTCCTTGGGATGAGTCCTGTCACACAGAAGGAAGTTGGAGATGTGGGAATTGTCGAGAGTGGCGATAGCTGACTCCTTGTTTTTTAAAGGTTTTGCGGTGTTCTGTTTTTTGACACAGAGGGAGTGTTGTTTGATGACGATATGACGATCTGCAAGAATGTGGTTGAGCTGGCCTTACAATTGGAAATTGTACATCATTCTGAGGAAGAATGATGATCAACAGCTTAAATTATCTTCTCCTTGGGTGTTGAAGTGGGAGAAGTTTTGAAAACGCCAAGCGGTTTTTGCAGTTATATACATGGCTCCACTTGTCACGGCACTGGATATGAACTTTACTCTGACTGAATCAGTAAGTTCATGGAGATGCATTTTGTCATTTGGTGAAAGAAGTTGGGAGTTTTTACTCCCAATATTGGCCGTGTTAGTGGTGAAAATTATTTGTGGTGGGAAGTGGGAACAGTAGGACTATTTCACAGGCTTAAAAGGTGATGTAGGTTGGTAAGGTAAGCATGCCTTTTTGTATCGTGCTTATCTGGTTGCATTGCATTGCTTGTACAAAAATTCGAAATTCCGTGGTATTTTTTGTTGAGATGAGATTATCAAAGATTAATAGAGCTACTTAACTATACAATTTAGCTTTCACACATGCCAAAGATCAATTTATATTTTCTACTAGTCTCCAATTGAATTGCTTTACCCTCACGATCAAACAAATCGGTAAATGTAATCCAACCCGAATACAAGGCTATATTAGTATATTTCGCCCCAAAACTTGGTATTGTATCTTGCATTATAGGACATATATAATATTATAAAAGTAAATGATATCAATTTAATTCTTCAAATTATTATCAAAACAATTATATGAAAACTTAAAATTACAGACGGAACAACTTAAAATTGATGTAACAATATAAAATTATTATCAGTTTTTATAGACCAATTTGTGAGATAATATATATTCATAGTGGGTTTGCCTCGATGAGATTATTCAATAAAATTTCTAATTAAATTCTTTACTTTTTTTTTTTTTTTAATATTTTCTAATTTTATCATGGTCAGCGTACATGTAATAGTTAGACTACTTCACAACACTTGCACGATAACGATATGCTTCTAAATTGAAATTATATGTACAGGAGAACCTCTATATAATGATACTCTATATATGAATAACTTTCAGATAGTAATAAAAAATTCTGGTCCTAATTTGGGTTATTTATAAATAAAAATAAATTTTATATTATAATAAATTATAATTTTTCTTGATCCCATATTAAAAACTTTGTCTTTATATAGTAATAATTATATGTATATTACAAAAAATATATGTTATGTTATATTAAAAGTTTAAGATGAAATAAAATATTTATATAAAGTTATTTGGAACAATGATTTATGTTTTAAAATTGTTACCGTATCTTTTATCTTACGGGTACGTAATAAACCGCCAGCATAAACACTTTCTTATTGAACCAAAATATTTCTAGCTCTCAAGTATGTTCAGAGCTTCTTGACATAAATTTTTTTATATTTTCGTACTATCATCCTCGGGATTATCTTCTTCTTCTTATCTAATTCAAGTAATGATTTCTTCTTTAGTTAAAATATGCACGACTTGTTGCTCATTTGGATGATTATGGAAAACATTAATATTCATTTGATTAGGATTGTAAGGTTATCGAATCTGATCACTCAATTTTACAGTGACTCTTTGATATCCATTTCCGTACTATTATAATACTACTAAAACAATGAATTAAAATTCTAATACTACTAAAACATGAATTATAAAATCAAAAATCAAAATAATAATCTTATAATTATACCTCTATTAAATTATAATCTCCTTATAATAATAAATTTAATTGGTTCCAACATTATGATTATAAAGAAGTTCTACTATAGTCTGTATGTGGATAAAATAACATAAATGCTCTATTATTTCCATCTATAATAAATTGACAAACAAATACAAACTATCACAACTGGTTCTACTTCATGCAATATCTTACAAATACTGTTTGTATATTTGTACTACAGAAACCAATCCAGTAAAACTGGGAAGAGAAAGAAAAAAAAAAAAAATGAAGAATAAGAAAAACCCTCATCCCAGAAAGACATAAAATGCTCACCAAGGCACAATCCAAAATTGTGCATAAAGAATCTCAAAATCCCGACCAACCCCTCTTCAAATTCCACTCAAAACACTAAGCCGATCACAAATTAGCTCAACCCTCTATTCCGACAGCCCCCGCATCAGGATTGATTTTCCTTATCCACCTCTTAACCGGAAGAATGGGCAGGTAGGTCGGACGTATAAATCAGGTTTACAAGTGTATATTGAACAAATTTTCACACATCAACCACAGCTACTTCATCACAGCAAACCAGCTAGCATTGCCCCAGGATCATTCGATGCTGCTGGTGTACTAGGTGGTTGGGCTACTGGAGAAACTGGCCTGGCTGGTGTACGGGGGGTTGCCATAGGAATGCTAACTAATTGCTCCTTGATGAACTCCTTCAACCTGCACAGCAACAGTCAGAGCAATTCCAAATGTTGTTTAAATATAAAGTTAGCCTATTAAGTACAGAAGACATACTCAAATGTTAGTGCAGGATCACCCGAGGCAACTGTCATACGCAACTGGGTTCTGTCTGCTGGATCTGTTTCAATTCTAATCTGTGTCAGAATAGAAAAGGCTGTCAATAATTTATTCTCTAATAGATTTACAGGAGAATTAACATAACGCATCATCTGCATTTTTTTGAGTATTTTCTTTTCTTTTAATAAGGTATTAAAATACATCAAAGAAATCAAATAGGTGCATCAATGAACCAGATAAATTCCAAAATAAATTAAAATAAAATAAAAACACAGAAATTGATTTCCCAAGTGCGTTACTCATTAACCAGAATGTTTATCTACAGTTACATATTAACCAAGGTATACGGGAGATAGATAGCTAGAAGTGAACATATTCCTTACCAAGCAGAGCATGGCCCGTGTACTCTCCGAATAAAATGTTGTGCTAGCAACCAGATTATTAGGATTAGGGTCCTGAAACAGATAATTAAACTGTGAACAAAATTTACATAATTGATAAAGGGCGGGCCAAGTCAAAAGGAAGAATGACTTACAAGTCCAGGACAAACTGTCACCCGATAACTGTTAAACAAATTAGCCATTTCAAGTAGAGGCATTGGTCGTACACCTCTCACCTGCACATTAATAGGAAAACGTTTATAAATAAAAGAAAAAAATAATTTAATGACAGAAATGTTGTTACAACAACAAAAAGAATATACAAACCACTTCTTGAAGCTTTAAAGGTGGGCCTGAAAGTGATCTCCACTGAGGGAAAAATTCTTCAGCGGATATAGTTATAGGCTGTAGAAATTTATTCAGTATAGCAGGAAGACGAAGCTTGACATTTACCTAGAAAAAAGGAAAAATATAAGAAACCAATAGGTATGCATATTACTTACTTCCAAGTTAAAAAAGACATAATAATAAACCAATATTATAACAAGTACCATATTGGTACCAAACTTGTAGGAAAAGTCAAGAACAGCGACATCCCTGCTAGGTCGGAGATTCATTATTTCAAGGGGGCATTGCACCTATTCAACCAAAAAGGAAAATATAAAATATCATGTAATAATAAAAAGAACACATAAAGTGTGGCCAGTATCCATGAAGCCAATATAAATAATATGCATAACAAGGGCTTCACCTGTGCTCGAGGAGGAATAGTTTCAGGAACTAAAGAAAGTTCCATCTTCAAATGGGCAGGAGGCAATATAATAGCTTGAACTGAAACAAGTGGAGAGGTGTTCTTGTTACCCAAGAAAAGTACTAGACGACCATGATGGCCTCGCCACTCTGCTTTAATACCAATCTGGGACACGTTTAACAAGCAAAATAAGTGTCTAATTAAAGCTTTATAAAAATAATCAAGTCAGCTCCAGGAATACATGGGAAAGCATCTGTAAGCTTAAATAGATGACTGTCAACATAAGATGTGGGGTAATAAAGAAAAGATCAAACCTGAATATAAGGATCCTCATAGAGAATACCACTATCCTTCAAGCATAATGCATGGAATCTTTCGGCAATATTTCCTATTGGCTGCAAAAGTGTACAACAGAATTAGCTAGTTAATGCAACCTAACAAGGTACAAGTTATGATTCCATTGCATAGAAGTACAAACCAAGATGTTTAGATATGATACCATGGAATCATTTCACCATAAAAAAGGATAGTTCTGCAGTTTATGTTAATGTTGCAAGGAAATTGAAAAGTACTTGGGAATTAGAAAATATAAATTTTTACTAAAAGACTTCAGGATATTCACCATAAAAGGAAAGTTCTGCAGTTTATGTTAATGTTGCAAGGAAATTGAAAAGTATTTGGTAATTAGAAAATATCAATTGTTACAAAAAGACTTCAGGATATGTTAATATCTTAACAAAATTTCATGTTATAAATTAACCTATAATGCAGGTGGCAGGAAAGAATGAAACACAGCCATACGTGAAAGAGAATATCAAAATTGTAAATTAGGAAAATTTCAGTATCCATGGGGAAAAAAAGGTGAAATTTTCTATAATAAAGTACTAGAATATACTAAATATCAGGCATTTCATGAATCCAATTTAACTAACTCCTTGAAAGTGAATAAACATGAATCACCAACAGAATTTATAACTATTAGTCCTCTGGTGCAAAAATGCTAGATTCAGAGGTGTTTGTACTAAGGAAGGATGATCAGGGAATATAGTCACAGTAGACAGGAGGGAGCCCATCTGGCAAGGTAGGCTCCAAGATAAATTTACAACCACTCCCATCTTCAGTCTTAGGACAAAAACAGAGTTCACAATGATATGACTATGCAGTACAACAATAGAAAGGGAGAAGTATAAACCTGAACAGCATTTGCCTGCTCTCCAACAGGTACAATGGCTGATCCATCCACTACAACCCCTTCCACTCCAGGGACCACATTTTGCTCAGATTGGACAGCAGGTCCAGGGGGACCTTCAATAGCCAGTGGGCCTAGAAGATCACCAAGAACATCTGCTGATGGAGGTTGAGGATCTGCTGATGGAGGCTGAGCATCTACAACGGTCAAAGTACCATTTGGCTGGCTTAATCCTGGGTCTGCTGAATGATGATCCTGTAAGGTAAAAACACAACAAATCACAATTATAACTGAAAGATGAATTTAAATAGCCTAACAAAGATTATAAGGAAGAATATGCCAATGAACTCTAGGGCTGACAAATAGATAGGCACTAACCACACTACTGCTCATGCTTGGCACCTTTACAAGGCTAAGCTGGCCAACTGGTGGGGTCCCATTGGCGGAGCTTTGATCAGTTACAACCAATGCATTTGACATCTGCTGCTGTTGGGTTCTCAACTTGATAGCACTTTGCTCTGCAGTGTCAACATCAGAATCTTCGGCCTTTTTGATCAATGCAGACTACATTTAGAGAAGATAACCGTTAGCATCAATAAAATCCAGTTGAAACCTTCAATCAAAATTAATGATGAACTATCCCCATGGTTGATAAGAATCAAACAATACCTGGCGCTCAGGGAATTTGGGCATTTCAGCCAAGATATCCATCAGAGCTGCCCCTTTTCTACTCAATGAAAAATACTCGACAGCTCGCTGTTGTATCTCAACATCAATGCAACTCTCATATCTACAACAAGACAGAACTGTATTAGAGGTACAACATTTGTGGACAATTAAGCTTAACTAGCGAAACCAAATACAGAGAAGTGATGCAAGGGTAAATCCCACTTGTTGAATATTGCCCAAATCAGATTCTGTAGTTCTGGATCAGCAGGTTGAGAGTGCATCAAGATCTTGGCATACGTTGAAAGAAGAATCGGAATGGTGGAGGTCCTGCAAACACAATGTGTGATTAAATGAAAAAACAAAAATTAATAAGACAATAAGAAAGGCAAGAATAGATTTAGTTCTTACGAAACAGTTGGAAGCTTTTCATGTATTATGCTAAATATTTCTTTTGGACTACACCCAGGTCGTCTGGCCAAAAGGTGGCTGTACTCTCCAAGAAGATAAGCGCTAACCTATAACAATTGCCAAATTGAGAAGTATTGATTATATCCAAATAGAAAATGTACTATGATACTAAAAGAAGGGGATTGTTGAAAATATTGTCAAACTCTAGTTTGAATTAACTAGTATATCATCAGTTGAATCTCTGAAAGAGAAGGAAAGGTTAACGGATCAAAATTGTAGTATAAAAGATCCATAAAATGCGTAAATGTCAGAGTTATATTAGCATAAGCATAGAACTAAAGCCAAAGATTGAAATTTGGAACATAATGTACAAAAATAAGTTTTCTCGCCAAAGTTCTATTTTATGTAAAATATTACAGCCATCTTGCTTCAATGATGGAAACGAATCTTGCCCACAAATTCTCATATTCACATATTGTATTTCTGATGTCAATTCCAGAATTGAGTAGAAAAAAAAAAAAAAAATCAAATTATGAAGTGAAAACCCAACCAGGAAAACTACTAACTCTATAAGGCCAACGATACAGAGTATACACGATTACTGTTCAAATGTAAACAAGCTAATGTGGAATATGAATCCAAGTCAAAGTATTCACACCTTGACCATTGTCTCATGTATGGCAGGCTTGTCAAGATACTCTCTGGCTTTTGCAGCTGCATATGGCTGATCAAATACATAGAGTAATGTTTCCATCAATATCATCTAAACACCATGTTGATAAGATGTATATACAAAATTTTGATCACCTGAAGGTCTTCATTATTTGTAACAAACTGCACAACACGAAACCATATGTCATCGCTAACAAAATCCCCAGCCTTGTCAATGAGCTGAAGGATCACATCCACGTACCTATGAAGAATCATATGGATGATATCATATAGACATCATTTTACAAAAATAATCTTGTAGCTTCAACAGCGCAGAATTACTTAATAACTACCGATCAAGGCAGCAGGTATAAAACTAAATTCCCAAAAGCTCCACAAGAATATGAAAACAATATAAACTTAGCTTATATCCTCCCGCATAACATTAACTAACTTCGATTTTAAAATCAATGATAAGCCTATCACATTCATTTTGTGTATCACTTGCATTGCATTATCCGATGGATGTACCTCCAAAATCAATCCTAGTCCTCTATTCCTATTAGGGCCGAGCATGTTAGCTTAATGTTTTTAATTGTCTGTCGGTCTACCATAGATATCCTTTTAACATAGCAGAGCTAAAATTATCCACAATTTTCTTAAAGTCTCTAAAGGAAGTCATTCTTACCATGAAAGATCAGGAGCAAATTTTTCTGCAAGAATAGCAGCTTTAAGGGAAAGTTCTTCACGCATTGCAAAGTCAGCAGAGCTGAGATACTGAAAACAGATGCAAATCAGTGGCATGCTCAGATTGTGCTTCAGATGATTAACACTTTCAGTAGATAACATAAAACAATTGCTAATATAAAAAGCATCCCAGAATCATACTAAACAACTAGACTATATTCACCATTCTATACCTGCAACAATTCTTCAACAATGTCCTTTGCATTTGAAACATCACACATTCCATATAGCAGATCAAGGGCACGTCTACGAATACTGGGGGAAATGTTAACCCAAGTTAGTAAAAGCACACATTCTCCATTACAGGACATTAAACATAACTTTCTGGAGATGAGAAACTTCATAAGTGAATACAATATGCACCAATTGTTAACATATACTTAGTTCGTGAAGAAATAAATAATTTTCCGAGGAGAATCACAGCCACATAAATCTTGTTCAAGAAAAAAGATGACTTATTGACAAGATATCAGTAACACCATCCATAAGTCCTGACACTCTCAGCAAGTAACCAAACCAGCTCAAGAAACTCAAATTTAACCTGATGTCGGGGTCCTTCAACGAGGTGATGATCTGAGCCTGATGTCTTTTGATGATATCTTGCACATCTGTTACCATTAACATCCGAGTCATATTTTCCTGCAACAGAGAATTGTAAAGTCTAATCAGTCAGTCATAGGCCAGCAACCAGGTCATAAATTGCCTACACAAAATACTGTATCTGAAAAGAAATAATGGATAAGGTTAGTGATTCAACAACTTACCAAGCCAAGATATCGAATATTTGGTTCACGCACTGCAATAAATTTTCCAAGTAGAGCAACACATTGGGACATCATCTCCTTCTCAGCATCAAGATGCATGACCTGTGATGGAAAATTAGACATGCAATTCTCAATAAAAGCTCTTCAAATTCCAAAACTATGTTTATATTTTTGCTAGGCAATTGAACTCAAAACCAACCTAGTCCATCACAATTGTTTTACCCTAGCCAATGCTGTAACAGTATATAGATTTTTCTTCTCATCAAATAATGAATTCTTACAAGAAGAATAATAGACCAGGTCCTAAATACATGTAATAACAAGGGAAATTGATTTCCAGAAATGAAGAGATGACAGTTTCATAACCATATTGAACTATCAAGCCAGGAATAGAGGGGCTTAAATTAAACAGTTCCCAATTTGCAGGCTAAAAGTCCTATTTGTTCCTTTTATGCATGAGAACACGAGAGAGAAAGATAAGTTTGTCCATCATCAATAAAAGTTCACTTCAACTAATATATCTAACCACACATAGTTGAAGAAGTGAGCAACATGCAGGAATGCGTAGCCCAAGTTTGTTTGTTTCAACATAAGTTTGCTTCCTGTCATGGAACCCCCCCCCCCCCAAAAAATGTTACTGAACTTGGAGAAAACTACTTGGAATCTGGATAAAGATACTGACATCTTAAAGTTTCAGCTAACTAAATATAAACATTGTCTAGAAAAAAACACTAATCTTATAGTAAATAGCAAATTTCATTCACAAAGAAAACACTTTCTGATGCAAACTTACAAGCAAGGGCTTCAAAGAGAACGGCATGTGATGCATTGTTCTTATTAACATTTTTACAACATCAGTTCCATCAATATCCGTTGTAACACCTAAAATCACAAATCCAAATCTCATTAGAGTCACCTGGCAAACAAGAGAAAGTTATTCCTTGGGAGAAGTTGAACTCGAACAATGATCTTTGGTGTTTGGATCTTCAATGGTGGGAAAATATGAAGTGCTCCATTGTCTTGACCTGTACTAACAAAACACTAATCAGCATCGGAGAACTTGTTAATTATACATACGTTACAAATTACTTAAGGCCAATTACATAATTTATGCTGCATCAAAAATAAATGTTAAATTAGCAAGACATGTTATTCAGAAATTGCAACAGCTACACTTTTAAAAACAGAATCTGTTCAAAAAAGGAGCATGTTGCAGCAAAGTACAAATTGATGATCATTTTTATGAGTCCATTATGAAAATTGAGCCATCAAAGAATGCCTTAGAAATAGTGTTAGGATGAAGACACGACAGACATCCCTTTTAATCAGTGAATGTGACAAAAGCTCACTGTTTCCAGAATGGCTAATTCACAAAGATTACAAATAAAACATCAGTACAATTTGATTTCCCCAGGAAGACCAAAGATGTTTGCGCATGCCTGTAATGACCCCTTAAGAGAATGGATCAGCACAAAAAAAAAAAAAAAAAACATATCAATTTAAAATTACTAACAATATTTTATTAAATGTTTTTCACTCTTCAGCTCTTGATCAGACACAGGCCAACCAATTTGACTGGATCTGAAAACCAAACTAGACTTCTAGTTTTTATATATTTGAAGTTCCAAACTTATTCATTCATTGAAGAGTCCACAACAAATCCAACTGATCAGACAGACCAATTAAACCACATTTCAGAACCAGTAACGATCACATGCAGATAAGTTGAACAAGGGGAGAAAATGAAGACAAACCTGAAGCCAGGGAGATGGGATACCATAGTAAGTGTATTCTTGAGGAATATCCTGGTTCCTAGCAAGCGCTCCAATATTTTAACACACTTTGGAAGAGAACTCCAATAGGATTCATGGTGATTAGACACAAAGCAACAAGAAGGCTCATAGAAGATGTCAAAACACCAAGATCTCGTTCATCCAAAAGTTGTGCCATCCGATCCGCCCTGCAAACCCAAAAGAAAAACGAAATCTACAAATTTAAACTCATTTAGAAAGTAGGTTGTCATGAAGAATGTGATATTCAAACATACCAGCCATCTACATTGACAACAATCCGGATTTTTCCTATACAAGCGCAGAGACATAGTGCAGCTTTTTTTCTCACAAGCGGTCTGCAGCTACTTGAAATCTAAGACAAAAGAATGGGTGTCACAACCAATCTTTGAAAGTCCAGATTAAAAACAAACATTCGAAATTATTCTTACAAGTAGTTTTTGAACATCAGGTGCCAAAGATTCTGCGAAATCTCTCCCCACCAATATTCCCAACCTAAAACAAAATACAAATACAAGTGGTAAAGGAAATCAGACAGCCAACACAACACAATACAATGCAATCTAACAATCCTAAGGGGAAAGAAGGATAGAAAAAATTATTCAAAGACGATATAATGACAAGTGACAAAAGCCAATTACTTCATACAAAACAGCTGATAAATCCAAGAAGAATGAGATAAAAAAGGAAAAACTGTAATATGAAATTTATAACATCCTAGACAAAAGGATATTGTACATAACAATCGGTCATACAAAATAAATAAAAACAATTATACTTTTTTTTTAAGAAACTATGACAACATCATTGATTGAAAAAATAGTTACAAACAAGATAACAAGTTGTCCAAAAAAGTCAAGGTCCATCTAAAGGATAACAAAAAGATATATACAAAATAGACCGAATAGTTCAATGAAAAGCTATGGACTACTCAAAAATCAACGACACACAAAATAAAACAAGACATACAAAGAATATCAATCAGCCAAAAAAGCTCAAGTCCATTTAAGAGATTAAAACATAAAGTTAATGCTTCTATGTGATAATAATTACTGTCAATAACTAAAAAGATGCTTGAAAATCTCAATCACGCTAAGACTTTCATCAGTAGTTCCTTGAAAAAAACATCAGCACACAGACCCACTTACATAGAACAAATATCCAGACGTCATGCTCTCAAATAGGCATCCTTTGCCTATAACAGAAGAAGCCCCAAACAATTGAAGAAATTTTATGAAGATGTTTCTTAATTGTCAAAGGTCTTAGAAAATATAATTAACTGGCGATGGCTCTATTAACTTGCCACTATGTATTTTGGAACAAGAAAGAAAGTGCTATACAAAAAGAATAAAAGTTCTAGCACAAGTTCATAGCAGGTTAATTCAAAACCCACATTTTGCTTCAGTAGTTGACCACCAATGCATAAGCAATGGAATGTTGTATGCATGGAAAATTGCTCCATGATAATCAATGAACTCCCAAAGAGCAACTTAAAGAAGTAAAACAAATATTTTTCCACTTAAATAAATTGAAAATTAAATGCAGCAGAATGGCTTACTACCTGATAGAAAGAACATATAGATAAAAATAAAAAGGAGGTTTTAAAGGGTTTCTTGCTAACATACCATAGTCAAGGCTAGGCACTGGAAAGTTTCATTGCGACCAATAATGTCATTCCTTACTGTATTTATCGCTAATCTCAGAAAATCATGATTCTCGTTGAGCAAGCATGACGTCACAATGTACCCAACCTGCAGCCAATTATAGCAAGGTAAAAATTTAAACAGTCACATTTCAGGCTAGTTATTTAAAAAAAGACAACTAGGGAGCATATAAGAATATCACAATGTATCCAATGCAACAACTATATCTTTTAAGAGAAAAACAAACTTTAATATGTAAAAAAGCTGCAAAACTAACAGATTCCAGAATTTCCAGGCCTCCAGTAATTTCACATACCATGATTCTGAGAGGAACAAAAATCTATACTCTATCAATCATATGATAAAAACTAGAAGAGGTTAGGTCAAAACCTCTTTCAAGTTAAGGTGAATAAAGAATTACAAGAAGCCTTAATATTGAATTGTTCAGCCACTATTTAACCCAAAAGCTTAAGCCCATAGCTAGGGACCCAACTATAGTATTTAAGCATTAACAAGGAGAAACTGAATTGCAAAGGACCTTACCTGCTTTTCTGGATACTTTGGTGCAGATATTAAAGAAACAGCTTCCATGTGACCAAAATCTACATCGTAACCCAGCATATAAATGTAAAGCATTTTCCAAACATATTTCTTCTTTTCATAAGGTGACAAACCCTGTTGAAATAGCATAACAATTCAATGACCAATTGCGAATGCTGTTTGAGATCATCAGCAGAAATCAAACAGATTTATAAAGAAAAAGGCGCAACATATAACCAATACTTTAAGGTTCAAAGCAACCAAAGTAAAACAGTGAAATGAATACAACTAGCAACTGAAAAGAGAGAGAGAGAGAGAGAGAGAGAGAGAGAGAGAGAGAACACATGTGATGCACAGACACATCAATTTTAACTTTAACAAATATGGCTATTTTCTTCAAGCAGATATGTGAGGAGATACTTTCCCATAAAAAGACATTACAACGTTAAACAAAGAAAGGCAAGGGGATACGCCAGGTGAATGAAGCTAACTTGAATATCAAGGCCAAAGTAATGCCAAAAGGATTACTCAATTCAAACGCATCCAAATGAAAAAGGGGGCAGAACCATAATTTATGTGATTGTATACAATCATTTAAAAATAAACAGGGATAAAAAAGATATGAAAGGAAGAGAAAAAACAAATCTCAAGTCCTAAAGCTCAAAGCATCAATCATGATTCAGAAAATTTTGAGTAACCTCAGAAGCATAATACAATTGATTAAACTTTAATGCTGTACCTGATCAAAATTAAATGGAGGAACACCAAAATGGTATCAAGTCAAAAACAAAGCACAATCATGTATTCATTGCCTTTTATACTAAAGGACCTGACACAAAAACCTCATAGCTAACAGTGAGGAATCGCTGATGAAAAAACTTAAGCCAATAAAGATAAGTGCTCTAAGATAGAAGGAAAGCTTGGACTTCAAAGATGCCAATGGCTGTGATCACATAATATTAGGAATATATATCATGTATGACTATATCCGTCACCAAACCATAAATGTAAGCCAAATTTGACCCAACACTTCAACTCTTTGCTCGTAGCTCTTATATCCATTATACTTTCGCCAAATTTTGACTAACTGGTCCGGGGGATATCCAATTGCAAATCTCTCATACTGTCAATAATTTTATGATATTACTATTCCAAGCTTTATTAATTACCATGTCCCGAACAGCTATAATATACCCTTCACTAAATCAATATTTTAAAAATAGGGACTACTGTTGCAACCTACAACTTAGTTAGTTAAGAAACTTATGAAATATAATATCCCTAGAAAAAGTTGAACCCTACATAGATCTTAACTAATCAACAGAATCTTTGGGGACCGAGAAACCAACTTGATGAGTAGCTCTGATTTCATATATTCTGATTGTTCTTGCTAATCAATCTCTATAAAACTTTCATTACAGCCTTATTTGTTAAAAGTACCTTATTGTTTTAGAATAAATTGTTGATGTACAAACACTTATGACATTGAAAAAATATAGAACACACATAAAATAAGACTTTTTCTCTCCAAACATAATTAGCTCAAACACACTTAGACCATTGATGTAAAGTTACCAATTGTACAGAATGTTAAATTACTGCAATACTTCTAGCATGTTTAGCTTAATAGTCTATTAGCTGTGTTTTATTTCTTGGCGATAGTAATTTTGAGCAAAATCCTTAATAAGGGGGCTTGCTACAAAATTGGTGTAACTCACAATCAGTTCACTGAAACTTTATATTTGTAGCTGGCTCCAAATATACATAATATCAGATCAGTACTCTAACTAGGTTAGTAAAGAGATCCAAAAACAGAGGGATGAAAGATAAAATCTTCAATAAGCAACCATGATTCTCAAAACAAAAATTAGTGGATTTAAACCAAGGCAGGTATGTATATGTTCTCAAATATTTATTGATGAAAGCAAACCAACTCTTTAAAATTATAATTACCTCAAATTTCTCACTATAATTCTCTATATCTCCATTAACATCTTCAGAAACACCACAAAGTGTGGCCACTTATAATTTTCCCAAAATAAGTCGTCACTCATTAAAATATCATCAACCTTTGGAGTCAATTGGCAGGCAAACATCATTTGGCAGTTTAATGCTAAGCTGAAGTAAGCTCTAACACAATGTGTGACAAGTTTAGACAAGCCTGTCTTTAGTAACTGAAATCCTCACTGGAGAATCGACCCTGCCCAGTATTTTATGGTCTTCTTGACAGTATTTGTTTCACTACATCTACTTTGATGGAATTCAGAGGCAAGGATACTCGCTCTCCACCTCCTTCACAACATCTACGTGTTCTAAGTCTAATTTTTAATGAAGTATATGTAACTCTAAGTCTAATTTTTAATGAAGTATATGTAACTCATTTTGATCAAAATCAATTGCTTACTGGTTTTTACCTATTGCATCTACTGATACCAAGAAGTGCAAAACAAAACTCTTTACCACCAAAATCTTCAATTATAATCTCTCTCTAGAGTATGAAACATACTTTCCACTACATCCTAACAATCCTATAAACCTTGCTAAATCATAGGCAATTCAACAATTAAAATCAGACCCTAATGCAATACTAATCCTAACTACCACTTCCGGCAACACATCCATCACAAGCACGTAGCAAAACAACACTTCATTTAAAAAAATAAAATCTGTAAACTAAAAATCCCACACTAATAATCAGATAAACAATAACTAACACAGCTCAGAATCTGAGTTAACGTTCTGTTCTCACAGCTTTTGTATCCAAAAAGGAAAATTAAAAATTAAAAATCAACAATTCTAATTTCTTAATTTCTTCTCATTTTTCCAGTAACAATCAAACTGTTACATCATTCTTTCAGATCAAAATTTTTAACTTTTTCGAACACAATTAATCACATACAGGTAAAAGCGAGGGAGAGATAGGGTTTTATTTAAAGAGTGTCTAACCTTTTCGTTTTTGAAGCGTGTGCGGACATTGCCAAGCTCTTTATCGACGCGGAGTCTCTCCGCCTCTTTGTTCTGGCAATTACGAATGTCGCTGATGAAAACGGAGAGTCCTCTCATGCCTGACAAAGCCATCTTGTCTCAGATCCACAAGCCCTAACAAAACTAAGAGAAAGAGAACACAATCTCTCTCTTTCTCTCTTCGGCTCCCAACCAATCTCAGATCCTCGCTCTCTCCTCCGCCGGATCTAACATATAATGTTTGTGTTACTACGAGATCTTGATGCACAGTTAGAGATCAACTTCAATTTTCAAAATACAATTCAATTCGAAGCCAAGAGAAAGCAATGTGAAAGTTAAAAGCTTGTAATGGAGAGAGAAAGTGAAGCAAAATTTTGGAGAAAGCCGTCCAGGAGCAGAGAGACGACTTTTATTTTAGTCATTTATTAATTAAATTTTATTTTCGTTTTATTTACTTCATCATTTCACTTTCAATTTTCACCTAATACTTTTGTCAGACTTCTTTTTTCTATTTCTTTTTTAAATTAATATCGCAAATTCTTCTTAATTCTCATTGGTTATCTTATAGTTTCTTATTGGGTGTGTTAGTCTGACAAAGACAAAGACAAATACAAATGAGGTATACAAAGACAATTGTTACCATTGATCTTCATTATTTCTCTCTCTTTTTTTCTGTTCTTTTTTTGTTTTTTTCTTTTTGTTGATATCACTTTGTAGCCCTCTTTGTATTGTCTTTGTAAGGATAATATTTTTCTTTCTTATTTAATGGATATGACTAACTCTGATTAGGTCTAAGCCTCCGTTTGGTATGGTTTCTCCGGTATAATCTATAAAATAAGAGTTTACTGTGAAACTTAAACGAGTAGAACTTGGATTATTATTATTATTTTGTGACTAAGAGATAGTTTACATGTAACTCAATTAATTTTTTGGAACNGTTAGAGATCAACTTCAATTTTCAAAATACAATTCAATTCGAAGCCAAGAGAAAGCAATGTGAAAGTTAAAAGCTTGTAATAGAGAGAGAAAGTGAAGCAAAATTTTGGAGAAAGCCGTCGAGGAGCAGAGAGACGACTTTTATTTTAGTCATTTATTAATTAAATTTTATTTTCGTTTTATTTACTTCATCATTTCACTTTCAATTTTCACCTAATACTTTTGTCAGACTTCTTTTTTCTATTTCTTTTTAAAATTAATATCGCAAATTCTTCTTAATTCTCATTGGTTATCTTATAGTTTCTTAGTAAACAGTGTTAGTGTTACAAACATAAATACAAGGTATACAAAGATAATTGTTACCCTTGCTCTTTATGATTTCTCTCTCTCTCTCTTTCCATTTTTTCTTTGTTTTTTCCTTCTTGCTAACATCACTTTGTAGCCCTCTTTACATTGTCTTTGTAAGGATAGCAATTTTCTTTCTTATTTAATGGATATGACTAATTCTAATTAGGTCTAAGCCTCCGTTTGGAATGGTTTCTTTGGTATAATCTATAAAATAAGAGTTTATTGTGAAACTTAGGCGAGTAGAACTTGGATTATTATTATTATTTTGTGACTAAGAGATAGTTTACATGTAACTCAATTAATTTTTTGGAACTTTAAAAATTTCAATCAAGTAAGGAGCTCCAGTAGTTATCTCTATTAGTAACTGAGGAATGACTCAAACTTAAGACCTTTTAAAATAATACACTCAAGAATCTATATCGAACTACTGAATCATTCAGAGATAGTTGAAAGTAGAGCCTTTAATCTAATTGTTTGCTTAAAAAAAATATAAAAGAAATTTCTATTAATAATTCACTAGAAAGAGCTTTAATATACCAATAATATTAGATGTACAAATAATTTATACAAAGTGATGTGATAGTAAATGAATAGAAGAGAGTGAATACAAAAAGTCAAACTCATTATATTCACTCACCCATTTGTTTTTTATCATATTACTTTGTATAGAAATTTTTGTAAATTTTTTTTATACATGCAGTATTACTCTTAATATATAAGACCCGAATAAGGCAACTTTATGAAATTAAGTAGGAATATTTTTTTTTTTTTAATTTGAGCATTTCCTATAAATAACTTATTTAAAATTCTATAAGCATTTTTCAAATACAATCAAATAATTTTAAAATTTTCAAAAGTGCTTATAACTTTAAATAAATTTTTTTTGTTAATCAATGGAAATCTAACCAAACAGGTTCTAATTATTATTATTATTTATATTAATAAATTATGTGGTTAATTTAAGATTTATCATATGGAAAAAGAAATCAGTGATACAATTGGATTTGAAAACAGTTTTCGGATAATTTTATATATTTTCTTAAAGTTGTGGAGTTTCCTAATTTTAATTTTATTGATTTATCTCTCTTTTAATCATTTTGTTCTGAAAGTGATAATTTAAGATTCATTAATATGGATAAGATCATATGTTTAATAACACAAATTTTATTTAAATTACTATAAAAGTATGTTCGTGAATTTGAAGTGGAAATTTATATAGAGTATATAATTTCTAGTATTCTACTATAAGTGTTTTTCTCTTCAACAAATTGAATTTACTCACAATATATACAATACACGAAAATTCAAAATTTTTAATATGAAATGCAATAACTTAACTTTGTATTTATCAACATTTTATAATATGTTTAATATCTTTTTCAAAAAACAATACTAAATGGATATTGTGAAGCTTTAATCACGGGTTAATAACTTAATATGACATGTATTATTATTATTTTTTTAAAACTTATAAATTCTAGGAAAGTGAAAATCAAGTGAAAGTTAAATACATATGTTATTAATCAAACTCATTTCATCTATATTATTTTAGTATTAAGATGTAGAAAATAAAATAAATTTTTTAAAATTAATAGCAAAAAAATTATACTAGATGGATTGTGCATAAAATACTTTTGTGTCCTATTTAAATTTTTTGTAAAGGATTAAACTATAATTAAAAAGAAAACAATAATTGGGGTCTAATAATTGGGGCCAATAGCATCACTCTATTTTTATTAAAAAATAAAAAATAAAAAAATAAAAATAAAAATAACATACAGGATAATAAAGGAAGATGAAAAAAATTTAAAAATTATATGAGTGGTCTCAACATATTAGTTACACATTGATGTCACAAACAAATGAAAATTTAATTTTATCAATCTATTTTATTCGTAAAATTATATGTCTGAAAAATAAAAAACATTTTTCGTGATACAATTAAAATTTTAGATTTTTACAACTTAGGATGTATACATCTTACCACTACCCTATTATAATATGCTTAAAAATACTTTTCAATTGATAAAAAATGATAATTTTGTATTTTTAGAATACTTTGGTTAATATAAATATCCCAAAATTTATTTTAAAAGAAGAATTTGATTGATACCAGAAGAAAATGCATTTTAGATTGACAAACACTTGAATGACATTCATATTACATTATCAATAACTATTGGCTCACAACCCAATTTTATAAACTTTCTCTCATAACTTTGACGTGGTAGCTTACAATTGGATATGTGAGACCCATTATTGAGCAGACAGGATCCGTTGCGAACTGATCAATTTTGAGATATCACGTCGGGATTGTGAGAAAAAATTTGTGAGATTGAGTTGTAAGTGTAGTATTGCCCTTACATTTTTAATCTCTAGAGTCTAGTTTATGTTTATTATGGGTGCGTTTGGTTCGGCCTCATTTAAGATTACTTCGATAATCTTCGTTTAATTTTCAAGATTCCCTTATTTGGTTTGCAAGTGATAAAACATTACGGTAATCTTTTATTGCAAATAGTGTTTACTATAGATAATATAGAGGGTAATCAGATTACCTTGCCAGGGGGTGTTATTAAAAAAATTACCGAGATAATTTGATTTTTATATTTATTTTACCCTTAATTAAATACTATTTCGGACATAATTGCTTTCAAATGTCTACCAAATAATCATTATCCAAACCCCCAACATTTGAAAATTTGGCTAAAACACCACAATCATAAAAAAAATTTAAAAGTTAACAAAATACCCCTAGTCACCCAAGACTACCATCGGCTGCTGGTGGCAATCACCATATCGGTACACGACCAGTAGGATCTAGTCGGCTATGCACCGATCTAGCTATTTTTGACTTTCGATCTGGCAGAAAACAACTAGATCACGACCACATCTTTGGCTGTAAAATGACAAGATTTGGCCAAAAACGGTCTTACCAGCGACCATTCCGACGATTGCCAATGATGGTGGCTAGCTGTCGGTAGTGGCTTGGGGTGAGTGGGAATGATTTTGCTACAAATTAAAGTTTTATATGGTTGAGGTGTTTTAGTCAAATTTCAAATGTAAGGATTTAAAAAAAATGATTCAAAAATAATAATATTATATTAATATTTTAAAAGGAGGGTAATTTGGTAATCTATATAATATAGCCACCTATTTACCTTCCAACCAAACATATCAATATAACATACTCACTAATTTATTTACACCAAACCAAACATAATTTTCTAAATATTTACAACCAAACATATCAATATAACATACTCACTAATTTATTTTAACCAAACTAAACATATTTTTCTAATTATTTACAGTAATTTTGAAGGTAATCTTTATATTCATTAATATAATATTCCCTAAACTAAATGCAGTAATGCACCCTGCATGATATGCTGTTATCATATTATTTCATTTAAGCATTAATGGAGGATATTATATTTATTAATATTTAAGAGATTTTCATTTTGTGAAAAATAGTTTTTATTGTTTATTATTTTACATGCGTTACTCACACGCTAATATAAAACTCAATTTGACAATTTAATGAAGTTTTGGTAAGCAAATTTATGAAAGGTAATTTCGAAAGGGCCTATTCGTCAACTACGGAACTACCTCCACTGAGATTTCACTTAAGACCAATTTCCCACCTACTGTTACAGAAGCTGTCAAAGTTTCCCCTGAGGTTTCCTTTTTACTCAACTACCTTCCCTAGACAGCGTTTTCAAACAGTAAATGATATTGACAAAGGGTTACATGCGTAATTTTACACCCACTATATAAACGGGTGCACAAACTATTTTGAAGTAAAAACCTCTTTTTTTTTTTTTCTCTCCATCTCTCTACACTATTTTTTCCTTCACCGTCGCTCTCTCTCTTCCTCTTTGTTTGTCACAGTCCTTAGTGACGGCAAGAGTTGCATTTTGGTTTTCCTCAAAATACATATTGTTTAAGTACATATTGACTTATTTAGATTTGGTTTATTAATTAAAAAAAAAATCTTGGCCAAACTTAATTAAGAAAACTAATAAAATGTATATTATATTAATTGTCTTAAGTGGGAATATGATTTAATTAAGGAGAAATAATAACCAATAAATAGTTTTCATCTAATTATATGGCCATTAATTTATTTATTAATTAGTTGTTTTGGGTTAGCAAAAATTCATATATGGACAGTTAATAAAATATAATCATTATTTCAACTTTTAATTCTCATATAAAACACTCAAATCTTCCTTATATTTCATTTTTTTTTTTTTAAAGACTTATGGGTAGAACAACATTTAATAGGGATACTAGTGACTTTTGACATTTTCCGTCCGAATATACAGTTAGAAAACGGTCTACAAGGGAAGTTTTTTTTTTTTTTTTTTTTTAAAATCAATTCTCAAACCTGAAGGGGGGTTAATAGGGGTTTTTGTAACACTTGGTAGCAATTAGATTTTTGGTAAACCATAAGGGAGGTATTGGAGATAAGCCTTTCGATAACGATTTTTACCGGTATCGGTCACGCACTTACGTTTTGAGTACGCCAAGTTTACTCCTCATTTCTTTTCATCCATAGATTGGAGTTGATTTATCTAATAATTTTTCTTTTGATTACTATACCTTTAGATTTATAATTCATCTCTTCAATAATCAATAGTAATCTATTAAAATACATATTAGATATCATTTAAATTAGATAAGCTACTATTAGTTGAATTATTTAATTATATTGCAATCTCTTTTAAAAATAAAAACATTTTATATTCATTTAAAATAAATCAAAGAAAAGTTATTTTAGTTTTAATTTATTAAAAAAGAACTTTCCTATATTACAAAAATGAAAATTTATCAATATTTATAATCGAATAGTAGGTGGGTTTTCAGAGGTGTTGTCTGCTTTGGATTTTATGGCTTGCACGATTTTGTCTTGAAAAAACATCTCTAGGTAGTGAAGATGTTCTTGTGCTATATAAGCGACTAAAATTCTCGTATCTTAATCGATGTGGGATTTTGGCATCAAAAAAACAATTATTCCTAACATCAAGAGTTAATGACATTAACCATATGAAGTTTGATATTATAACAAAAATTTCTTAAAAGTTTCTAAAATAATAAAAAAAATCTATTACCATTAACTTTTAAATGTTAAAATAAAAAGGGTAATTTGATAAATACATATTAACTCATCAACGGTATAAGTTGTAATAAATAATTATTAATTAACAGCATGGTGATTTTTATAGGTTAATATCATTTTAACTCTAACATCAAATTTATAACAGAAACAAAATCCAAAATATAAGATATAACTTATAATCAAATATTGAAATTACATAAGAAAATTAAAACAAATTAAAAAAAAAAAAAATGCATGAGAATAGATTTGTTGAGGTGGTAGTAACATCATGATGAAGTGGGCATGCATAATGCTTTAGAAATTGACAATTCAATAATCCTTTTAAGTAAGATCATCATCCAAAATAAAAGTTGATAATAGCATGTATGGCTAGGCATGCATTTTTGGTCACACACCATAAAATAAGATAATTCACAATCAATAAATTGACTTTCTAACCGTTAATCATGTTCACCCAAACCACAATTTCTATGAAAACTACTTTCATTTTCACATAGAAATGGATCTTTTACGCAAATTTAAAAATAATATATATATATATACACACACACAATTCCCAGAGCCTTGGTCACATCCTCACCGTGAACCTTGGTCCTCTTTGGAGTCGCCGAGTTGGGAAGAGTCTTTGGAGCTTTAAGGTATGTTTGGTACGACTTAATTATTTGAGTAGAGTTTGTGAAAATATAGCTTTTTTGAAAAAAATTTGTTAGTTGTTTAGTTAAAAAAAAAAAAAAATACAAAAGAGCTTTTTAATTTTAATTTACCAAAAAAATTTAATATACAAAAACAAATCAAGTCAAATTTATATAATATAATAAAAATATTTTTCAAATTTCGACGTTTTATATAAATTCAAAAAAAAAAAAAAAATTATGGGGGAAGCTCAAATTTTGAACTTTTTTTTTCTTCATAATTTGAGCTATTTTTTTCATAATTTGAACTTTTTTTCATATTCTGCACGTTCACGCAAACACAAAAATCAACCCAAAATATAGATTTCCCTAAAGGGGGCGTTTGGTTCAGGAATGTTAGATTACTGGGAATATTGGATTACTGGAAAGATAGATTACCTTGAAAGATTACTAGGAATCTTTAAGAAAATGTGGTTGGTTAGTTGGTGGGTATGTTATATTAATATGGTTGGTTATGGGGAATAAATTGGTGGGTATGTTATTTAAATTACCAAATTGTCCCCTTTACAAATATTAATATAATATTATTTTTATTATTAATTTTTGAATAATTTCTTTTAACCCCCAATATTTCAGATTTAGTTAAAACAACCCTGCTTATATAAAACTTTAATTTATTACGAAATCACCCCCACCTCCTGCCAGATCTGGCCTGATATGGCAATTTTCGGCCATCAATATGGCCGTTTCCGGCCATATTAAAGCCTCTTAGTCACGTTGAGTTGCTGATGGGGACTTTCGGAGACTTCCAGCCAGATCTCGTCCAGATCTGGCCGTTTTCGGCCATCAATATGGGCCGAAAGCGGCCATATCAATGACTCTCGGAGCCTCCCACCGAAACTCGTTCTTTTCTAGGGACTTCGGCGAGTTTTCCGAGGCGGTCCGTGGTGGTTGGCCGCTGTAAGCGGTGGTGGCTGGGTGGCAGTGGTGGTGGTGGCTGAATGGCAGTGGTGGTGGTGGTGGCTGAGTGGCAGTGGTCTGTAAATTGTTTTAAATACAAGGACATTATTGTCCAAAATTTTAGTTAAACAAGGGTAAAATTGAAATAAGATATTAATGTAAATTTATTTTAAAATGAGGGTATTATTGTCCAAGATTTTTATTAATAAGGGATAAAATTGTAACAAAAAATGATAACCCTGGTAATCTCAGAATACCTAAGAAAATAGAGGTAATCAGATTACCTCCAATATTACCAATAGTAACTACTATTGGTATTTGAAGATTACCGGAATCTTATATTACTTGACAACCAAACGTGGTAATCAAGTAATATAAGATGATATTACCCCAATAATCTGATATTACCGCGAACCAAACGCCCCCTAAAAGAAATCCAATTTTTTCATTAACAAACATGACAATGTATTACCAGTATCACCAATTAATGTTGGCAAGATACATTTACAGATACTAGCAAAATCAACTTAAGCAACCTACCAATAGCGTCTCAGCCTCAGGGATTCCAAGGTGCTCACTGTCAATGTCCATCAGCTTCATTTCAGAATCTGTTATCCTACCTCGTGCTACAAAAAATTCAATCGAACGGAATCATGTCAATTACTACATGCTTACAGTGGTAAACATAAAGAAAATCCACAGATTCTGAAATGAAGCTGATGGACATTGACGGATCTGTAAGCATAAGATATAACTTATAATTGCAGAGTTACATCATTTAATTTATCCCCACTGTTAGGAACTTGCATGATTATGATGAGTGTGGTGAAAAGGTTCATGCGTTCAAAGAGAAGACCAGCATCGGCAAATGATTATAATTAGAGTATTATTAGTATTTTATTCATCTATTAATATTTTATTCAATATATAATAGTTAGGAATTGTAGTCAATAAAGAATTAGATTTTATCATTGTGCAAGAGTCATTTTGAAGTAGGAAAGAGCTAAGGCGTTACTTGTTAGGCTATATAAGCCTAAAAGAACTTTACATTGAAATATAATAAAATGGCCAAACAACTTACGCATACCCAAAGTTTGCTGTAATAACAAGTTGGTACCTAAAAGGTTTTGAAACGACAAATAGGTACCTTCCGTCATGTGCTGTTAGTGATTTCTGTTTGTTAATAGTGAAAAGACTAGAATGCCCTTAAAAGTTTAATATTTGAGTTTTTTACAAATTTCTAAAAAACCCCATAGGTTTGCTAATTTAACTAAACACCCCCATATAAAAAAAGTTTGTTAAATGACAAAAACACCCCCATGACCTGCATGCCAGATTCCGGCCACCACCGCCGGAATCTGGCCAGAAATTATATTACGACAAAGACCCCGTCGGATCTGTGTCGTAACGCATCGATCTGGCCTTTTCCTGCCAGATCCGTGGCTGATCTGGCCATAGATCTGGCCTTTTCTGGTGGTGGTGGCTAGAATCTGGCACTACGGGTGGTGGGGGTGTTTTTGTCATTTAACAAACTTTTTATATATGGGGGTGTTTAGTTAAATTAACAAACTAGGGGGGTTTTTAAAAATTTTTAAATTTATAAAAAACTAAAATATCAAACTTTTAAGGGCATTTTAGTCTTTTCACTATGAACAAACAGAAATCACTAATAACACATGACGAAAGGTACCTGTTTGTCGTTTCAAAACCTTTTGGGTACCGACTTGTCATTTCGACAAACCTTGGGTATGCGTAAATCGCTCGGCCATAATAAAATTAATAAATTTCTTCTTCAACCTTCGTTCTTGGATGCCCTATCATTCAAAATCTCTTCTTCCCTAACACCCACATGTAATGTATGATAGAATTTTTCCTAATTATAAATCTAACACGAATCATCATAAAGAAAATTAACAACGTTAATCGGTAACTTAACTGATACAAGGAACCTGCCACCATCAATACTTATATTCCAGCAATAATTGTTGAGGAATCTTTAATCTCTGGAGACAATATATGTCTTTTGAATGAGAAATCTTTTGAAATTCGGAAGACAAAAGACCAAAACATTGTGTAAATGAAAGGCCAAATTAGTGATTGGATTTTCTCTCTGCGGAAGATAGAAAGCAAAAGCTCTGGCTGCGAAAATACATTGGACAATTAGGGTATGTTTGGCAGACCAGATTGCATAGTGAAGAAAGTGAAGACTTGAAGAATGAAGAAACCCAGACTCTATTTCTTCTTCCTTTTATTGAATAATGAAGATAGAAATAAATAGGTTACAATAAAGAGACAATTCCGGAAAGGAAATTCTCTTATAAGAAAATAATAAAAAGAAATCAACAAGATTTGTCAATTATGAATCCAATCTTCTTGTAAAAGAAAAAAATAATTAAGAAAAAAAAACCTCATAAAATAATAAGATACAATGGAAAGAAACGACTTGAATTTCAACACTTCCCCTCAAGCCGATGTGTAGATGTTGATCATACCAAGTTTCTCTACAAATTCTTTGAATTTGACTCGAACAAGAGCTTTTGTGAGAATATCTGGAGTTTACCCAGTTGTTGGAGTGTAGCTAACTTTGAAAATTCCTTCTTCACTCTTTTCTTTGATGAAATGTCGGTCAATCTCCACATTCTTAGTTCGATCATGATGAACTGGATTATTGGCTATACCGATGGTGGCTTGATTATCACAATACAATTCCATAAGATGCTCCAAGATGACCTTTAATTTTGACAATAATCTTTGTAACCAAATTCCTTTACAAATTCTTTGTGCCATAGCTCGAAATTCAGCTTCTGCACTCCTATGGGCTACAACTGATTGATTCTTACTTTTCCAAGTCACTAAATTTCCCCACACATAAGAAAAATATCCAGAAGTTGATCATCGATCTGTAATGGATCTTGCCCAATTTGCATATGAATAAACTTCAATATTTCTTTAAGAAGTTCTTGAGAAGAATAGACCCATACCTGGAGAGTCATATGTCTCTCAGTCGGGCAATTCATGAACTAACTTACTACACTAACAGAGAAATGGATATCAGGTCTAGTTTGGGAGAGATAGATAAGTTTCCCCACAAGACATTGATACCATCCCTTGTCGACAGGAGCACTCCCATCATTAGTTTCTAGTTTGATTGTTGGATCCATAGGGGTCTCGGCAGGTTTGCAACCAAGCATTCCTGTTTCACTTAACAAATCCAGTACATACCTACGTTGGGAGACGGAGATGCCTTTTCTTGACGGACCAATTTCCATCCCGAGGAAATACTTTAAGTTCCCTAGGTCTTTGATCTCAAATTCTTTAGCCAAGAATTGTTTAGAAGCTTGATTTCTTCATCGTGGTCATCTGTCAGAATGATGTCATCTACATATACAATAATAATGGCCATTTTCCTTTCCGAGAAGTGCTTCACAAACATAGTATGGTAAAATTGACACTGAGAATATCCATATCCTTTTACCGCTTTAGTAAATCTCTCAAACCATGCCTAGGGAGATTGCTTGAGTCCATACAAGGATTTTCGAAGTTTACAAACCTTGTTGGAGTTGGATTATGTCTCAAGCCCAGCAAGAATATCCATGTAGACTTTTTCCTCTAGATCACCATTGAGGAAGACATTGTTCACATCCAGTTGGTACAGCAACAATCGAGATTAGCTACTAAGGAAAAAAGTACATGAATAATGTTGAACTTGGCAACTGCAGCAAAAGTTTCCTGATAGTCAATGCCATGAGATTGGGTGAATCCTTTGGTGACCAAACGAGCTTTAAACCTATCCATACTGCCATCCGCCTTATATTTCACTGTGAAGATCCACTTACACCCAACAATTTTCTTACCTCTAGGAAGATCAGTAATTTCCCAAGTGCCATTCTTTCTTAGTGCCTGGACCTCTTCATTAATGGCAGCTTTCCACTTAAGACACCCGAAAGCTTCTTGAATATTTTGAGTAACCTGTATCTCTGTAAGGCTAATAGTGAAGGCACAAAAGACGGTGACGAACTATCATAAAAAATAAATTTCCCAATTGGGTGTTGAGTGCATGATCAAACCCCTTTTCTCTAAGCTATGGGTACATTGAGGATCTCATTTTCTAACTCAGAATCAATTAGACCATCTAAGTCAGAACTATTAACTGGAATTTCAGAAGGATTAGGACTTGGTTTAGCTTCATGGTTTTGTTGAGGAAGTGTTCTTTCCTCAGTTTCCTTTTGGACATGCTCCGTATCCCGCAAGTCAACAATGAACTTAGTATTTTCGGCAAGTAGAGACTAACTGAGTGGCTCTAGAGGAATGTTATTTTTGGTGGTGATAGGTGACCCTAGGAATGACTTAAAGTCTCAAAATTGATATTCCCAAGTTGAGTTCTCCCCCTGAATATCAATTTTGGGGTAGTATGACTGATTCTCAAAGAATGTGACATCCATTGTATTGTAGAATTTTATAGTGATTGGAGAGTAACACTTATAACCTTTTTGATTTGTTGAATGCCCAAGAAAGATGCATTTGAGTGACCGAGAATCGAGTTTGCTTCTATATTGTTGATGGATATGAATGAAGACAATGCACCCAAATATTTTGGGTGGAATGATGGAAATGAAACGAGTGTTTGGAAAAGATTGTAGAAGGGTTTGACATGGTGTTTGAAAGTTTAGCACCCTAGATGACATCCTATTAATAAGACATGATGCTGTAAGAATGACTTCCCCCCAAAAAAAATTAGGTACATTTATGTAGAACATTGGTGACCTAGCTACCTCTAACAAATGTCTATTTTTCCTTTCAGCGACTCCGTTTTGTTGCGGGGTGTCTACACAAGAACTTAAGTGAACTATCCCTTCTTTTGATCAGAATTATCCAAGACAAAAGTTGACATAATCTCTAGCATTATCAGACGTTAAGATTTGGATTTGTGCCTGGAATTGGGTATGAATCATATTTTTGAAAATTTTAAATATTTAACCTATTTACGATTTGTCTTTCATAAGAAACACCTAGGTTAATATAGTGTGATCATCCATGAATGAGACTAACCACCTAGCACCTGTAACATTTTTTTATTTTTGATGGACCCCAAATATCTAGATGCTTTATAGGGTAGAATAGGAAAATGGGATCGTATATGCTTGGACAATTGACAAATTTCACACTCAAGAGTTCTTGGATTTTTATTAAATAACGAAGGAAATAAATTTTGAGGTACATAAAATTGGGATGACCTAAGCGATAGTGCCATAACATAATTGTACTCTTATTATTTTTACAAAAAACCAAAAAAGAACTAACACCAACTGTCGTTTGAGGTTGTTCTTGTGAATAGGAGCACTCCTTAAAGATGTAGAGTCCAGAGCACTCTTCAGCATTGCCAATCTTCTTTCTCGAATTAAATTCTGAAATTCACAATGAGTGGAGAAAAAATTAGTAACACACATTCTTTCCGTAGGAAGTTTACTAATTGACAATAAATTGCAGTCCAAGTCAGGAACAAAAAGAACATAATAAAGCGTAAGATCCTTTGATAACACAACTGAACTTATACCAGTAACCTTTGATAGTGAACCATTCACTATTCTAATGGTTAAATTATTTGGACATGAGCTATATGTATTAAAAATCATTTCATCTCTCGGCATATGATCAGATGCTCTTGAGTCCACAATCCAAGGTTTGTTTTGTTTTTTATACACAATAAAGGCGCTCAAAGAATTACCTTCGTGAGCTAAGGTCCCAAAACCAATTACATGATTTGAAGACGAACCAGTTTGTGACTGAGCAGATAGAAGCGGAGATAGTAATTTTATATGAATTCATGCAACCTCAAATCATATATCATCTTATTTCAACTAATTTCAACTCAACCTAAGCTAGGATTCACTTGCAACACCCTAACACAAATCCGGCCAACACTCCACAAGCACACACAACCTTTATGACAACTTTAGAACAACCCCTTTTATCTATTCTCAATCAACACAAACTCATTCCACTTGAAAACACAATACAAATTGGAACAAACACAAAACAAGCCAAACTTGAAATTGAGATGAATGGTAACCAAATGGAAATAACTTACAAGATAGATAGCCAATGATCATTCAAGCCTAAAGGAACTCCACTAGCTTGAAAAAGTCAATCCACCACCAAGCTTGGCCGAAACTTGGGTAAAAGAATTCAAGAGAAAAACAATTCTCTAAGGAAAATACTATTCATGCAATATTCATTGTCTAATTCATATTGTGAAAGAGTGAAATTTAAATAGGCTTTACAAGACATGAGAATTGCCCTAACAAATATTACATAGATATTACAAAATCTTACACAAAATATTAAGGGATAATTCTCCACCATGCAATTACAAAAGTACAAACCATACCTATTTAATGCAAAAGACAACCACCCCTTAAATTAAGGATCTATGTCCCTAATTGCAATTTTCTTGATTTTCCTTCACCAATTGAACCAAATAGCATCCACAAATTGGGCTTGGACCAATTAAGCTTCTCCCCACTTGATCTCCACGGCTTGGGCTACAAAAAAGGGCTTGTGCCATGTCTTAGACCCTTAACATATCTTGGACAAGTTTGTGAGCTTCCTTGAGTGCTTGGGCCGAATGTTGTCCTCCTTGTAAGGCTTGAGCCTCTTGAATCTTCAATGTACAATCTTGCATGTTTAAAGAACACAATGGGCTTGGATTCTCATCATCCTCCTCGGGTTGAGAAGGATTTGTCCTCAAATCCGAAAGTTCCCCATCTTCCAAGTATGGAGACAAGTCCCCAATGTTAAAAGTAGCCAAGACATTACCAAATTCATAGGGTAAATTGACTTTATATTTATTATCCCCAACTCTTCTAAGGACTTCAAAATGACCATCGGCTCTAGGTGCTAATTTGTTTTTTCTCTTGGAAGGAAACCTCTCCTTTCTCAAATGAACCCATACAAGGTCACCCGGTTGGAAAATGGTGGGTTTTCTATGTTTGTTGGTTCTCTTCCTATAGACCTCATTGGACTTGGCTATTTGGGCCCAAATTGATTCATGTAGCTTTTTCATGGACTTGGCCTTCTCCTTAGCATCAAGATTCAATTGGATATCAAGGGGTAAGGCACTAAGTTCTATGGGAGTGATAGGATTAAGGCCATAAAGAACTTCAAACGAAGAATGGTTAGTGGTAGCACTAGAGGACCGATTATAGGCAAATTCGGCATGGGCTAATTTGTTGTCCCAATCTCTCAAACTCTTACTCACCAAGATCTTAAGGATGGTTCCTAGGGTTTTATTGGTGACTTTGGTTTGACCATCAGTTTGGGGCTGATGGGAAGTGCTAAACCAAAGTTTGGTACCCAATATACTCCATAAAAATCTCCAAAAATGGCTAAGAAATTTAGTATCCCTATCTGACACTATACTCCTTGGCACACCATGCAACCTCACAATTTCCTTGAAGAATAATTCAGCCACATGTGATGCATCATTGGTTTTGTTACATGCAATAAAATGTGTTATCTTAGAGAATTTATCAACAATAACCATTTTGAAATCTTTACCTCTTTGGGTTCTCGGCAATGCCACAATGAAGTTCATGCTCAAGTCTTCTCATGGTTGGCTAGGAATGGACAATGGAGTGTATATCCCCGACTTGAAATGACTTTTAACTCTATGATAAACCCCACATCTTGCCACTATGGATTGGACATCCCCAATCATTTTCAGCTAAAAGAAATAATCCTTAAGAATCTCTAAGGTCTTGGTAACTCGAAAATGACCTGTAAGCCCTCTTTCATGCACCTCTCTCACAAACAACTCTCTAAAACTTCCTTGAGGCACACATAACCTGTTGCCCTTCAACAAAAATCTCTATTGAACCACATAATCTTAAAAAATGCCTCTTGAACACTTAGCCATGATTTCGGCCATTTGTTCATCTTGTTTGTAATGCTTCTTCATCATGCTAAACCTAATTACTCTTGCATCCAAAATGGAAAGGATAGAGTGCCTTCTTGACAATGCATTTGCCACTACATTAGTGCTCCCTTGTTTGTACTTGGACACAAATGAAAAGGATTGAAAGAATTCAACCCATTCGGCATGCCTTAAATTCAACTTATGCTGCCCATTAATAAACTTGAAAGCTTGGTGATTCGAATGTAGCACAAATTGTCTAGGCTTCAAATAATGACTTCAATGATCTAAGGCTCTCATAATTGCATAGAACTCTTTATCATAAGTGCTATATCTCTTCTTAGAATTATTGAGCTTTTCACTAAAATATGCTAATGGCCTTTTATCTTGAGTAAGGACTGCCTCAATTCCAACTCCACTAGTATCACACTCTACTTCAAACACCTTAAAGAAACCAGGTGGAGCAAGAATAGGTGCTTCACAAAGCTTCTTTTTAATCACCTCAAAAGCATCTTTTGCCTCCCTTGTCCATTCAAAATTCCTCTTCTTTAAATATTCGGTGATGGGTGACATAAAGGTACTAAAGTTGGGCACAAATCTCTTATAAAATGAGGCTAAATCATGAAAACTCCTTACTTCACTAATGGTTTTAGGTTCGGGTCAACTCCTAATTGCATCTACCTTTGATTGATCAATCATTATACCCTCCTTCGGAATCTAGTGATGGTTTGCTCATTTTCCTCCGGAATATCACTTCTCATCATAAGACCCTCAAACTCCCTTATATACTCCTCTACTTTCCTATCCCATTGCTTAAGATTGTACAAACTTAAGTAGAGATCTTGCTTGTAATTATCGGGCAAGAATCTCTTTTTCAACATCCTTTTTAATTTATCCCATGACCTTGCTCTAGTTTTCCCCTCTCATTCTCTCTTCTTTCTAGTATTTTCCCACCATAAGGAAGCATATCCCTTAAACTTAAGGATAACTACCTTACATTTCTTCTCATCCGAATGCCCCTTGAGCTCAAATACTCTTTCAATATCACTCAATCAATCAAGAAAAACATTAGGGTCTAGACTACCTTCAAATTTGGGTAAATCTATTTTGATACCCCTATCATCATCAATTCTTCTCTTCCTCCTAGGTACCTCAAATTCACCATAGAAGGCACTACTATCTCTTAAGTCCTCCATACGTAATGGTGTCCTAATGATGGTTCTTTGGCGGTAGTGTGGTTGACCTTCTCGTTGGGGTTGGTATGGGGTTTCTTCATGGGTGGATTTGGATTGGGATAGATTAGTAATGTCTTTAGACATGTTAACCATTAAAACCATCATGCTAGTCATATTCTTCTTTACATCATCAAGTTCCTCTTGAATTTTTAGGTTGGCAAACTCTCATGGTGGTGGGGGTGAAGTTAGGGAGGATGTGGTCTTATTTGCTAAGAAAATTGGATCAGTTTTAGGTACTGTGAACAATATCACTTTTGAATAGTAGAATAGTGTTATATGGGGTGTGAAGGGTGAGAGGATGAAATTTGGGTAATTTGGTTTTGGAGAACAGTAATTTGTGAATAGTGTTTGGGAATAGTGGAATTAGGTTAATGAATGGTGTTTAGGTAGATGGTTAGTGTTTAAGGTTTTTGGTTGAAATGAAATTGGTTTTAGTTGAATTTAGATGGAATTGGTTAGATTTGGATGAGGTGTTAAGTTGGTGGTTAGGGTTGCTAATGGGAATAGTATTCAATGAAAGAGAAAAATTGAAAGAGAAGTGGCAAGGAATGGCTTAATCGAAACTACACAAACTCAACACTTCCATACAAATTTTTTGATTAATGACAACTCCAATCATCACAAATTCAATCCATAACCATAGCTCTGATACCAATTTGATATGAATTCATGCAACCTCAATTCATATATCACCTTATTTCAACCAATTTCAACTCAACTTAAGCTAGGATTCACTTGAAACACCCTAACACAAATCTGGCCAACACTCCACAAGCATATACAACCCTTATGACAACTTTATAACAACCCTTTTTATCTATTCTCAATCAACATAAACTCATTCCACTTGAAAACACAACACAAATTGGAACACAAACAAAACAAGCTAAACCCGAAATTGAGACGAATGGTAACCAAATGAAAGTAACTTACAAGATAGATGGCCAAGGATCATTCAAGCCCAAAAGAACTCCACTAGCTTGAAAATTTCAATCCACCACCAAGCTTGGCCGAAACTTGGATAAAGGAATTCAAGAGAAAAACAATTCTCCAAGGAAAACACTATTCATTGTCTAATTCATATTATGAAAGAGTGGCCTTTAAATAGACTTGACAAAACATGAGAATTGCCGTAACAAATATTACAAAATCTTACACAAAATATTACGGGATAATTCTCCACCATGCAATTACAAAAGTGCAAACCATACCCATTTAATGCAAAGGACAACCACCCCTTTAATGGATCTATGGCCCTAATTGCAATTTTCTTGATTTTCCTTCACCAATTGAACCAAACAACATCCACAAATTAAGCTTGGACCAATTAAGCTTCTCCCCACTTGATCTCCATGGCTTGAGCTACAAAAAAGGACTTGTGCCATGTTTTGGACCCTTAATACATCTTGGAAAAGTTTGTGAGTTTTCTTGAGTGCTTGGGCAAAATGTTGTCCTCCTTGTAAGACTTGGGCCTTTTGAATATTCAATATACAATCTTGCATGTTTAAAGAACACAATGGGCTTGGATTTTCATCAAATTTTTGAAGATTTCTATATGTCCCTTGTTAAAAGGGCTTGCTTCAGGAGATGGTAGCTCTTCTATGGAGGTGTGATTGTCTCGGCCTTCTTTCTCCATCTCATGTGCTGGTTTCCAATCAGACGGCTTCCCATGTAATTTCCAGCATGTTTTCCTCAAATGCCCTGGTTTTCACAATGATCACACCAAGGCCTTCCTCCTTTATTTTTTTGACGATTATTTGAAAGGGAAAACTGAGTTCCCTTAGTGAAAAATGCAGAGTTGTCGACTACATTTAGATGTTGAGGTGACCCCATCATGAATTTCTTTCTACTTTCTTCCCGCCAAACTTCAGAGAAAGCTTCCCTAAGACTAGGTGATGTCTTTGCTCCCAAGAGTCTCCCACAGACCTCATCAAAATTTTTATTTAGACCTAGCAAAGACTTTTAAACACGTTTGTTTTTCTACAATGATCCATTAGCAATACATGACCAATTATGAACCTCATACATATCAAGTTGACGCCAGTAGAAAGTAAGAATATTAAAATATTGAGTTACCATAAGATCCCCTTGTCGCAGATCATGGAGAATCCCTTCAATCTCTACCACCTTCGAAGTGTTCTCTATGTCTGAGTAAGTCTCCTTGGCTGCATCCTAGATCTCCTTAGTAGTTTCGAAGGCCAGAAAATTCTCACCGATGTCCACATTCATTGAGTTGACGAGCCATGACATCACCATGTTGTTTTCTGTCAACCACTTCTTGTAGGTAGGAGTCATTGGTTCTGGGTGTAGGAATCGTGTCTCTGGCAAACGCGGAATAATAAAATTTTTCTTGCCATGGCATGATCCCCTTATCCAAGATCACAACTCGATAAATTAATCCACAATATATATATTGATTAAACCATACAAGGTTAGTAATTTTATACCTTCATTAGCGGCTCCTTCTCTAGAATCGACCCAACATAGAATCAAGCTCGACAGTATTCACACGAAAGTAGGCTCAGGATCACCCTAGGATTGATTGCTAGACCACTCAAAGGGCTTAAAGGAGTTGGCAGAATTAGAAAGAGAATTTCTCTCTACGGTTGGCAGCGGCTAAGGTTTTTGGGAGAATTTTTTTGCTATTCAATTTTGCAAAAATAACTTATGAAAATTGCTCTATTAAATGAAAACCCGATGACCCTTTATATAAGCAATTCCAAATAAGAATCCAATAAGGATTGTAAATCCTTAATTCCTATTTGGATTGGATTACAATCATTTAATTCCTATTTGAATTGGATTGCAATCCTTGATATAAGGGATTAGAATATCTCTTAAAGATATTCTCCTTAAATATGAATCCTAATTAAATAAATATCCCTATTTATTTAATTCCTATATAAATACATATTCTAATTAAATATTACTATTTATTTAATTCATATATATTTATCATATTTAATATATGGGTTTTAATACATATTTAATTAAATTAAATATATATTCTCCATATTAATTGAAATTAATGTGATTCCAATTTTGCTAAAAATTCTCCCAATAAATTAGATAATAGCGTCAACCCCTTAGCAAAATTACTAGAGTGCACTTTTCTCCCATAATGACAAAAATGCCCTTGGACTCCCAAATTACCGAAATACCCTTTTCATCCCAAGGACAAGGTTGTCCTTCCATTTCTGTTTCTCACTTAACCACTTTCTATGTGTATGACCCGAAGTCTTTTTACTTTGCCGATAGTGTCCCGATAACCATTTAAGCATCAACCAATTAGTGTTTTTGTATACAATCAAGATTGACCTCTAGCAAGACATCATGATTCCCCAATAAGTAAAGAATCAACGATTTAGGGTTACCTTTTCTACGGTATGATTACCGTACAATTCGATCCATTTCACCATCTTATATCTTATCAAGGTTTGAGGTAAAGAAATAGTCTACCTCAAAATGTTACCTTGACATGTTCTATATTTGGTTCTTGACTCTGATGACTATATAAAATTGGATTCGAGCACCAACTCGATTCCACCGTGGCCACAGATTTGAGGTCGTACTTCTTAACCAAATATCTCACCGAGATAAGATCTCCTGTAACCAGGAGTGATGAATCCTTTGTTGATGCACCATAGCTATAGTGTATTCCTCGATGCAACCAATCACTACTGTTATGGTAATCCCTAAAAGAGATGACATTGGGTTGGTGTCAAATCACATCGATATTTACACACAGCGCTCTAGTGATCTCAAATCGAAGGACCACATGTACCACCATTTGTAAGGGTATATATTCCACAGACACTGGGTTTACCATCTTGTGTGGAATCTTTTGATGGGTAATTCCAGTGGACTTGCAAAAGCAAGCACCCATGCGTTGCACCAGGTTGATGTCCACAACCTTAACATGTGAGATCTATCACTACTCGTTCAACGTGATGATAAGTCTCTCCATATAATCTGTGTCCTTGGTCAGATTTAGCGATGCAAAAAAAAAATAAAATGGAAAACCCAATCGAACCGAGAAACCAGCCCAAAATCGAACCGAAAAACCGACTTCTCGAATTAACCGATTCAGTTTCAGTTTTTAAAAATGATTAAACCAAATTTCTGGTTTGGTTAACAGTTTAAGGGTAATATTAAACCGGTTTTGAAAAAAATATAAGAAAATATAAATAATGCCTACTTTTCAGTTTTCCCCCATTTTTCCTTGGGCATTGCGTCTGCTGTCTGCTACTCTGCTTCAACTCTTGTTTTTCTTGGGTTTGCTTCTCACTCTTTTTCTTTTTCGTCTTCTTCTCTTTTCACTTATTTTCTCTTTCTTTTCAGTTTTTCTTCTTCTCTTCCTTTCCTTCTCCACTTTTCTTTTCTCTTTCGTCTTCTTCTCTTCCTCTCCTTCTCCACTTTTCTTTTTCTTTTTTGTCTTCTTCCCCTTCCCCTTCCCCTTTCTCTTTCTTTTTCTTTTTTGTCTTCTCCATCACTCCTTTTCTCTTTCTTTTTCTTCTTCTCTTTAGTTTGGAAAGGAGATTTTAGGTTGGTGGAGGTTATCTGGCTTCCAAAAAATACACAACCACCACAACAAACACCAAGGTGAAAGATGGGGGCACGGAAGGGGAAAAAAAGGGCGATTTGTAGTGGAAAAGGGTCGCAAAGGGTGACTGCTACATAGCTGTGAGGGTGGATAATGGACGACAAACAACGAGTGGGGACAACCGGTGGGGGGTGGGTTTTGTTGAGGAAAGTATGAGGGTTTGATAGTGTCTCTATCATCTTGGGCACTTGGAATGAATTGTTTCCGAACGGGAAAATTTTAGCAAATTGAAGGGCTGGATTACTTATTCGATTATTGGGAGTCTATATATTTAGAAAATAGAATTAGGTTTATTGGTTTTGGAGTAGTTTTATAATCGGTTTATAAACTAGTTAACCAGTAACCGAACTGATAATTTGGTTTGGTTAATAACCGGTTCAAAGGATAATTCGGTCCTCTTTCGGTTCAGATTATTCTTTGAACCAAAAAATCGGTTCGGTTTGAAAAATGGTCAATCCGGTTCAGTTAACTGGATTTCCACACCCTGAGTTAGATTTATTCTATGACTACAAATAGTTTAAGAAAGGCCACAATTTGAGCTCATATGGTTCTCACAATTAAGGTTTATAACACTTAATTCCCTCGTCATTAGTTTCAACCTTTCTAAGAACATATACTATTTTCTTTACACGTAGTAAGTAGATGCCACAATATATATGCTCATAAATAAGCGATGCCTTTTATTCATTTATTGAAATGAGTTTACAAGAGCTAAAACGTTGGCTCTAGTACACCTACTCTAACACTGGGGCTGCAAAATCACCAGTGAGGTAGTCGTATTTCTCTTTCCCTCGAATGAACATTAAGAGGGATTGAGACCATGGAACATAATTTTATCCATTTAATTTATGAGAGGTTATAGGAACATGGGTGGCTTCCAAATTGTGAACAGAAGGAGATGAAGGAACGATGATGCCTAAATAAGTTGAGGAAGAATTACTTTCTGTAACCATACTGGAGGCTAGTCTGTATTTGGCCATGAAGATTTGGAAGACCCAGAGATAATGAGTAAGAAAAACTCGATGATGAAGGTTAAAGAGACAAGATTAAACTTGCTCTGATACCATGAAGACAATAAAGACTTAAAGAATGAAGAAACATAGACTCTATTTCTTCTTCTTTTTATTGAATAATGAAGACATAAATAAATAGATTACAATGGAGAGACAATTTTGGAAAAGAATTTCTCTTATAAGGAAATTTTAAAAAGAAGTCAAGAAGATTTGTCAATTAGGAATGCAATATTCTTGTAAAAGGAAAAAATAATTAAGAAAAAAACTCCTAAAATAACAAGATACAATGGAAAGAAACAGCTTGAATTTCAACACATAGCATTGTAATGAATTAAAATGTGATACAATGCTTAAATGCCACTAGAGGTGGCAAAATCCAGTTATCTGAACCAGTTTTTTCGTTCAAGCAAAAACCTGAACTGAAACCAAACCTAATATTCGATTCGGTTCATCGGTTAATCGGATTTTAGTTTTTTTTAAATCACCTCTTAGCTCACAAGCATTACAAAAAACATTCGGCTTAACAAAGTAAAACCTTCAAAGCATAAATTAATCAGCAACAACTCAACCATCAAATTAATCAATCAATACAACCCACTATAACTCAAACAAAACAAAAAACAATCAAAATCCACTTCAAATACAAACAAACAGAGAGAGGGAGAGAAGTAAATTTCGTTTTTTTGCATCAGATTTGAGTGCCCATTTCGGGATTAGCTGCCCATAGTATGAGGTGTCTTTTGAGGTTTATATGGTGTCAAAGTGTGGAAGATGAGTCTAGAGAAGTGGGCTTGGCTCAAAAGAAAAGGAAGAGAAGATAATACAAAAAAGAAAGAGAAAAATGAAGGAGAAGAGATGGAGAAAAAGACCAAAAATAAAGTGAAAAGTGAAGAAAGAAGAATAGGAGGAGAAGAAGATGAAAAAGGAAGATAAAAGTGGAGAAGAAGAGGAAGATGAAAGAGAAAAGCGGCTGTGACTCTAAGTGAGATGTTGAGTATAATATATATTTAGGGTTTTTTTTTTTTTTTTTAACTAGTTTTAAAATTCTGTTTTGGTTAATCGGTTTGGAAAAACCCATAAACCGAAAACCCAACCGAATAATCGGTTTATGAATTTTTCCAAACCGAAACCCAACTGGTTTTAAAAAAAAAACTAATTTTTGGTTCGGCTTTAGTCCCCTTTTTTGGTTTTCGGACTTTTTTTTTTCACCCCTAGATGCTACAATGAATTTTTTTTTCTTTTTTTTTTTTATTTGGAACAACTTTGCAGTATTTTAAGCTTGGGACTAAATTAATTTAGTCCCACAGTAAGCACGAAAACAAACCCATGGCCCTCCACTTGTCTTTTTTTAAGCCTCATGCAATTATGAGCCTTGCAATTTTAAATATGTTTTAATATTTTATTAAGAATAAATAAATTTGTTAGTATCTTAAAAAATAAAGTAAATTATAATTATAATCAAACCAAATTAATTTTATTCAAATTAAAAATATAGTAAAGTTTGAATTTTGTAATTACATTATATAGTTTTGTCCAACACGATAGGTTGAGTAGCAGAAGTATTAGATTGAGATTTTTGAAAGAAATCACCTCCATGGTGAGGGAATCTTGATAGTCTAAAACTTCCAATATTTTAAAAACTAGGAAAAAGAACTTGATCTACCATGCACTTGAGAAGGAATGGCAAATCCTTGAAAATTTTGATCAAATCAATGATAGCACTGTAGAGCTATATGTCCTCCTTTGCCATAGACTTGACAAACTAACCTTGGTTGAGGATAATCTCTTCCTCTTTCTCGGCCTCTGCCTCTGCCTTTCATCCCATTAGGATTAAAATTGCCAAAACTAAGAGCATTGTTAAACATTTGACCATTATTAGTGGCCATTCTTTGAAACAAATTGGCAGGAGCAAATTGATAATTATGTGAAGCATTTTGATAACCATCAAAACTATTACTAGTGCTACTATTAGCATTTGTGCTGACTGGAAAAGACTGACAATTAAATCATGAACTAGAATCTATTGTAGTCTACTTAGTAGCAACAAAAGCAGAAGTAGGAGGTCATTTTTCATGAAATTTAGCATAAGCTTCATCTTGTCGTTACTCGTTACAGTCGCATTTTATGTTTATGCAAGAAGAATTAAGCTTTTTTTAGAGTGGCACTATCACTTCTTGAAGTAAGATTTACTACTACATCATACTTTGTCCCTAGGCCATCTAAAATTTATAACAACATTTCTTCATCACTAACATACTCCATTTTTAACACATTGTCATTTACACTAAGTGACTCTTTGCAAGTGTTGTGTAACAAAATGCATCTCAAGAGTGTCATATCTCAAACGAAGTAGAATATTTTGCAACTTACTAGAAATTGATCAATCTTTTTCCCAATTAAAATAAGCAGCATTCATTGAGATGTTTCTTCATTCCTCTAGTTACAAACAATAGTGGACACTAATTTTCTCCTATAACAAACACATCAAGCTTATGTGATTTCAGAGCAGGAAGAATTTGTGGTTTCCACTACTCGTAGTTCTGATGCGGGAGCATAAAAGAAAAAAGAAAAGAAATTAAATTAAATTAATTATATTTATGTTGACTTTTGTTTTGTCCTACATGGGAGAGATATGCTTTACTTTTTCACTTAGAAGGCTATAAATAAAGCCTTATTTTGTCCCTTGTAATCATCCTTGAATATTATTAAATATATTTGGAGTTAAAGCATTTGCTTTCTCTTCCTTTTTGAGGTTATAGTTATCCTTGGCTTAGCCAACCAAGGTGGCCTTTTTGGTTATTATCGCCATAGCGGGGTTTATTCTAACCTCACCACAATTGGTATCCATAATGGGGTTTTCAACCTCACCAAAATTGGGGTTTCTCGCGACGTCCCGGCGTCAAGTTCTTCCTCCCAATTTCACTAATATTGTTGGCAGAGAAGCTGGAACTATTGATCTTGACATTACAATACTACATTTTTTGCTTGACAGAAGAGCAGAGAAATTCAAAGAAGCCGTTAATGTAGGTCTAGGGCTTTGATACTATATAGAATTTCAATGGATCGGAAAAAGAAGGGAATTTAGGGTTCGATTTGAATGATTTTCATTAAAAAGCAATAGAATACTAGCTGGGTTTTATAAACGAAGTTGTTCAGCAACTGATATCACCAAGGTGCAGAAACGCACTGTTTCTCTAATACATTCTTTTGGAAACTAAACTAACTTTAACTGCAATATTAACTAATTCCACTATGTTTAGAGAACTGAACTAGTACAAATTCTTGTGAGGCTTGACCTACTATACTGCTTTCCATAACAAAAACAGCTACGACTATCACTTGTAAAAGGTTTTGACAAGTGTAAGAGAAGAAAGTTCTAGAAGATGTAAAACACTCAACTACAAATTTTGAATGATGAAGTCTAAGACTTACCCCGAATAGATGAGCTAATCTGAAAGTATTAAATAATACAAAAACCAAAAAAAATTATTTCATACGTAAAATCCAATTAAATATGTTTCCCATTTTCTTGAGAAATTCAAGATCACAAACTAGCACAGACACAAAACAAAATCAAACTATTTACATACAGTGAAACTAAATTATAATTCAAATCAAATGAAAATTTTTACAGAAATTCATATCAATCAACAAAAAAGAGGTAACAAAACCCCAGCCAAATTACACTGCTAAGTCAAAATCTTAACAATAAAAAGTAAAGTTGTTGCTTGTTGAACAAAACTCCTCATTCAACTTCTCTGTTTCACCTTGAACAAAAATCTAATTAACAGAACTTCATCAAAACTCCTTCTTTTACACTATTGAGTAATATAGATATGATGAGTGCGCAATATTCTTTTGAACTTCATAACACAAGGAAAATGAGAGGCCAAATGAATATTTTGAGTGGATTTTCACAATGTCGAAGTTGTAAAACGAACGCAATTTTGCGAAAATAAACTTGAAGATCGATTTCACAAAGTAATTATCCATATACATTATCGGCTTGACAGTAACTGAATAGCCTTTTAGCATCTTGTATCTCCACCTCTAAACAAAAACTTGCAGCCACTCCTCGGTTCTCTGCAAACAAGTTCTTTGATGCAAATATATAACCATGTTCACAAGCTTTGTGGAGCATATCGCTGCTTTTGGCGTCTAGTTTTTTCCTCAAAATTGACCCACCTCAACTGATTAAGCAAGATTAATCTTTGGTGAACGACGTCTTCTTCTGAGAATTCTTTTGAAATTTAGAACACAGAAGGCAAAACGAGAACATGAGAGGCCAAATGGATATCTTGATTGGATTAGCAGTATGTCGACAGTATAAAGAATACTCAATTGTCGCAAAGACACACTCGAAGAATGAGCAAAGCAACCCGATTATGTCGCTGAGAGAGCCGAAAGGCTTGTAGCTTGGAGATGGATAATAAAACCAGGGGACTTTCTCCTTCCATTTCCAAGAAACTTTTCCCTCTCGGCCTTTGTATATAAGCTGAGCAATGCAAATGAGCATTGTTGTGATCGACATTATCATGCTTAGTAGTGCATATTGAATTTTATTATTGGAAGAAAGCTGATCGAAAACAGCTGAGGGAACCTCTAGGATAAAGTTGATGACAACAAAGATCTGCTCCGTGGTAACCTGTGTAACAAACTTATTATCTCTTTGAACACGAAATTGTAATAAAATATACAAGGAGACTCGCATAATTGGATATTGAATATATATAAATATGGATATAGAATCATGTAACATGGAAACTATTATTAGCACTAGCTCATCTCTCTTACCAACGTTCACATTTTCTCAAAAATAAAAACCTCATATATTGGCACGGGTAAACAACAAATGACAAAAAATCAATCAAACTGTCTCACATCAAAAGTGGCAAATTTATGTCTTTGTCTTGATCGGTGTTAGTAAATGAGAGTACGTAAGATTTTTTTTTTTTTTTTTTTTTAATAATAAATGCTTGTATGAGAAATTTTCAATTTTAAGAGTAAAAATCATTTACCCCCTATAGTTTCAAAAAGTCAATTTTTTGGGGTAATTATGGACTTTTCAATCAACTAACCCCGAGCAGTTTAAAACAAATCAACCACCCTCCAAAATCCTAACACCGTCCAAGATATATTAAGTGAACAAGGGTAAGATAGTCTTTCGCGTTCCCTCATTTTTTCCTTCTTTCTTTGTCTCTCTAAGCCCCCTCCCATTTTTCTTTATTTTTCTCCATTCTTCCCCTCCATCTTTCTTTCCTTTCACCCCCGCCTTTTCCTCTTTCTCCTACACCATCTTCTTCTTCCTCACTTGCTTATTTCAATAACTTCCTTTGTCAGATCTACCATGCTGCTAAGGAAATAAATCCGTATGGAAGCTATTGTGCACGGTCAGTAGCATGTTGTGCATAGCCAACAGCCGCATGATACCAACCACGTTCCCTCACCCAGTTAGCCCATGAACCTGCAATCACCTCCCTTTCTCCATCATGACAACGTGCATGAGTTTATTGGCAAGAGAAAAGGAAGACCACCTGCACACTCGAAGGATTACGTTCCTAAATAATAGGGCAACTGGTTTACGTGATGTTAGTGGCTATTTACTTGTATTTGAATATTTAAATACTACATATCTCATGGTAATTTCATTGAACAGTAATTTTAACTTATAAACTTCCAATCTCCCAACTCTCACCTTCTTGGAGGCCTTTCTCTTCCTCGAATTAGAGAGCCAACACATTACCCCCTATGAAATTGGTACTTTCGTTCACCTTCTCCCATTATGGCAAAGGGAACACGCTTCAAACTGGTTGATGAAAAGCTTCAACAGAATGCCTCTGATATCAAAGAACTCAAATCCGCCTCACTTGAACTTCATGGCGAATTCGAGTCCCAAGTTAACTCCATTCACAAACACTTCTAAAATATCAGTTCTCTTCCCTCGCCGACCAGCTCTCCCACTTAACCTCTACTCTTCAACATCTCCCTATGTCCCATGCCACCACTTCTACACTACCAGAACCCCTTGCTCCGCCTCGCATTGCGCCTGATCATGCCCTTGCCACCACCTCCAAATTTCGCCTCGACTTTCCTTGGTTTGATGGTTGTAACCCTTCTTCTTGGTTATACAAAGCCCTCCAATTCTTCAACTCCCATCAAATTCCTGCAGCTCACCACATGCCATTTGGATGGCCCAACTTTGTTTTGGTGGCAGTGGTACTCTGCTTGCCAACCACAGCTTTCTTAGGACCAATTCACCTCCGAGATCGAGACTCGTTTTGGTGACTCCCCCTTCATCAACCATATAGCCTCCTTGGCCAAACTCAACCAACACAGTTCGGTTCAGAATTACATCGTCGCCTTCGAATTCCACTCAAACAAACTTCCCTGCCTACCCAACACTTACTTTCTTAGCATTTTTATCATCATCCTTCGGTTTGATATCCGACGCGAAATCCAGGCGTTGGAACCTGATTCCATCTACAGGGCCATGAGACTTGCCAAGCTTCAAGAAGATAAATTCCTTGACTCCCGTCGCCCGTTACCTCGTTGGATTGCCCAACCTGTCGTGCGACACCCTCCTGCTGCACCCCTCCTCCCAACCCCACCTATATCCCCCTCCACCACCAAAGTTATTACCAATGCCGACATGCAACAACATTGAGAATAGGGCTTATTGTTAACGTGATTGATATCTTTGTGGAAGCATGTGGCAAGCGACCTGAAGCTAGCAACCAGATGAGCTAGATGAGTAAAGCTGTGATGTGAAGCAAATGTTCTCTAAGCATGTGTCGTAATGAACATGCAGTTTGGATGAAGTGACTAGAGGGTAATGTGATCTAGAAGCAATGCAAGAAAGGGTTCAAGTGACCTAACAAGCTTGAGATTAGAAGTATGCAGTTGCCTGTCAGAAGGAAGGTCAAAGCCATCATTGTTGAATGTCAGAAGACGGTCAATTATCCTGTAGGGTTTAGTTGTTATAATGGATAAGATTGTCAGATGTCAAACTGGTTAGGAATGTTTGGCTCAAAATTCTAACAACATGTAAAAGTGGCTTAGAGTGTTAAATTTGTCTAAAGTCTAGGATTATCATTTAATACTTTGCAGAATAGGCGTGTTAAAAGACGCAATCAATGATGTGTTTAGGCTGTATATAATCAATGTTTGAATTAATGAAATTAGAAATTTTTTGTGCATTCTTTCTTTGTATTCTCTAGCTATTAATCCAACAATTGGTATCAGAGCCATAATTCTCTTCACCGAGATTAATCTATTGTTAAATAGTTCGTCTTCTTCCCTCAAAATTACCTTCAACTTTAAAGTCTAAAACCTGTCTTCATGGCGTCAAGCACAACTTCTCTCTTACCTCCAGTCTTCAATGGAGAATAGTACCATAGACATACTTGAAGGGACAAGGTCACTGGCAATACATCACGGAAGAGAGGCAGCTAACTCAACTAGGAACCAAATCCCACGATGAATCAAAGCCGGTTGCATAAAGAAGAAGCCATGAAAGCTCATAGAGCTTTGTCACACATACACTCAGCTGTAACGAAACTGGTTTTCACAAGAATAATGGCTTGTGAGACACCGAAAGAAGCTTGGGATAAGCTTAAATAGGAGTGTTGTGGAAGTGATAAAACCAAAAAGATGCATGTTCTGAATCTAAGAAGAGAGTTTGAGGTGTTAAATGTGCAAAAGTCTGAAAATGTGAAAGAATGTGTTGATCGATTGATGAATGTGGTCAACAAAATCAGACTGCTTGGCGAGGAGTTGATGGATGCAAGAATGTGGAAAAGATTCTCATGAGTCTACCAAAGAGGTTTGAGGCCAAAATCTCATCCCTAAAAGACTCGAAAGATCTCTATTAGATGATCCTTGCTGAGCTTGTCCATGCCCTACAAGCTTAAGAACGAAGAAGATTGCTGAGATAGGAAGATAGCAGTGAGGGAGCCGTGACGGCGTCTTATAAAGGGAAATCAGTGCAAAAAGGATACAAAAAGCCTACTGGAGACAGAAAGGGGAAAGAAAAGGCTACCAATAATTGGGGCAAGAATGGTGGGATGAAGGGATATCCACCATGCACCCACTGTAAGAACAAGAACCACAAAAATAGATGCTAGTTTAGACCTAACATTCAGTGTCGGTCATGCAAACAGTTCAACCATATTGAGAAGGTTCGCAAAAATAATACCAACCAACCACAACCTCAACAAGCTCAAGTGGTCGAGAATCAACAACAAAATCAAGAGGAGAACTTGTTTATAACCTCTTGTCATACAACTCACTTTGAAAGAAACACGGCTGATAAACAGTGGTTGTACTAACCACATGACACCCGACCTCACCAACTTTGTGGAACTAGATCATTCCTTCCAATCTAAGGTAAAGGTCAAAAATGGAGAGTTCGTGGAAGTTAAAGGAAGGGGTGAAGTTGGTGTCCAGACTTCTATGGGCATAAAACACATCATGAATGTGTTGTATGTGCCATAAATCAGTCAAAATCTACTAAGTGTGGGACATATGTTAGAGAAGAATTATTTCTCTACACTTTCAGAACAGGTCGTGCACAATAGTGGACAACAGAGGAAGTGAGTTAATGAAAGTAAAGATGATGGGTAAAAGTTTTCACGTAGAATGAAGAAAACCTAAAGTTCAAACTCAGTCTGCCAGAATAGATGAGTCAGAACTTTGGCTTAAGAGACTTGGTCATTTTCACTATAATGGGCTGAAAGAAATGAAGCACAAGAATCAGGTGCTGAACTTACCGAAAATCGAAGAGAGAAGGAGTTTATGTCAAGCCTATCAGCTCAAAAAATCGAGCAGACAACCATTCCCTGGAAATGCAACTTGGAGAGCTACTAAGAAACTCCAATTGATACACACTGATGTGTGGGATCCTATGCAGACTCCCTTCTTAAGTGGAAGTATGTACTTTGTGTTGCTCATTGATAGCTACTCTAGAATGATATGGGTTTATTTTCTACAACAGAAAAGTGAAGTGATGAAAGTATTCAAGAAGTTTAAGCTCCTGGTAAAAAACCAAACTGGTTTGACCATCAAAACTGTTTGCAGTGACAATGGAACAGAATACACTTCGAATAAATTTGAAGAGATATGCAAAGGAGTTGGAATCAAGCACCAGTTCAGCAGTCCTTATACTTCACAACAGAATGGAGTCAGTGAAAGGAAAAACAGAATAGTCATGGAGATGGCTAGATGCATGATTGCTGAAAAGAAGCTGCCCAAGACATTTTGGGCTGAAGCAATTAAAACATGAGTCTATTTGCTGAATAGACTGCCAACAAAAGCCCTAAATGATTAGACTCCAATAGAAGCTTGGTATGGAGTTAAACCAAGTGTGGAGGACTTCAAAGTCTTTGGAAGCATCTGTTATGCTCATGTTCTAGCTAAAGAAGCAAGCTTAACGAAAAAGCCAAAACTGGAATTTTTATTGGCTACAGCAGCCAATCAAAAGCTTACAGAATTCTTAATCTAATCACCAACAAAATTTTGATCATAAAGGATGTCAGAGTTGATGAGACATCGATTCGAAATTGGAAAGAAAAGAGAATTGAAGAAGAAATACCTTAGCAAAAAGAGGTTACCAACGACTAGAATGAAGTTGAGGAAGAATCAGATGCTGAAGAAGAACCCTCTGTTAAAGGATCAGGCCTCTAACATAAGTTATGAGAGATGCAACTTGGCAATACTTGAGCCTGTGAATTATGCTGAAGCTGCTAAGTCAAAGGAATGGAGAGATGCAATGAAAGATGAGCTGAGTATGATAGAGAAGAATGAAACCTAGAAGTTGGTTAAGCGACCATTAAGTCACAAAATCATCCAAGTCAAATGGATCTGCAAGACAAAATTGAATCCTAATGGCCCAGTCAACAAATATAAGGCAAGACTAGTAGCAAGGGCTACGCTTAGTAATATAGGGTAGATTTCTTAGATACATTTGCTCCAGTTGTGAGACATGACACGATCAAATTTCTCATCGCTCTTGCAGCTTAGTTCAAATGGAAGATATTAGTTGGATGTCAAGTAAGCCTTTCTGAATGGCTACTTGGATGAAGAAATATATGTGGAGTGACCAAAGGGCTCTACAACTGAAGCCAATGAAGACAAAGTCTATTTGTTAAAAAAGGCTTTGTATGGATTGAAGCGGACACCTCGAGCCTGGTATAGCCAAATCAATGAGTACTTGAGCAAGCTTGGTTATATAAGAAGTCCTAATGAACACACTCTCTATGTGAATGAGATGGTAATCTCATAATTGTCTCCTTATATGTTGATGATTTGCTAGTAACTAGAAATAATCCTGATTGCGTGGACCAGTTCAAGAGAGCAATGCACAATGAATTTGAAATGACAGATTTTGGAGAAATGACTTTCTTCCTCGGAATGGACATAGACCAATCTTCGAATGGAATATTTGTCTGTCAAAGAAAATATGCAAATGAGATCTTAAAGAAGTTCAGTATGGAGAATTGCAATCCAGTGAGTACTCCACTGGTTCAAAACCAAAAGATGAGCAAACGAAACAAAGGTTGCAAAATTGATGAGAGTAGATACAGGAGCATGATTGGGTGTCTTCTATATCTAATAGCAATCAGACCTGATCTCTTGTATGCTTCTAGTCTCTTGTCAAGATTTATGAACGAGCCAAGCAAAGTCCACTTGTAGGTAGCCAAAAGGGTGCTACGATATGTTAAAGGAAGTGTAGACCTTGGGATATGGTATAAAAGGTCTGAAGACTTTAACCTAGTCAGATATACAGATAGTGATTAGGTAGGATCAGTAGATGATATAAAGATCACATCGGGGTATGTTTTCTTCTTAAATTTAGGTGCAATCAGCTAGTTGTCAAAGAAACAAGAAATAGTGGCTTAATCAACTACAGAAGAAGAATATATCATTGTTATTGTAGTAGTAAATCAAGAGATCTGGCTAAGGAAAATCTTGATTGACATGAAGTTAGATTAGTTAGATCCCACGACAATCTTTTGTGACAACCAATCTATTATTGCCATGGCCAAGAACCCTGTGTTTCATGGCTGATCCAAGCATATAAAAATCAAGTATCATGTTGTTTCTGAAGCCGAACAAAACAAAAAAGTAAAGGTTGTTCACTACCAATCTGAAGAAAAAGCAGCAGACATTCTGACAAAAGGATTATGCAAATCCAAGTTTGAAGAACTAAGGTTCAAGCTCGGTGTTTCCTAAAAAGATATCAAGGAGGAATGTTAATGTGATTGATATCTTTATGGAAACATGTGGCAAGTGACCTGATAGGCTCGCGACCTAAAGCTATGACCTGAAGCTAGCGACCGGATGAGCTAGATGAATAAAGTTGTGATGTGAAGCCAATGTTCTCTAAGCATTTGTTGTAATGAACATGCAATTTGGATGAAGCAACCGGAGGGTAATGCGATCTAGAAGCAATACAAGAAAATGTTCAAGTGACCTAACGAGCTTGAGAACAGAAGCATATAGTAACCTGTCAGAAGGAAGGTCAGAGCCATCATTGTTGAATGTCAGAAGATAGTTATCATTTAAGGTTTAGCTGTTATTATGGATAAGACTACCAGATGTCAAACTGGTTAGGAATGTTTGGCTAAAAATTCTAACAAGTAAAAATGGCTTAGTGTGTTACATTTTTCTACAGTCTAGGATTAGCATTTAATACTTTGCTAAATAGGCGTGTTAAAAGACATAATCAATGATGTGTTTAGGCTATATATAATCAATGTTTAAATTAATAAAATTAGAACTTTTTCGTGCATTCTAATTTCTTTGTATTCTCTAGCTCGTAATCCAACACTTATGCTTCTACTATGATGAGAAATATTCCCATAGCCACAAATGCAAAACTTGCCCTCCCCTTTCTCATGATTTGTGAAGGTGACTACCCAATCTCTATTGATGATCCAGCTGATGCACTTTTTGTCGAAAATGACTCCTCGGTCAACCATAATGATTGGGCCCTTGAAATTTCACTTCATGCTTTTGTCGGCCACCAATCTCCCTGAACCCTTCGCCTCATTGGTCAATTGCTTTATTCTCATCTCCAGATCCTTGTCGACAACGACTTAACTTATAGTTTTATTCAAGCAAGAATTGTCGACTATCTCCACTTGCCTATTGATACTTCCCTTTCATTCTTAGCAACCGTAGGTAACAATGACAACATCACATGTTCACAAATGCACGGTTCACCTCACTTCATCCGACCACTGCTTTCCAATCATGCTCTATGCTCTTCCCATTTACGAGCCAACATCGTCTTGGGCATTGATTGGTTGCACTGCTTGGGCCCTGTCACTTTTGACTACACCAAAATGACTTTGAGCTTTCACCGGGACACTTAATTTGTTACTTTACATGGCACCAAACCTGCCGTTACTGAAGTTACCACTTCACAGTTGCATCACTACTATGCAGACCTCTTCCATTGCTTGCTTCTATCGCTTATGGATTGTTCCATCCACTCTTACCTCCTTAGACTCCGCATCTGTTCATTTTGATGTTACAAATCTCTTGCGCACATTTGTTGATTTGTTTGATGCTTCAAAAGGCCTCCCGCTGTCCCGTGCCTAAGATCATCACATTCATACCTATCCTGAAGCTACCCTATTAATGTTCGTCCCTATTGTTACCCTCACTTTCAGAAGGGCAAATTGACTGACTCATCTCCTTTATACTCTTTGACGGTATCATTCATCCTAGTATTAGCCCTTATAGTTCCCTTGTTCTATTGCTGAAGAAAAAAGATGGTAGTTGGCGTTTTTGTCTTGACTATTGCTCCTTGAATGTCGTTATCATTCACGATCGGTTTCTTATTCCCACTGTTGAAAAGTTGCACGATTCCAAATTCTTCGCTAAGCTAGATCTTTGTTCTAACTTTCATCAAATCAATGTACACACTCATTCCATCCCTAAATTGGCTATCTACACTCATAATGGCCATTTTGAGTTCTTGGTGCTGCTTTTTGACTTTTCTAACGCTCCCTCCACTTTTCATGCCACTATGAATTCAATCATCAAACCGTTCCTCCACAAATTCATCCTAGTGGTCTTCAATGATATCTTGATATACAACAATTCTTGGCCAGCTCATATTGACCATATCCTGCAAGTATTCCAACTACTCCGCTCAAAGTCTCTAAAAATCAAGTTTTCTAAGTGTACTTTTTCCATTACCGGCATCCACTATGTTGGCCACATTATCACATCCCAAGGCGTCGAAGTCAAGCCCGATAAAATTTCTGCAATTAGTTCTTAGCCAACACCACACTCAGTTCATGCCCTTTGTAGTTTTCTTGGCCTCACATAGTACTACCGTCGTTTTGTCCAAGGTTATGCCTCTTTCGCCATGCCTTTGACATCTCTCATTTGTAAAGACAATTTCGTTTGAACTCCCATCACTACCAAAGCCTCTGAAGCTTTGAAACATGCCTTGACAACCACGCTAGTGCTTGCCTTACCGGATTTTACAACCCTTTTTTTTCCTAGATATGGATTCTTCAGGTGATGCTTTAGAGGTCGTCTTCTCCTAACATGGCCACCCATTGCTTACTACAACAAGCTTTTTTCCCTATATGCGCACCACATATGGTCATCAAATGATGGCCATTATTGACTCTGTTCACAAATGGCGACATTACTTATTGGGCCACGAATTCACCTTACGAACTGACCACCGCACGCTACAACATTTGCTTTCACAATCCATTCAAATTACTCTGGATCAAAAACGCTACCTTCAGAAACTTTTAGGCTTTTAGTATAAGATTATCTATAAGCTAAGATCTAATAATTGTGACGCCAACATACTATCTCGACGCACTGAGCCTATGTACAATGTAGAGGGCCGTGCTATGCTTAAAAATTCAAGGCTCGCGTGCCGTGCCAAGACCCGTAAAAAATCGTGCCTTATCGCACCGTGTCGACCCACCAAATTTGAAAGCCCACGGCACGGCCTGCTATATATTGTGTTGTGCCTTGAGTCGTGCCATGGGCCGGCTCATGTGCTTTGTAAAAAAAATTTATTTTAATATTTATAAATTATGGTAATTTTGATTTATTATTAATAATTATTATAGAAATATTTTATATGTTATATTTAGGGACATTTTGTATTTATATTAATTAAAAAAAATATGATCACTATGAAATATAATAAAATAATGAGACATTAAAATATTAATTGAATTTCAACACTTTTTATTACTTATAAGTTATAATTATAAATTACAAATACAAACTTAGAAATTATGATTAAGAATTATTATACATCTTCATTTTCATTAATTTCTGAATTTTCAAAATCTTCAAATATATCTTAGTTGTAAACATAGACTAATATTTTATTATTATTATTATTTTTTTTTTATTTTGTTGTCTTGTATTGTGCCAGCCCACGTGCCGTTCTTTTTTTCGTGCCATGCCATCAGTCGGCACGGCCCACCACTGGCTCTAGTACAATGCTCTTTCAACCCACCTACCCAACTTTGTTTCTCAACTCCAAATCGCCTTGAAGATTGACCCCAAACTGCAAACTTTCATTTCTTATCTCACAAATCGTACTAGCTCCTTCTCCGATTATTTAGCTTCTAATAGGTTATTACTTTATCACAGCCGCCTTTACGTTCCCGACAACTCTCCCCTTTGATTCACCATCTTTTCCAAACTCTACAGCTCCTCGATCGGTAGCCATTTTGGGTTTGACCCCACCTTGGCTCGTATCAAACCCAACTTTTATTGGTCACGCATGTCATTCGATATCCACAAATGGATTGGGGAATGTCTTATTTGACAACAAAACAAATACCTTACACTAAATCATAATCATCTTCTTCAACATCTACCAATTCCTTCTCGTGTTTGGGACGACATTAGTATGGATTTTATTATCAGTTTACCATTGTCCAACGGCAAATCCTTAATGCTTGTTGTTATCGATCGTCTGAGTAATATGCCCATTTCGTTGGCCTACCAACTTGCTTTACCGCTTCCACCATCACCGAGGCCTTCCTCCAGCATGTGGCCTGTTGATACGAAAATTCGCACCAACCAAAGAGATCCGATTGACCTCGGTGGAATCGGAATGGATGTAGGCGTGATCATAGATAATCAGCGATGGGTGAATGATAGATGCAATAAAATAAATAACAATGAGATTTTTAAAGTGGTTCAGCGAGGTAAACTCTTGAGCCTATATCTACTGTTCTTGTATTTGCCATGAGAGCTTACAATAAGAGTTCTATGAAAAATTTCTAACCCCTTTTCTCTCATTTGACAGGTTTTATATACAATATTTGTCCAAAGGAAAGAACAAAAATAAAAGGATTACAATTAATTTGAACTGTAACTCCAATATTCTCGTGATTAGGCGCTAAAATTGCGCAAAGATTGATGTTATTTTGATCGTTCGTGTAATATCTGGGATCTGAAGTTATCTGGAAATCGATTGAATGATCATTCGAGTTATTCGCGACTAGCTTGTGTTGGGTCGAGCTATATGTCGACGAGTTTATGCTAGGTTGGACAAAGACTGATTTTGGATCGATTTAATACCTCACAACTCACCAAGCTTGATGGAAAAATCACACACATCGTGGCCAAACTCTATGGCATTCCAAAAAGTATAGTCATAGATAGTGATCAAATTTTCCTCAAGTCTCTTCTGCTGGTCCCTATTCCAGAAAGGAGGTTCTAAGCTGCTATATAGCACCACCTACCATCCACAAACTGATGGCCAAACCGAGATTCTGAATCGTTGCTTGCAGCAATATCTTCGCTGCTTTACGATGGACACACCGAAGCTCTGGTTTTGTTACCTTCACCTCGCCGAATATTGGTACAACTCCAGCTTCTACTCTGCCGTAGGTATGAGCCCATTTTAAGCATTATATGGCCGCCCCCCTCTATCAATTTCATTTTACATCCCTGGCTCATCTCCCACCCTAGAAGCAAACCTTATTCTTCAGAACCACGAAATCATTTCCGCTTATGCCACAATTTAGGGTTCGCCCAAAAGCAGACGGTCTACCAAGCAAACAAACTCAGACACAATCGCTAGTTTCAAATAGCCGATTGGGTCCTCGTCAAGCTCTGCCCTCACGCCAGACCTCAATGGCTACTCGCCTCCACTGGAAATTACCCCGACGGTATTTTGGTCCGTTCAACGTTATTGAACGCATTGGATCTTTTGCCTACCGGCTTCAATTATCGGAATCCTCCAAGATCCACTCTGTTTTCCATGTCTCACTACTAAAGCCATTTGCCGGCACACCTCCAATCGGTACTGCTCCACCCTTGCCTAATATCGCTGATGTACACCTTGAGGACAAGGTTGAACTGCAAGAGGTGGGGACTGATACAGACCACGTTCCCTTAGCCAGTCAGCCCACGGACCTGCAATCGCCTCCTCTTCTCTATCATGACAACGTGCAAGAGCTTATTGGCAAGAGAAGTGGAAGACCACCTACACACTTGAAGGATTGGGTTCCTAAATAATAGGGCAACTAGTTTACGTGATGTTAGTGGCTATTTGCTTGTATTTGAATATTTAAATGCCAAGTATCTCATTGTAATTTATTAAACAGTAACGTTTATTTTTCCAATGTCCCAACTCTCACCTTCGAATGCCTTTCTCTTCCTCGAATTAGAGAGCCAACAAATTATCCCCCACCACCGCACTTGTTGCTACTGTGTGTCCACAACTCGCTGGCTGCAGACTTTCAAGCCAGAAAACCGTAGCTCAACATAACCCTTTCTGGCGACAAAACACAATCCTTTTCCCCTAAAAAAAACACACAAATTGGACTACCAAATAACCATAATCCGACCTATCAAAAAAGAATAAACACACAACAAGCAACAATCAAATTTAATGACCACCAAACAACATAAAAATGAACCAACTCTAGAGGTTCAATTCGCTACTGGTGGTAATCCCATGATTAAGGAAGGAATGAAAGAAAAAAGAAAAAAAAAAAAAAAGAGGAAAGTATGAGGGGGGAAAACAAGAAAAAGAAAGGATGGTGAGAAATGAAAAAGGAAACGAGGAGGGAAAGAAAAGACTATCTTACCTTATTCGTTTAACAAATCTTGGACGGTGTTAGGGTTTTGTGGGGTAGGTGATTAGTTTTTAAACTTCTGGGGGAAAGTTAATTGTTACTCCAATTTTTAACAACTATATATGGTAGATAATAATAGAGAATAGAATATATTTAATGCACAAACAGACTATTAATCCTATGTTCTATTTTGACACCTTTTGAGCTGAGTGATCTTTCTCTGGATTGTTTTTCTCTACATATTCCAATTCTCCAACATCTACAGACCTGGATTCCTCAGAGAGTGAAGAAGTACCAACTTCAGAATTGTGGTCAATAATCCCCGCTGTCATCGTATTCTGAAATGTAATTGCAGACCAATTATAAAATTAATTAGTATATTAAAAGGTCAGTAAAAGAACCAAGTCAATGAGGGTTCTATAGGAGGATAAAACCAGTGGAAAAAGAGACAGATATATAAATCTACTTAGAGATTGAGTCTAAAACAGAAAATTAATACACTTTAAAACATTAATTGGATATAAATATATAAAATTTGACCTTTGGACTCAAGCCATCTTTGTTAATCTGTTGCTCAGAAGGCTCCAAATTGACACCATCATCGTCAGTAGAATCAATTGTAAGCTGAAACGATGGAGGGGACTCAACATGGTCAATTTGGATCATGTCTTCACTCTCATTTGTTCTTGTGCTGATAGCCTGTGATATGTCAACTATAAATCAACTCAAAAAAAAATGAAAATGTATAGTAATGAGTTTTTGAATTAACCTCGTCTGATTTGGATGATTTATTGGAATGCTTCTTGTTCTTGAATACTTTTGGCTTCTTAAGACCCACTTTTAGTCGTGCAGTTTTCATTACTGAAACAGCCGCTATAAATTTCTTCCGACCTCCTTCTGTTGCAGTCTTTAAATCGGCACTAAAGTCTTTCACAAACTTCTCCATAGCCACGAAATGTAGTTTAACTAATTTTTCATTCTTTTCTCCTTTATGTCAGACTAATACATTGTGTGCTTCTCTCATTTTGTGCAAAGTAGAACTAAATCATTGCCATTTTTTTTAATATTGTCACCTCTTATAGCTTCACTCACCCAGTAAGACGCAATTAAAATTACATTGAGACGGAGAGGTTGAAGAGATAACGATCCAGCCGGCCTCGATGATGTCAAAATATTAATATATTTGACTTCATATGATTGTATTTATCTGGGAACTCGTCACCAGGAAGTGAGAGCAGGCCTGGTTTTCCATGGAATTCAATGTAAGATAGAGAAAAGCAGCCAATACGATGAAGTCAGTTTCAAGACGCTAATGTTGGGCATATTAATAAACTAATAAATATAGGCTCACAACCCAATTTACAAACTTCTCATAATTAGTCGGACATAAATTATAGTGAGCTCATCAATTACGAACTGAACCCATTTGTGAGTTGTCATTAGGGGTGTTTAAAAGAACCAATTGGAACCGGAACCTAGGAGTGCAAAAAACCGGTATCTTGAACCTAACTGGTTTTCAGTTTCAAAAAAAAATTGAACAGAAACTGGTCTGGTTTTGGTTATAAACCGGTTTAAAACCGAACCGAAAAGTCCGTTCGGTTAATCGATTTTAAACCGGTTAATTATAATGTGCTGCATTTGTTTGGCCCAATTCAGTCAAACCCTCCACTTTGGCCCATTTTGTTTTTCTGGGTTTTTTTTAACTTGAATCAAAGTTATATTTATTGTAATTGAATAATTTGAATTCATATAATTTTAATGTACATCAAGTATTAATAATTTAAAATTACATTAGTGAAGACCTAGGGATAAATTTTTTATAAATGTGCAAAATATAAAATTATTTTTTAAAAAATTGAATTTTGGAAAATGCGCATTAGTGAAGACCTAGGGATAATTTTTTTAAAAATTGAAAAATATAAAATTATTTTTTTATTCATTAAACTGGTTTAAAAATTTGGTTCGGTTAACTTTTTTTTTTATTTCAAAAAACTGAAACCAAACCGAATATTCGGTTTACAAAATGTGGCAAACCGAAACCGGAAAAAAACTGAATTTTCGAACCGGTTTTTTGGTTTGGTCCAGTTTTCGGTTTTTTTTTTCCACCCCTACCAGAACCGACAGTTACCCGTGATTTGGTTCTGGTTCTCACCCAGAATCGACCATCAACGAGTATGTTCTGGTTCCAAATTTTTTGAACTGTTACTGTACGGTTTCGGTTCCTATAGTTAGGAATCGGAATCAGAACCGGAACTAGGAACCGAGACTAATATAAAATAAAATTAAAGAGTAGGGGGGTTAATAAAAACTTTTGTAGAAAAAGTAATGTGAATACATTTATATTTATATTTCATAACATTTAAAGTAAGTTGGTTTGACTTTTGAGAATCTACTTTTACAAAGTAATGGAGTTTGTAATTTCGAATTTCGAATTTCGAATTTCAAATTTATAATTTGTAATTTTATTTTTGTTAACAAGTGCCAGGAGGGGGGGTATTTGTAAGTTTTAAGGGTTTTTTTTATCATTTTAAAACTTTTGGGGGTAATGAATTTTACATATCGGTTTCAGTTCCAAATTTCAAGGAACCATCAGTTTTGGTTCCTTCAAAAAATGCAGGGTCCCCAGAACCGAACACCTCTAGTTGTCACGGGATTGTGAGAAAAAATTTATGAGATTAGTTGTAAATGTAGTATTGCCTTTTTATTTTAGAGTGATGCTATTGGTTACCATATTTCATATTCATAAACTTCATTTTTTATATATAATTACGTTAGAGTTTATGATTAGAAGAAAAAATAAAATTTTTAGATTAAAAAATTGTATATCCTATTCAGCCATTTTTATAAAGGATAAAATTGTAATTATATATAAAACATGATGTTTATTAATATGAAATGTGGTAACCAATAGCATCACTCTAAAATAAAAAGACAATACTACATTTACAACTCAATCTCATAAATTTTTTCTCACAATCCCGTGACAACTCACAAATGGGTTCAGTTCGTAATTGGTCAGCTCATTATAGTTTTTGCCTGTCCAATTACGAGAAGTTTGTAAATTGGGTTGTGAGCCCATATTTATTAGTTTATTAATATGTCCAACATTGTCTTGAAACTGACTTTCATCGTATTCACATTCAACACAACAAAACTGAAAAGACAACATTAGTGTCTTGAAACTGGCTCTGTTTGGTTAGTTATTTAGAATAGCATTCTATGCTATTTAACATTTTTAGAAAATATGATAGGATTCTGAGAAGTTTTTGGTACATTTTGAATAGCATTTTATAAAAATATTAAGATCATTTTTAACTCCTAGGTTTGTTAATTTAACTAAACACTCCCTACAATAAAAGTTTATAAATTGATGTATTGCTGACAGCCACCACCACCACCGGAAGATGGCTGGAATCTATCGAAATGGAGCATGATCGGCTAAATCTAGCTCGTCGTGTGCCAGTGGATCTGGTCGAAAACAACCAAATCTGGTCGTCGTTGATGGCCATATCTTGATTGTCGTTTGGCCGTCGTCAATGGCCAGATCTGGTCGTCAATAGCCAGATCTTTGGCCATAGATCTGGCTGGAAACAGACAGATCAATCTACAATCAACCAGATCCAGTCAGTCATGCATCATTATGGCAACGACAATGGTTGCTGGAAGGTGACAATGGCTTGGGTGGGTGGGGGTGTTTTTGTTAATTTTAAAACTTTTATTGATAAATGTGATTGTTAATGTTTTGAGTTGAGTAGAATAATATTGAATTTTAAAGAATATTAAAACAAATGTATTTTTAGGTTTTTAGGATAGGATAGAGGAATATGATAGAGTTAAAAATTGTGCCAACGGACTCGGGTGCAATTGGTTCATTATTATGATACTTTTAGAATTATATTTTGAAAAAAGTAAAATTGGGTGATTATTAAAAATGTAGGATTTGGAAATTAACAAAAATACCCTCTATGTTTTTTTATTTACTAAACACCCCTATGATAAAATATTGAAAATTAACAAAAACACCCCCACCCACCCATTAAATACCGACAACCGGCCACCACCATTGGAGGGTGGCCAGAGTTACTGTATCGGTACACGATCAGCTGGATTTGGTCAGTCGTGCATCGATATGGCATTTTCCAGCCTGATCCATGGTGGATCTGGCCGAAAAAGGCTAGATTTACGGCTAGATCTGGCCATTAACAGTTAGATATGGCCGCATTGACGACCAAATATATGGCCGTCATTGACGACTGGCTACGGCCAGATCTTCGGTCGTAGATCTAGTCTTTTCTGGCTAGATCCACCATGGATCTGGCCAGAAAATGCTAGATAGGAGCACTACTAGCCAAATCCAACCGGTAGTATGCCATTATACTAGATTTTATCCAACTTCTGACAGTGGTGGCTAGAATCTGGCAAATGTGGGTTACTGGGTTGTTTTTGTCAATTTCTAAAAAAAATTTGGTGGGTGTTTATTTAAATTAACAAATCTGAGGGGTTTAAAAAGCATTGAATACAAATCTAGGGGGTTTAAAATGAGTTGAATAATATTTTGAGAATAAGAAAATAATTGTAGTATTTTGGATAGAATAGGGAATAGAATAGTGAAAAATTGTATACCAAAGGGGGTGTTTGTTTTATTATTTTGGATAGGATTTTTGAAAAAGTAAGAGTTGGATGGTTATTAAGAGGTAGGATTTAAAAATTAACAAAACACCCTCTAGGTTTGTTAATTTACTGAACACCCGTGTAATAAAACATTGAAAACCAACAAAAACACCCCCACCCACACATTAAATATCGGCAGCCAGAATCTGGCAAATGTGGGTGGGTGGAGGTGTTTTTATCAATTTATAAACTTTTTTAGGGGGTGTTTAGTTAAATTAACAAACCTAATATGCATTTGTTTCAGTATTTTTGCACTATCCTATCCCTATCCTACCCAAAATACACATTTGTTTTCCTATTATGAAAATCCCATTATATTTTAAACCCCTTAGGTTTATTAATTTAACTAAACACCCTAAAAAAAGTTTAAAAATTGACAAAAACACCCCCACCCACCTACATTTGCCAGATTCCTGCCAGCACTACCGAAAAGTAGCTAGAATCTAGTATAATGGCACACTATCGGTTGGATCTAGTCGGTAGTGCACCAATCTAGCCTTTTCCTGCCATATCTACGGCCAAAGATCTGACCGTTAACGAACTGTAAGATCTTTGGCCGTAGCTAGTCATCAACAACGACCAAGATACGGCCAATGTTGAGGCCATCATTGACGACCAAATGTTGCTAGATTTGGTTGTCAACGGCCAGATCTAGCTATAGATTTGGCATTTTCCTAGAAAACGCCATATCGAGCACGACCGGCTAGATCCAATCGGTCGTGTGCCGATATAAAAACTCTGACCACCCTCCGATGGTGGTGGCCAGCTCTCGGTATTTAATGGGTGGGTGGGGGTGTTTTGTTAATTTTTAATGGTTTATTACAGGGGTGTTTAGTAAATTAACAAACCTAGGGGTGTTTTTGTTAATTTTCAAATCCTACCTCGTAATAACCATCCAATTCTTACTTTTTTAAAAATTCTATCCAACATAATAAAACAAACACACCTATGCTTTTATTGTTATTATTGCATGTTTGCTGGTTGAAGAGGTCTGATGAAAACATTTCCAAATTTTATTGGGTTTGGGGTGACTAAAATGCATTGTGATTTTACAATCTTAATTGACAAAGTAAATGTGATACAAATATCAGCTCAATACGCACCATATACACAAACAAAATAGTACTTTTATTTGTGTCAATTTTTCATAATACGAGGGTTACTCATTTGTTAAAAAAATTTGGGACATATAAGAAATTCAATTATTGTTAAAAGATGGGGCATCTCAGTAATTTTATTATTAAAAATAAGGGTACATATGTATTTCACTCACATATTATAATAATAATAAAAAATTAATTAAATAGTCAAGGGTTTTTTCGTCTTCACAATAAAAATATATGCAATGTAAATTGTTAACATAGTTTTTTTTGCTGGTAACAAAAAGGTATTTGAAAAGTGGATGGGTATGAATTTGTCAATGGGTCATTTTTCGGGTGGGAACATGTCGTTAACTCTAACGGTGTGTTTGGTTATGAGAATATTGTATTATTGGAAATATTATATTAATGGAAAGATAAATTACCTTGAGGGGGCGTTTGGTTAAGGGAATGTTGGATTACTGGAAAGTTAGATTACCTTGAAGATTACTAGGAATCTTTAGGAAAATATGTTTGGTTAATTAGTCGGTATGTTATATTAATATGTTTGGTTGGGAGGAATAAATTGGTGGACATGTTATTTAAATTACTGAATTGTCTTCTAATTAAATATTAGTTTTTTAATACTGAATATTATTTGGATTATTATAACCCCCCGCATTTAAAATCTTAGCAAAAGCAATCCCATAATAAAAGTTTAGAAAATCAACAAAGCACCTGCACCAACCTAGCCATTGCCGACCGCCGGCAACCACCGCAGGCCGTCAGTAGCTGACAACCTAATGGCGCACGGAAGGTAGGAAATGGCTTTTGTGAGCCGTATGGCCATTTTCGACCAGAAATGGCCAAACGTTGATGGCCAAATCGATGGCCATTAACCGCCACATCGATCTGGCCTTTCACCTTTCTCTTTCTTTTTTATCTTTTCCATTTCTTCTCCATCACTCCTTTTCTCTTTCTTTTTCTTCTTCTCTTCAGTTTGGAGAGGAGCTTTTGGGTTGGTGGAGGTTATCTGGCGGCCAAAAAATACAACCACCACAACAAACACTAAGGTGAAAGATGGGGGCACAGAAAGGGGAAAAAAGGGCGATTTGTAATAGAAAATTGTCTCAAAGGGTGACATCTACATAGTTGTTAGGGGTGGAAAAAAAAACCTGAAAACCAAACCGGACTGAAAATTCGGTTTTTTTTGGGTTTTGGTTTGATTATTTAAAAAACCGAAAATCTAATTCGGTTTTTGGTTTTTGGTAAAATAAAATCCGGTTACCCGGAATCGGTTTGCTGAACTGAAAAATATTAAATATTTATTTGTTTTTACTTTTTAGTTTTGACATTTTTTACTCTATAGTCTACTGGCTCTACTCTTGTCTCTTGTCACTCTGTTTCTCTCATGTCTAACACTAAATCTAACACAAAACACTACAAGTCTACAACAGTCAACAGATCTACACTCTGATTCTCAGATTTCTCACTGCCGCATGCTGCACGCTCCACAAAGTAAGTCTCGCATTCTCTCTCAGATCTGTGTTTCCGGTGGGTTTTAGATCTGGGTTTTCAGATCCGCATTTCTAAAGTTCACCATCTGCATTTCCTTTATTCCATCCTTCGTCATCGTTAAATTAAGTATATAAGAGACCTGCAATGTGGTGTTCTTCTCATACTCAAAATGGCCAAGTCTTGTATTTTTTCATTCTTGTTCTTCCTCATCTTCATATTTGTCATCATCTACCAATCTGTCCCTCACAGCACTCTCCAGTTGCACTCCATATTGTGACCCTTTAATCTCCTTGATCACTACAACTTTCAATAATTTCTCCACAGGAGCTGCAAATATAATTCAAGAAAAGACTTATGATCAATTTGTTATTATGCAAGTCAAAGTCTGCTGATTGCTATTGAAATATAAATTACCAGAAACAATAGCCTCAAAAAAGTCATCATCTTCTGCTAGAGAACTTCCAGCTTTCCCCTTCCACTGTTGCAAGTGACTCAAAACCTCAGGGTCAAGGTAAACACCAATTGCTGTGAACTTAATTTGCAAAAAGTGTATCTCAATATCTGTGATTCTTGTTGCAACCCCACAAAGGCAAAAATTGAAATAAGAAACTTTCGAATCAAATCAAATATGAATAATCTAATATTCTAATATAGTTTCCCTCAAGATGACTTACCATGACCAAGAAGATTTAATGGCTTAGCCTTTGTGATCTGAGAAGGAAAAGGGATTTCATCCACCTTTACTACTTCAGTAGTCACTGCATATTTTATTGCACACAATCAGAATTAAGTCATAGAAGCTAGAACAAACAGATTATCATCTTACAACTATAAGATAGAGAAGCACTTATTGATCAATTTTCTGGGGAATTTCTAGTGCATTTAATTTGTGAATTCTAGCTTTCAAAATGAAACGGTGCAATCCTATTGAAGGACTAAAAGAGGCATACGAGAAGTTGTCTTCTCCTAGGTAATTTAATTACTTCATTTTTAGTGTAATTGTATTTTATTTTTTTTCATTATTTGTATTGATTTTTGTGTATAATTAATTGTTTCAGGAATTCAAGTGAGGAACTCCCAAGTACTACTGATTTAAAGAAGGTTAGCGAGCTTTATTACATTGGTAATTTTGTGTACATGTTGAAATGTTAGTTATTTCCAATTCCAATTCCAATTTTCGATTATATCTCTTTGACTGTTACAAGATTTCGATTCTTAGGATAATATAAATGCATGGTGCCTTAGACTATTGGGCATTGACTAACCACAAATAGTTAATGCATATTCTTTTTTTATGCCACTGTAGATATCTTCGACTAGTGATAACAACGCACCCACTTTTGACACTTCGCATGACACTCAAGCACCTACACCAAGACCACCCATACCTTCAGGTCCTAAACGTGCGAAATCTACTACTAGTAGGAAGAATACGTCTGAAATGTGGGATCATTTCACAAAAAATGAGTGTGAGAATAAGGATGATTTAACGGCAACATGTAACTATTGTGGGAATGTTCTTGCTTGTCCAAGTAAAAAGTGGTACAAGTTGTCTACGTAACCACTTAGGTAGGTGTAAAAAGTATTCTTTGAATGTGGTGGATAAGAGACAAAAGACATTATTCTTTCAACAAGCATCACGTGACCTCTCAAGTGAGGCTGCCACCTCTACACAATCGAACTTTTGTCATGGAAATTTGATCAAGATTTTATTAGAGAAACTATTGCCCAAATGATCATTATCGATGAGCTACCATTTAATTTTGTGGAGCGTGAGGGGTTTCGCCGTGTGATGACTACGGCACAGCCTAGATTTCAAATGCCCTCCCATAAGACTGTGGCTACTGATTGTTTCAAGATTTATCTTCAAGAGAGTGAAAAGCTAAAGAAGTTTTTTAGTAAGTTCAATCACACAGCTTGTCTCACTACTGATACATAGACAATTTGTCAGAACCTCAACTATATGTGTCTTACGGCTCACTTCATCGATGACAATTGGCAACTACACAAAAGGATTTTAAACTTTTGTCCTATAAGTAGTCATAAAGGTTTAATCATTGGGAAGACAGTGGAGAGATGCTTACTTGATTGGGGTATTTCTAAAGTATTCACAGTAACGGTCGACAATGCAAGTTCTAATGATGTGGGTATAAGCTATCTTAGGACTCGGTTATCAAGTTGGTAGGGAAATGTCTTGGGTGGTCAATTTCTTCACATGAGATGTTGTGCACACATACTGAGTTTGATTGTAAGAGAGGCGTTAAAAGATATAGATGACTCCATATTTAGAATTCGTGCTGCCATAAGATATGTGAGGTCTTCTCCAGCAAGGTTAATGAGATTTATGGAGTGTGTGGAGAAAGAAAAAATTGAAAGTAAGAGTCATTTGGTGCTTGATGCAGAAACAAGGTGGAACTCTACTTATTTGATGTTGGATATCGCAGTTAAATTCCAGAGAACATTTGAATTATTGGAAATAGAAGATAGTAAGTACAAAGATGAGCTTTCTAGTGGGGACAGGTCAAAGGGTATGCCTACGTTTAGTGATTGGGAATATGCCCGGTACTTGTTACCATTTCTGAAAATTTTCTATGATGCTACCATACATGTGTCCGGCTCTTTTTATGTAACTGGTAATGAGTACATGCGACAGATATATAGCATTGGGATGAAGATTTCAGAATGGTCTCATAGTCCTGATCTTAGCTTAAGTTCTATGGCCATAAAGATGAAGGGAAAATTTGACAAATATTGGTCAAATGTTGATAATATCAACATAATGTTATTCATTGCGGTTGTTTTAGACCCTAGGGACAAGTTAGAATATGTTAATTGGGTGATTGATGAGTCCTATGATGTTTTTACTGCTGATAATTAAAGAACAAAGTGATGAAAATTTTGTTGTCTTTATTTAACCATTACAATTTGTGTAAGGTGGCTGGGGCTCTTACTACGCAGTCAAGTTAGCAAACTTCAGGTGCAACTGCAGTTGATCATGGTGATGGTAATATTGATCCTCAAGAATGCATGAGGGTTAAGTTTAAAAGGAGAAAGATTGAAAGGCAAGCTAATAAGTCTAAATCAGAGTTGGATAAGTATTTGGCTGATGACGTTGAAAATGACGATGACAAGACATTTGATCTCTTGAAATGGTGGAAGATGAATTCAACAAAATATCCAGTTCTCTCTTTGATGGCACGAGATGTATTGGCTATGCCCGTTTCAACTGTTGCATCTGAGTCGGCTTTTAGTACGGGGGGTCGTGTATTGGATCCATTTCGTAGCTCCCTTACTACGAAAATGGTGGAAGCTCTTATCTGCACACAAGATTGGATTCGGACTACGCTTGCACCATTAGCCATTGAGGACACCTTGGATGAGTTAACGAAAATTGAGTCGGGTAAAATTTTTGCTTTACTTTCAATTAATTAATTATGTATGTGTTGGATTTGTTAATTATACTTTCAATTATTTAATTATGTGTTTATCCAATTTTTTGTAGAATTTCCATCTTTCGGAGTAGAAAGTACTCGTCCTCAACTAAATGATTGAAGGGCAATCCAAATTTCCAATAACAGGGTATATACTATGACTTTATTTAGTTTCATTTGTTCTTCCATTTATTAATTTCTAGATTTGATTGGACAAACTTATAAATAGAAAGAAATTTAAAATGGAAGCTACCTAACAAGTTGTGGAACTTTTTTTGTTTTGACAGTTGACTTTTGACAATGGATTGGCATGTGCTTGGAGTTTGACGGTTGACAATAGATTTGTTATATTTATATTTGTCTTTATGAACTCTGTTTGTGTATCTTCTAAGTTTGCATTTCATTATTTGATTTGGAAATGTGCTTGTTGTGTACTTAGGCTTGTTTTGTGGAAATGTGTTTGTTATGTTTGTTTTGTGGAAATGTGTTTGCTAGTTTTAATCATGTGTTTGATTTGTAATTTTAGGGTGGAAACTAAGTTGGCAACAGGGGACTATTTTTTAGTTTGGATATGTTTGATTTGTAAATGTCTTTGTGTATTTTATAATTTGAAAACAGAGTTTGTATCATGTATTTGTTTTTGCAATCTTTGATTTGTAATTTTAAATTATTAATATTTGATGTACATTAAAATTTTATGAATTCAAATTATTCAATTACAATAAATATTATTTTAATTCAAGTAAAAAAAAAATTGGAAAAAAAAATGGGCCAAAGAGGAGTGTGACCGAATTGGGCCGAAAAATGCAATTCATAATTCATAATTGGGCCAAAAAATACAGTCCAATATATAACCGGTTAATCGAACCGAATTTTCGGTTTGGTTTATAACCGGTTTTTAACCGAAACCGGTTTTGAACCGAAATCGGATCGGTTTCGGTTCAATAATTTTTTTGAACCGAAATTCGGTTCGGTTTAAGAATCCGATTAATCGGATTTTTCCACCCCTAATAGCTGTGAGAGTGGATCATGGACAACAAACGACGAATAGGGACAACCGGTGGGGGGTGGGTTTTGTTGAGGAAAGTATAAAGGTTTGGTAGTGTCTTTATCATCATGGGCACTTGGAATGAATTGTTTCCGAACGGGAAAATTTTAGCAAATTGAAGGGCTGGATTACTTATTCGATTATTGGGAGTCTATATATTTAGAAATTAGAATTAGGTTTACTGATTTTGGAGTAATTTTATAACCCGTTTATAAACTGGTTAACCAATAGCCGAATTGATAATTTGTCGGTTGATAACCGGTTCAAAGGATAATTCGGTCCTCTTTCAGTTTAGATTATCATTTGAATCGAAAAACCAGTTCGGTTTGAAAAGTGGTCAATCCGGTTCGGTTAACTAGATTTCCACACCCTTAGTCAAATTTATTCTATGACTACAAACGGTTTAAGAAGGGCCACAATTTGAGCTCATATGGTTCTCACAATTAAGATTTATAACACTTAATTCTCTCGTCACTATTTTCAATATTTCGAAGGACATATACTATTTTCTTTACACATAGTAAGTAGATGCTACAGTATATATGCTCATAAATAAGTGATGCCTTTTATTCATTTATCGAAATGAGTTTACAAGAGCTAAAACGTTGGCTCTAGTACACCTACTCTAACACTGGGGCTGCAGAATCACCAGCGAGGTAGTCGTATTTCTCTTTCTCTCGAATGAACACTAAGAGGGATTGAGACCATGGAACATAATTTTATCCATTTAATTTATGAGAGGTAATAAGAACATGGATGGCTTCGAAATTGTGAACAGAAGGAGATGAAGGAACGATGATGTCTGAAGAAGTTGAGGAAGAATTACTTTTTGTAACCATACTGGAGGCTAGTCTGTATTTGGGCATGAAGATTTGGAAGACCCAGAGATAACGAGCAAGAAAAACTCGATGATGAAGGTTAAAGCGACAGGATTAAACCTGTTTTGATACCATGAAGAAAATAAAAACTTGAAGAATGAAAGAAACATAGACTCTATTTGAAAGAAACATAGACTCTATTTCTTCTTCTTTTTATTGAATAATAGAGACATAAATAAATAGATTACAATTTAGAGACAATTTCATAAAAGAATTTCTCTTATAAGGAAATTTTAAAAAGAAATCAAGAAGATTTGTCAATTTGGAATGCAATCTTTCTTGTAAAAAGAAAAAATAATTAAGAAAAAACTCCTAAAATAACAAGATACAATATCTGATACAATGGAAAGAAACAGCTTTAATTTCAACACATAGTATTGTGATGAATTAAAATGTGCTAGAATGCTTAAATGCTATTAGAGGTGGCAAAATCCAGTTATCTGAATCAGTTTTTCGGTTCAAGCAAAAACCTGAACCGAAACCGAACCTAATATTCGGTTCGGTTCATTGGTTAACCAGATTTACACCAGTTTTTTAAATCACCTCTCAGCTCACAAGCCTTACGAAAAAAAACATTCGGCTTAACAAAGTAAAACCTTCAAAGCATAAATTAATCAGCAACAACTCAACCATCAAATTAATCAATCAACATAACCCACTATAACTCAAACAAAACAAAAAACAATCAAAATCCACTTCAAATACGAACAAACAGAGAGACGGAGAGAAGTAAATTTCGTTTTTTTGCATCAGATTTGAGTGCGCATTTGGGGATTAGCTGCCCATAGCATGAGGTGTCTTTCGTGATGACAAAGTGCGGAGGATGAGTCCAGAGAAGTGGGCTTGGCTCAAAAGAAAAGGAAGAGAAGATAAAACGAAAAAGAAAGAGAAAAATGAAGAAGAAAAAAGAAGGAGAAAAAGACCAAAAAGAAAGTGAAAAGTGAAGAAGAAGAATTGGAGGAGAAGAAGATGAAAAAGAAAGATAAAAAATTCCTTGACTCCCGTCGCCCGTTACCTCGTTGGAATACCCGACCTGTCGTGCGACACCCTTCTGCTGCACCCCTCCTCCCAACGCCACCTATATCCCCTTCCACCACCAAAGTTATTACCAATGCCGACATGCAACATCATTGAGAACGGGGCTTATTGTTAACATGATTGATATCTTTGTGGAAACATGTGGCAAACGACCTGAAGCTAGCGACCAGATGAGCTGGATGAGTGCCACGATCTATAAGTGAACAAGGGTAAGATAGTCTTTCGGTTCCCTCATTTTTCTCCTCTTTCTTTGTCTCTCTAAGCCCCCTCCATTTTCTTTATTTTTCTCCATTCTTCCCCCCCATCTTTCTTTCTTCACCGCCACCTTTTCCTCTTCTCCTACACCATCTTCTTCTTCTCACTGCTTATTTCAATAACTTCCTTTGTCAGATCTACCATGCTGCTAAGGAAAAAATCCGTATGGAAGCTATTGTGCACGGTCAGTAGCATGTTGTGCATAGCCAACAGCCGCATGATACCAACCACGTTCCCTCACCCAGTTAGCCCATGAACCTGCAACACCTCCCTTTCTCCATCATGACAACGTGCATGAGTTTTGGCAAGAGAAAAGGAAGACCACTGCACACCGAAGGATACGTTCTAAATAATAGGGCAACTGGTTACGTGATGTTAGTGGCTATTTACTTGTATTTGAATATTTAAATACTACATATCTCATGGTAATTTCAGAACAGTAATTTTAACTTATAAACTTCCAATCTCCAACTCTCACCTTCTTGGAGGCCTTTCTCTTCTCGAATTAGAGAGCCAACAATTACCCCTATGAAATGGGACTTTCGTTCACCTTCTCCCATTATGGCAAAGGGAACACGCTTCAAACTGGTTGATGAAAAGCTTCAACAGAATGCCTCTGATATCAAAGAAATCACAATCCGCCTCACTTGAACTTCATGGCGAATTCGAGTCCCAAGTTAACTCCACACAAACACTCTAAAATATCAGTTCTCTTCCCTCGCCGACCAGCTCTCACTTAACCTCTACTCTTCAACATCTCCCTATGCCCATGCCACCACTACAATACCAGAAACCCTTGCTCGCCTCGCATGCGCCTGATCATGCCCTGCCACCACCTCCAAATTTCGCCTCGACTTTCCTCGCTTGATGGTTGTAACCTTCTTCTTGGTTATACAAAGCCCTCCAATTTTTCAACTCCCATCAAATTCCTGCACCTTACCACATACCATTTGGACGGGCCAACTTTGTTTTGGTGGAGTGGTACTCTGCTTGCCAACCACAGCGTTCCTGGGACCAATTCACCTCCGAGATCGAGACTCGTTTCGGTGACTCCCCCTTCGTCGACCATATAGCCTCCTTGGCCAAACTCAACACAACAGTTCGGTTCAGAATTACATCGTCGCCTTCGAATTCCACTCAAACAAACTTCCTTGGCTACCCGACACTTACTCTTAGCATTTTTGTCGGCCTTCGGTTTGATATCCGACGCGAAATCCAGGCGTTGGAACCTGATTCCATCTGCAAGGCGATGGGACTTGCCAAGCTTCAAGAAAAAAAACGAATTTTTGGTTCGGCTTTAGTTCCCTTTTTTGGTTTTCGAACCTTTTTTTCCGCCCCTAAATGCTACAATGATTTTTTTTTCTTTTTTTATGGAACAACTTTGCAGTATTTTAAGCTTGGGACTAAATTAATTTAGTCCCACAGTAAGCACGAAAACAAACCCATGGCCCTCCACTTGTCTTTTTTTAAGCCTCATGCAATTATGAGATTTGCAATTTTAAATATGTTTTAATATTTTATTAAGAATAAATAAATTTGTTAGTATCTTAAAAAATAAAGTAAATTATAATTATAATCAAATCAAATTAATTTTATTCAAATTAACAATATAATAAAGTTTGAATTTTGTAATTACATTATATAGTTTTGTCCAACACGATAGGTTGAGTAGCAGGAGTATTAGATTGAGATTGTCGAAAGAAATCACCTCCATTGTGAGGGAATCTTGATAGTCGAAAACTTCCAATATTTTAAAAACTAGGAAAAAAAACTTGATCTACCATGCACTTGAGAAGGAATAGCAAATCCTTGAAGATTTTGATCAAATCAATGGTAGCACTGTAGAGCTATATGCCCTCCTTTGCTATATAGACTTGACAAACCAACCTTAGTTGAGGATAATCTCTGCCTTTGCCTCTGCCTTTCATCCCAATAGGATTAAAATTGCCAAAACCAAGAGCATTGTTAAACATTTGACCATTATTAGTGGCCATTCTTTGAAACAAATTGGCAGGAGCAAATTGATAATTCTGTGAAGCATTTTGATAACCATCAAAACCATTAGTAGTGCTAGTATTAGCATTTGTGCTGACTGGAAAAGACTGACAATTAAATCATGAACTAAAATCTATTGTAGTCTACTTGGTAGCAACAAAAGCAGAAGTAGGAGGTCATTTTTCATGAAATTTAGCATAAGCTTCATCTTGTCGTTCCAGTCGCATTTCATGTTTATGCAAGAAGAATGGAGCTTTTTGTAGAGTGGTACTATCAATTCTTGAAGTAAGATTTACCACTACAACATCATACTCTGGCCTAGGCCATCTAAAATTTATAACAACATTTCTTCATCACTAACATACTCCATATTTAACACATTGTCATTTACACTAAGTGACTCTTTGCAAGTGCTGTGTAACAAAATGCATCTCAAGAGTGTGTCATATCTCAAACGAAGTAGAATATTTTGCAACTTATTAGAAATTGATCAATTTTTTTCCAATTGAAATAAGCAGCATTCATTGAGATGTTTCTTCATTCTTCTCGTTACAAACAATAGTGGACACTAATTTTCTCCAACGACAAACACATCAAGCTTATGTGATTTCAGAGCAGGAAGAATTTGTGGTTTCCACTACTTGTAGTTCTTTCTCCCAATTTCACTAATATTGTTGGCAGAGAAGCCGGAACTATTGATCTTGACTTTGCAGTACTACATTTTTTGCTTGACAGAGGAGCAGAGAAATTCAAAGAAGCCGTTAATGTAGGTCTAGGGCTTTGATACCACAAAGTAAATTTTGCGTCTGGTTTTTGCCTCAAAATTGACCCACCTCAACTGATTAAGCAAGATTAATCTTTGGAGAACGACGTCTTCTTCTGAGAATTCTTTTGAAATTTAGAACACAGAAGGCAAAACGAGAACATGAGAGGCCAACTGGATATCTTGATTGGATTAGCAGTATGTCGACAGTATAAAGAATACTCAATTGTCGCAAAAACACACTCGAAGAATGAGCAAAGCAACCCGATTATGTGGCTGAGAGAGCCGAAAGGCTTGCAGCTTGAAGATGGATAATAAAACCAGGGCACTTTCTCCTTCCATTTCCAAGAAACTTTTCCTTCTCGGCCTTTGTATATAAGCTGAGCAATGCAAATGAGCATTGTTGTGATCGACATTATCATGCTTAGTAGTGCATATTGAATTTTATTATTGGAAGAAAGCTGATCGAAAACAGCTGAGGGAACCTCTAGGATAAAGTTGGTGACAACAAAGATCTGCTCCGTGGTAACCTGTATAACAAACTTATTATCTCCTTGAACAAAAGAAATTGTAATAAAATATACAAGAAGACTATTATAATTGGATATTGAATATATATAAACATGGATATAGAATCATGTAACATGGAAACTATTATTAGCACTAGCTCATCTCTCTTACCAACGTTCACATTTTCTCAAAAATAAAAACATCATATATTGGCACGGGTAAACAACAAATGACAAAAAATCAATCAAACTGTCTCACATCAAAAGTGGCAAATTTATGTCTTTGTCTTGATCGGTGTTAGTAAATGAGAGTACGTAAGATTTTTTTTTTTTTTTTTTTTTAATAATAAATGCTTGTATGAGAAATTTTCAATTTTAAGAGTAAAAATCATTTACCCCCTATAGTTTCAAAAAGTCAATTTTTTGGGGTAATTATGGACTTTTCAATCAACTAACCCCGAGCAGTTTAAAACAAATCAACCACCCTCCAAAATCCTAACACCGTCCAAGATATATTAAGTGAACAAGGGTAAGATAGTCTTTCGCGTTCCCTCATTTTTTCCTTCTTTCTTTGTCTCTCTAAGCCCCCTCCCATTTTTCTTTATTTTTCTCCATTCTTCCCCTCCATCTTTCTTTCCTTTCACCCCCGCCTTTTCCTCTTTCTCCTACACCATCTTCTTCTTCCTCACTTGCTTATTTCAATAACTTCCTTTGTCAGATCTACCATGCTGCTAAGGAAATAAATCCGTATGGAAGCTATTGTGCACGGTCAGTAGCATGTTGTGCATAGCCAACAGCCGCATGATACCAACCACGTTCCCTCACCCAGTTAGCCCATGAACCTGCAATCACCTCCCTTTCTCCATCATGACAACGTGCATGAGTTTATTGGCAAGAGAAAAGGAAGACCACCTGCACACTCGAAGGATTACGTTCCTAAATAATAGGGCAACTGGTTTACGTGATGTTAGTGGCTATTTACTTGTATTTGAATATTTAAATACTACATATCTCATGGTAATTTCATTGAACAGTAATTTTAACTTATAAACTTCCAATCTCCCAACTCTCACCTTCTTGGAGGCCTTTCTCTTCCTCGAATTAGAGAGCCAACACATTACCCCCTATGAAATTGGTACTTTCGTTCACCTTCTCCCATTATGGCAAAGGGAACACGCTTCAAACTGGTTGATGAAAAGCTTCAACAGAATGCCTCTGATATCAAAGAACTCAAATCCGCCTCACTTGAACTTCATGGCGAATTCGAGTCCCAAGTTAACTCCATTCACAAACACTTCTAAAATATCAGTTCTCTTCCCTCGCCGACCAGCTCTCCCACTTAACCTCTACTCTTCAACATCTCCCTATGTCCCATGCCACCACTTCTACACTACCAGAACCCCTTGCTCCGCCTCGCATTGCGCCTGATCATGCCCTTGCCACCACCTCCAAATTTCGCCTCGACTTTCCTCGCTTTGATGGTTGTAACCCTTCTTCTTGGTTATACAAAGCCCTCCAATTTTTCAACTCCCATCAAATTCCTGCACCTTACCACATACCATTTGGACGGGCCAACTTTGTTTTGGTGGCAGTGGTACTCTGCTTGCCAACCACAGCGTTCCTGGGACCAATTCACCTCCGAGATCGAGACTCGTTTCGGTGACTCCCCCTTCGTCGACCATATAGCCTCCTTGGCCAAACTCAACCAACACAGTTCGGTTCAGAATTACATCGTCGCCTTCGAATTCCACTCAAACAAACTTCCTTGGCTACCCGACACTTACTTTCTTAGCATTTTTATCGTCGGCCTTCGGTTTGATATCCGACGCGAAATCCAGGCGTTGGAACCTGATTCCATCTGCAAGGCGATGGGACTTGCCAAGCTTCAAGAAGATAAATTCCTTGACTCCCGTCGCCCGTTACCTCGTTGGACTACCCAACCAGTCGTGCGAACTCTCCTGCTGCACCCCTCCTCCCAACCCCACCTATATCCCCTTCCACCACCAAAGTTATTACCAATGCCGACTTGCAACAGCATTGAGAACGGGGCTTATTGTTAACATGATTGATATCTTTGTGGAAACATGTGGCAAACGACCTGAAGCTAGCGACCAGATGAGCTGGATGAGTAAAGCTGTGATGTGAAGCAAATGTTCTCTAAGCACGTGTTGTAATGAACATGCAATTTGGATGAAGTGATCAAAGGGTAATGCGATCTGGAAGCAATAGAAGAAAGTGTTCAAGTGACCTACGAGCTTGAGATCAGAAGTATGTAGTTACCTATCAGAAGGAAGGTCAGAGCCATCATTATTGAATTTCAAAAGACGGTCAATTATCATGTAGGGTTTACCTGTTATTATAGATAAGATTGTCAGATGTAAAACTAATTAGGAATATTTGGCTCAAAATTCTAACAACGTATAAAAGTGGCTTAGCGTGTTAAATTTGTCTAAAGTCTAGGATTATCATTTAATACACTACAAGAAATTTAACATTTAGGGACGAAACGTTTTGTCATAGAAAGTGGAATATTCGTTCTTAAAAGTAATGCGGAACGAGAGACCATATCGTCCCCAAAACCACGTTGCCAAAGGGTAACGTCCACAGAAAAACGAATCGTCTCTAAAGCAACATCATTGGGGACTAAATACAGTTTCGTCACTAAAGATTATTTATTTTGTGAAAAAAATTTCTTCCACAAAAGAATAACTATTTGTCCCAAATAATGTCATTTCGTCCCCAAAAAATGCACAATTGGGGATGAAATTGCTTCATCCTTGATTGGGTAGATAATTTGGGACATTTTTTTTTCGTCATTGTCTATGTGGCAATTAGGAATGAAAATTTTCATCCTAGATGGTGTGGTGAATTGGGAACATAGATTTTCGTCCCTAATGGAATGGTGAATTAGGGACGAAAATTTCTTTCCCTCATGCTATAGTGAATTGGGGACAAAGATTTTCGTCCCTGATGGTGTGGTGAATTGGGGACAAAAAATTCCGTCCTTTCTTTTATGATGAATTACGACGAGAATTTATTCCTGACTGAAAATTAACAAATGTATTGATTCTCAAAGTCAAAAAATTCATATGAAACATCTTTTTAACTAAGTAAAAAATATTACTTAATATCAAATTGATACTACTACAAATCAACAAATAACCAAGTAATAACAAAATATTATATATATATAAGCCAATAGTATCATAAACACATCCAACTGAAACTAACATATAAACAAAAAGTATAGAATGTATCAGCCAATAGTATAAAATAACTACACTTTCTTTGTTAGTTGGATGTCAAAATATATACTATTTTCTTCACTACTTGGATGTCAAAAACGGTACCACTCCTATAGTAGCCGCATGTCAAAAGAAGCAAAAAAGCGAATTGCTAAAGTTGATGGACATTTAGGTATACACATGTCAAACAAGTCTGCAACAATCATTATTAACAATTACTCAACTATATATTTGTCTAAAGTTTATAAGATAAAGTTAACATAAAACATTAGGGAGACATATTGCTAATGATTTTTACCTTTAAGGAGCAAGTGGATGATTTCCAACGGCAAGCCACATCTCAAACATCTTTTCTTGTCATTCTAAGCATAAGGTTAGTTCATCTACTTTCTCTTGATACTTGAGATTTCTCTCCTCTAATTCTCTAAATCTATCTTCAGATTCTTTAAGAGCATCTACAAGTCTCTTAATTTGAAGACTTGGTCCTGCTTTTTTCTTAGGCTTTGGACCATACCCAAGTCCCTTAATATATCCTGATTGAGTTCCAAGCACTTGATCACAAATTTCATCTGCAGTTAATGGTTTGTCATCTAATGAACTTTTTTCCTTCAATTCTATCATTTCATTCCACATTTTAGGACATTCAATATAAACATCAAATTAAGTTAAACAATGTCAATCATCGTAGGTAAACACAATGTTGTTACATACAATCAATTGAATACTAATTAATTTCACTGACATATTTTGCCTCAGCTTCTGGGGCAAAATGCAAAAGGAATAATTTCCCTCCATGTTATTTGATCCTTCCCTCCAAATGAAATTGTTAATTACTTTTCCAAATTTTATCCTTAAAATGCATTTTTCACAATCAAGGACAAAATCATATTCTGTCTCTAATAAGTTTCCAAATTTTGTACAATTAGCGACAAAAAATTTCATCCTAGAAAAAACAGGTTTTAGCTACAAAATTATTCATCCATAAATAATAAATTTCATCCCAGAATGATTTCCCTCCATATTATTTTCATCCTTCCCTCCAAATGGCATGTTGACGTGAGGGGAAAATTGAACCCTAAGAATTTTGTGACAAAATTACAATTTTGTCCCCTAAAATGACAATTCTGGGATGACCATGAGTTCCAAATTTCGTCCCCAAAAAATGATTTTCACAATCTATGACAAAATCATATTTCGTCCCTAATAAGTTTTCCAAATTTTGTACAATTAGAGACAAAAACATTTCGTCCCAAAAGAAAAACGCTTTAGCTACAAAATTTTCCATCCAAAAATAATAAATTTTATCCCTAAAAATGTATTTTTACAATCAAAGACAAAATCATATTTCGTCCCTAATAAGTTTTCCAAATTGTATACAATTAGAGACAAAAAATTTCGTCCCAAACAAGAATGTGTTTAGCTACGAATTTGTTTGTCCATAAATAATAAATTTTGTCCCAGAATGATTTCCCTCCATATTATTTTGATCCTTCCCTCCAAATGCCATTGTTGGCACGGGTGGAGATTGATTGCTAAACATTTTGTGACGAAATTATAATTTCGTCCCCTAAGATAACCATTTTGGGACAAAACTGACTTCGTCCCTAAATGTTAAATTTCTTGTAGTGATACTTTGCAGAATAGGCGTGTTAAAGGACGCAATCAATGATGTGTTTAGGCTATATATAATAAATGTTTGAATTAATGAAATTAGAACTTTTTTGTGCATTCTTTCTTTGTATTCTTTAGCTTGTAATCCAACAATTGGTATCAGAGTCATAATTCTCTTCATTGAGATTAATCTATCGTTAAACATTTCATCTTCTTCCCTCAAAATTACCTTCAACTTTAAAGTCTAAAACTTGTCTTCATGGCGTCAAGCACAGCTTCTCTCTTACCTCCAGTCTTTAATAGAGAACAGTACCATAGACATACTTGAAGGGACAAGGTCTCTGGCAATAAATGACGGAAGAGAGGCAGCCAACTCAACTAGGAACCAAATCCCACATTGAATCAGATTTGGTTGCATGAAGAAGAAGCCATGAAAGCTCCTAGAGCTTTGTCACACATACCTTCAGCAGTAACGAAACTAGTTTTCACAAGAATAATGGCTTGCGAGACACCAAAAGAAGCTTAGGATAAGCTTAAAGAGGAGTACGGTGGAAGTGATAAAACCAGAATCATGCATGTTCTGAATCTAAGAAGGGAGTTTGAGGTGTTAAAAATGCAAGAGTCTGAAAATGTGAAACAATATGTTGATCGACTGATGAATGTGGTAAAATCAGACTGCTTAGCGAGGAGTTGATGGATGCAAGAATTGTGGAAAAGATTCTTGTGAGTCTACCAAAGAGGTTTGAGGCCATTCCTACCCCCACTTTTAGAAGGGTAAAATTGACTGACTCGTCTCCTTTATGCTCTTTGATGGTATCATTCGGCCTAGTATTAGCCCTTATAGTTCCCCTATTCTATTGCTAAAGAAAAAAGATGGTAGTTGGCATTTTTGTCTTGACTATTGCGCCTTGAATGTCATTATGATTCGTGATCGGTTTCCTATTCCCGCTGTTGAAGAGTTGCATGATTCCAAATTCTTCGCTAAGCTAGATCTCTGTTCTGACTTTCATCAAATCAATTTACACACTAATTCCATCCCTAAATTGTCTTTCCGCACTTATAGTGGCCATTTTGAGTTCTTGGTGATGCTTTTCGGCTTTTCTAACGTCCCCTCCACTTTTCTTGCCACTACGAATTCAATCTTCAAACCGTTCCTCCACAAATTCATCTAGTGGTCTTCAATGATATCTTGATATGCAACAATTCTTGGCTACCTCATATCGACCATATCTTGCAATTATTCCAGCTACTCCGCTTAGAATCTCTGAAAATCAAGTTCTCAAAGTTTACTTTCACCGTTACCCGCATCCACTACATTGGCCACATTATCACATCCCAAGGCGTCGAAGTCGAGCCCAATAAAATTTCTGCAATTACTTCTTAGCCAACACCACACTCAGTTCATGCCCTTTTCAGTTTTCTTAGCCTCACAGAGTACTACTACGGCTTTGTCCGGGGTTACGCCTCTTTCTCCACACCTTTGACATCTCTCATTTGTAAAGACAATTTCGTTTGGACCCCCATCACTACCAAAGCCTTTGAAGCTTTGAAACATGCATTGACAACCATGCTAGTGCTTGCCTTATTGGATTTTACAACCTTTTTCGCACCAACCAGAGAGATCTGATTGACCTCAGTGGAATCGGAAAGGATGTGGGCGTGATCACGGATAATCACCTATGGGTGAATGATAGATGCAATAAAATAAATAACAATGAGATTTTTAAAATGGTTTGGCTGAGCCTACGTCCATTGTTCTTGTATTTTCTATGAGAGCTTACAATAAGAGTTCTATGAAAAATTTCTAACCCCTTTTCTCTCATTTAAGGGGGTTTATATATACAATATTTGTTCAAAGGAAAGAGTGAAAATAAAGGGATTACAATTGATTTGAATTGCAACTCCGATATTCTTGCAATTGGGTGCTATGATTGCGTAAAGATTGTTGTTAATCTGATCGTTCCTGTAATATCTGGGAATCGATTGAATAATCATTCGGGGATTTTCGCGACTAGCTTGTGTTGAGTCGAACTATATGTCGATGAGCTTATACTGGGTTGAACAATCAGTAGAGTTGGATTGATTCTGGGTCGATCTAATACCTTACAACTTGCCAAAATTGATGGAAAAATCACACACACCATGACCAAACTTCATGGCGTTCCAAAAGCTGTAGTCACAGATAGTGATCAAATTTTCCCAAGTCTCTTCTGGCGGTCCCTATTCCAAAAACAAGGTTCTAAGCTGCTATATAGCACCACCTACCAGCCACAAGTCGATGGCCAAACAGAGATTCTGAATCGTTGCTTGCAGCAATATCTTCGTTGCTTTACGATGGACACACCAAAGCTCTAGTTTTGTTACCTCCACCTCGCCGAATATTGGTACAACTCCAGCTTCTACTCTACCGCAGGTATGACCCCATTTTAAGCATTATATGGCCACCCCCCTCCGTCAATTTCATATTACATCTCTGGCTTATCTCCCACCCTAGAAGCAAACCTCATTCTTCAGAACCACGAAATCATTTCCGCTTACGCCACAATTTACAGCTCGCCCAAAAGTAGACGGTCTACCAAGCAAACAAACTCAGACACAATCACTAGTTTCAAATAGCCGATTGGGTCCTCGTCAAGCTCTGCCCTCACGCCAGACCTCAATGGCTACTCGCCTCCACTAGAAATTACCCCGACGGTATTTTAGTCCATTCAACGTTATTGAACGCATTGGATCTTTTGCCTACTGGCTTCAATTATCGGAATCCTCCAAGATCCACCCTGTTTTCCATGTCTCCCTACTAAAGCCATTTGTCGGCACACCTCCAATCGGTACTGCTCCACCCTTGCTTAATATCGTCGATCTACACCTTGAGGACAAGGTTGAACTGCAAGAGGTGGGGACTGATACAGACCACGTTCCCTTACCCAGTCAGCCCATGGACCTGCAATCGCCTCCCCTTCTCCATCATGACAACGTGCAAGAGTTTATTGGCAAGAGAAGAGGAAGACCACCTACACACTTGAAGGATTACGTTCCTAAATAATAGGGCAACTAGTTTACGTGATGTTAGTGGCTATTTACTTGTATTTGAATATTTAAATGCCAGGTATCTCATTGTAATTTTATTAAACAGTAACGTTTATCTTTCAAATGTCCCAACTCTCACCGTCGAAGGCCTTTCTCTTCCTCGAATTAGAGAGCCAACAAATTACCCCCCACGACCGCACTTGTTGCTACTGTGTGTCCACAACTCGCTGGTTCCAGCCTTTCAAGCCAGAAAACCGTTGCTCAACATAACCCTTTCTGGCGGCAAAACACAATCCTTTTCCGCTAAAAAAAAACACATAAATTGGGCCACCAAATAACCATAATCCGACCTATCAAACAAGAATCAACACACAACAAGCAACAAGCAACAATCAAATTTAATGACCACCAAACAACATAAAAATGAACTAACTCTAGAGGTTCAATTCGCTGCTGGTGGTAATCCCATGATTAGGGAAGGAATAAAAGAAAAAAAGAAAAAAAAAAGAGGAAAGAATGAGGGGGAGAAAGAAGAAAAAGAAAGGATTGTGAGAAATGAAAAAGGAAACGAGGAGGGAAAGAAAAGACTATCTTACCTTATTCATTTAACAAATCTTGGACGGTGCTAGGGTTCTGGGGGGTAGGTGATTAGTTTTTAAACTTCTGGGGGAAAGTTGATTGTTCCGCCAATTTTTAACAACTATATATGGTAGATAATACTACAGAATAGAATATATTTAATGCACAAATAGACTATTAATCCTATGTTCTATTTTGACACCTTTTGAGCTGAGTGATCTTTCTTCATGTCTTTCTCTGGATTGTTTTTCTCTACATCTTCCAATTCTCCAACATCTACAGACCTGGATTCCTCAGATAGTGAAGAAGTACCAACTTCAGAATTGTGGTCAATAATCCCCGCTGTCATCGTATACTGAAATGTAATTGCAGACCAATTATAAAATTCATTAGTATATTAAAAGGTCAGTAAAAGAACCAAGTCAATGAGCGTTCTATAGCAGGATAAAACCAGTGGAAAAAAAGACAGATATATAAATCTATTTAGAGATTGAATCTAAAACAGAAAATTAATACACTTTAAAACATTAATTGGATATAAATATATAAAATTTGACCTCTGATTTCAAGCCATCTTCGTTAATCTGTTGCTCAGAAGGCTCCAAATTGACACCATCATCGTCAGTAGAATCAATTCTAAGGTAAACCGATGGAGGGGACTCAACATGGTCAATTTGGATCATGTCTTCACTCTCATTTGTTCTTGTGCTGATAGCCTGTGATATGTCAACTATGTAACAAACTCAAAAAAAGAAAATGTATAGTAATGAGCTTTTGAATTAACCTCATCTGATTTGGATGATTTATTGGAATGCTTCTTGTTCTTGAATACTTTTGGCTTCTTAAGATCCACTTTTAGTCCTGTAGTTTTCATTGTTGAAACAACCGCTACAAATTTCTTCCGACCTCCTTCTGTTGCAGTCTTTATATCGGCACTAAACTCTTTCACAAACTTCTCCATAGCCACGAAATGTAGTTTAATTAATTTTTCATTCTTTTCTCCTTTATGTCAGACTAATACATTGTGTGCTTCTCATTTTGTGCAAAGTAGAACTAAATCATTGCCCTTTTTTTCAATATTGTCACCTCTTATAACTTCACTCACCCGGTGAGAACCATCAAAGAAAGATTCATTTTTCTGGCACAGAAATAGAAAATTCCAATTTGAGGTTAGGTTGAAGAAGACTTGGTCAGAGTTTGAGTTCAAACTTGAGAAGGAATATGTGGTCATCAAGCTAGGCAATATGATAAGACCCCATTTGGAAAAATGAAATAGGTGAAAGATGAACAGAACTCAACTGAATGATTTTGATTGGAATAGTTTTTATTGAACATGTGAAGGAGGAGGAGTACTGAACGATTAAAGCTAAGGCAAATTCCTAGCTCCTTCGCTCATAGACTTTGACTAGATCAAATAGCTGACTCAGACTCACCAAGCTCACCTTCTATGAGGCTCACCAAAGGAATCATAAATTCAAGTCAACTAGAGCAGATGATTATGAATGGTCAGTGAATATGATTTTCTCGTCAAAAAATGGATTATTTGTGAATTAGAATATGACCCAGGAAACAGACATTATAGTATACAAGTTAAATAATTGAAGAAAATAAAATTCACAACAAATAAACAACCAAATATCTTAGAAAATTTCTAATCCAACATTATGGATTCATGACATCACCTAAATAAATTAAATAATTGAAGAAAATAAAATGAATCTTTCTTTGATGGGTTTCGTTTAAGTAAATATTTAGGGTCCGTTTGGTTCATTATTCTGATACTTTTTAAAATAGTATTTTAAAAAAAGTTAAATTGGGTGGGTATTACGATGTAGGATTTGGAAATTAACAAAAATATGTCCTATGTTTGTTTATTTACTAAACACCCCTATAATAAAATATTAAAAGTTAAAAAAAACACCCCAACCTACCCATTAAATACGGATAGTCGACCACCACCGCTGGAGGGTGGCCGGAGCCGTCGTATCGGCACATGACTGGTTGGATCTTGTCGGTTGTGCGCCGATATGGCCTTTTCCGGCCAGATCCACAGTGGATCTAGCCATTGACGGCCAGATCTGGCCGCATTTGGTCGTCAAAGATACGACCATCGTTGTTGGTCAACGACGGTCATATCTTAGCCGTTGCTCACGACTGTCTACGGCCAAAGATCTGGCCGTAGATCTGGCATTTTCTGGCCAGATCTACTATGGATCTGGTCGAAAAAGGCTAGATCAGCGCACTACCGGTCAAATTTAGTCTGTAGTGACTAGATTCCGGCCAGCTTCCAAAGTGGTGGCCGAAATCTTGTAAATGTCGGTTGTTGGGGTGTTTTTGCAATTTCTAAAAAAAATTTAGGAGTGTTTAGTTAAATTGACAAATTTAAGGGGGTTTAAAAGAAGTTGAATAATATTTTGAGAATAAGCCAATTTTGTTGTTTAACTTTATTGGAAAAACGCAGAATAACATTTGGAAGATTGAAACAAATGGAGCCTTAGTATTTGACTGTGTCCCACCTTCGGAATTTGGTGGTAATTATATTCTTGCTTCAAATTTGAAACATGGCAGGTACTTAAATTTCTCTTTCCAATGAATATGTTGTTACGATTATAATAGAAAAGGTTTCAAATAGAATTTGAAATCTCATGAAGTTGGTAAGAATATGTTGTTACGATTATAATAGACTCTTGAATTCATCTATTTTTGAAGAAATCATCTATATTTGAAGAAGTGTGCGTAGATCAATAGAAAAGTGAAGAAAATTCCAAAGCCAAAGATTTTCTATTATCTTCATAAAAGCCTTTCCATTGCAGATATATTTAACAAAATAATAATAATAATAATTAGGTTAGGATTTATGATTTAAAGGCAAAATTTGGGTTAGAGTTTATGATTAGAAGAAAAAATAAAATTTTTAGATTAAAAAATTGTATATCCCATTCAGCCATTTTTGTAAAGGATAAAATTGTAATTATATATAAAAAATGGCGTTTATTAATATGAAATGTGGTAACCAATAGCATCACTCTAAAATAGAAAGGCAATACTACATTTACAACTCAATTTCATAATTTTTTTTTCACAATCCCATGACAACTCACAAATGGATTCAGTTCATAATTGGTCAGCTCACTATAGTTTTTACCTTTCTAATTACGAGAAGTTTGTAACTTGGGTTGTGAGCCCATATTTATTAGTTTATTAATATGTCCAACATTAGCGTCTTGAAATTGACTTTATCATATTCACATTCAGCACAACAAAAACTGAAAAGACAACATTAGCGTCTTGAAACTGGCTCCGTTTGATTAGTTATTTAGAATAGCACTCTATGCTATTTAACATTTTTAGAAAATACGATAGGATTCTGAGAAGTTTTTGGTACATTTTGAATAGCATTTTCTAAAAATATTTAGATCATTCTAACCCCTAGATTTGTTAATTTAACTAAACACTCTCCACAATAAAAGTTTATAAATTGACGTATTGCTGATAGCCGCTCACCACCACTGGAAGGTGGCTGGAATCTACCAAAATGGAGCACGACCGACTAAATCCAGTTGGTTGTGTGCCGGTGGATCTAGCCGAAAACGGCCAAATCTGGTCGTCGTTGATTGCCATATCTTGATTGTCATTTGGTCGTCGTCAATGGCTAGATCTGGTCGTCAATAGACAGATCTTTGGCCATAGATCTGGCTAGAAATGGACATATCGACACACAACCGACCAGATCCAGTCAATCATGCATTGTTACGGCAATGATGATGGCTGCTGGCGGGTGATAGTGGCTTGGGTGAGAGGGTGTTTTTGTTAATTTTAAAACTTTTATTGATAAATGTAATTGTTAATGTTTTTAGTTGAGTATAACAAAATTGGATTTTAAAGAATATTAAAACAAATGTATTTTTAGGTTTTTATGATAGGATAGAGGAATACGATAGAGGGAAAAAAGTGTGCCGAACGGACCCGGGTGCACTTGGTTCATTATCATGATACTTTTTATTATAATATTTTGAAAAAAAAAGTAAGATTGGGTGCTTATTACGATTTAGGATTTGAAAATTAACAAAAATACCCTCCGTGGTTTGTTTATTTACTAAACACCCCTATAATAAAATATTAAAAATTAACAAAAACACCCCCACCCACCCATTAAATACCGACAATCGGCCACCACCGCCAGAGGGTGGCCGGAGTTGTCGTATGGAGCATGACTAGCTGGATCTGGCCAGTCGTACGGCGAAAAAAGCTAGATCTACTGCTAGATCTGGTCATATTTGGTCGTCAACGATAGCCAAAGATTTGGCCATTGTTGACGACTGGCTACGGCCAAGGATCTGGCCATCGATGGCCAGATCTGTGGCTGTATATCTTGTTGAAAAAAGCTAGATAGGCGCACTACCGGCCAGATCCAGCCAGTAGTACTCCATTATACCAGATTTCGGCCAGCTTCCGACAGTGGTGGCCGGAATCTGGCAAACTGGGTTGCTGGGGTGTTTTTGTCAATTTCTATAAAAAACAAAAAAAAAAAATTGGGTGGTATTTAGTTAAATTAACAAGTCTAGGGGGTTTAAAAATCATTGAATACAAATCTAGGGGATTTAAAAGGAATTGAATAATATAGAATAATATTTTGAGAATAAGGAAATAAGTGTAGTTTTTTGGATAGAATAGCGAAAAATTGTGTGCCAAAGGGGGTGTTTATTTTATTATTTTGGATAGAATTTTTGAAAAAGTAAGAATTGGATGGTTATTACTAGGTAGGATTTAAAAATTAACAAAACACCCCCTAGGTTTGTTAATTTACTAAACACTCGTGTAATAAAACATTGAAAACTAACAAAATACCCCCACCCACCCATTAAATACTGACAGCCGGAATCTGGGAAATGTGGGTGGGTGGGGGTGTTTTCATCAATTTATAAACTTTTTTTGGGGGGTGTTTAGTTAAATTAACAAACTTAATATGCATTTGTTTCAGTATTTTTGCACTATCCTATCCCTATCCTACCAAAAATACACATTTATTTTCCTATTCTGAAAATCCTATTATATTTTATTCAATTATTTTTAAACCCCTTAAGATTATTAATTTAACTAAACACCCTCAACAAAAAAGTTTAAAATTTGACAAAAACAACCCCGCCCACCAACATTTGCCAGATTCCCATCAGGACTGTCGGAAGGTGGCCAGAATCTAGTATAATAGCACACTACTGGCTAGATCCGGTCGGTAGTACGCTGATCTAGCCTTTTCTGACCAGATTTACAATCAAAGATCTGACCATTAACAACCAGATCTTTGGCCATAGCTAGTCGTCAACAAAGGCCAAGATATGGCCGTCATTGACCATCAATGACAGCTATATCTTTGGCCATCATTGACCACCAAACGTTGCCAGATCTGGTCGTCAACGGCTAGATCTAGTTGTAGATTTGGCATTTCCCTAGAAAATGCCATATCGAGCAAGACCAACCAAATCCAATCGATCGTATGCCAATATGAAACTTCAACCACCCTCCAGCGGTGGTGGCCGACTGTCGGTATTTAATAGGTAAGTGGGGGTGTTTTTGTTAATTTTCAATGTTTTATTACAAGGGTGTTTAGTAAATTAACAAACATATGGGGTGTTTTTGTTGTTTTTTAATCCTACCTCGTAATAACCATCCAATTCTTAGTGTCCATTTGGTTCATTATTTTGATAGTTTTTAGAATAATATTTTGAAAAAAGTTAAATTGGGCGAGTATTACGATGTAGGATTTGGAAATTAACAAAAATATCTCCTATGCTTGTTTATTTACTAAACACCCCTATAATAAAATATTAAAAGTTAACAAAAATACCCCCAACCCACCCATTAAATACAGACAGCCGGCCACCACCGCCGGAGTGGCTGGAGTGTTTTTCCAATTTCTAAAAAAAATGTTTGGGGGTGTTTAGTTAAATTAACAAATTTAGGATGTTTAAAAGAAACTGAAAAATATAGAATAATATTTTGGGAATAATGACATTTTACTGTTTAACTTTTTTGAAAATACTAATAATAGTATTCCCAAAAACGAACTAAACGAAGCCTTACTTTTTAAAAAATTCTATCAAAAATAACAAAACAAACACACCTATGCTTTTATTGTCATTATTGCATGTTTGCTGGTTGAAGAGGTCTGATGAAAACATTTCCGAATTTTATTGGGTTTGGGGTGACTAAAATGCATTGTGATTTTACAATCTTAATTGACAAAGTAGATGTGACACAAATATCAGCTCAATACGCACCATATACACAAACAAAATTGTACTTTCATTTGTGTCAATTTTTCATAATATGAGGGTTACTCATTTGTTAAAAAAATTTGGGACATATAAGTAATTCAATTATTGTTAAAAGATGGGGCATCTCAGTAATTTTATTATTAAAATAAGGGTACATATGTATTTCACTCACATATAATAATAAAAAAAAATAGTTAAATAGTCACTCACATATAATAATAAAAAAAAATTAGCTAAATAGTCAAGGGTTTTTTCGTCTACACAATAAAAATATATGTTTTTAATGTAAATTGTTAACATAGTTTTTATTGTAGGTAACAAAAAGGTATTTGAAAAGTGAACGGGTATGAATTTGTCAATGGGTCGTTTTTCGAGTGGGAACATGTTAACTCTAAGGGTGTGTTTGGTTTAGAGAATATTGTATTATTGGAAATATTATATTAATGGAAAGATAGATTACCTTGAGGATTATTGGAAATGTTTAGAAAAATGTGTTTGGTTGGTTGGAATAAATTGGTAGGTATGTTATATTAATATGTTTGGTTAGGAGGAATAATTTGGCGAGTATGATATATATAATTTACTAAATTACCCCCATTTTTAAATATTAATATTATATTATTTTTATAATTTTTTTTAACCCCCTACGTTTGAGATATTGTTAAAACATTCTAGCAACAAAAAAAAGTTTAAAACTCAACAAAAATACCCCCACCCACCCCAAGCCACTATCGATCGCTTGCCACCACCGTCGATAGGGACAACAGTGGCTGTAACAGTGCACGACCGGCCAAATATGGCTGATCGTGCATAGATATGGCCATTTCCTGCCACATCCATCATGGATCTAGCTAGAAATGGCTAAATGTACAACTAGAACTGGTCGTCAACTGCCAAAGTTCTAACCGTTGACAACCATAATTTGGCCATTAATGACAGCTAGAGATCTGGTCTTCATTAACAGCCCAAAGCCATAGATCTGGCCGAAAATAGCCAAAATCAATCTAGCCGTTTTCTGCTAGATCTATAGCGATCTAGCAGTTTTCGGCCAGAGATATGGCCAGAAATAACCAGATCAATGCACGACTGGCTTGATCCGCTCGATCGTACGCCGTTTAGGAACCGATGTCTGTGTTAGTAAACGGTCCCATATACACAGCAAAAACAAAAATATAATTCAGGAATCGTTTACATGAGCCAAGATCAAGGGTATAATTTTACAATTCATATTAAACAAAATCTGCAGAAAAAATAAATCTGAGTTTAAAGAAAACAAATGCACGTTGGAGGCTCCTCCAAATTTGTCGACGAATGTTTTGCTACCGATCCAAGTGTAGGATCGAACCTGCGTAGTCCACACGAAGACAATATCAAAAAGAACCAAAGAGGGATTTGCTAGATCCTCTTTGGCTTCAAGATTAAGAAGAAAGCAAATTCAGGTGAATTGATTTAGGCCAAAGATGTTTCTGTGGGAGTGTTTTGGAGTGGTTGCTGTGTGTTTTAATTTCAAGAAGAAATCAATTAATTAATCAATTAACACACACACTTTTCTTTTTACAGTTAATCAATTTGCCCTAATCCCATATGGAATAGGCTTGGGCTCCAACCCAAACGCCCAATGTTGCCAAACACTCCCAATTTAATATTATTTTTCCATCATTATCTCAATTAAAATCAATTAATATATATTACATTTAACAATAATGATAATATATATTTAAATTGTGCGAACACACATTTAAACATAATTTCATTATTTAATTTTTCTAACCAATTAAATAAAGGCTACGACCTTAACAAATTTAATTGCACTGTGAAATTACCAAAATACCCTTTCACCTTAAAGACAAAAATGCCCTTTTTCTCTCGAGTTAAATTATCTTCTATGTGGTGACCCATAGGCTCCTACATCCGACAGTGTATAGTATCGCGATTAACATCAATTAATCGTCTCACTATACACAGACCAAGATTGGCCTCTAGCAAGGCATCATGGCCACCCGATAGATTCGAATTCAGCAAAGTGCTACCTATCAACGTATGGTTACCATGCAATTCGATCATTCATCATATGTTATCTCAACGAGCGAAGGCATAGAAATAGTGTCAACATTCGGTTACTCTCGATATTATGTATTCAGTTTCTGGACCAATAACCTGTATTTACACTGGATAGAGCAACAACTCAATCCCACTGTGGCCACAGTTTTAACGTCATTGCCATAAACTGAATTGCGCTGTGAGACAACTTCTCCCCGTACCTGGGAGTGATGAATCCTCTGTCAATCCACCATAGTCTTGATACACTCCTTGATGAGCCAATCACCACCATATTGACAGCTCTGAAAAGAACTGTGTTAGGCTAGTGTTAAACTACACCAATCGGTGCACAAGGCGCTCCAGTGATCTCAAGTCTAAGGATCACATGCACCACCATTCGTTAGAGTTTGTTCCATAGACACTAGGGTTACCATCCATATGGAATCCCCTGGTGGGTCAGTCCAGTAAACTTGCTGCGGTGTAATCGCCTACAGCAAGCACCCATGTGTTGCACCAGGTTGTCACCAAACAACCTGACAGTGGATTAGTCACTACCTTTCGACATGGTCGTTTAACACTATGAAGTCTTAACCGTATTATCTGTGCCCTTACTTCAGAATAATACTGGGGCTACGAACGTTTCTAGAATGGCCACCATATGTGCTCATATGGTTCTCACTATCAAGATTTGAAACACTTGATACCTCGTCATGGTTCTACCATCTAAGGACTATATCAATACATATTGCAATAATAATGATTTACGCGATATAGAATAAAATGTCTTTTATTGATTAATGAACATTATTACAAAAGGTCAATTCTACAATAATTGATTGGCTCTAGGGCATCTACTCTAACAATCTCCCACTTGCACTATAGCCAATCATTCATGTATTTAATACCAAAGATCTCAAGTGCCTTTTATGCTTCTACTGCGACAGAGGTTTTGTCGAGGATCTACGAGATTGTCGTCAGTACACTTTACTAATTTGCACGTCTTTGCTCTCAGCTATCTCTCTGATGAGATGGAATCTTCTGAGTATGTGTCTGGTTTCTGATGAGACCGTGGTTCCCTGGCTTGAGCGATTGCTCCATTGTTATCACATAAATATCTATTGGATCAACAATCGTGGAAACACAAGTTCAGTAACGAACTTCTTGATCCAGACTGCCTCCTTGGCTGCATCTGACAACAATATACTCAGCCTCCATTGTAGAGTTCGCTATAATGCTTTGCTGGAGCTCTTCCAACTCATTGCACCCCTATTGAGACAAAATACAAACCCTGATTGTGATTGATAATCATCTTTGTCCGTTTGGAAACTAGCATCATTGTATCCTTTTACAGTGAGCTCATCTTCCCTCCATAAACCAAGAACATATCTTAATCCTCTTCAGGTACTTAAGAATATTCTTGACAGCCATCCAGTGACACTCACCTGGATCCGATTGATATCTGCTACAAGTGCTCAAAGAGATGAGACATCAATCTGAGTACATAGGATGGCATACATGATGGATCCAATTGCTGATGCATATGGGATCCTCTTCATCCTATCTCTCTCATCTGTGTTTTAGGACACAATTCCTTACAGAGATAAACACCATGTGACATCGAAGAAATCCCTTCTTGGATTCTTCCATACTGAATCTTTTCAGTACTTTGTTAATATATGTACTCTGACTTAGGCTAAGCAACCTACGCGATCTATCACGATAGATCTTTATACCAAGGATGCAGGCTGCTTCCCCTAAGTCCTTCATGGAGAAACACTTGGATAACCAAGTCTTTACCGACTGCAAGTTCAATATATCATTCCCTATCAGAAGTCTGTCACCAACATACAACACTAAGAAGCTACTACGCTCCCACTCACTTTCTTGTAAACACAAGGCTCATCTTTGTTCTTGATAAAACCGAATTCTTTTACGGCTTCATCAAAACGAATGTTCCAGCTTCTTGAAGCTTGCTTGTCCATAAATGGATCTTTGCAACTTGCATACCTTATTGGCTTGACTATCAAGAACGAAACCATTAGGTTGTGTCATGTACACATCCTCCTCAAGGTTTCCGTTCAGGAAAGCAGTTTTAACATCCATTTGCCAAATCTCATAGTCATGATATGCAGCAATTGCAAGCATTATCCGGATGGATTTAATCATGGCAATCGGCAAAAAGGTTTCTTCATAGTCAATGCCATGAATTTGTTTGAAACCTTTGGTAACCAGCCGTGCTTTATAAGTATGCACGTTGCCATCCATGTCAGTCTTCTTCTTGAGAGACCATTTACACCGTATGGGTTTTACCCCTTCAAGTGGTTCCACCAGAGACCACAATTGGTTCTGGTACATGAAGTCCATCTCATATTTCATGGCTTCAAGCCATTTAACGAAATCTGGATTCGATATAGCATCTTCTAGGTTCTGGGTTCATCATCTTGGTAGACTAGTACGTCACCATGTTGAGTCACAAGATAACTGTATCTCTCAAGCTCATGGCGTACTCTCCCAAATCTACGTAGCTCCTGTGCTACTGAGGTGATTCACTTTGATCCACAAATTGTGAAGTAACCTCCTCATGATGCTCAACTACTTCCTATGGCACATCATCCCGTCCTTTGTCTAGTATATCTTGTGGTTCTAGAACTTCATCGAGTTCTACTTTTCTCCCACTAGTACTTCTTAGAAAATATTCCTTTTCTAGGAAGCACTAGATCAAGCAACAAAAATTTTGCACTCTTCTGGGTGGTAGAAATAGTATCCTTTGGTCTTTTGGAGACCCCGCAAATATACATTTACAGGATTTTGGGCCCAACTTGTTCGAAGTCAATTTCTTAACTTAAGCTTCACAACCCCAATCTTAAATAGACAAGTTGGGCTTTTGCCCACTCCATAGCTCATATGGAGTCTTATCTACAGACTTTGACGGTTCAAAACGTGAGTTGCAGTCTCTAGGGCATAACCCCAGAATGATGCAAGTAAATCACTAAAACTCATCATGGACCTAACCATGTCAGTAAGGTTATATTCCTCCTTTCTGACACTCCATTGTGTTGGGGTGTATAAGGAGGGTGAGTTGTGATACTATCCCACATTCCTTCAGGTACTCTGAAAACCTTGAGCTTAAGTATTCACCTCCTCAATTTGACCGAAGAGCTTTAATACTTCTGCCCAACATATTATGTACTTCATTCCTGAATTCCTTGAATTTATCAAAGGCTTCAGATTTATGTCTTATAAGGTAGACATAACCATATCTACTTGTAAACCTACTGAAAACTAGTACAATGCATGCAATTAACAATGGAAATTTGGCCCAAAAAGTTTCTTTTCATTACATTCACATGTCTTTTATACACAAAGGTTACTGTTTACAAAGTGCATTTTAAAAGACAAAATAGGGGAACAGTGTAGCTATTGCTCCTCGCGCGCCGACGCCCCTCCAACCGAATCATCACCTAGAACCTGCATCCACAAAGGAAAATAACGGGTGAGCACAAATAATGCTCAGTAAGTAAAACTCTCTAACTGTCTGTCCCCGTGTGTGATTCTCATTCTTTCCTTTTCTAATTCTGTTTCTATTTCTGTTTCTAATAACATCAGACTCATCTTACCGGAGGTACGGCCGAATGGCGTTCACACAGCACCATTTCACTCTCTATGGCTATCGGTGGAATCACACAGTACCAACCCTATTTAGTGACTACCGAGTGAGGATCACAAAGCACCAACTCGGTTCCTCCTAACTATCGGGGGAGATCACCTAGCACCTACCCGTTTCTCATGAATTTTGGGTAATGATCACCAAGCATTTACCCATCTCTAGTCACTATGGGTGATGATCACAAAGCATCACCCCGCTCTACTAGCCATTGGATGATGATCACAAAGCATCAACCTACATATCTCTAACTAATCGGGTAGTGGTCACAAAGCATCTACCCATTTCTATTACTCATTGGGTGACGATCACTAAGCATCGACCCATCTCTCTAAGGCTATTCGGATGATGATCACAAAGCATCAATCCGATTCCCAAACGGTCGGGTGATGATCACAAAGCATCATCCCAACTATACTACTCTTCTAACTCATTCTATTGTAGCATTTTTCAATGCTCTCTACCCTTAGAGTAATTTTACCCACTAAGCTCTCTACTCATAGGGTATTTCTATACACAAAGTTTACTCTTTCTTAGGTCACTTTTCAATGCATATAACAATGCACATGGATGATTCATCTCTACTAATGCACTTGTGAAATGCCAACATGCAATGTTGCAAGAATTAAGGTTCTTACTACCACTCAACCTCTATTAGGCATTTCATCAAACAACTCATGTGCACTATAAAACTATCTCATAGTCATGAATCTAAAACTTTTCCTAACCATCCAAAATGGGAAAAACCCCTTCACAAAGCCACAAAACCTGCCATAGAAACACTTCCAAAAAGGGAATACATAATACCCCTTACATTTCATCTCAACTACCTTGCCAAACCAACACTCATTTCTCAAATTTGCAAGGTAAGAACATTCACAAAGCATAGAAATTTCCATTTAATACTCCATACTGGCTATTACATGCACATCACATACATACACCATTTCTATCAAAACCCTAATCAAGAAATTTCATGAATCTCAACTTGGGTTGGGTTTTACTTACTTGCTATGGAGAGACTTCACCAAATCCTCTTTCCACTTGGTTTCTTGACTATTCTCTCTACTCTTAACCAAAAGAATGAAAACCCTCAAATTTCAATATGGGTTAAAACTCCCAAATCACACAACTTAAGTGAGATTCTTACCTTAGAAAGCCTTAGGTTGCTTTTTATACCCCCAAATCACTTCAAAAACCCTTGGAAACCTTGATCAAGAGAGAAGAGAAGTTGAGAGGAAGAAGAATGGAGTGCTGCGTTTGAGGAGAAGAAATGAGGGGATTTGTTAATTCTAATCCCTTTTAATGAAATGTATAACAAAGCATTCCCATATTGCCCTTACTCTTCTTTGGGAATTCCATCTATATCCTTTGATTCATTACAAACTCACCCCATAACACACATTCTCCATGAAAAACCCTACAATTAACTCCCCACTTTTCCTGCTAAAAAGGGGTAGAAAGGTAAATTGTCCTTAGGGAAGAAAATGTCTAAAACTCAACCAACATTTATTCGGCCTGTCGCCGCGGCGAAGAAACCTTTGTCGCCGCGGCGAAACGTCCAGAGAGTTTCACCCCTGGTTCAACCATCTTCGCCGCGGCGAAGATTCTTCTTCGCCCCGGCGAAGCTTGGTACACTCAAATTCTTCTATTTTCAACCAAAATTCGGGCAACAATCAAATAACACTCAAACAAAAATAAAAAAAACCAACTCGATTAAGGGCGAAAGGGAAACAAAAAACGTACCTCAAGCGGGGCGTACACTACTGAAATCAGTAAATGTGTGAGTATGAATATCCACTTCTAGCTTCAACTGTTAGTGGACCACATACATCACTAGGATGATGCCTAACAGCTCAGTAGCCCTTTCACCTTGTCATGTGAAAGGAGACTTGGTCATCTTGCCTAACAGGCATGACTCCATACCTCAAATGACTGAAAGTAAAAGGGTCCAAAACTCCATCCCTTTGAGGTTTTGCAATAGGGTCTTATTAACATGACACAATCTGCAGTGCCAAAGATATGTCTGGTTTTGATCACTTGTTTAGCTCTCTTGGTTTCAATATTGAGAATATCTTTATTGTTAAATCAAGAACATATAATCCATTATATAACCTTGCAATTCCAAAAGAATACCATTAAACTAAAGGACAACAATCCATTAGATATCTCAAAATGATACCCCATATTATCCAAAGCGGATACTGAAATAATATTTCTAGAAATAAAGGTACATGATAACATTATGTAGTTCCAATAACAAGCCCGTAGGCAAAAGAACAATAAGTCCCTACAGCTAATGCAGCCACATGTACTCCATTTCCAACTCGTAGGTCCACCTCTCCTTTGGCGAGCACTCTACTTTGTCTTAGTCCCTACACTCAGCGCAAATATGAGTACCACATCCTGTGTCAATGACCTAAAATGTTGAGGGAGAGAAGTTAATCTCAATCATAAAAATACCTGAAGTCATAGCTCTGACTCTTCTTACTTGCGAGGAAAGCCTTGCAGTGTTTCCTCCAGTGGCCAGGCTTGCCACAAAAGAAGCAGACTACCTTACCCTTCCTTATGCCACTCTCAGGCCCAAGAGCAACCTGTCCTTTGGGCTTGGGCTTGGGCTTGGGTTTGGCCTTGGCCTTACCCTTGCTGTAACCTTTGGTTTACCGGCAGCAACCAGTAAAATAGGCTTGGACTTTTTCAAGTCCTGCTCTGCAGTCCTAAGCATGTTTAGAAGTTCTGACAAGGTTTTCTCCATCGTGTTCATATTGAAATTCATTATGAACGGAGCATAAGAGTCAGGCAAGGATTGCAGAATTAAATCCATTTGTAATTCTGCATCCAAGCCACATCCCAAAGTCTCAAGCTCTCTATGTGCTCGTCATCTTGAGCACATGAGGACCAACTTGGGCTCCCTCAGTCAGACGACTCCCAAACAATGCTTTCGACACCTTGTACCTCTCATGTCGAGCATTTGTTTCGTAAAGCTCCTTGAGAGTTAGAATAATGGAAGAAGCATCCATATTCTCATGCTGCTTTTGCAGCATAGGTGTATCGATGCTAACATCAAGCATTGAACGCTATCAGCATCATCAAGGAACTTTTGATAAGTATCCTTAACTTCCTGAGTGGCATCAGGATCAGGCTCAGCCATTAGGCTTTTCAAGGATATACAATTCTCTTCTGACTTGAGTATAATCCGAAGATTACGATACAGTCTGAGAAATTGGATCCATCCAACATGTTTTCTTTCTCGATTATCGGTCGCAAGTTCATAATGCTCATTTGGTGAATCTACATTACATAAAGATAAAGTATTATAAGTTCATTATTATTTAATATGGTCTTTTATTAAACGATGTTCCCACTATTTTACTCAAGCCAATAGCCCTCACTATAACTTGGGAAAGCCCGTTGACTTTCCTAGTGGACCGAGATCCCATCCTGCCCATTTCAAACCTTCGCTTTGGCGAACAAGCCAAAATAAGTTGATTAGGTAGGCCAACAAACTTAATCCACACCAGTTGATAGCTCACTATCAACCTCAAATGTGAGAAAGCCAACAAGCCAATCACACAATCCAATGGCTCCAACCATTGTCCTCAAGTGTGATTCTCAGTATCAGTAGAGTGGACACTATATGTCACCATGTACATACAATATGTGTATGCTTCTACTGTGCCTATGACGCGTTTATCAACTTTCGCTTTGGCGAACAAGCAAAACCGTATTTTAAGTCGACTCATCACCATTAAGGAAAACTCCAATGTATTTTAATCTCCCACTGGTAGAAGTGTACCCTTCGCTTGGCGAACAAGGTTTCGACGAACAGTGGTTTGATTAAAACCATGGTGATGGAAGGCTTACGTGACTTAATATAATTCAGTTGAGGGGTTTGTTATTTAATGTCCCATCAGATTATTATCTTTGTTAGAATGACATTGTTTGGCATGTTATCAAACATTCAACCTTAGCATGCATTCTAAACAAAAATTAAACGTGCCGGTACATGGCCCAACTAAAATCGATTTCCTCGAGCCTAGAGGAATCGGTGGGTCACCTAAGGGTCCTGTAATAAACATCTCGAGTCTTCAAGTATGGTTGCCTCATTCTTTGCTCCATCTTCAAGTACATTACAAAACTTTTAAATTTACAAAAGAATAATATACAAAATCTTTACATCAATAAATTTAGAAACCTCGATTTACATTCGAGGGGAGTTAGATGAGAAGAGAATGTACATCAAGAAAGAGGAGAAAGGCAGGACACACAGACCCTATTTAATAAAAGACAACCATACATACCCAAAAATATTTAAAATATTCACCCTTAGATCTAGGCTCATGTACAGGCACTATGCAATATACAAACAAGTACAAAGCATTCATTTCAAAAACAATCAATTTTTGAAATTAGTGGGTTAATTACAATTTACCTCTGACATTTACAGATTACGTTTGGTCTAAAAGTTTTGAAACTTTGCATTTTAGCCCCTGCACAATCGGAAGTGCGATCGCTGCAGCGATGAGTTAGATTGCCGCGGCGTGCATTGGTTATGCTGACATTGCTGCGGCAATTTGGTACAGCGCATTGCCGAGGACTATCGCCGCGGCGAGCGCTGGTTTTGTCACCAGCGCCAGTTTGGACAACGCTCGTTGTGCGGCGAGCGTAGACAGATCTGTAGCTCTAGATCTATTCATACAGTAACCATACACACTCAAACGGATTTCAATCAATAAACCAGTGATTTCAACCAAAAATCCATCATGCATTAAACCAAACGTGCAGTTATCAACAAATCAGATTAATTGATTAATCAATTTCTCAAAAACATGATTTAAGGCAGTTTTATAAGGCAACATTATATCATCAAATACATGTTATCAACCTCTAAATAAAAATTGTAAAATTCAGTACCCTAGGCTCTGATACCACTGTTAGTAAACGATCCCATACACGCAGCGGAAACAAAAATATAATTCAGGGATCGTTTACATGAGTCAAGATCAAAGGTATAATTTTACAATTCATATAAACAAATCTACAGAAAAAAAAATCTAAGTTTAAAGAAAACAAATGCACGTTAGAGGCTCCTCCAATTTGTCGACGAATATTTTGCTACCGATCCAAGTGTATGATCGAACCTGCGTAGTCCACACGAAGACAATCTCAAAGGAACCAAAAGGGGTTTGCTAGATCCTCTTTGGCTTCAAGATTAAGAAGAAAGCAAATCAATTGAATTGATTTTGGGCCAAAGATGTTTCTGCCATGGGAGTGCTTTGGAGTGGATGCTGTGTGTTTAATTTCAAGAAGAAATCAATTAATTAATCAATTAACACACACACTTTTCTTTTTATAGTTAATCAATTTTCCCTAATCCCATAGGAATAGGCTGGGCTCCAACCCAAACGCCCTATGTTGCCAAACACTCCCAATTAATATTTATTTTTCCATCATTATCTCAATTAAAATCAATTAACATACATACATACACAGACCAAGATTGGCCCCTAGCAAGGCATCATGGCCACCCGATAGATTCGAATTCAGCAAAGTAGCTACCTGTCAACGAATGGTTACCGTGCAATTCGATCCTTTCATCATAGTATCTCGACGAGACGAAGGCTAGAAATAGTGTCACCTCGGTTACTCTCGATATTATGTGTTCAGTTTCTAGACAAAGACCCATATATAAACTGGATAGAGCAACAACTCAATCCCACTATGGCCACAGTTTTAACGCCATTGCCATATACTGAATTGCGCCGTGAGCAACTCTCCCGTACCCGGGAGTGATGAATCCTCTATCATCCACCATAGTCTTGATCACTCCTTGATGCAGCCAATCACCACCGTATTGACAGCTCTGAAAAGAACTGCGGTTAGGCTATTGTCAAACTACACCAATCAGTACACAAGGCGCTCCAGTGATCTCAAGTCTAAGGATCACATGCACCACCATTCGTTAGAGGATTTGTTCATAGACACTAGGGTTACCATCCATATGGAATCCCCTGGTAGGTCAGTCCAGTGAACTTGCTGCGGTGTAATCGCCTACAGCAAGCACCCAGTGTTGCACCAGGTTGTCACCAAACAACTTGACAAGTGAGATCAGTCACTGCCTTTCGACAGGGTCATTCAACCTATGATAGCCTACCATATATTTTGTGCCCTTACTAGAATAATACTGGGGCTGGATGTTCTAGATGGCACCATATGTGCTCATAGGGTTCTCACTATCAAGATTTGAAACACTTGATACCCTCATCATGGTTCTACCATTCTACCGACATATATCAATACATATTGCAATAATAATGATTTACGCGATATAGAATAAAATGTATTTTATTGATTAATGAACATTATTACAAAGAGTCAATTCTACAATAATTGATTGGCTCTAAGGCATCTACTCTAACAGTCCGGTGGCCGGTGATGGTGGCCGACGGTCGGCCACCACCCTTGGGTAAGTTTTTCAAAGTCTAAGAGCATTTATGTCCTAAAAATTTTGTATAAAAGGATAAAATAGTCTATTAGTATTTTTGTAAATTGTTTTTAAAATAATGACATTATTGGGTCTATTTGTTTAAATATTTTTAACTATCATATTCATACTATTTCCAAAATACCAATTTGTTTCCCTATTCTAAAAATACTATTATATTTTCTTCAATTTAAACCCCTTAAAGTTATTAATTTAACTAAACACCCCCAAAAAAAAAAAAAGCTTAGAAATTGACAAAAACACCCTCACCAACCCACATTTGCCAGATTCTAGCCACCACCGTCGGAAGGTGGCCGAAATCTAGTACAATGGCGCACTACCGATTGGATATGGCTGGTAGTGTGCCGATCTATAATTTTCCAACCAAATCCACCATGGATCTGGCTGGAAAATGCCAGATCCACGGCCAAAGATCTGGCCGTTAACAGCTAGATCATTGGCCATAGCTGGTCATCATTGACGACCAAACATGGCCAGATCCACGATGGATCTGGCTGGAAAAGGCCATATTAGTGCACGACTAGCTGGATCTGGTCGGTCATGTACCAATACGGCGACTCTGGCCACCCTTCGGCGACGGTGGTGGTCGGTTGCTAGAATTTAATGGGTGGGTGGGGGTGTTTTTGTAATTTTTAATGTTTTTACTACAAGGGTGTTTAGTTATTTAACAAACCTAGGGGGTGTTTTTGTTAATTTTCAAATCCTACCTTATTATTCCCACCCAACTCTAAAAATATCAAAAATATTATCCAAAACAAGGTTTTAAAACCCGACCCGACCCAGCCAGTTTAACCGGTTCGAGCGCGAATCGGTGGCTTAGCTGGGCCGATCAAGGTAGAAAACCGGGAATGAGAATTAACCCGTTTTGACTCGCGGTTGGACCGGTCCAATCGGTTTTGTCAACTCAAATTCCTAAGTTCTAAGATTCAAATCCCTCTTACAATTTTCAATTAAAGACATGAGGCTAACCAACCCAAAAAAATAATGCTAATCAACGAAGCTACTAGCAGAAGAGAGAATCCAACTCGAAGAAGAGGAGAAGAAACAAGTGAGAGGAGTTGAAACCTTAGGCCGTTGCTGCTGCGGTGGCGATGGTGGTGGAGAATGGTGGAGGTGCATATAACAGTGGCGGCACACAGCTAATAAGAGAAAAAAATGAGGATTTTGTCAAAAAGGAAGAGTGAATGTGTTTGTGTGCTTTGGTGTAGAAGGCATGCACCTTTTGATTAGAGGAAAGCTGAAGAATCGGAAGAGCTTTAATAATTAAAACAAAAGAAACAAAAGAGTAAAGAACAACAAAGAGAGTTGGAGAAAGAAGTTGCTGAAGCTTTCTCTCTCTACTCTTCTTCATTTCTGCAATCTTAAGATAGAAGAGATTGAAAATAAATAATTTAATTTAATAAATAAAGAAGGTTTACTTATATTGCATTTAATGAAAAAGAAAAAAAGTTGTCTGTTGGTGGACACGTTTCAATCATATGAGAGGTGATAGATTCATGAGCTAATGAGATAAAGAAGGAGAAGTAGACAGAAAACATTGATTGGGTGATAAAATCAAGAAAATGATGTCACCGGTTCGACCCGTCAGTCAAACTGGTTCAACCGATTAACCCGGGATCCGGTCATCTGTCTGAGTCACTGATCAGGTCGGTTTTTAAAACATTAATCCAAAATGCTAAAACAAACGCATCCAATAGTATTTGGAATTAGGTGTGTTTGTTTGGTTATTTGGAATATTATTGGTAGGTAGAGTTGGGTGATTATTACGAGGTAAAATTTAAAAATTAACAAAAAAACCCCTATGTTTGCTAATTTAACTAAACACCCCAATATATAAAAATATTATAAAATGACAAAAACACCCCCACCCACCCACAGTTATTAGATTCTGACCATCATCACTGGAATCTGGCCGATTTGGCCTTTTCCGGCCAAATCTACCATGAATCTGGCCGAAAAAAGCTGGATCTACAGCTCGATCTGGCCGTCAGCGACAGCCAAAGATATGGCCATCATTGACTATCAACGACAACCATCTCTTGGCCATCGTTGATAACCAGATCTGGCCTTTTCCAGATGGATCTGGCCAGATTGGTGCATTATCAACCAGTTTTGGCCAGTAGTGTGTCGCTATGACAGATTCAGGCCATTGTCGATGGTGGCTGCCGGAATCTGGCAACTACGGGTGGGTGGGGGTGTTTTTATCAATTAACAAACCTAATTTCTTAATTGAGAATATGATTTTGAAAATAAGGAAACAAATATGCATTTGTATTTGGAATAGAGACAAGATAGTGGTGAAATAATGAAACAAACGCATTATTATTATTATTATTATAAATTTCTTTAACCCCTTATATTTGACATTATTTAAAAAGTATATAATTATATAATTCATCATATGCTTAAAATAATAACATTTTATATTTAATATATAAAATTGAGGTATTTAGCGTAATATTTTAGAATTTCTCAATAACATCAAATTTATAATAGAAATAGAAAATATGGTTTATAATAGAGTATTCAAATTACGAGTAAATGATTTTTTTTCTACTTAAATAATGGTCTAATGATATTTTTCCCCCAAAAGTTTCAAAATACAATTTTACTACCTAAACTTTATATTTCGTTAATAATTTCCTTTTAATATAGTGATATTAATTGTGAAGACGAAAATACCCCCGCCAAATATCAACCCCCAATTGTCTGCCACCGCAAATCAAAGTTTTGCACGCCTCAGCCCAAATTTTAGCTAATTCTGACACTGAAAATCGACCATGTCACCACCACTCAACTCACTAGCATGCCCCCACCAAAACCCGTCTCACCCCCACCCGCAATCATTCCTCAATCATTGAAAGTCAAGGACGAAAGTCTTTGGGCAATCTGTTGAGTAGTCGGATTTGGTCATTGGGAGGGGCATGTGGCTCAAAAAGGTGTGTTGGGGTGGTGCATAGGTATGGAAAAACTGGGGTTTTGGTTGGGGAATAAAATCAAACAAGTGGTGTGCGTAACAAAACAGCAAGGTTGTTGGAACGACTGGTGACTAGAAAAAACAGAACAACAACAACAACAACCCAAACACTTCAAAAAGCAACACAAACAAATCAACACCAAATGTCTAGCTTTTTTTCAAATGGTTGGGGTCGCAAAAATGCAACTGTCTCACGGCGGTAATGGCTGGTCACTAGCGACAAATAGCAAGATGGGAGGGCAAGTGGAGGTAGGGGTTTTGTTGAGTGGAGGGTGGGGGTTCGATTGGTGTCGTCGTGGAGAATTTTCGATGTCACATGCAACCGAAAAAAGGCCACAAAGAGGGGAAAGCGCACAAAAACGCAGTGGGCATTCGCCAACGATCAATGAGAGCTGCGGGTTGGGGGTTTTGACTATCCTACTCTTACTTATAATAAACTTTTGACTATCCTGCTCTTACTTATAATAAACTTTTGACTATCATACCCTTCTTCACAACAAAATTTACGAACAGAATTGTGCTTTGGATAGTAAAGTTGTATTATGATACTTTTTGCGTGAAAAAGTGTCATTAGGTTATTATTTACGTGGAAAAAAGTCGTTTAATCTTCAATTTACACAATAAAAGACGAGAATGGATTTTTTGAAACATGCTGATTGCTTTTGAAATTGACAAATACAATGATCTTTATGTAGTAGCATGGATCATTGTTTTAAAACCTGGATTGGACCCCAACAACCTCTTCAGTCCAGGTTACCATTTTTCACTATTCACAAAATCC